>NC_134358.1:138705278-139361945 GCF_048569485.1 Anomaloglossus baeobatrachus
AAGGAAAAAAAAAAAAATGGCGATCGCCATTATCCAAACAGCAGTGATCTGAATGCGCTGTTGCCGCACACTATACACTGAAATTTCATAATAGTGTGAGTCACAGAGTGACTTACACTATTACAGCGGAAAGCCAGCTAGTAATTAGCTTGTCTTTTTGCTTCTAGAACCGTTCTCGAACGTATCTAGAACTATCAAGCTTTAGCAAAAAGCTCGAGTTCTAGTTCGATCTAGAACAGCCCCCCAAATCACTCGAGCCGCGAACTGGAGAACCTCGAACCGCGAACCGCGCTCAACTCTACTCATTGCACCTTCCCATCAGCCATGGGTTTTTCATGCCACAGCCTCCCTTACTGGTATTTTACAGAACCCCATTGCTTGGAATGAGCACTGTCTGCAGAGAAAGTTCAGGCAAGCCAGAGCTGTCAATCTCTAGTGAGGGATGCCGCATGCTAAATTAGTAGGCATAGCGTTCCTCTGGCTACTATACTCCAAGAGAGAATGATAATTAGAAAGGAGGCAGTAAATTAGAAAACTAACAGGGGCTATATCCCCTATAAGTTTTATGCCTATGCTTTCTGTTCTTGTAGAGGTCTAAAATGCTGAAAACTAGCTAGACAAACATGCATCTTAGAAGTGTAGACTTTTTGAAGATGACCATTTGAGTCAAAATTAGGGATGATCGAATACCTCAAATATTCAGCTACGCCCATATTTGACGAATAGGTCGCCGCTATTCGACTATTTGCGAATATTTGATGCGCAATGTAAGTCTATGGGAAACCCAATTAGTTGCCGAATAGCAACTATTCGGTCTTCCTATAGACTTACATTGTGCATCGAATATTCGCATAGCGGCGACTTATTCGTCGAATATTCGTGAAGCCGAATATTGCCAAATATTTGTGATATTCGATCATTCCTAGTTAAAATATATACACTTCAATTTACAAAGACTGGAGTAATTTTACACAGGATATAGGAAGAGGGAACAAACATACAATAGTAAATTTAAACCTTTAACAACTGGAACCAAGCAACACAATAAATTTACAGAATTAATCTTTTAATGTATATGAGAAGCTTATGTATTTTTCTTTTTCAGCATTTTTACTACTTTAGTATTATTAGAAGTACAGAATAGTTATGTAACATAATGTTAGGTAGTGCTGTAATTATACCTCAGGCTTATATAGTTAATGGAGGCTATTTGCTTGAAGGTGACCTTAGTCTGTAATGTACATTTATTATATTAGCAGATACATTTTTATACTCTTCAAATAGCAGGTAAATTGATCAACAGTTCCTATGTAAATGCATTTGCTTATTAGTGATATTGTAAGAAGATGGAGTAAGGTTGTGTGCCCCTCCTGAAGACATCAATTGTTAAAATGCAAGTGTGTCATATAAGCTATAGTAGATAGTGTAATGTATAAGGTGGATAATGTTTAGAGAGGAGTGAACCTGCTTGATAAAGGTTCGTCAATTTCAAATTCGGTATGAGCCGTAGCCTGTTCGGTTCGGGCTTGGTAACCCGAACACTTTACCCAAAAGTCGGTAATGTTTGGTTTTGTTCGATCACGGATCGTTTTTTAAAAAAATGCTTTTCTAATAATATGTTAGGGTTTTGGATAGGATTGTGGTGCTGTATGATGACTAGGAGGATGTGTTTAATGAGTGGAGGTGTGGGGACTCGGGAGAAGCCCATCGAGCGCGGCACCATTTTTTTTTTGTTAACTTTATTTATGGATGTTTCTGCAGCCAGTTACGACACAACAAACATTCACAAAGTGCTTGTGTCATTGGCTGCCTAAGTCACTTATCTGTCTGCATATAAAATGCAAACATGCGGAGCCAGCGCCATTTTGTGAATGTGAAATGTTAGGGAAGGTGCTACCACCGATGCTGCCAGACAATTATCTTAGCTAGCAGTTTAATGATAGGTAGTTGAGATAGATAGGAGAGCAATAGTGTAGAATAGGGATGTGCAGTGTAGGGAAAGCTGTGTGCCACAAATCAGAATTTAACCCCTTCAGCCCCAGGGCGTTTCCGTTTTTGCGGGGGGTTTTTTGCTCCCCTTCTTCCGAGCCGTAACTTTTTTATTTTTCTGTCAATCTTGCCATATGAGGGCTTGTTTTTTGCATGACTTGTATTTTTAAATGAAACCATAAGTTTTACCATATAGTGTACTGGAAAACAGCAAAAAAAATTCCAAGTGTGGAAAAACTGCAAAAAACGTGTGATCACACATTAGTTTTTGGGATATTTTATTCACCGTGTTCACTATATGGTAAAGGTCGGTGATGCCTGAGGTCGGTGCGAGTTTGTAGACACCAAACATGTATTGGTTTACTTGTATCTAAGGGGTTAAAAAAAATTCACAAGTTTGTCCAATAAAAGTGGCGCACATTTTGCACTATGTTCCGAAACCCTTAGCGTTCTCATTTTTTGGGATCTATGGTTCAGTGATGGATTATTTTTTGCATGTCAAGCTGACGTTTCTGATAGTACATTTTTTTTGCGCAGATGCTACGTTTAGATCGCGTGTTATTGCATTTTGTGCAAAACTTGCGGTGACCAAAAAACATAATTTTGGCGTTTGGAATTGTTTTGCCGCTACGCCGTTTACTGATCAGATTAATTGATTTTACAGTTTGATAGATCAGACATTTCTGAACGCGGCAATACCAAATATGTGTATATTTTTTTATTTTTTTAACCCTTTAATTTTCAATGGTGCGAAAGGGGGGTGATTTGAACTTTTAGGTTTTTTTATTTTTTAAAACTTTTTTTTTACTTTTTTTTATTTTACAAGTCCCCCTAGGGGGCTATATAGATTAACAATGTGATCACTCTGCCCTATCTGTAGATCTCAGCTACAGAGCCGAGATCTGCAGATATGGTGCTTTACTCTCCTTGCTGGCACTATGCCACACTGAGAGAAAGTGACTCATGTTAGCTACAGGCGTCATCACATGACCCTGTGCTACCATGGCAACCACCGAAAGTCACATGATCATGCACGTGACTTGCGGTCGGGGCGGCAGTAAGTGAAAGTAATGGCCGCGCGCATATACATCTCGCTGCCAGACTTTGGCAGCGAGATGTAAGGGGTTAAAAGTTGCGGGTGGAATGCAATTCCACTCGTAACATGCAGGCACACATGTCAGCTGTTGAAAACAGCTGATATGTGCACGGATCGCCGCGACCTGCCCACGGCAGGGGGCGGGGATTAACTTCACACGATCTATGACGGATATATCCGTCAATGGTCGTGAAGGGGTTAATGATAGAAATAGCGATAGGTACTTGTCAGTGCATGAAAAAGAGTTCCCAGTGAAGGATATAACTAGCTATTGCTACTTATTACTGCCTGCTCCTAATTAGCCAGTCAATCA
This sequence comes from Anomaloglossus baeobatrachus, assembly GCF_048569485.1. Taxonomy (NCBI): domain Eukaryota; kingdom Metazoa; phylum Chordata; class Amphibia; order Anura; family Aromobatidae; genus Anomaloglossus; species Anomaloglossus baeobatrachus. The sequence continues at coordinate 138,708,677 of NC_134358.1, forward strand.
CATTTCTAGGTATTGTTAGTTAGTACTGCCTGTAAGGCCAGCTTCACACTTACGATTAACTCGCATGAGTGCAATGCGAGAAAATCTCGCATTGCACTCGGACCAATGTTAATCAATGAGGCAGCTCCCATCTGCTATTTTTTTCTCAGTCCAAATCGGATTGAAAAAAAAAATCGCAGCATGCTGCGTTTTGGTGAGTTTCTCGCACTAGTCTCTTCAATGCAAGTCTATGGGTGCGTGAAAAAAAAAGGATGTCACACAGACGGCACACACACCATCCTAGTGACATCCGTTTTTCTCAATACATTTCACGCATGTAGCAGAGAACAATGTAAATGCTCCTGTACATAACAGTACATAAATAGCAGCTGCTGAGGGTGAAAACTGATTGCACACTGACAGCACACACACTGATGAAAAGTGAACTAAAATTATCCGACTTTCTGGCATGAGAATCGGACCAATTTTACAGTCGCAAGTGTGATTCCAGCCTTAGTTATGCTGCAGCACAGACAGGCTAAAAACATTCACAAACATACCGCACTTTCTACAGCAGCTCTGACATCTCGGAATAATTTTTCAGGAACCTCTGCACCACCAAAGTCAATATGTGAACCTGGCAAGGGATGTGCGTCAAAGCGTCTAGGCACAGAGCTGCAATGAGATTTTGCCTGCTATCACACAGCACCAGACTGGGCTTGAGTTTCAGCTGCACCAATCCCTCATTAGTCTCTTGTTTGTTCCCCGTCCACAGCTCCTGCGCAGTGTGGGATTTTTCCCCAAACAGATAAGTTTCAGAACAGCCTGCTGTCATATCCCACTGGGTGTGCTAAAATTGGTAATGGAGGTGTTACACTAACCAGATGAGGAGAAGATGGAGGAAGCGGAGTAGGAGGAGGAAGCAACACAATCAGAGAAACACCAGAAATCCTTAGTGGTGGTAAGACATGTGCCAAACGTATCCACGAAATTAGGGAAATATAATGTCCATGATATTGTTTACTAGTCCATGTATCAGTAACTATGTAGACCTTGCTACTGGTGGCGTTGCACAGTGCACACCTAATTTTGCCCACAACTTGTTCATGCAGGGCAGGGATGGCCCACCTGGAAAAGTAGTAGCAGTATGTACTGTTAGACAGTCACCACCATATGTTTTTTAAAAGTGTCTGTCTCCACCAGCTAGAATGGCAGTGTCGCGGGCAGAGGAGGGGACGCTGCGCTCACCCACTGCTCGGGTCCGGCTGCTGCTGCTGCTGCTCGGTGGTGGCTCGAGCGGTGGGTCGGATCCCGGGGACTCGAGCGGCGCTCCTCGCCCGTGAGTGAAAGGGGCTAGTTTGGTTTAGGGATATTGTCCGTGACGCCACCCACGGTTGTGGTGAGGTTGTGACACCACCGCTGCTCTGGACGGGGATCCCGGGAGCGATGACAGGGAGCAGCTTGGATGTTGTTTCTCCCCTCCGTGGGTAGGGGGGTTGGTTGTCCCGGGGCCCGGTGAGGTAGGGATGGCAGGCGGGCTACGGGGCCTGGTGAGGTGCAGGGTCGCGGGGGCAGCACTGTGCCGCATGGCACGGTGGTACTCACTCAGCCAATGATGAATGCAAAGTCTCCGGTAAAACAAATGGCTGGATGGACGGGTCCCACAGACGGCTGCGGTAGCTCTCCCGGTAGGTTGGTGGTGACTACCTTTCCCTGCACCTGTGTTATGTTCACGGTTCCAATGGCTTCCCACCGGTAACCCGCTCCCCAGCTTGGATGGATGCTGTGGGAGCCCCTTTTGCCAGCAGGCTCTGGCCCTGGGAACTGTAGCCTTGGCGGTGACTGTATTTCCCTTCACAGTTTGAGCGGTTGCCTTCAATCGGGTCTTGACTGCTGGGAAACCCCAGAGGTTCCCTTCGCTAACGGATTTGACCGGTTTTACGGCGACTCCTAGCCTGTTCGGGGTCCGTAGGCCCTGCCGAATGGTGCTGGCTTCTCTTCGCTCCCCGATCCGGTACTGTCACGCTCCCCGGGTCCCCTGTCACGCTCTCCGGCTCCTCTGCCACGCTCCCCGGCTCCTCTGCAACGCTCCCCGGCTCCCCTGCCTTGCTCCCCGGCTCCTCTGCCAGGCATCCCCCGCTCCACAGCCTCCATGCTCCATTACCTGCGGTCCCCAGGCAGCCCGGCCCCCGCTCCCGGCGCCCGTCGGCAATTCGGCTCCAGCCCGGCTCTCCTGCCTCCTGTTCACCGCTCCCTGCTCTGGCTTCTGGCACCCGGGCCTCGCGCATGCGCATTAGGGCGTGCGCGCGGTCATTGACCCTCTCTTAAAGGGCCAGTGTCCTCCAACAGGATATTGAAGGATCAGGTACAGGGTATATAGGGGGATCCTTTCCAAGTGGGCGGGGCCTGTTCTTCGTGTTTTGCTAAGCTAGGAGTCAGGTCTCCTTGTGTCTTCTGGTATACTTACCTATCTCTCTCCTAGAGCCGCTCCTGCCTCGCCATCCGGTCCTGACGATTCCCGAACACCGAACGGTGACTGTCCGCCATCCCGTCAGTCCATACCATCTCTGATCCCTGTGGTGACCCGTCTTCTCGCTCCGTCGGTTCCGAACTCTGCCTGACAACATCTCGGCCTCCGAACCTGAGCTCCGTCACCCGGACTACCTTCAGTGACTCCGTGGTCCCAGGGACTTCTACACTCCACTCCTTTGAACGGACTGTCCTGCTACCTGTAGTGCTCCGGCTACCGGACACCTTGCCTTCGGTGAGGTGTTCAGCCCAGTGGATCCACCTCCTGGGTCTGCCCGTCCACCTGGCCCTAACAGTAAGAACAGGCCATGGATACCGCCGAAGCACTAGCGGCCCAGCTGGGCAACTTGCAGCAGGAACTCGGACGACAGCGCGAGACTCAGTCCCGCATGCTGGCCTTCATGACCTCGGTGGATACCCACCTGAACACGCTGCAAGCAACTGCCACGTCCCTGGCATCTCAGGTTACCACTGCACAGTCCACGGTCACGGTTCCCATGGCGGCTCCCTCGGACGCTTCTAAACTCCGCTTGGCCTCTCCACCCCGATATGCCGGAGATCCCAAGACCTGCAGAGGATTCCTAAATAGTGATGAGCGAGTATTAAAAAGCTCGGGTGCTCGAAGCTCGGGCCGAGCCTCCCAAGATACTCGTGTACTCGGCCCGAGCAACGAGCCCAATGTTATCCTATGGGAGACCCGAGTATTTTTGTGAAATGACCCCCCGGCAGCATGGAGAAACCCTAAAAATGTCACAAAAGTCTCAGAAGAGTGCTCAAATGACATGGCAACAGCATGGGGAAGACCCCTTGAAGCATTTATCACTGAAAAGTCACAGCTGTGAACAATTTTGTCCGCGTTTTACGCCATTTTTACGGACTCACCAGAAAACCTTCCAAAATGACCCCAAAATGATTTTTCATGGCGGAAATGTTAAGGGCACATACCCAATAGTGAGATAGAGCTGGTGTATGTTACTTTTTGAGATTAATACATGAAAGATTTTACGTGAAAACATTGTGTGGCACTCCGATGTCCCTGAGAAGAGACGTACATAAAGGCCTCTGAGTCTAATGTGCCCATTTTGAGGAAGTGAGTCTTTGTAGTATTTTCCTTTGCCAGGGCAGTCCAAAATTGTGAGGTTCACCAATGCCCCTGCATACAGACGTGCATGAGGGCCTGTAAACCTGAAGTGCCCATTGTAAGGAAGTGGGTCTATTGTAGTATAGCCCTTAGGCAGGGCAGCCAAAAATTGGGAGGCTCCACATTGTCCCTGGATAGAGACGTGCATGATGGCCTGTAAACCTGAAGTGCCCATTGTAAGGAAGTGGGTCTATTGTAGTATAGCCCTTAGGCAGGGCAGCCAAAAATTGGGAGGCTCCACGTTGTCCCTGGATAGAGACGTGCATGAGGGCCTGTAAACCTGAAGTGCCCATTGGAAGGAAGTGGGTCTATTGTAGTATAGCCCTTAGGCAGGGCAGCCAAAAATTGGGGGGCTCCACGTTGTCCCTGGGTAGAGACGTGCATGAGGGCCTCAAAACATTAAGTGTCCATTGTCAGGAAGTGGGTGTATTATAGTATAGCCCTTAGGCAGGGCAGCCAAAAATTGGGAGGCTCCACGTTGTCCCTGGGTAGAGAGTCGTGCATGAGGGCCTCAAAACATTAAGTGTCCATTGTCAGGAAGTGGGTGTATTATAGTGTAAAATGATTAAAATTAATACATCTAGTTATCAAATATTTCATAGTAAGACATATACGTTCATAGTTCTGTTTATGTTGGAGGGCATAGGTTATTATTATTAATAAAGTTTATAAGGGTAAATATGCCCATATTGAATATACTTGAGTGCTGTGCATGGAGGGATATATTTGAATCCTTCCCAAAGCTTTCCGAAGTTTCCAGAAGGTTACGTAATATGGAACTATATTCAACTGTGTTACACTAGAATGCCCTATATGGACTGAGCAGCTGGTATATAATACACGATGGAGGGGGCTACGGGGCGCTCTCCACAATGCCTGCTGTGAGAAGACTCCAGTGCTGCAAGATATGACACGTTGTCCAGGCTAAGAGATGACATCCCCAGCATTGCCGTTCAGGAATCAAAGAAAGATGGGTAAAGACTTCCCATTGATCATTATGGACTAAATGAACTCTTATTTTTGCGTAAGCTATCAAAGTATATTATTTTTTCCTTTCTGTAACTGAACCCTGGCAACCATTTTTAAATAGATAAAATACATTTATTTTTTACATCTTTGGAAGTTCTTTCTTTCATGCGGCCTTTACGTATTTGACGAAAAATATATTTAAGAGTATATTTTTTAACATTTTGGTGAGCCACCCATTCGTAATTTTTTTTGCATTTTTTTTGTTGTTCCTTCACTTTGCATAAGGGGGGTATCTCAAGTACGCAAGTATCTCCTGCAAAGGACAGGAATCGACAATTTATAAAAAAATCACGCAGAACCTAGGAAATACGTATAAGTCAAGTAGCATGAATGTTTTTTTTAAATGAACTTTAAAGACTTTATAAAGCCACAGAAGTTAACTTTTGACGTATTTTTGAGCAAGAAAGATAGTGTCAGTCCATAAGAAGTATTGGACGGGTTGAACAAGGTGAATCAAGTCTTACAGGATCATCCATCAGATCATCTGATCATTTCAGGTAAGAAAATGGATTTTATCTCTTCATATGTTAAGCAAAGTAAACTTCAGTTCACTTATCCAGATATTTCTAATGTAGAAGAGATTTGGTTACGCTTTTATGAGGAGTGTGAACTTGAGAATTCACATATAGAATGTGTAAGGTCTTTTAATAGAGAGAAACAGAAAATCAGAAATGTCTGTCATTTAGTCTATGATTTTCACAGGTTAATCGTAGAAAAGTGTAAAAATGGTGGAAATAGACAACCTGAATTGTCAGGAGAGTTAGTGACAGAGAAATCCAAAGACTGCTTAGAACTTGGAATGTCAGTCAGTGATATTGTGAATTCTGACTGTAATGTTGTAAATGATCAGTCAGATGATTTAGACTGTAATTTTGTAAATCAGAATTTTGATAATGGCGACAGACACGTGTTACCTAATCAAGGTGCCTTTCAAGATACTGAGAAAGAAGCAGGAAATGACGTAGGGAAGCCAGAAGGGGGAGGAGCCAGAATGGGACACAGGCAGAAAGCCGTCAGAGAAGGACACGTGGAGAGAGAAAATGGCGACGATCAGTTTCTAAAAATAGAACAGGCTAAGTTAGGGATTACACTTAGAAAAAATTTATTGGACATATGCAAATTAATTCCCGCATATAATCCTAAAATACATGTTTGCAGAAATTCAGAGATATTTGAAAGTTCCATCGAGAGGTTAAATTTAACCAATAGTGAGACGAATCAGTTATTCCGTATGTGGTTACCTCAGCATTTCTTTAGACAATTGGCATTAAAAAAGTCTTCTGACAATGAGACATTTGATTGTTCAAATGATAACGATCTCATAAGGCTGAAATATCTCATCTTCTGTGCAAGGAATGAATCTGATCCAAACTACGAGATGTTGAAGGAATTACAAATTGAACAGAATGAGAGTACGTTCTCATTTATGTCCGTTTTTGAACGTTTGTATAGGGCGGTCATTCCAAATGTCAGATTAGATGGAATGATACGTTTATTCATCAAGAAATTTAATTTCCTTGATAATGCCGCCTGTGCGGTGGCATTAAATAAAAAGTCCCTATTCGAATGTACGACATTTATCAATTTTGTTAGAAGTCGCCAAAGTCAATCAAGACAGAAATTAATTAATTCTGAAAAACCAACACGGAAAAGGGAGAGTTTCCGTGAAAAACCAACAGTGTCTCCCAGATCCAGATATTTCTGTGACAGGGTATATGCAATTCGGAGGAAGATGCATACGTGTTACAAACCATACAATCCACCCCAATTTTTATCATCTAAAAGTTTTTTTTCACAGGAAAAACCCTTGTCACCAGTGAAGGGATCGATCACTGGGATTGAAAATCCCAGACAAATGATGAGTAATAGCTTTGAAAGACAGAAACAGGTGTCTTGTGCAGACTCTTTCCCTGGATTAGGGTTTGATAGTCAGCAACAGCTGGGTAGTTTTTCAGAGAGAGACATTTTCTCTCAAATAAGAGAAAACCTTGAATTACATAAGTTCCGAGATTCCTATAAGTTCAAAGGGAATCTAATAAATCGAATCTTTGAAGAAAAAATTAGGTATGGTCTTCAGTTAAATAAAGTGGATTTCTGGGTAAATTAATTTTATTGTTTGATAAATATGTTTATTCATATACAGTGAATCTATGCACATATATATATATATATATATATATATATATATATATATTAAAGGTAGTGATAGTAAACCAAGGTCATATTTTCATTTAGTCAAATGATAGTTTAATGTTATAAATTAATAATTTGATCTCTGTATATGAATAATAATATTTAAAATAAAATAATAAGAGAAAGTAACGGATTTTAAGTGTTTCATTTTTATCATAAATATGATAATAATTTTATTCTTTTATTTCCCTCAGAATTTATCAGTAAAACAGATTGATGAAGTATTAACTTTTTATTTTTACATATGTTCTTGTCCTCAATCAGGTAACATATATTTTCTTGTGTAAGGTTAATTCGCGAAAGCATGATTGGATAATAATTATTATTTTCTCAGGTACCAATGGTCAGAGAAGTATACTTGAACGTTTTTTTTTATGAATATATATATCTCCTTTAGAGTTATTAGAAATGTAATCTGAGCTTTGGAAGTGTAGTAAAACTGCTTGCTGTTTTGGAATGGTGTTCCTTGCACGTAACCAGAGCATGACTTGGTACTAAAGCTAAAAATAAATGTTTGTTCCATGGTCATATGTACAGTGTGTAATACATTGGAATTTGTTTTTTCGAGAAGTACTTCAAATTAGTAACATAATTTTTGAAATGCGCATAGAATATTGAAAAAAAAGGATATGTGTTTGTCAGTTTCTATGTAGAAGTGTATGTTGGAAAGAACATGACAGTCTTGTGTGCACAGATGTGTCTTTGAATGATTGATTGTTTGAGCAGCTGCTAAAGTCAAAGTATTTGGATCCAGAGAGGGAGAGGAAAAAAAAAGAGAATTTTTGTTTTAACTTAGAGGTTATAATATGTATGTATAATATTAGATAATAAGTTATAGTACATAAGTATAAATGAAGGAATTTATACCGGATATATATATCTTATTCTTAGACATTTCTTTAGTATAGAGATATTAGGATTTTTTATTAAGGGTTTATTCTGAAGAGTTACATTCTAGAATAAGGTTATAACGTTTTGATTTTCTTATATTTTTTTGTGTTAGTCACTTCTTTTACTGATACACAGATTGGTAATCATTTTTTCTTTTCAAATATGGAAGTGATATTTATAATATGGTCTTGAAGATATACCACACAAATTTTAATTTAATTTAATCTAAACATATTAATTTTTATAATATCATATTTCATGATATTGAAAGGGGGAGGTTTGGTCTCAATCACACACATTTATATTTGATAAATATATGTGTTTACAGGATACTTTAATAATTAATATTTCAAGTACAAAGGAAGAATTGGGAATAAAAAAATATATTTGAAGTATATCATAATGCATTTATATACTAAGAGAAGTGTATTATTTGCAAGGTTACATGACTTAATTATTTTTATTGGTTATTGATAGGTTTGGTAATTTTATAAGATACTGGTAATATTAAGGTTATCTGGTAACATTAAGGTTATGTATTATTAAAGACATAGGTGTTATATACATAGAAGGCCTTATTTTTATTTCAAGTTTTATTTTTATTTCGATTTTCATTTTTCTTTTTATTCCTATTTTTTATATTAATTATTTTAATATTCACATTTTTAATTAAAATCTTAATTCTACAATTTTATTTTTTTCTTCAGATTTTAAATATCTCAATTGAGAAAACACTTCAATATTTAGTTCAGTAATATCTAATATAAGAATATTACTTTATTAAATATGAATCATATTAAAAGGGAAAAGTTCCATTTTTTGGAAGAAAAGATACTTTTTTCATCAATATATACAATTGTTTATTTCCTAGTAATACATTATTTTTATATTAATATGGGTGAAATATTACTTATAGTTACACATTTTCTTATAGTAGGTTATTTTTTAAATAATAGACAAATCAAATAAATTAAATTAGAGTAATAAAGATGGAAGATCGAGGTACATCTAGGTTTACCTACCTATATTTACAAATAATATATATTATATTTTTAATCAATAATAATTTATAATGGGTATTATTGTGTTTTGATGGTATCATCCAGTCTTTTCTAAAAGGTTATTTGCTTTGGTTTATAATTTACAAAAGATCTAACTAAAAGCCACATTGTTGCCTTTTATATTTATAATATAATACATGTTATAGGTACACATTATATTATTTCATACTTTATATTATATTTTGGTTACATTCAACACATTGCCACCTATGGGTTTGTAAGGGTAATGCACCAATGACAAAAAAGGTCATTACAAGGAAATACTATTGTCTATACCATTATGCAGTATTTTATCATTCTGAGTATCAATTATATTAATACTTTTACGATAATAATAATGACATGGTATTATAGTATTAGAGTTATGATACGCTGTGACATTTATTAGTGATAGTTATTGCCATATTTGGTATTTAGGTAGGGAATGAAGTCTTCAATCAAGATTACAGAAGATAAAAAGACTTTATATTTTTCCTAAAGTTAAAAGGGATTCTGCAAAAAGGTCCAAAAGGTAACGTCTCAAATAAGACTGTGTAACATACAAAATACACTTACCGTGCTTGCATCTCAGAAACGTAATATCTTTTGGTCCAAGGATGGACAATGACACATGGTCTGTGCATTAAGACCTCCCTAAAGTTACTAAGAAGAGCAATGACGTGTTAAAGTTAACCCCTGTCGTGCTGACCAAGAACGTCTTAACATCTGTCCAAAAGGATTTGACAACAGGCAGCATGGAGGATAAAAGGTGACTAGTGTAAATCACACTGCACAGACATCAAAGACTTCTGCTATTCATCTACACTCATGAACTGTGGTTTATCAACATTGGCTATGGACTTTGCAATAAAAAATAAAGTTTATGGACTTTGATCTAACAATGATAAACGCAATATGGGACTGTATAAATTGGTAACCATCCATTTTTATCAAAGGATTTATTTCTAAGAGACTGTGTTTATGCCGGATTACATCGGAGATAAGAAGACATCAACTCAGAGGACATCATATGGTGACCGGATTTGGTTTTTGCATTTCTTTTTAGGTCTAGCGAAGTATAGTTATATACATTTTTATATGATTGATCAGTCACAGCCTGTCATAACATGAATCCACATTATTATATTATTGAACTTACATGAATAATGCAAATTAATTATTCTTCATCATTATTATTGATATTAATCCGCTATTGACAAATAAGGAAAGAAGATTTGTTATTTTAATGATGTATTAATTAATTTTCGGGGTTGCTCCACCCACTTCAAGGGGGAATTGTAAAATGATTAAAATTAATACATCTAGTTATCAAATATTTCATAGTAAGACATATACGTTCATAGTTCTGTTTATGTTGGAGGGCATAGGTTATTAATAAAGTTTATAAGGGTAAATATGCCCATATTGAATATACTTGAGTGCTGTGCATGGAGGGATATATTTGAATCCTTCCCGAAGCTTTCCGAAGTTTCCAGAAGGTTACGTAATATGGAACTATATTCAACTGTGTTACACTAGAATGCCCTATATGGACTGAGCAGCTGGTATATAATACACGATGGAGGGGGCTACGGGGCGCTCTCCACAATGCCTGCTGTGAGAAGACTCCAGTGCTGCAAGATATGACACGTTGTCCAGGCTAAAAGATGACATCCCCAGCATTGCCGTTCAGGAATCAAAGAAAGATGGGTAAAGACTTCCCATTGATCATTATGGACTAAATGAACTCTTATTTTTGCGTAAGCTATCAAAGTATATTATTTTTTCCTTTCTGTAACTGAACCCTGGCAACCATTTTTAAATAGATAAAATACATTTATTTTTTACATCTTTGGAAGTTCTTTCTTTCATGCGGCCTTTACGTATTTGACGAAAAATATATTTAAGAGTATATTTTTTAACATATAGTATAGCCCTTAGGCAGGGCAGCCAAAAATTGGGAGGCTCCACATTGTCCCTGGGTAGAGACGTGCATGAGGGCCTCAAAACATTAAGTGTCCATTGTCAGGAAGTGGGTGTATTATAGTATAGCCCTTAGGCAGGGCAGCCAAAAATTGGGAGGCTCCACGTTGTCCCTGGGTAGAGACGTGCATGAGGGCCTCAAAACATTAAGTGTCCATTGTCAGGAAGTGGGTGTATTATAGTATAGCCCTTAGGCAGGGCAGCCAAAAATTGGGAGGCTCCACGTTGTCCCTGGGTAGAGACGTGCATGAGGGCCTCAAAACATTGTTCCCATTGCAAAGGAGCGGGTCTCTTGTCGTTGTAATGTCCATTCTGCAAAGAATGGGCGAAAAAATTTACCACTGGGGGTATACCTGAAACAAAGGCCTAAGTATTGCAATTTGTAACGGTCATCATCATGGTGGCGCATGAGGAGAAGGAGGAGCAGTCCAGCGATTATCCAAAGTCCAGAAGTGTGTACCCATGGGTGAGTGGAGGTACATGGCAAACTTTAAATTCCGCTCTCATTTGCTGGTGGTGTGGTGAAGTCTGGCCCAATCCAACCCTTGTTCATCTTGATCAGAGTCAGCCTGTCAGCATTTTCAGTTGACAGGCGGGTGCGTTTATCTGTAATGATTCCACCTGCGGCACTAAAAACACGCTCTGACAAAACGCTAGCAGCAGGGCAGGCCAGGACTTCCAAGGCGTAGAGAGCCAATTCATGCCACGTGTCCAGCTTGGATACCCAATAATTGTAAGGCACAGAGGAATGTCGGAGTACAGTTGTTCGATCTGCAAGGTACTCCTTCAGCATCTGGGCAAACTTAGGATTTCTTGTGGCACTACCCCGCACCTCAGGAGCTGTGGTACGTGAGGGGCTGAGAAAACTGTCCCACATCTTAAAGACTGTTCCCCTACCTCTGGCGGATTGGACTTGTGCCTCTCTCGGCTGTACGCCTCGGTTGTCCACTGATTCATGACCTATGCCGCTAGCGTTTTGTGAGGGGAATGCTTTGCCTACTTCCGTGACTATGGCCTTCCGGAACTGCTGCATTTTGGTTGACCTCTCCTCCACGGGAATAAGAGACAAAAAGTTCTCCTTGTAGCGTGGGTCTAACAGTGTTACCAACCAGTAATGATTGTCGGCCAAGATGTTCTTAACGCGAGGGTCACGAGACAGGCAGCTTACCATAAAGTCAGCCATGTGCGCCAGACTCTTAACAGCCAGGACTTCAGTAGCCTGACCAACAAGATGACTGAACATGCTGTCCTCCTCCTCCTCCTCCTCCTCCTCCTCATCTACCCTGTCCTCTGGCCAGCCACGCTGAACCGAGGATATGACTGGTGTGCATGTCATATCCTCAATTTGGCCGGAGAGTTGCTCCATGTCTTCATCCTCCTCCTCGTCATAGTCCTCCACTGCACGTTGTGATGAGACGAGGCTGGGCTGTGTGTTATCATCACCCACACCCACTACTGTTTCTTGCTGCAACTCATCGCGCTCCGCCTGCAATGCATCATGTTTGTTTTTCAGCAGAGACCGTTTTAGAAGGCAGAGTAGCGGTATGGTGACGCTAATAATGGCGTCATCACCACTCACCATCTTGGTGGAGTCCTCAAAGTTTTGGAGGATGGTACATAGGTCTGACATCCATCTCCACTCCTCAGGTGTTATGTGTGGAGTTTGACCCATTTCCCGACGGCTTAGGTGATGCAGGTACTCAACAACTGCCCTCTTCTGCTCACATATCCTGACCAACATGTGCAGAGTTGAATTCCAACGCGTGGGGACATCACACACCTGTCTGTGAGCCGGAAGATGCAAACTGCGCTGAAAGCCGGCAAGGCCGGCTGAAGCAGTAGGTGACTTTCGAAAATGTGCAGACAGGCGGCGAACTTTTACCAGCAGATCAGACAGCTCTGGGTATGACTTTAGAAACCGCTGAACCACGAGGTTGAGCACATGGGCCACGCATGGAACATGTGTCAGCTGGCCTCGCCTCAAAGCCGCCACTAGGTTCCGGCCATTGTCACACACGACCTTTCCTGGCTTTAGGTTCAGAGGTGTGAGCCAGTGATCTGCCTGCTGTTTCAGAGCTGTCCACAGCTCTTCTGCATTGTGGGGTTTGTCACCTATGCAGATTAGCTTCAGCACAGCCTGTTGCCGCTTCGCCGAGGCAGTGCTGCAGTGCTTCCAGCTTGTGACTGGTGTGGAGGGTACAGTGGATGAGGATGCGCAGGAGGAGGAGGAGGCTGAAGAGCATGACATTCCGGAGCTGTAGAGTGTGGGTGAAACACTGACTGAGGTAGGGCCTGCAAACCTTGGTGTGGGAAGGACGTGTTCCGTCCCTCGCTCAGACTGGGTCCCAGCTTCCACAATATTAACCCAGTGTGCCGTCAACGAGATGTAGCGGCCTTGCCCACAAGCACTTGTCCACGTGTCTGTGGTTAGGTGGACCTTGGGTGAAACAGCGTTGTTCAGGGCACGTGTGATGTTTTGTGACACGTGGTTATGCAACGCGGGGACGGCACACCGGGAGAAATAGTGGCGGCTGGGGACCGAGTAACGTGGGACAGCTGCCGCCATCAGGTCACGGAATGCTTCTGTCTCCACCAGCCTAAAAGGCAACATTTCCAGCGCAAGCAGTCGCGAAATGTTAGCATTTAGAACTGTGGCATGTGGGGTGTTGGCAGTGTATTTGCGCCTGCGTTCAAAGGTTTGCTGAATGGATAACTGAACGCTGCGCTGGGACAAGGACGTGCTTGATGATGGTGTTCTTTCTGCGTAGGCAACTGCAGGTGCAGGAGTGGAGGAGGCTTGTTCGCAGGCAGCATGGACAGGGGATTGGCTCGCATGCACAACCAGCGAAGACGTAGCAGTGACATCAGCAAGCACTGCTCCTCGACTCTGTTGTACTTCCCACAAAGTCGGGTGCTTGGCTGACATGTGCCTGATCATGCTGGTGGTGGTCAGGCTGCTAGTTTTGGTACCCCTGCTGATGCTGGCACGGCAGGTGTTGCAAATGGCCTTTTTTGAATCATCTGGATCCAACTTAAAAAACTGCCAGACTCGGGAAGACCTAACATTTGTACAGGCACCTTGTGTCGTCGTGTTGTTCCGGGGAACGGTTGCCTGACTTCTGCCTGGGGCCACCACCCTGCTTCTTACTGCCTGTTGTGATGCTACGCCTCCCTCCCCCTGTGCACTGCTGTCCTCGCTCTGCATATCCTCCTGCCAGGTTGGGTCAGTTACTGGATCATCCACCACGTCGTCTTCCTCTTCCGCACCCTGCTCCTCCTCCTGACTTCCTGACAATTGTGTCTCATCATCGTCCACCACTTGTTGAGACACGTTGCCAACTTCGTGAGAACGTGGCTGCTCAAATATTTGGCCATCTGTACAGACGATCTCCTCATGACCCACTTCAATATGAGCTGGCGAGAGGCCAGAATGTGTGAATGGAAACGTGAACAGCTCTTCCGAGTGTCCAAGTGTGGGATCATTAATGTCCGAGGAGGACGTGTACTCAGCCTGGTGGTAGGAAGGAGGATCAGGTTCAGAAATGTGCGGTGCAGTATCACGGCTACTGACACTTGACCGTGTGGAAGACAGAGTGTTTGTGGTGGTGCCAATCTGACTGGAAGCATTATCTGCTATCCAACTAACAACCTGTTGACACTGGTCTTGGTTCAAGAGCGGTGTACTGCTGCGGTCCCCAAGAATTTGGGACAGGACGTGCGAGCGACTAGATGTGGCCCTTTGTTGTGGCGAAATTAGAGCTTGCCCACGACCTCGGCCTCTGCCTGCACCACCATCACGTCCACTTCCCTGTTCCTTGCCAATGCCCTTGCGCATTTTGCAATGCTGTGCACTGCTGACGTGTATATTCACTACTTGTGCGTTATATCAAAGTTTGTGGAAATTGCACACAAGTGCACCTGTACGCTGCCACCAACAGGCACACACGTGCGGTTTTAAAAACCAAGCACGGACGCAATAAGAACCTAACAGGTTTTTTTGGGGAGCGACAATTACAGACAAGTCAGACACTATCTGGACTGTTTTACACTGTGTACACCAGCCCCAGATATGATGAAGGCTGGTATACGGTCACCACTACCCTGCCTGCCTGCCTGCCTGTATACTGGTACAATAGTCCTGACAAGGACTCTTCTGGTCACTAGCCTGTATTCAGACCTGGCTATACCCTGCCTGTATATAGCAACAATAGTCCTGAGAAGGACTCTGCTACTGTACTCCGACCTGGCTATACCCTGCCTGCCTGTATACAACTAGAATAGTCCTGAGAAGGACTTTTGGTCACACTGTTTGCAGCCCTGCAACTGAAAAAGCTATAAAGGGCCGCAAAGCTTTCCCTGAATCAGCGACACTCTCCCTGCACTGACTGTCTGGATAGCTGTGAGCAGAGCACAGCGCGCCGGCCGGTATAAAGGCTCGGTCACGCTGTGCAGGCCGGCCAATCACTGCAATTCCACAACTAACAGGGCTGTGGCATTGCAGTGGTCTGCCAGCCAATCCCTGCATGAGGGCTGGCTCTCAAAAGAGCGCCAACATGCAGAAATGAAGACCACGAGTACAGCACGAGTATCGCGAGATTACTCGGTCCCCGCCGAGCAGCCCGAGTACAGCGATACTCGTGCGAGTACCGAGTAGTTACAAGCATGCTCGCTCATCACTATTCCTAAACCAGTGCTCCCTCCATTTCAAGCTGCTTCCGCACCTGTTTGCCTCCGACCAAGCCAAGGTGGCGTTTGTGATGTCCCATCTAGAGGGTGAGGCACTGGCCTGGATGAACCCCTTGTGGGAAAAGGAGGACCCTGTAACCACTAACATCCAGGACTTCCTGCAGGCATTTAGAACCACCTTTGACGAACCCGGACGTGCCGCCGCATCCGCCTCATCACTCCTCAGGCTACGTCAGGGGACCATGACGGTGGGGAAGTATGCCATCCGCTTCCGCACTTTGGCCTCAGAATTGGGGTGGAACAATGAAGCCCTCACCGTCGCCTTCTGGGAAGGACTCTCCAGTCGTATTAAGGACGAGCTGGCAGGCCGCGATGTTCCTTCTACTCTGGATGCCCTGATCGCACTAGCCACCCGCGTGGATCTCAGATTCCAGGAACGATCCAAAGAGGTGTCCCGTGAGAGACGTCCGATACGGCATTCCTCTCCTCCGCAGAAGCCCGCTGTACTTCAGTCAACGTCGTCTGATGTCTCTGTCCACGAGCCCATGCAGATTGACCGTTTGCGGCAGTCCGAACAACGCCGAGCAGAACGGCTCGCCAAGGGCCTCTGCTTCTACTGCGGAGAGGGCACACACCTTCTACGCTCCTGTCCAGAGAGGCCGGGAAACGCCAAAGCCTAGGGCTAGTAGGAGAGGCCACCCTAGGTGCTGGGACTCTCTCAGACCCGGTTACGTGGACTGTTCAAGTGACAACGGGAGAGACGCGGTTCACGGCCGAGGCGTACCTCGATTCCGGGGCAGCAGGCAATTTCATCCAGCAGGCCACGGTGGACAAGTACCAGGTGCCTGTTACTCCACTCGACAAACCCCTCGTGATTGCCTCTGTAGATGGGAGACCCCTCTCTGACACCATCTCGTGGATCACCAAGCCGGTGGAACTACGTATCGGTGCCCTGCACACCGAGAACATCGCTCTCTACGTCCTCCCACACATGTCTCATCAAATCCTGCTGGGACTCCCCTGGTTACGGACACACGAACCGTCAGTCAGCTGGGGTACTGGTGAAATCACCCGATGGGGCTCCTCTTGCCACGAGAACTGTCTGAAGACTATACAGCCCATCTGACGACCTCCGGTTCCGGAGTCCCTACCGGGACTGCCCTCGGCCTATTGGTCCTTCGCGGACGTCTTTGATAAAAAGGAGTCAGAGGTACTGCCGCCACATTGTCCTTATGACTGTGCCATCGACCTACTCCCGGGAACTACACCACCTCGAGGACGGATATATCCGCTGTCTCCTGCTGAAACAAGGGCCATGTCTACCTACATCACGGAGAACCTGGCAAGGGGATTCATTCGGAGATCCTCCTCTCCTGCTGGAGCAGGCTTCTTCTTCGTTAAGAAGAAAGAGGGCAACCTACGCCCATGCATTGACTACCGGGGATTGAACCAAATCACCGTGAAAAATAAATACCCCCTGCCGCTCATCCCCGAATTGTTTGATCGGCTTAGAGGAGCTCGTGTGTTTACCAAGTTGGATCTTCGGGGTGCCTACAACCTGGTCCGCATCCGCTCTGGGGACGAATGGAAGACCGCATTCAATACTCGCGATGGGCACTACGAATACTGTGTGATGCCCTTCGGCCTGTGTAACGCACCAGCAGTCTTTCAGGAATTGGTGAACGACGTGTTCCGGGACCTTCTCTACGTCTGTGTGGTGGTGTATCTTGATGATATCCTGGTCTTTTCTCCGGACCTCCCAGACCCACAGAGAGAACGTGCAGCTGGTACTACAAAGACTGAGAGAGAATCGTCTGTACGCCAAGTACGAGAAGTGTGTCTTCGAGCAGTCTTCTCTTCCCTTCCTGGGTTACGTAATCTCCGATACCGGTCTGCAGATGGACCCGGAGAAGGTCTCTTCCATTCTCAACTGGCCCCCTCCTTCCGGACTGAAGGCAATCTGTCAGGGCCAGGTGGACGGGCATACCCAGGAGGTGGATCCACTGGGCCGGACTACTAGATGGTGGTAAGGGGTCTGGTAGCTGGAGCACTATAGACAGCAGAACAGTCCGTGCACACGAGGATAACGGAGAAGTCCCTGGGACCACGGAGTCACTGGTGGTAGTCCGGGTGACGCAGCTCAGGTTCGGAAGCCGAGATGATGTCAAGCGGGGTCCGGAACCTTTGGAGCGAGATGACGGGTCACCGCAGGGATCCGAGATGGTACGGACTGTCAAGATGGCAGATGGACAGCGTTCGGGGTTCGGGATTCGGTCAGGACCGGATGGCGAGGCAGGCACGGCTCTACAAGAGAGATAGGTGAGTATATCACAAAAACACCAGGAGGCCTGACTCCTAGCTTAGGAAACACGAAGATCAGGCCCCGTCCCCTTGGACAATAAACCCCTTTATACCCTGTACCTGTTTTGCATCATTTCCTGTTAATGGACGCTGGCCCTTTAAGAAAGGGTCAGTGACCGCGCGCGCGCCCTAATGCGCATGCGCGCGGCCCGGGTGCCAGAAGCCAGGGAAGGAAGCTGAGAGGAGGACGCAGGGGAGCCGGCCAGGACCTGGGAAGCCGTCGGGCGCCTGGGAAGGACGGGCACCGGAGGCTGGAGAGCGGGGAGCGTGGCAGGTGAGCCGGGGAGCGGAGCTGAGGTCCCGGGGAGCGGAGCAGAGGACCCGGGGAGGGGAGCCGAGGACCCGGGGAGCGTGACAGTACCCCCCCCCACGCCCCCCTCCCTGCAACCGGGACATGAAGGCACGGATCAGAGGAGTGCCCACGTTCTCCCTGGGCTCCCAGGACCTATCCTCAGGACCATACCCCTCCCAGTCCACCAGGAAGAACTGTCGACCCCGTACGGTCTTCATGGCCACGATATCCCTTACCGCATAGATGTCGTCATCGGCAATAGGTGGAGGAGCCGGACTGGCAGCAGCGGAGAAGGGACCAAGGACAACCGGCTTGAGCAGGGAGACGTGGAATGAGTTGGGTATCCTCTTCGTGGCCGGGAGCTGTAGCTTGTAGGAGACCTCATTGATCTTGTTGAGGACTTTAAACGGCCCGATGTAGCGAGGACCCAGCTTGTAGGATGGTATCTTCAATCGGACGTACTTGGAAGCAAGCCAGACGAGATCTCCAGGAGAGAAACATGGAGGGTCCAGACGTCTCTTGTCTGCGTGTTGTTTCATCCGTAGGGAAGCACGCCCAAGGGACGCCTTGACAGAGTCCCAAATGGTTGCAAAGTCACGGGCTACAGTATCAGCAGCAGGGACATCCGAAGAAGGGGATACCGGCAATGGGACGGAGGGCTGGAGTCCGTAAACGACATGGAAGGGAGAGCTGGAGGACAACTCACTGATGTGGTGGTTATGGGAGAATTCAGCCCAAGGAAGAAGCGTGGACCAGTCGTCGTGATGGGCGTTGACATAGTGACGTAAAAAAGAGGTCAAGATTTGATTGACCCTCTCCACTTGGCCATTAGACTGAGGATGGTATGCAGATGAAAAGTCCAGAGTCACTCCCAGATGTTTGCAGAGAGCCCTCCAGAAGCGGGAGGTGAACTGAGTTCCTCTGTCGGATACGATGTGTAATGGAAAGCCATGCAAGCGGAAGATGTGATGTATATAGGCATCCGCGAGTTCTTGAGCAGAGGGCAGTCCTGCCATAGGGACGAAATGAGCCATTTTAGAGAACCGATCCACCACGACCCATATGACTGTGTGCCCGGAGGACAATGGCAAGTCCGTAATAAAGTCCATCGCTATGTGTTGCCACGGAACTGAGGGAATCGGCAGAGGCAGAAGACGGCCATATGGCAGGTGTTTGGGCGTCTTGTTCCTGGCACAAGAGGAGCAGGCAGAGACAAAAGCAGCGACGTCCGTGCGAAGGGATGGCCACCAGTAGTGATGTACAATCGCACTCCAAGTTCTCTTCTGACCAGCATGACCGGCTGTTTTCGAGGCATGACCCCAGTGTAACACTTTTTGCCTGTCTGTCTCAGAGACATAGGTCTTCCCGGGCGGTATCTGGGCCAGGGTGACAGGGGCCACCGGAATGATTTTGCTAGGACAGATGATGGGTTAGGTAGTCTCTTCCTCCTGCTCCATGGGCATGAAAGACCTGGACAAGGCATCAGCGTGTACATTCTTGTCCGCGGGTCGGAAATGGAGCTGGAAATCAAACCTGGCAAAGAATAAGGACCACCTGGCTTGCCGTGGGTTCAGTCGCTGAGCGGACCGTAGGTATTCCAGGTTCTTGTGGTCCGTGTAAATAATCACGGGGTATACTGCTCCTTCCAGAAGGTAGCGCCATTCCTCCAGAGCCAGTTTGAATGCCAAGAGCTCTCGGTCACCGATGGTGTAGTTGCGTTCAGGCGCTGAGAAGCTCTTGGAGAAGAAACCGCAAGTCACCATCTTCCCGGAGGAGGACTTCTGCATGAGCACTGCTCCGGCTCCTGAGGAGGAGGCATCCACCTCCAAGGTGAACTGGCGGTTTAACTCCGGACGGTGGAGTACAGGAGAGGAGGCAAATGCCCGCTTCAGAGAGCCAAACGCGGCGTCGGCCGCCGGGGACCAGTCCTTGGGATTAGCCTCTTTCCTGGTCAAAGCGGAGAGAGGAGCAGTCAGAGCAGAGAAGTGAGGGATGAACTGGCGGTAGTAGTTGGCGAATCCCAGGAAGCGTTGGATTGCCTTCAGTCCAGAAGGAGGAGGCCAGTTGAGAATGGAGGAGACCTTCTTTGGATCCATCTGCAGTCCAGTATCAGAGATGATGTACCCCAGGAAGGGGAGAGAAGACTGCTCAAAGACACACTTCTCGTACTTGGCGTACAGGCGATTCTCTCTCAGTCTTTGCAGAAGTTGTACGTTCTCTCTGTGGGTCTGGAGGTCCGGTGAGAAGATAAGGATGTCATCCAGATACACTACTACACAGACGTAAAGAAGGTCCCGGAAAACGTCGTTCACCAGTTCTTGAAAGACGGCTGGGGCGTTACACAGGCCGAAGGGCATCACGCAGTATTCATAGTGCCCATCGCGCGTATTGAACGCGGTCTTCCATTCGTCCCCAGAGCGGATGCGTACCAGATTGTAAGCACCCCGAAGATCCAGCTTGGTGAACACACGAGCTCCTCTAAGCCGGTCAAACAATTCGGGGATGAGCGGCAGAGGGTACTTGTTTTTTACGGTGATTTGATTCAAACCCTGGTAGTCTATGCATGGGCGTAAGTCGCCCTCTTTCTTCTTGACGAAGAAGAAACCTGCTCCAGCAGGAGAGGAGGATCTCCGAATGAATCCCCTTGCCAGGCTCTCTGTGATGTAAGTAGACATGGCCCTTGTTTCGGCTGGAGACAATGGATATATCCGTCCTCGAGGTGGTGTTGTTCCAGGGAGCAGGTCGATGGCACAATCGTAAGGACGATGTGGCGGAAGTACCTCGGATTCCTTTTTATCAAAGACGTCTGCAAAGGACCAATAGGCCGAGGGCAGCCCCGGTAGGTTCTCTGGAACCGGAGGTCGTCGGATGGGTTGTATAGTCTTCAGGCACTTCTCATGGCACGAAGAGCCCCATCGGGTGATTTCGCCAGTGCCCCAGCTGACTGACGGTTCGTGTGTCCGTAACCAGGGAAGTCCCAGCAGGATTTGATGGGACATGTGTGGGAGGACGTAGAAAGCGATGTTCTCGGTGTGCAGGGCACCGATACGCAGTTCCACCGGCTTGGTGATCCAGGAGATGGTGTCAGAGAGGGGTCTCCCATCCACAGAGGCAATCACGAGGGGCTTGTCGAGTGGAGTAACAGGCACCTGGTACTTGTCCACCGTGGCCTGCTGGATGAAATTGCCTGCTGCCCCGGAATCGAGGTATGCCTCAGCCATGAACCGCGTCTCTCCCGTTGTCACTTGCACAGTCCACGTAACCGGGTCTGAGAGAGTCCCAGCACCTAGGGTGGCCTCTCCTACCAACCCTAGGCTTTGGAGTTTCCCGGCCTCTCTGGACAGGAGCGTAGCAGGTGTGTGTCCTCTTCCGCAGTAAAAGCAGAGGCCCTTGGCGAGCCGCTCAGCTCGACGTTGTTCAGACTGCCGCACTCTGTCGATCTGCATGGGCTCGTGAATGGAACCCCAGCTATCGATGACTGAAGTACGGCGGGCTTCTGCGGAGGAGAGGAATGCCGTACCGGACGTCTCTCACGGGACACTTCCTTGGATCGCTCCTGAAAACGAATGTCCACTCGAGTCGCTAGGGTGATCAGGGCATCCAGGGTGGTCGGTACGTCACGACCCGCCAGCTCGTCTTTAATTCGCCCCTAGAGTCCTTCCCAGAAGGCGGCGGTTAGGGCCTCGTTGTTCCACCCGAGTTCCGAAGCCAAGGTGCGAAACCGGATGGCGTATTGGCCCACCGTCAGAGTCCCCTGACGTAACCGGAGAAGAGACGAAGCGGACGCGGAGGCGCGTCCGGGCTCATCAAAGGTGCCACGGAATGCCTGCAGGAACTCCTGGATGTTCGTGGTCACAGGATCCCCCCTTCTCCCACAAGGGGTTCATCCACGCCAGTGCCTCACCCTCTAGATGGGACATGATGAAGGCGACCCTTGGCTTGATCGGAGGCAAACAAATGCGGCAGCTGCGTGAAATGAAGGGAGCATTGGTTTAAGAATCCCCTGCAGGTCTTGGGGTCTCCGGCGTACCGGGGTGGTGAGGCCAAAACGAAGTCTGGAAGTATCTGAAGATGTCGCCACGGGAGCTGGAGCCGTGGACTGACTAGTGGAAGCCCGGGATGCTGAAGACGTGACTGCCGTTAAGAAGAAAGAGGGCAACCTACGCCCATGCATTGACTACCGGGGATTGAACCAAATCACCGTCAAAAATAAATACCCCCTGCCGCTCATCCCCGAATTGTTTGATCGGCTTAGAGGAGCTCGTGTGTTTACCAAGTTGGATCTTCGGGGTTCCTACAACCTGGTCCGCATCCGCTCTGGGGACGAATGGAAGACCGCATTCAATTACTCGCGATGGGCACTACGAATACTGTGTGATGCCCTTCGGCCTGTGTAACGCACCAGCAGTCTTTCAGAATTGGTGAACGACGTGTTCCGGGTCCTTCTCTACGTCTGTGTGGTGGTGTATCTTGATGATATCCTGGTCTTTTCTCCGGACCTCCCAGACCCACAGAGAGAACGTGCAGCTGGTACTACAAAGACTGAGAGAGAATCGTCTGTACGCCAAGTACGAGAAGTGTGTCTTCGAGCAGTCTTCTCTTCCCTTCCTGGGTTACGTAATCTCCGATACCGGTCTGCAGATGGACCCGGAGAAGGTCTCTTCCATTCTCAACTGGCCCCCTCCTTCCGGACTGAAGGCAATCTGTCAGGGCCAGGTGGACGGGCAGACCCAGGAGGTGGATCCACTGGGCCGGACTCCTAGATGGTGGTAAGGGGTCCGGTAGCTGGAGCACTATAGACAGCAGAACAGTCCGTGCACACGAGGATAACGGAGAAGTCCCTGGGACCACGGAGTCACTGGTGGTAGTCCGGGTGACGCAGCTCAGGTTCGGAAGCCGAGATGATGTCAAGCGGGGTCCGGAACCTTTGGAGCGAGATGACGGGTCACCGCAGGGATCCGAGATGGTACGGACTGTCAGGATGGCAGATGGACAGCATTCGGGGTTCGGGATTCGGTCAGGACCGGATGGCGAGGCAGGCACGGCTCTACAAGAGAGATAGGTGAGTATATCACAAAAACACCAGGAGGCCTGACTCCTAGCTTAGGAAACACGAAGATCAGGCCCCGCCCCCTTGGACAATAAACCCCTTTATACCCTGTACCTGTTTTGCATCATTTCCTGTTAATGGACGCTGGCCCTTTAAGAAAGGGTCAGTGACCGCGCGCGCGCCCTAATGCGCATGCGCGCGGCCCGGGTGCCAGAAGCCAGGGAAGGAAGCTGAGAGGAGGACGCAGGGGAGCCAGCCAGGACCTGGGAAGCCGTCGGGCGCCGGGAGCGGAGACCAGGGGGCCTGGGAAGGACGGGCACCGGAGGCTGGAGAGCGGGGAGCGTGGCAGGTGAGCCGGGGAGCGGAGCTGAGGTCCCGGGGAGCGGAGCAGAGGACCCGGGGAGGGGAGCCGAGGACCCGGGGAGCGTGACACAATCCAACACTTTCTGGGATTCGCAAACTATTACCGTCAGTTCATCCCTCACTTCTCTGCTCTGACGGCACCTCTCTCCGCCTTGACCAAGAAGGGGGCTAATCCAAAGGACTGGTCACCTGCGGCCGACGCTGCGTTTGGCTCCCTGAAACAGGCATTTGCTTCCTCCCCTGTGCTCCACCATCCTGAGTTAAACCGACAGTTCACCTTGGAGGTGGATGCCTCCTCCTCGGGAGCCGGAGCAGTGCTCATGCAGAAGTCCTCCTCCGGGAAGATGGTTACTTGCGGTTTCTACTCCAAGAGCTTCTCAGCGCCTGAACGCAAGTATACCATCGGTGACCGAGAGCTATTGGCAGTCAAACTGGCTCTGGAGGAATGGCGCTACCTTCTGGAGGGAGCAGTGTACCCTGTGATCATTTACACGGACCACAAGAACCTGGAATACCTGCGGTCCGCTCAGCGACTGAACCCACGGCAAGCCAGGTGGTCCTTGTTCTTTGCCAGGTTCGATTTTCAGCTCCATTTTCGACCCGCGGACAAGAATGTACGAGCAGATGCCTTGTCCAGGTCATTCATGCCCATGGAGCAGGAGGAGGAGACATCCCAGCCCATCATCTGCCCTAGTAAAATCATTCCGGTGGCCCCTGTCACCCTGGCCCAGATACCGCCCGGGAAGACCTATGTCTCTGAGACTGACAGGCAAAAAGTGTTGCACTGGGGCCATGCCTCGAAAATAGCCGGCCATGCTGGTCAGAAGAAAACATGGAGTACAATTGTACGTCACTACTGGTGGCCATCCCTTCGCACGGACGTCGCTTCTTTTGTCTCAGCTTGCTCCTCTTGTGCCAGGAACAAGACGCCCAAACACCTGCCATATGGCCGTCTTCTGCCTCTGCCTATACCCTCCGTTCCGTGGCAACACATTGCAATGGACTTTATTACGGACTTGCCCCTGTCCTCCGGACACACAGTCCTATGGGTCGTGGTGGATTGGTTCTCCAAAATGGCTCATTTCGTCCCTATGGCTGGACTGCCCTCTGCCCAGGAACTCGCTGACGCCTATATACAACACATCTTCCGCTTGCATGGCTTTCCATCACACATTGTGTCCGACAGAGGAACTCAATTCACCTCCCGATTCTGGAGGGCTCTCTGCAAACATCTGGGAGTGACTCTGGACTTTTCTTCAGCCTACCATCCTCAGTCGAATGGCCAAGTGGAACGAGTCAATCAGATCTTGACCTCCTTCTTACGTCACTACGTCAACGCCCATCACGACGACTGGTCAACGCTTCTTCCTTGGGCTGAATTCTCCCATAACCACCACGTCAGTGAGTCCTCCTCCAGCTCTCCCTTCCATGTCGTTTACGGACTTCAGCCTTCCGTCCCATTACCTGTATCCTCTTCCTCGGATGTCCCTGCTGCTGATGCTGTAGTCCGTGACTTTGCAACAATTTGGGACTCTGTCAAGGCGTCCCTTGGACGTGCTTCCCTGCGGATGAAGAGAAACGCAGACAAGAGGCGTCTGGATCCTCCGTGTTTCTCTCCAGGAGATCTGGTCTGGCTTGCTTCCAAGTACGTCCGTTTGAAGCTACCATCATACAAGCTGGGCCCTCGCTACATCGGGCCGTTTAAAGTCCTCAGCAAAATAAATGAGGTCTCCTACAAGCTGCAGCTCCCGGCCACGATGAGAATCCCCAACTCCTTCCACGTCTCCCTGCTCAAGCCGGTTGTCCTTGGTCCCTTCTCCGCTGCTGCCAGTTCTGCTCCTCCTCCTATTGCTGATGATGACATCTATGTGGTAAGGGATTTCGTGGCCATGAAAACCGTACGGGGCCGACAGTTCTTCCTGGTGGACTGGGCAGGGTATGGTCCTGAGGATAGGTCCTGGGAACCCCGGGAGAATGTGGGTACTCCCCTGATACGTGCCTTCCTGTCCCGATTGCGGGGAGGGGGGCATGGGGGAGGGGGTACTGTCACGCTCCCCGGGTCCCCTGTCACGCTCTCCGGCTCCCCTGCCACGCCCCCGGCTCCTCTGCCACACTCCCCGGCTCCCCTGCCTCGCTCCCCGGCTCTTCTGCCAGGCGTCCCCCGCTCCACAGCCTCCATGCTCCATTACCTGCGGTCCCCAGGCAGCCTGGCCCCCGCTCCCGGCGCCCATCGGCAATTCGTCTCCAGCCCGGCTCTCCTGCCTCCTGTTCACCGCTCCCTGCTCTGGCTTCTGGCACCCGGGCCTCGCGCATGCGCATTAGGGCGTGCGCGCGGTCATTGACCCTCTCTTAAAGGGCCAGTGTCCTCCAACAGGATATTGAAGGATCAGGTACAGGGTATATAGGGGGATCCTTTCCAAGTGGGCGGGGCCTGTTCTTCGTGTTTTGCTAAGCTAGGAGTCAGGTCTCCTTGTGTCTTCTGGTATACTTACCTATCTCTCTCCTGGAGCCGCTCCTGCCTCGCCATCCGGTCCTGACGATTCCCGAACCCCGAACGGTGACTGTCCGCCATCCCGTCAGTCCATACCATCTCTGATCCCTGTGGGGACCCGTCTTCTCGCTCCGTCAGTTCCGGACTCTGCCTGACAACATCTCGGCCTCCGAACCTGAGCTCCGTCACCCGGACTACCTTCAGTGACTCCGTGGTCCCAGGGACTTCTACACTCCACTCCTTTGAACGGACTGTCCTGCTACCTGTAGTGCTCCAGCTACCGGACACCTTGCCTTCGGTGAGGTGTTCAGCCCAGTGGATCCACCTCCTGGGTCTGCCCGTCCACCTGGCCCTAACAGGTACCGGCGGGCCACCGCCCATCCCCGGTCCTTACGGTTCACTTCAATCAGCCTCTCCTGCAGACGGTCACCACCGTCTGCCAACCTTGCTAAATGTGCCTGCGCCACGCACCCGGACACAGTCAGTCTCCTCTACTACCACTTCACTCTCTAACTCCAAAACTGATCTGACTCCTTTTTCCCACCTCCAGGACTGTGAACTCCTCGGTGGGCGGGGCCAACCACCTGGCCCACCCCCTGGTGTAGACATCAGCCCCTGGAGGGAGGCAACAAGGATTTGTGTTTGACCTTGGTGTGCCTAGCCGGGGTGTAGGGTGTGTTGTTGAAGTACCTGTGACGTCCTGGCTTGTCCAGGGCACCACAGCAGCATTTCAAAGGCCAGGAATTTGGAAATGCTACCAATAATGACCAGGGTTTGTGGGTACAGTGTGGAGATGCTCGGTGATACCGCTGGTGGTGTCGCTGTCACATCCTCTCTTTGCAGATGGCACTATTGCTTGGGAGGGGCAGGAAGAAGCTTAGCCCGCAACAGAAAAGGGAGCAGGAAGAGCCTCCCATTTTTACCTGATTTTTCAGGTGTGTGGCTTGGTCTTTGTATTCAGTTGCCTTGTCATGCAGGTGGTGCTCAGTTTAAGAACATTTAGGCCTCGCTTTAGGCTCTTGTGACACAGTGGGTAAATGACCTGTATCTTGTTATCAGCACATTGCCTGAAGAAATGCCATGCCCTTACACAGCCTGGTGCAGAATTACCACACAGACCCTTTTGTTAGAGTACTCTCTCAGACCCTTTTTCAAGTGTAACCTCAGAAAAATTCTTGTAGAGTGGCCACAAAGACCCTTTTAATAAGAGAACCCCTACAGAGCCTGGTCAGAGTGGCCACACAAACTCTTTTTTTTGTATAAGAATACCAACATAGACCCTTTCTTAGTTCCCCCACAGAACCTTTATTAAGATTACTCTCACAATACCTGGTGTATAGAGACTAAATCCAGCCTCCTTTAAGACTACCCCAACAGAGCTATTTTTAAGAGTACCCAATAGTGCATGGTGCAGAATGGCTATGTAGCGCCCCTGAGAGTGGTTGCTACAGGGTATTGAATTTTATGTCTTTTATAATGTCCGTTCATCCTGGGCAGGAAGAGGTTAAGGACTGTTAAGTTTCATTTTCTGCATCACACAGCCTTGCAAACACAGACAGTAGGTGCCTCACACAGAGACAGAGGGAATTCCTCAGGTGGGGGCATGAGCAGGAGGGAGTTACAAAATGGAGAGCTTGGTTTCACTTTACCTCAGAACGGCTTGAGACGAGATGAGACAGAGTGGACACACAGTGACCAGCTCCCTGGGGAGCTCTCTCAGGGAGGCAGAGCAGAAGAACAACTAGGTCCAGACCAGTGCATACACCCTTCCCTCAAATAGGACCGGGCTGGTGGATGGCTGAAGGCCCCTAAGCTGAGAGAGCGGATCCATGTGAGTACTGGATGGCGCCGGTTAGTAGGTTCCTTGTCCATTAGCCGACAGACACTTGGAATGGGAGAGGTGGCCAACCAGGAAGGAGTTAAGAGCCTGGGACCAGTAGTCATGCGGCATGGAGGGGAAGAGGGTTATAGAGGGGAGGATTTCGTTGCCCCTTGGAACCAGCGCAGCTTCAGGTCTCAGAGTAGCGAGTCCCAAGAGCTTCAGAAACCAGGAGGGGACCACCACATGAGCGCATAAAAAGGAGAAAGCCCACAAACTTCCCTGCCTGACTTTGACTTCTGCTCTGTCTGGGAATGACCGGAGTCATCGCAATAAAGACCAGCATCCTGGGTGCAACATAAAAACCTGTGAGTAAACAAATCTGAAACCCATAGCCCAGTGACTTTAACTCTGTTTGTCATCGCCTTGTGATCCGGCGATTCCCCGTTCTCCCTCCTGGGGGTCGCTTCACCTGTGGGGAGCGATACCATCCAGGCTGCATCCCAACATCTTCCCTGGCAAGGTAACCAGCAGCGGCAGCCTTATCCCTGGCTGCATACCACGGGTAGCGTAGTTGACATCATCCGTTCCACTCCTGGAGGAGGGAGGGTCAGAGGAAGGGTCCACAGCAAAGGAAGCCGAGACCCCAGTCACCACCGTAACCGGTGACATCCTCTCCAGTAACAATGCTTGCTTGCCCCTTTTACTGTGCACCACGGGACCATGGAACTGGGCCAGGCCACGACCTCTGCAAACCACTGGCCCGGCGACGGGTATACCAGGTTAGGATTTAAGCTCCTATCCTGGGCTCCGTGGGGTGTCACAGCTACACAGAGCCTATTTTATGAGTATGCAGAGAGAGAAGAGGAGAAAGCTAGCACTGTCCCTCACTTGTTCAGCATCCAATCCCTACGCTAGTCAGAGCAAAATGGTGGTACTACCATAGGGCAATTATGCTGCCCAGGTCACATGGTGTTCCTGACAATTACAGCCATGCCAATACCTGGCATGGTTGTGATGGTTGCGGAAGTGCCCACAGCCGAAATGTTTGTTCATTGGCTGCACTGCATTTATTGGCTATAGGTTTGCTTATTCCTATTCTTAGCTTCTCTCAGTTTAAATTATATTGTTGTGCATATTATACAATCAGGAGTAAAGAACTATTTCCTGATTTTTAATTAACTGAAAACTGCACGCTGACAGCTTCCATATGTTAGCAAACATTAGTGAATGTTTTAACAGAAGACCGTATTGTGTTTAATGTGAATTAAACGTCTCTTTATACTTCTTACTATTGTGTTCTTCACTTCCAGAAATGTGCATACTGTATTTATCAATTTATAAAGTGCATTGAATCCTCTTTATTATTTTCATATTTTCTATCTACAATAGCCTTTAATGTATGGAACAGGATACTGTTTTACTCTTACTGTAACATAAATCAAAAGTACAGTTCCCTTCAGATAGCAATTTTGCTATGCATCTTTCTATAGAGAGTCAGATAAATAGCTATTTAGTGCCATCTGTTGTACACAAAAGGAAATCATTTGCTAGGTACTAGCATTGTGTGATAGACATGATCATGTTTTGGAAATTTGAATGTGTGAATGGCAATTCATTTTTCCAAAAACTTGTTTTGCTGCATATTGCAATAATGCTGTGCATAAAATTGCCCATAAAAGATGTTTAACACTCTGAGGTCTGCTAGAACTGAATTGAACTCTTCTTGAGCTCTTTAATGCAAAGATACAGCCATAGAAATGTCATAGTAACCTCAATATATCTGTCTAGGGGAAAACGTATGGTAACTAACAGTAACCAACAGTATAGTTATCAATATACTACATGAAAAGACTTTTAGATGTCTTAAATTATTTAAACAGTCCAAAAATTATCCCTTATCAGATACACATGCCTGCATTACCGGTGTATATATATAGAGGCAATGCACATGGAAGAAGGTTGTCTTCAATGAGAATATTTCATTCAAATCTAGGATTCATTATTTGAGTATTCTCTTTAATTTTTTTGAGCAGTATATATATATATATATATATATATATATATATATACGCAAAAATTAAAAGACCACTGCAAAATGATCAGTTTTTCTGATTTTTCTCTTTATATTTTTGAATAAAATGTAAATTGTTGTTTTATTCTATAAGCTACTGATAACATGTCTCCGAATTTCCAATCAAAAAATTTTATATTTATTTTCTGAAAATAGTAGTTTATAGAATAAAACAACAATTTACATTTTACTCAAAAATCTAATATATAAAGCTCAGTGTATGTATGTATGTATGTGTGTATGTATGTGTGTATGTATGTATGTCCGCTAAAGGAACCCGTACCGTCGCATTTACAATCACGAAAGTTTGCACAGATGCCTCATCTGACCCAGGGAGCGTTGTAGACTATGTTTTGACAGAAAAATTAAACCCCGTGCTTTACAGTTAGTCTTAGTTAAAATCCTGCCGACATTAAACTGAATGGAGTTGGGAGTAGAGTTGAGCGCGGTTCGTGGTTCGAGGTTCTCCAGTTCTAGGCTCGAGTGATTTTGGGGGCTGTTCGAGATCGAACTAGAACTCGAGCTTTTTGCAAAAGCTCGATAGTTCTAGATACGTTCGAGAACGGTTCTAGCAGCAAAAAGCAGGGCTTTTTACAGCTACAGTGTGCAGGAGCCATCGCTGGCAGCCTGCCAGAAGCTGGTAACCAAGATAAACATCGGGTATCCAACCAAAGCGCTTTGGTTAGTAACCCGATGTTTATCCTAGTTACGTGCAGGAAGCCCACACTTCCCCGCTCAGCTCGCTCCGCCCCCTCCTGCCCGCGGCATGTACACACGTACACACACACACACACACACACACACATACACACACATACACATACACACACACACACTCACACATGGTCCCGCTCGGCTTACCTGCGGTGATGAAGTCCCGCCATCCCGACCTCAGCGCTGTCACTGTCCTCCATGGCCGCCGCTTGTCACATCACCTTCTCTCGCTTCCGACCCGAGACTGACTAGCGGTGACGTCACGGGCCTCTCGCGATACTTGGCTGTGAAGGCGGCGGTCATTGAACTCAGTGACAGGTGCTATCAGCAGTACAGGAGATCAGCGCAGGTAATGTACCTCGCTGACAGCAGCACTTGTCATGCCCTGCAGTGACCTGGGCTGACCCATTGATGTTAGCTCAGGTCACTGTACTGCTCTCCCAGCCAATGGGGAACATCCTGCTCTTCATTGACTGGGACAGTGTGGATTGTCATGGCAACCCCTTGGATTACAGCAGACCTGGATTTGTTTTTCATTCTAATAAATTGGTTAAAGAGGGAATGTTTTGGGGAGTGTTTTTTCAAATAAAAATGTGTTTGTCGTCTATTTTTTTTTATTACTGACTGGGTTGGTGATGTCGGGTATCTGATAGACGCCTGACCTCACCAACCCCAGGGCTTGATGCCAGGTGACATTACACATCTGGTATTAACCCCATATATTACCCCGTTTGCCACCACACCAGGGCGCGGGATGAGCTGGGGCTCAGCACCAGGATTGGCGCATCTAATGGATGCGCCACTTCTGGGGCGGCTGCGGCCTGCTATTTTTGGGCTGGGGAGAGTCCAATAACCATGGACCTCCCTAGTCTGAGAATATGAGGCCCCAGCTGTCTGCTTTACCTTGGCTGGTGATCCAATTTTGGGGGACCCCTACGTGTTTTTTTTTTTAAATTATTTATTTAATTTAAAATAACAGCGTGGGGTGCCCTCAGTTTTGGATTACCAGCCAAGGTGAGGTTGCCAGCTGTGGTCTGCAGGCTGCAGCCGTCTGCTTTACCCTAGCTGGCTACAAAACTAGGGGGAACCCTACGTCATTTTTTTTTTCATTTTTTTGGCTAAATACAAAGCTAAGCACCCCTTAGTGCCACATGAAAGGCACCAAAGGGTGCTCCACTTTTTCTCCACTTTTTCTACATTTTTTCTCCACTTTTTCTCCACTTTTTCTACATTTTTTCTCCACTTTTTCTATATTTTTTTCTCCATTTTTTCTCCACTTTTTCTCCACTTTTTCTTCACTTTTTCTCCACTGTTTATCCATTTTTTCTCCACTTTTTCTCCACTTTTTCTCCACTTTTTATCTATTTTTTTCTCCACTTTTTCTCCACTTTTTATCTATTTTTTTCTCCACTTTTTCTCCACTTTTTCTCCACTTTTTCTCCACTTTTTCTCCACTTTTTCTCCATTTTTTTCTCCATTTTTTCTCCACTTTTTCTCCACTTTTTCTCCACTTTTTCTCCACTTTTTCCTCCACTTTTTCTCCACTTTTTCTCCACTTTTTCTCCTTTTTTTTCTCCACTTTTTCTCCACATTTTCTCCACTTTTTCTCCATTTTTTTCGCCACTTTTTCTCCACTTTTTCTCCACTTTTCTCTCCACTTTTTCTCCACTTTTTCTACATTTTTTTCTCCACTTTTTCTCCACTTTTTCTTCACTTTTTCTCCACTTTTTATCCATATTTTCTCCACTTTTTATCCATTTTTTTCTCCACTTTTTCTCCACTTTTTCTCCACTTTTTCTCCACTTTTTCTCCACTTTTTCTCCACTTTTTCTCCATTTTTTCTCCACTTTTTCTCCGTTCTTTTTCTATGGTCGGTCTACCCATTAGCTCTGCCATGCATACTGTAGCTCTACACCTACTGCACATGTTACTTTATGATTGACATCTCTTTCGTACCAGAGCTGTCTAAGCCTACTCTGACCCCATATTTGTCATTACTATATTGTCCTTGTACTGTATTATGACATTTGTATCATGTGTTTTATTTCTTGCTGTGTTGCAATTTTTTTGTTGCATCCCAATTGTATCTCTACATTGTTCGAGTTTATGTTATTGTTTTCTCACTCTTATGTGATACTGATTATTGTCATTTTTCATGATTACATGCAGATAAGTCCAATCTGACGAAGGCTCAGGCCGAAACGTCATTTGTAACTTGTTTTGGACAAAAACATATATGCTTATGAAACATTTTTTTTTCTTAATACGGACCAATAAAGAGTGATTTTGCATTACTATTCGTTGTGACTTACTGACTTAGTCTGGGAGATTTAGAGTGCCGAGGTTACTCACTAATTTTATCTATTATTACCTCTGAGCACCTATATACCAGTGAGCAGAGCTTCCTCTACAGTAGTTCTCCTGATTAGGCATGCCCTTACCTCATGAGCAGGGCATTGCAGCTTTGGTAGCAACCATTACGACATGGACTCTGCTGCTGTGGACCCGAGAAGAGTGAGTGCAGATTCATTGCACCCACACTCCTCACATGAAGGGTCCGCACTCCTAGAAAGAAGGGAATTTTGTTACTTACCGTAAATTCCTTTTCTTCTAGCTCCTATTGGGAGACCCAGACGATTGGGTGTATAGCACTGCCTCCGGAGGCCACACAAAGCAATTACACTAAAAAGTGTAAGGCCCCTCCCCTTCTGGCTATACACCCCCAGTGGGATCACTGGCTCACCAGTTTTAGTGCAAAAGCAAGAAGGAGGAAAGCCAATAACTGGTTTAAACAAATTCACTCCGAAGTAACCTCGGAGAACTGAAAACCGTTCAACATGAACAACATGTGTACCCGAAAAACAACCAAAAATCCCGAAGGACAACAGGGCGGGTGCTGGGTCTCCCAATAGGAGCTAGAAGAAAAGGAATTTACGGTAAGTAACAAAATTCCCTTCTTCTTCGGCGCTCCATTGGGAGACCCAGACGATTGGGACGTCCAAAAGCTGTCCCTGGGTGGGTAAAGAATACCTCATGTTAGAGCTGCAAAGACAGCCCTCCCCTACGGGGAGGCAACTGTCGCCTGCAGGACTCTTCTACCTAGGCTGGCGTCCGCCGAAGCATAGGTATGCACCTGATAATGTTTGGTGAAAGTGTGCAGACTCGACCAGGTAGCTGCCTGGCACACCTGTTGAGCCGTAGCCTGGTGTCGCAATGCCCAGGACGCACCCACGGCTCTGGTAGAATGGGCCTTCAGCCCTGATGGAACCGGAAGCCCAGCAGAACGGTAGGCTTCAAGAATTGGTTCTTTGATCCATCGAACCAGGGTGGCCTTAGAAGCCTGCGACCCTTTGCGCTTACCAGCGACAAGGACAAAGAGTGCATCCGAACGGCGCAAGGGCGCCGTGCGGGAAATGTAGATTCTGAGTGCTCTCACCAGATCTAACAAATGTAAATCCTTCTCATACCGATGAACTGCATGAGGACAAAACGAAGGCAAAGAGAAATCCTGATTAAGATGAAAAGAGGATACCACCTTCGGGAGAAACTCCTGAATGGGACGCAGCACTACCTTGTCCTGGTGGAAGACCAGGAAGGGCGCCTTGGATGATAGCGCTGCCAGCTCAGACACTCTCCGAAGAGATGTGATCGCTACCAGAAAAGCCACTTTCTGTGATAGTCTAGAAAGTGAAACCTCCCTCAGAGGCTCGAAGGGCGGCTTCTGGAGGGCAACTAGTACCCTGTTCAGATCCCATGGATCTAACGGCCGCTTGTACGGGGGTACGATATGGCAAACCCCCTGTAGGAACGTGCGCACCTTAGGAAGGCGTGCCAAACGCCTCTGAAAAAAGACGGATAGCGCCGAGACCTGACCTTTAAGGGAGCCGAGCGACAGACCTTTTTCTAACCCAGATTGCAGGAAAGAAAGAAAGGTAGGCAATGCAAATGGCCAGGGAGACACTCCCTGAGCAGAGCACCAGGATAAGAATATCCTCCACGTTCTGTGGTAGATCTTAGCGGACGTGGGCTTCCTAGCCTGTCTCATGGTGGCAACGACCCCTTGGGACAATCCTGAAGACGCTAGGATCCAGGACTCAATGGCCACACAGTCAGGTTCAGGGCCGCAGAATTCCGATGGAAAAACGGCCCTTGGGACAGTAAGTCTGGTCGGTCTGGTAGTGCCCACGGTTGGCCGACCGTGAGCTGCCACAGATCCGGATACCACGCCCTCCTCGGCCAGTCTGGGGCGACGAGTATGACGCGGCTGCAATCGGATCTGATCTTGCGTAGCACTCTGGGCAAGAGTGACAGAGGTGGAAACACATAAGGGAGCCGGAACTGCGACCAATCTTGCACTAGGGCGTCTGCCGCCAGCGCTCTTTGATCGCGAGACCGTGCCATGAAGGTTGGGACCTTGTTGTTGTGCCGGGACGCCATGAGGTCGACGTCCGGCCTTCCCCATCGGCGACAGATTTCCTGAAACACGTCTGGGTGAAGGGACCATTCCCCTGCGTCCATGCCCTGGCGACTGAGGAAGTCTGCTTCCCAGTTTTCTACGCCGGGGATGTGAACTGCGGATATGGTGGAGGCCGTGGCTTCCACCCACATCAGAATCCGCCGGACTTCCTGGAAGGCTTGCCGACTGCGTGTCCCCCCTTGGTGGTTGATGTATGCCACCGCTGTGGAGTTGTCCGACTGAATTCGGATCTGCCTTCCTTCCAGCCACTGCTGGAAGGCTAGTAGGGCAAGATACACTGCTCTGATTTCCAGAACATTGATCTGAAGGGTGGACTCCTGCTGAGTCCACGTACCCTGAGCCCTGTGGTGGAGAAAAACTGCTCCCCACCCTGACAGACTCGCGTCTGTCGTGACCACCGCCCAAGACGGTGGTAGGAAGGATCTTCCCTGTGATAATGAGGTGGGAAGAAGCCACCACTGCAGAGAGTCCTTGGCCGTCTGGGAAAGGGAGACTTTCCTGTCCAGGGATGTTGACTTCCCGTCCCATTGGCGGAGAATGTCCCATTGAAGTGGGCGGAGATGAAACTGCGCAAACGGAACCGCTTCCATTGCCGCCACCATCTTCCCGAGGAAGTGCATGAGGCGTCTTAAGGAGTGCGACTGACTTTGAAGGAGAGCCTGCACCCCAGTCTGTAGTGACCTCTGCTTGTCCAGCGGAAGCTTCACTATCGCTGAGAGAGTATGAAACTCCATGCCAAGATACGTTAGTGATTGGGTCGGTGACAGATTTGACTTTGAGAAGTTGATGATCCACCCGAACGTCTGGAGAGTCTCCAGTGCAACAGTCAAGCTGAGTTGGCATGCCTCTTGAGAGGGTGCCTTGACCAGTAGATCGTCCAAGTAAGGGATCACAGAGTGTCCCTGAGAGTGCAAGACTGCTACCACTGCCGCCATGATCTTGGTGAACACCCGTGGGGCTGTCGCTAGACCAAATGGCAGAGCTACGAACTGAAGATGGTCGTCTCCTATCACGAAGCGTAGAAAGCGTTGGTGCTCTGTAGCCATCGGCACGTGGAGATAAGCATCCTTGATGTCTATTGATGCTAGGAAATCTCCTTGAGACATTGAGGCAATGACTGAGCGGAGGGATTCCATCCGGAACCGCCTGGCGTTCACATGCTTGTTGAGCAGTTTTAGGTCCAGAACAGGACGGAATGAGCCGTCCTTTTTTGGCACCACAAAGAGATTGGAGTAAAAACCTTGACCTCGTTCCTGAAGAGGAACAGGGACCACCACTCCTTCTGCTCTTAGAGAATTCACCGCCTGCAGAAGGGCATCTGCTCGGTCGGGATGTGGGGAAGTTCTGAAGAACCGAGGCGGAGGCCGAGTACTGAACTCTATCCTGTACCCGTGAGACAAAATGTCTGTTACCCACCGGTCTTTGACCTGTGGCAGCCAAATGTCGCAAAAGCGGGAGAGCCTGCCACCGACCGAGGATGCGGAGGGAGGCGGCCGAAAGTCATGAGGCAGCCGCCTTGGAAGCGGTACCTCCGGTTGCTTTCTTGGGGCGTGAGTGAGCCCGCCAGGAATCAGAGCTCCTTTGCTCTTTCTGAGTCCCTTTGGACGAGGAGAATTGGGGCTTGCCCGAGCCTCGAAAGGACCGAAACTTTGACTGCCACTTCCTCTGTGGAGGTTTGCTTGATCTGGGCTGGGGTAAGGAGGAGTCCTTACCTTTGGACTGTTTAATGATTTCCGCCAATTGCTCACCAAACAGTCTGTCTCCAGATAATGGCAAGCTGGTTAAACATTTTTTAGAAGCAGAATCTGCTTTCCATTCCTTTAACCACAAGGCTCTGCGCAAAACTACAGAGTTGGCGGATGCCATTGAGGTACGGCTCGTAGAGTCCAGTACCGCATTGATAGCGTAGGTCGCAAACGCAGACATTTGCGTAGTTAGGGACGCCACTTGCGGCACTGCTGGACGTATGAGAGAGTCCACCTGTGCCAGACCAGCTGAAATAGCTTGGAGCGCCCACACGGCCGCGAATGCTGGAGCAAACGACGCGCCAATAGCTTCATAGACAGATTTCAACCAAAGGTCCATCTGTCTGTCATTGGCATCTTTAAGTGAAGCCCCATCCTCCACTGCAACTATGGATCTAGCTGCAAGCCTGGATATTGGAGGGTCCACTTTTGGACACTGGGTCCAGCGTTTGACCACGTCAGGGGGAAAAGGATAACGTGTATCCTTAAGGCGTTTAGAAAAACGCTTGTCCGGATAAGTATTGTGTTTCTGGATGGATTCTCTGAAGTCAGAGTGGTCCAGAAAAGTACTCAATTTACGCTTGGGATACAGAAAATGGAATTTCTCCTGCTGTGCAGCTGCCTCCTCTGCAGAAGGGGCTGGGGGAGAAATATCCAACAGCCTATTGATGGCCGCTATAAGGTCATTTACCATGGCGTCACCATCTGGCGTATCCAAATTGAGTGCGGCGTCAGGACAAGACTCCTGATCACCCACCTCTGAACCCTCATATAGGGACCCTTCTCGCTGAGACCCTGATCCGCGTGATGACGTGGAGGGTCTCTCCCAGCGAGCTCGCTTAGGCGGACTGGGACTGTCATCGGAGTCAGAGCCCTCAGCCTGTGATGCCTGGGACCCCCTTGAAGTACGGATTAGTTCCAACTGAGGGGGACCGGGGAACATAGACACAGCAGTGTCTATGGTCTGAGCAACTGGCCTGGACTGCAAGGTCTCCAGGATTTTTGTCATAGTCACAGACATTTTATCAGCAAAGACTGCAAATTCTGTCCCCGTCACCGGGGCAGGGTTCACAGGCGTCTCTGCCTGGGCTACCACCACAATAGGCTCTGGCTGACGAAGTGCCACTGGGACTGAACATTGCACACAATGAGAGTCGTTGGAGCCTGCTGGTAGATTAGCCCCACATGCTGTACAAGCAGTGTATACAGCCCGTGCCTTGGCACCCTTGCGTTTTGCGGATGACATGCTGTTGTCTCCTCAAAGCAATATAGGGTGTACAGCCAAGAAGCGACCTTACAGTGCAGTATATAAATATATCTAGACACAGCAGTGTCTATGGTACAGCGAAAAATATAACACTGTGGCACTAGTGGGGCCGCACGTATGTGCTGCTTACCGCCCGCTTAGCGCGGGTGTGTGGTCGCCAGAAACCCCTAGCCTGGGTCCCCCAGAGCCTGCGTCCGTTCTCCAGCCAGACTGCATGTGTATAATGGCTGCCGGCGTCCTGGGGAGCTGCAAGCCTGGGGGCGGGCCTAGGGCGTGCACAGAGAAAAAGCGCGAAGCCTGTGTCCTACTGTGCTCAGTGAGAGGGCTGGAGCATGTAAATCGTGCTCCAGCCCTCGGCGCTGCCGATTGAACAACGTCTCTCCCCTACCCTGATTGACAGGGTGGGGGGCGTTAACGAAGCGGAGCTAGGCCGCAGAAAGCCGGGGACTAAAGTTAGAAGCGCCGCCGCCGTAAAAGCGCGGTCGGCGCGTCCCCGGCGCACTACAAGTCGCAGCTGCGCCGCCGCTCCAGGGGCGGTCGGCGCGGCGATCCACACATAAAGTCCCCCAGTAATCTGCGGGGACTATAAGCCCAGCGCACAGCGCTACAGTCCCCGGCGCACTAGCACACCCAGCAAGCCTGGGGTGTGCGTGGCCTGCCATACGGGGACACAGAGTACCTGAAAGTTGCAGGGCCTTGTCCCTGAACGGCACTCCCGCTCCGCATCCAGCAGGTTCTATGGGTCTGTGGATGGAGCCCGGCCTCAGGGCTTGGTGGCCGGTAAGATCCCACTTCCTCAGAGCCCTTCAGGGGGATGAGGAAGGAAAACAGCATGTGGGCTCCAGCCTCCGTACCCGCAATGGGTACCTCAACCTTACAAACCACAAGTGGGGTGAGAAGGGAGCATGCTGGGGGCCCCATATGGGCCCTCTTTTCTTCCATCCGATATAGTCAGCAGCTACTGCTGACTAAACAGTGGAGCTATGCGTGGATGTCTGACCTCCTTCGCACAAAGCAGAAAAACTGGTGAGCCAGTGATCCCACTGGGGGTGTATAGCCAGAAGGGGAGGGGCCTTACACTTTTTAGTGTAATTGCTTTGTGTGGCCTCCGGAGGCAGTGCTATACACCCAATCGTCTGGGTCTCCCAATGGAGCGCCGAAGAAATGGGGGATACGTTCCCTGAGTGTCTCCCCCCGATATTCTAGACGGTCCAGAGTCGTCGTCGGACCTCTTTATTTTTTTTCTTACAATAAATTGGTGAAAGAGGAAATGTTTTGGGGACTGTTTTTTCAAATAAATTTCTTTTGTCGATTTTTTTTTTTTTTGTTAGTACTGACAGTTTATGATGTTGGGTATCTAATAGACGCCATGACATCACAAACTGCTGGGCTTGATCTCAGGTGACTTTACAGCTAGTATCAACCCGATTTATTACCCTGTTTGCCACTGCACCAGGGCACGGGATGAGCTGGGGTGAAGCGCCAGGATTGGCGCATCTAGTGGATGCGCCACGTCTGGGGTGCCTGCGGCCTGCTATTTTTAGGCTGTGAAGGCCCAATAACTATGGCCCTTCCCACCCTGAGAATACCAGACCACAGCTGTCCGCTTTACCTTGGCTGGTGATCCAATTTGGGGGGGACCCTACTTTTATTGTGTAATTATTAATATTTATAAAATAATTATAAAAAAGAGCCTGAGGGGACCTCCACATTGGATCCCCAACCACGGTAAAGCTGCCAGCTGTGGTTTTCAGGATACAGCCTTCTGCTTTACCCTAGCTGGCTATCAAAAATGGGGGGACCCAACGTCATTTTTTTTTTTAACTATTTTTTAAATAGAAAAAATTAATGGGCTTCCCTGTATTTTGATTGCCAACCAAGGTAACGGCAGGCAGATCGGGGTGGCAACCCATAGCTGTCTGCTTTATCTGCGCTGAGAATCAAAAATACCGTGGAGCGCTACGTCATTTTTTTAAAGATTTATTTTTACAGCACTGTGATGTCCAGCAATCAAAATACAGGGAAGCCCATTTTATTTTTAGTTATTTAAATAAATAATTAAAAAAAATATATATGGGCTCCCGCTGCATTTTTTTGTATTGCTAGCTAAGGGTAATCCAAGCAGCTACTGGCTGCTAACCCCCACTGCTTGGTGTTACCTTCACTGGCAATGGAAAATCCAGGGAAGCATTTTTTATTTTTTTTGCCAAAAAACTACAAAAAAAGGACGTGAGCTTCGCCATATTTTTGTATGCTAGCCAGGTATAGCAGGCAGGTGCTGGAAGAGTTGGATACAGCGCCAGAATATGGCGCTTCTATGAAAATGCCATTTTCTGAGGCGGCTACAGACTGCAATTCGCAGCAGTGGGGCCCAGAAAGCTCAGGCCAACCTGTGCTGCGGATTCCAATCCCCAGCTGCCTAGTTGTACCTGGCTGGACACAAAAATGGGGCGAAGCCTACGTCATTTGTTTTCTAATTATTTCATGAAATTCATGAAATAATAAAAAAAGGGCTTCCCTTTATTTTTGGTTTCCAGCCGGGTACAAATAGGCAACTGGGGGTTGGGGGCAGCCGTACCTGCCTGCTGTACCTGGCTAGCATACAAAAATATGGCGAAGCCCACATAATTTTTTCAGGGGGCAAAAAACTTCTGCATACAGTCCTGGATGGAGTATGCTGAGCCTTGTAGTTCTGCAGCTGCTGTCTGTCTGTATGGAGAAGAGCAGACAGCAGCTGCAGAACTACAAGGCTCAGCATACTCCATCCAGGACTGTATGCAGAATGTTTTTGCCCACCAAAAAAATGACGTGGGCTTCGCCATATTTTTGTATGCTAGCCAGGTACAGCAGGCAGCCACGGGCTGCCTCCAACCCCCAGTTGCCTATTTGTACCCTGCTGGGAACCAAAAATATAGGGAAGCCCGTTTTTTTTAATTATTTCACTTATTTCATGAAATAATTAAAAAACAAATGACGTGGGCTTTGCCCCATTTTAGTGTCCAGCCGGGTACAACTAGGCAGCTGGGGATTGGAATCCGCAGCACAGGTTAGCCCGAGGTTTCTGGGCGCCTCTGCTGCGGATTTCAGTCCGCAGCCGTCCCAGAAAATGGCGCTCTCATAGAAGCGCCATCATCTAGCGCTGTATCCAACTCTTCCAACAGCCCTGGAGCCGCGTGGCTTGTTGGGTAATCATGAGTTAATACTGGCTTTGTTTTACTAGCCAGTATTAAGCCAGAGATTCTTAATGTCAGGCACGTTTGACCCGGCCATTAAGAATCTCCAATAAAGGGTTAAAAAAAAACACCACACAGAGAAAAAATACTTTAATAGAAATAAATACACAGACACATTAGAGACTCCATCTTTATTACCCCCTGTCAGCCCTCCACGATCCTGCTCTTCTGTCTTCTTTCTTTCTAGTGTAGTAGTAGTGACGATTGTAGTGAGGATGAGGTTCCCCAGCTCATCACTTGGGGCTGGGGAACCTCATCCTCACTACAATCCTCACTACAATCGGGAAGCAGCGTGCAGCCTTCACTCCGTGAGTGATCAGTGCTGGCTGTCAGCGGTAACAGCGGTAACGCTGACAGACGCGGTGCACCAACGGTGCTCTCAGAGCCGCGGTTAGCGGTGACGTTACCGCTAACTGCGTTGCTATGGCAACGGTGATCTCCGTTAATGACCGGCTGTGTCAGCCGGTCCCTAACGGAACGGGGAGTCGACCGTGTGCTAGAGCATGTCGCCGGTACACGGCGATACACAAATGTGCACCGTGTACCGGAGAGATGCACTCGCAGGTCCTACATGACGCGTCATAGTCATGTGACCAGTCTGTAGCCAATGAGATAATAGCCACGTGACTGGTCACATGGCTATTTTGACATCACGATAGGTCCTGCATCTCTGCTGGCAGTGCAGGTTACCGGGAGGATTCAGCGATCATCGGATGGAATAGCGGCAGGAGACAGAGTGCAGAAGGGATCGCGGGGACCGGTAAGTGTTATGGCAATGTTTATTAACTGTTTGTGTACATTTATAATGCATTTTTATGTGTTTGTGATTGCCTCCCATTATAGCCTATTGGTTCGAGTTCGGTTCGTCGAACGTTCGACGAACCGAACTCGAACGGGACCCCCGTTCGGCGAATCGACCTCGAGCCGAACCGCGACTAGTTCGCTCATCTCTAGTTGGGAGTTATAGGTTATTAATAGCAACTGTCAGTGATTGCTATAGGAACAAAATAAACTGTTAGTTGAAGCTTATGCGTGAGATTATATGATGTCGGTGGAGAGATGGATAGAGAGACAGAAAAAGACAGACAGAGACACAGACAGAGACAGATGGGGAAAGAGACAGACAGATAGACAGGGAAAGAGACAGCCGGGGAAAGAGACAGCCCTGAAAAGAGACAGCCCTGAAAAGAGACAGCCCTGAAAAGAGACAGTCCTGGAAAGAGACAGTCCTGGAAAGAGACAGTCCTGGAAAGTGTCAGCCGGGCAAAGAGACAGCCAGGGAAAGAGACAGCCGGGGAAAGAGACAGCCGGGGAAAGAGACAGCCCTGGAAAGAGACAGACAGACAGCGACACACAGACAGAGACTGGGAGAGAGACAATTTTTGCCAGAGCTGTAAATATATATATATATATATATATATATATATATATACAGTTAGGTCCAGAAATATTTGGACAGTGACACAAGTTTTGTTATTTTAGCTGTTTACAAAAACATGTTCAGAAATACAATTATATATATAATATGGGCTGAAAGTGCACACTCCCAGCTGCAATATGAGAGTTTTCACATCCAAATCGGAGAAAGGGTTTAGGAATCATAGCTCTGTAATGCATAGCCTCCTCTTTTTCAAGGGACCAAAAGTAATTGGACAAGGGACTCTAAGGGCTGCAATTAACTCTGAAGGCGTCTCCCTCGTTAACCTGTAATCAATGAAGTAGTTAAAAGGTCTGGGGTTGATTACAGGTGTGTGGTTTTGCATTTGGAAGTTGTTGCTGTGACCAGACAACATGCGGTCTAAGGAACTCTCAATTGAGGTGAAGCAGAACATCCTGAGGCTGAAAAAAAAGAAAAAATCCATCAGAGAGATAGCAGACATGCTTGGAGTAGCAAAATCAACAGTCGGGTACATTCTGAGAAAAAAGGAATTGACTGGTGAGCTTGGGAACTCAAAAAGGCCTGGGCGTCCACGGATGACAACAGTGGTGGATGATTGCCGCATACATTCTTTGGTGAAGAAGAACCCGTTCACAACATCAACTGAAGTCCAGAACACTCTCAGTGAAGTAGGTGTATCTGTCTCTAAGGCAACAGTAAAGAGAAGACTCCATGAAAGTAAATACAAAGGGTTCACATCTAGATGCAAACCATTCATCAATTCCAAAAATAGACAGGCCAGAGTTAAATTTGCTGAAAAACACCTCATGAAGCCAGCTCAGTTCTGGTAAAGTATTCTATGGACAGATGAGACAAAGATCAACCTGTACCAGAAAGATGGGAAGAAAAAAGTTTGGAGAAGAAAGGGAACGGCACATGATCCAAGGCACACCACATCCTCTGTAAAACATGGTGGAGGCAACGTGATGGCATGGGCATGCATGGCTTTCAATGGCACTGGGTCACTTGTGTTTATTGATGACATAACAGCAGACAAGAGTAGCCGGATGAATTCTGAAGTGTACCGGAATATACTTTCAGCCCAGATTCAGCCAAATGCCGCAAAGTTGATCGGACAGCACTTCATAGTACAGATGGA
Organism: Anomaloglossus baeobatrachus; assembly: GCF_048569485.1. Classification (NCBI taxonomy): domain Eukaryota; kingdom Metazoa; phylum Chordata; class Amphibia; order Anura; family Aromobatidae; genus Anomaloglossus; species Anomaloglossus baeobatrachus. The sequence goes on from NC_134358.1 coordinate 138,752,571, forward strand.
CAATGACCCCAAGCATACAGCCAAAGCTACTCAGGAGTTCATGAGTGCAAAAAAGTGGAACATTCTGCAATGGCCAAGTCAATCACCAGATCTTAACCCAATTGAGCATGCATTTCACTTGCTCAAATCCAGACTTAAGACGGAAAGACCCACAAACAAGCAAGACCTGAAGGCTGCGGCTGTAAAGGCCTGGCAAACCATTAAGAAGGAGGAAACCCAGTGTTTGGTGATGTCCATGGGTTCCAGACTTAAGGCAGTGATTGCCTCCAAAGGATTCGCAACAAAATATTGAAAATAAAAATATTTTGTTTGGGTTTGGTTTATTTGTCCAATTACTTTTGACCTCCTAAAATGTGGAGTGTTTGTAAAGAAATGTGTACAATTCCTACAATTTCTATCAGATATTTTTGTTCAAACCTTCAAATTAAACGTTACAATCTGCACTTGAATTCTTTTGTAGAGATTTCATTTCAAATCCAATGTGGTGGCATGCAGAGCCCAACTTGCGAAAATTGTGTCACTGTCCAAATATTTCTGGACCTAACTGTGTATATATATATATACAGTCATATGAAAAAGTTTGGGCACCCCTATTAATGTTAACCTTTTTTCTCTATGACAATTTGGGTGTTTGCAACAGCTATTTCAGTTTCATATATCTAATAACTGATGGACTGAGTAATATTTCTGGAATGAAACGAGGTTTATTGTACTAACAGAAAATGTGCAATCCGCATTTAAACAAAATTTGACCGGTGCAAAAGTATGGGCACCCTTATCAATTTCTTGATTTGAACACTCCTAACTCCTTTTTCCTGACTTACTAAAGCACTAAATTGGTTTTGTAACCTCATTGAGCTTTGAACTTCATAGGCAGGTGTATCCAATCATGATAAAAGGTATTTAAGGTGGCCACTTGCAAGTTGTTCTCCTATTTGAATCTCCTATGAAGAGTGGCATCATGGGCTCCTCAAAACAACGCTCAAATGATCTGAAAACAAAGATTATTCAACATAGTTGTTCAGGGGAAGGATACAAGAAGTTGTCTCAGAGATTTAAACTGTCAGTTTCCACTGTGAGGAACATAGTAAGGAAATGGAAGAAGACAGGTACAGTTCTTGTTAAGCCCAGAAGTGGCAGGCCAAGAAAAATAGAAAGGCAGAGAAGAAGAATGGTGAAAACAGTCAAGGACAATCCACAGACCACCTCCAAAGACCTGCAGCATCATCTTGCTGTAGATGGTGTCAATGTGCATCGGTCAACAGTACAGCGCACGTTGAACAAGGAGAAGCTGTATGGGAGAGTGATGCGAAAGAAGTCGTTTCTGCAAGCACAGAGTCGCCTGAGGTATGCAAAAGCACATTTGGACAAGCCAGTTACATTTTGGAAGAAGGTCCTGTGGACTGATGAAACAAATATTGAGTTGTTTGGTCATAAAAAAAGGCGTTATGCATGGAGGCAAAAAACACGGCATTCCAAGAAAAGCACTTGCTACCCACAGTAAAATTTGGTGGAGGTTCCATCATGCTTTGGGGCTGTGTGGCCAATGCCGGCACCAGGAATCTTGTTAAAGTTGAGGGTCGCATGGATTCAACTCAGTATCAGCAGATTCTTGACAATAATGTGCAAGAATCAGTGACGAAGTTGAAGTTACGCAGGGGATGGATATTTCAGCAAGACAATGATCCAAAACACCGCTCCAAATCTACTCAGGCATTCATGCAGAGGAACAATTACAATGTTCTGCTATGGCCATCCCAGTCCACAGACCTGAATGTCATTGAAAATCTGTGGGATGATTTTGAAGCGTGCTGCCATGCTCGGCGACCATCAAATTTAACTGAACTGGAATTGTTTTGTAAACAGGACTGGTCAAATATACCTTCATCCAGGATCCAGGAACTCATTAAAAGCTACAGGAAGCGACTAGAGGCTGTTATTTTTGGAAAAGGAGGATCTACAAAATATTAATGTCACTTTTATATTGAGGTGCCCATACTTTTGCACCGGCCAAATTTTGTTTAAGTGAACACATTTTCTGCTAGTACAATAAACCTCATATCAATCCAAAAATACTACTCAGTCCATCAGTTATTAGATATATCAAACTGAAATAGCTGTTGCAAAAACCCAAATTGTTACAAAGAAAAAAGGTTAACATTAATAGGGGTGCCCAAACTTTTTCATATGACTATAATATATATATATATATATATATATATATATATATATATATATATATATATATATGTACATAATATATAGTTGTATTAAAATAATTAAGTTAAGTGGACGGCTACGGGCTGCCACCCCCATCTGCCTGGCTTTACCTTGGCAAAATACAGGAAGCCCATTAAAAAAAAATGCATGGGCTCCCACAGTATTTTGTTAGTCAGTCAGGTAAAACCAGGCAGCTGGGGTGTGGGATTCTCCGCAGCCCGAAGCTGCCCATGGAAATAGTGCATTGTTTGTTAGCGCCATATCCAGGCGCTTTACCTGGCCCGGCCAGTGGCCTTGGTGGCGATGGCACGCTGGGTAATAAAGGGGTTAATACCAGCTTTGTAATCTCAGATTGTATTAAGCCCAAAATTCATGGTGTCACGGTAAATTAGACATGGCCACCATTAATTTCTAGAAAACAGTAAATAAAACAAAAAAAAATATTTAGAGACTCCATCTTTATTATCAAAAACTCCTTAATCTGACGTAGTCCACAGGGAGAGCCATGTCAACTCTACGTCATCACTCTGTAAAGACAAACGGCTCTAGAGAGAGAGAAGCAGGGAGAGCATTGTCAGCTCTGCTACATCCCTCTGTACATGCATGTTCCGCCCCAGCAGCTGTCGAACCGCTCGGATCCGGGTGTCGCTGCTCGTGACTCGAGGGTCTCCGGATCCAGGGGCTCAGGGTCACTCAAAAACGCTATGGGGGTTATTTATAGGGGGATTAGTTAGTTTGTGACGCCACCCGTGGTGTGCGGTAATAGGTAGTACTGCTGCTGCCGTTGCGAGTACCCGGGGTGATGGAATGGGGGCAGCTAGATGACGTTACCCTCCATGGGTAGGGAAGGCCCTGGGACTCTGGATGGTGGGATGGATTGCAGGAGAGCACAGGCTCGCTGGGGCAAGGGATGCTCAGGTACTCACTCAGGAGGAAAGCAGATGCTGACAACTTCGTAAACCAAGTCTCTGGGTGCCACTGCCCTCTTGGGGGAGCTCGTCTGGGTTCCGTTCCCTGCAGTACTGCCTAATGGTCTGGAGCCTGCCTCCGTGCACAGATTTTAGTAGTCCAAGTGGCCCGTAAGCTTGAAGCTGTCCGGGCCCCACTCCCCACTTTTTGATGTGAAGGAGCTATGCTCTCAGGATCTCACGCTTGGGATTTCAGTGGGCTGCTTTGGTTGGAAATCCCTATCCCTCTCATTGCGCTAGTCCCGATCTCTGAGCTTCATGGGGACAGTCCATAAAGGCCCAATTCTCCGCAGGTTAATTGCCGGGTTGCTTGAAGCCTCTCCCTGACGTAGGGTACAGTACACCGACATGCTTTCAGTCACAGACCGGCTATTGTACTGCTGCTGACCATTCTCCTAGATTAAGCCAGGCACCCAGTCCCAATATCCCGCGACCGGGTCTCCAACTCTTCTAGGTCCAGGCCACCGTCTGCAACCCAATCTACTTTTCCCCTGGGAGCTCCAACTCCCAGCTTTCCCCAAGCTCCTCACTGCTGGAGGGCTACCACTGCTCTAACTTGTCACCTCCCACCTTCCTGTCTGACCCCTAGGTGGGCGGTCCTATTCCAGCTTAGCAGCCCACTGGTGTGCCTGACAGGGTGTAGTGTGAGGTGTGATTGGGATTTTGTATACTGATGGAGGCAGTGCTGCAAGTTGGGAACCCAGAACCAAGAGGGGTTGAGTCCTGCACTAATGCCTCCGACACACTCACGTGAAAATCACGCACGTGCCGAGAGACACGTATTTCCCCTTCATGTTGCGTGCAGGTAAGTACGTGTCTCTGGTACATGTGGGCCACGTGTGTTCTCTGCATGCTATCCGTGATAACATACGGAGAACAGGTTATTTACATACTCACGTGGTCCTTTTTGCTGTCCGTGGTGCTGATCTTCGGTCTCCAGCCCTCCCGACTCCCCGCTGCTGCTGCTTCCGGCCGCAATGAAGTGAATATTAAATGAGAATAATGAGCGGCGGTCACAGCAAGTGACAGCAGCGGCAGAGACAGGAGGGCTGGAGAAGGTGAGTTAAGGTTTTTTTTTTCTCTGACACGTGTGTTTTCTCCGGCGCGTGTCACATGGGACCGCATCCACACTACACCCTGTGGTACGGGTGCGGGCCGTGTGACACCCATGCTGCCGGAGAAAACACTGACATGTCAGCGTTTAGAAAAACGCACACACGTACAAACGCACACAGACACACGTTCCGTGTGGTTTTACATGTGTGTGCCTGCTACAATAGGGTAGCATTGCTGAACGTGTCTCCGTGCCGCCGGTACGTGCAAAAAATGGCAAACACGTACCGGCGGCACGGATGTGTGTCGCAGGCCTAAGAGATAAAGAGCGTGCAGTATCCTGTGACGACCTGACTAGTCCAGGGACGAGAAGCAGGCTGACAGTGAGGGGATGATTCCACTTGCGTCTCGCATTGTTATCAGCCCGCAAGTCCTGACGCTCTCTGGACAGGAGCGCCTCAGCTGCATGGAAATACTTGCAGCCGACCGCTCCTGTCAGGACAGGACTGTGTGTGTCCTGTTGGGACCCGGTCGCTCTCAGCCCTTAGCCACATTGAGGCCTATTTTAGACCCATGGTAAGGTTTTAATATTAGAGAGTGTAGGTACTATCCCAACTGGGTACACCTTGATGTTTGGTGGGATAGCTTTATGCTTTTTTTGATCAAAAACAGTGTTTACTAAGTACCCTATGTTTATATGCACTATGCTTTTATTTAGTTACAGCAGGGTATGTTTTCACAATTTTTTCCTTGGTTTCTCTTTGTCTCATGGCCAGTGTGAACATGGTCTCATAGGTTCCATGTATACCATCTCATACTCCAGCTCACTTTTTTGTTTTTATGTAGTTTTTTTGTATTCAGTACAAACAGGGAGTGGCCCCCTTCTCAGCGAGCTGGACATTTCATTCTGTGAATCCCCCTGACTGTGTGTGTCCTGTTGGGACCCGGTCGCTCTCAGCCCTTAGCCACATTGAGGCCTATTTTAGACCCATGGTAAGGTTTTAATATTAGAGAGTGTAGGTACTATCCCAACTGGGTACACCTTGACGTTTGGTGGGATAGCTTTATGCTTTTTTTGATCAAAAACAGTGTTTACTAAGTACCCCATGTTTATATGCACTATGCTTTTATTTAGTTACAGCAGGGTATGTTTTCACAATTTTTTCCTTGGTTTCTCATCGTAAGATATATTGTAGTGTGTAAAGCGGGCTTTACATCTACACTAATTCGAACCTCCCACTCCCGGATCCAAGACTTCTCCCGAGCTGCACCAATCCTATGGAACTCTCTACCCCAAGACATTAGGATGAATCACAACTTACTCAGCTTCAGATGCACCCTAAAAACGCATCTTTTTAGAGCGGCCTATCACACTCCTTTAGATATTGTTTGATGTCTACGAACTCAAACAGACTTGAGGCATCACACCGACACATCACTTTTACCATATAGTGAACACAGTGACTAAAATATCTCAAAAACAATCATGTAATCACACTTTTTTTGCGATTATTCTGCATTTGAATTTTTTTGTCATTTTCCAGTACACTATATGGTAATAGTCATGGTTTTATTTAAATATACAACTTGTTCTGCAAAAAACAAGCCTTCACATGGCAATATTGACAGAAAAATAAAAAAAGTTACGGCTCTCGGAAGAAGGGGAATGAAAAAACCCTGGAAAACAGAAAATTGGCCGGGAGTGAAGGGGTTAAGCTAAAAACCTTTGTCAAAACCATTTTTCAAATACCTAAGATGGAGATAACAGAGAGAAAATTTCAGAGAGTTACACCAAGAGTTGAAAATATTCCAAACTATGGATTAGAGATTAATGGAAACAGGATACAATGGATCAGCTAGCACAGAAATCACATTTTCTGGGAAACCGTACGTGTGTAAGAGTATCTGTGGCTTGAAAGAAAGAATACATTTTCAGAAGAAAAAACAGCAGATTTATCAAATTCCATACCATTGGCAAGAGTTTGGGTAGATAAAGAATACACAATCAACTGAGAAGGCTCATTATGGCAGGCATCGTCTTAGGGTGCTTTCACACATCAGTTTTTTGCCATGAGGCACAATCCGGCGAAAAAACTGATCAGTTGCATCAGTTTTTTCCATCAGTTCCTTCAGTTTTTTGACGCATCCCTTGTGATACTGAGCATGCTCGGTTCAAAAAACGGCGTCCATAGGCTTCCATCATAAAACACGTCGTACGGCGCTGGATCCGTCGCAATACGTTTTTTCCCCGGAGACAAAAAATGTTCCACTCAGCATTCCATCCGACCGCCGGACAAGCAAATTTTGCCATATCCAGCGAAAGCTGGATAGAACGCAAGGCCATTCGGCACAATCCGGTGCTAATAGAAGTCTATGGGGGAAAAAACGGATATGGTGGCAACAGACGCTAGATCCGTTTTTTTCAGGTTTTTGCCGGATTGCGCCTGATGGCAAAAAACTGATGTGTGAAAGCAGCCTTAAATCTAACAATTTGCTGAAATGATTCATAGAGTTGTCCCTTTAACCAAGTGAATAAGGAATGTGCTTCAGAGCAGGAGTACACAGGCAGAAAGGTGTTGATTATATGATCTTATGGGAGAGTTTGCTGACAGGTCGCACAGTTTATGTGCCTGAACAGTCTCTTGTACTTTTGGGTTTTTATAAACATACCCAAACAAAACAGATCACAAAAATGTGACGCCCCTGGACTATCAGGTCATCACAGGGCACTGCACAACCTATCCTCCCATGCAGTATTCCACCTCCCTCTTGGTTCTGTGTCCCTATCTTAATAGTGTTGCCTCCAACAGCAAATCAAATCCTAGACACACCCTGCACCACACCCACCAGGCACACCAGTGGACGGCTTGAGTGGGGGGGGGTTAGGGAGGGGAGGTGAGAAGTGTAGTGAGTAGTCAGTCATTGAGTAGTGAGCAGTGAGGAGTGAGGAACCCCTCGAGCTGTGAGGAGCTCAGAGGAGGTTGGGAGTAGTGGCTCCCAAGAGAAGCTGTCTAGGTTGCAGACGGTGGTCTGGACCTAGAGGAGTCGGACCCCCGGTCGCAGGGGATTGTGGCAAAGTGCGTGGACCTGTCAAGGAGGATGGCCAGCAGCCTAGCACTGTCACTGGTCCGGGACCGAAGGCACGGCGGGGTACACGGACCCTAGGTCGGGGAGCAGCTTCAGGCAACCCGACAATTCACCTGACGAGAACGGAGCCTTTATGATCTGTTCCCACCTGCTACAGAATTGGGGCATTAGCGCAACGAAGGGGATATGACTTTCCAAGCCGAAATGGTCCAGAAAATCCAAAGGGTGAGCCCTGAGAGCAAGCTCCCACACTTAGCCACAGTGGGGAGCGGGTCCCGGCAAGTTTCAGACTACTGGGCCACCATGTTGAAGTTAAACTTAGTGCCAGCTGGCAGGTCACAGATCACCAGGCAACACCATAGGGGACGGGACCCGGACGAGCTCCCCTCAGCGGCAGCGGTACCCAGAGAATTGGTTTACCCGGTTGTCAGTGTCTGCTTATGGACTGAGTGAGTACAAGAGTGACCCCTGCATCCGACGGCATCCCACACCAAGTCCCGGGCATCACCCCTACCCGGGGAGAGCTACGACACCTTGCTGCCCCACTTCATCACCCCGGGTACTCCCAACGGCAGCGGCAGTACTCTCAATTACCATACACCACGGGTGGCGTCACGAACTATATCTAAATTCCCCTGTACATACCCCCCTGTCATTTGAATTGCCGCACGACCCTGGGTCCAGAGACCCTCGAGCTACAGCGAACCTGATTCCGAGCAGCTTGGCTGCTTTCCCGGGGGCGGCACATAAGCACCCTCCCTCTGAAACAAAATCTCTCAACACTAAGGGATCTGCTGCCTCTCAAATAAGCACTGGTAAGAGAGGATGCGCTCACAAAATAAGTAAGCAATAAGCTGGGTTTACACACTGAGACTTTCTAGCGATCCAACCTGCGATCTCAACCTAGCCGGGATTGCTACAAAGTCTCTGGTGAGCTGTCAAACAGGCAGACCTGGCCAACGACCTAACAGCGATCCGGACCTGCAGAGCGACTAGCTGGTCGTTGGGGACGTGTCAAAAAAGCAGGTGAACTTCACCCGACTTCATTTAATGCCGCGCGGCTCTGTGTGCCATGTAAATAAATAAATAATTAAAAAATCCGGCGTGCGGTCCCCCCCTATTTTAATACCAGCCAGATAAAGTCATACAGCTGCAGGCTGGTATTCTCAGGATGGGGAGCCCCACGTTATGGGGAGCCCCCCAGCCTAACAATATCAGCCAGCAGACGCCCAGAATTGCCGCATACATTAGATGCGACAGATCTGGGACTGTACCCGGCTCTTCCCGATTTGCCCTGGTGAGTTGGCAAATTGGGGTAATAAGGAGTTATTGGCAGCCCATAGCTGCCAATAAGTCCAAGATTAATCATGTCAGGCGTCACCCCGAGATACCTTCCATGATTAATCTGTAAATTACAGTTAAAAAACACACACCCGAAAAATCCTTTATTAGAAATAAAAAACACTAACAAAGTCCCTCATTACCAATTTATTACCCACAACAAAGCCCTCCTTGTCCGGCGTAATCCATGGTCCTCCAGTGTCGCATCCAGCTCTGCTGCATGCAGGTGACAGGAGCAGCAGAAGACACAGCCGCTCCTGTCACCTGCACGCAGCTAGTGAAGAGAGCCGTGTGATCGGCTGAGCTGTCACTGAGGTTACCTGGATCCAGCGGTGGATGCAGCGGTGGATGCAGCGGTGGCCGCGGGTAACCTCAGTGACAGCTCAGCTGATCGCGTTACTCACCTCATTTGCTGGTGATTTCCCCCCCTCTCTCATACTCACCGATCCCCGATCACCGGCGCTGCACGGCGTTCACACTGCTCCGGCGGCTTTTCCTTTTTTGAAAAAGCCGGCCGCTCATTAAACAATCTCGTATTCCCTGCTTTCCCCGCCCACCGGCAAATGTGATTGGTTGCAGTGAGACACGCCCACACGCTGAGTGACAGCTGTGTCACTGCACCCAATCACAGCAGCCGGTGGGCGTGTCTATACTGTGCAGTAAAATAAATAAATAAATAATTAAAAAATCCGGCGTGCGGTCCCCCCTATTTTAATACCAGCCAGATAAAGCCATACGGCTGCAGGCTGGTATTCTCAGGATGGGGAGCCCCACGTTATGGGGAGCCCCCCAGCCTAACAATATCAGCCAGCAGACGCCCAGAATTGCCGCATACATTAGATGCGACAGTTCTGGGACTGTACCCGGCTCTTCCCGATTTGCCCTGGTGCGTTGGCAAATCGGGGTAATAAGGAGTTATTGGCAGCCAATAGCTGCCAATAAGTCCTAGATTAATCATGTCAGGCGTCTCCCCGAGATTCCTTCCATGATTAATCTGTAAGTGACAGTAAATAAACACACACACCCGAAAAAATCCTTTATTAGAAATTAAAAACACAAACACATTCCCTCATTACCAATTTATTACCCACAACAAAGCCCTCCTTGTCCGGTGTAATCCGCGGTCCTCCAGCGTCGCATCCAGCTCTGCTGCATGCAGGTGACAGGAGCAGCAGAAGACACAGCCGCTCCTGTCACCTGCACGCAGCTAATGAAGAGAGCCGTGTGATCGGCTGAGCTGTCACTGAGGGTACCTGGATCCAGCGGTGGATCCAGCGGTGGCCGCGGGTAACCTCAGTGACAGCTCAGCTGATCGCGCTACTCACCTCATTTGCTGCGTGGAGCTGACCGGAGCGGCGGTGAGTAGCGCGATCAGCTGAGCTGTCACTGAGGTTACCCGCGGCCACCGCTGCATCCACCGCTGGATCCAGGTAACCTCAGTGACAGCTCAGTCGATCACACGGCTCTCTTCATTAGCTGCGTGGAGGTGACAGGAGCGGCTGTGTCTTCTGCTGCTCCTGTCACCTGCATGCAGCAGAGCTGGATGCGACGCTGGAGGACCGTGGATTACGCTGGACAAGGAGGGCTTTGTTGTGGGTAATAAATTGGTAATGAGGGAATTTGTTAGTGTTTTTTATTTCTAATAAAGGATTTTTCGGGTGTGTGTTTTTTAACTGTAATTTACAGATTAATCATGGAAGGTGTCTCATAGACGCCTGACATGATTAATCTAGGACTTATGGGCAGCTATGGGCTGCCAATAACTCCTTATTACCCCGATTTGCCAACGCACCAGGGCAAATCGGGAAGAGCCGGGTACAGTCCCAGAACTGTCGCATCTAATGTATGCAGCAATTCTGGGCGGCTGCTGGCTGATATTGTTAGGCTGGGGGGCTCCCCATAACGTGGAGCTCCCCATCCTGAGAATACCAGCCTTCAGCCGTATGGCTTTATCTGGCTGGTATTAAAATTGGGGGGGACCTCACGCCGGATTTTTTAATTATTTATTTATTTATTTTACTGCACAGTATAGACACGCCCACCGGCTGCTGTGATTGGGTGCAGTGACACAGCTGTCACTCAGCGTGTGGGCGTGTCTCACTGCAACCAATGATATTTGCCGGTGGGCGGGGAAAAGCAGGGAATACGAGATTGTTTAATGAGCGGCCGGCTTTTTCAAAAAAGGAAAAGCCGCTGGAGCAGAGTGAACGCCCTGCAGCGCCGGTGATCGGGGATCGGTGAGTATGAGAGAGGGGGGGACACTTCAGTCACTCGGGGGATTAGCGGTCACCGGTGAATCCTTCACAGGTGACCGCTAATCAGGACGCTACACAGACAGAGCCGCGGAGTCGCTGTAAAGTCCCCTTTACACACTGAAACTTGCTAGTGATGCATGCTGCACAGCGGGAAACAAAGGACCTAGGAATGGTCCTGAACGATTTGTAGCGATCACAACTTCACAGCAGGGGCCAGGTCGCTGATAGGTTTCACACACTGCAATGTCGCTGGGGAGGTCGCTGTAACGTCACAAAACCAGTGACGTTACAGCGTTGTCGTTTGCGATGTTGCAGTGTGTAAACCCAGCTATAGAGCGAAAACTTGCGAGACAAACGTGACATTAGCTATACTTCCTATTTGACAATAAGGGGTACTTTACATGCTGCGACATCGCTAAAGATTTATCGTCGGGGTCACGGTGTTTTTGACGCACATCCGGCGTCGTTAGCGACATCGCAGCGTGTGACACGTTTGAGCGACCTACAACGATCGCAAAAGTGGTAAAAATCGTTGGTGTTGGAGAGGTCATCCAAACACCAAATATCATTGTCTGGTGAGTAGCGATGTTGTTCCTCGTTCCTGCGGCATCACAGATGTGTGACACCGCAGGAGCAATGAACATCTCCTTACCTGCCGTCCACCGGTAATGAGGAAGGCAGGAGGTGGCCGGCATGTTCCAGCCGCTCATCTCCAACCCTCCTCTGCTATTGGACGGCTGCCGTGTGACGTCGCTGTGACGCCACACAAACCGCCCCCTTGGAAAGGAGGTGGTTCGCCGGCAACAGCGACATCGCTAGGCAGGTAAGTGCGTGTGACAGGTGTAAGGGAGGTTGTGCGACACAGGCAGCGATTTGCCCGTGACGCACAACCGACGGGGGCGGGTACACTCGCTAGCGATATCGCAGCATGTAAAGTACCCCTAAGTCTTGTGAGAAAACGTGTCTGGCCAACAAAAAATTGGGCAAGTTGCAGCAAGTGACATGTTACTGTACACAAGAGCAAAAAAGAAAATGGTACGTGACAAAACACACTTTGGAACTGACAATACCTCATTTCATGAAATCCTAAAGGCTCTACTGTAGCAGGAGAAGAAAAATCCAAGGGAGCACAACAAGTGAGAAATAAAGGACTGAGGTACAAGGCAGTCATTGTATATAGCCCGAATACACACCCAGATACTGCATCAAGCCCAAGGAACAAATATATCTAGAATAAAAGCAATGAGTAAAAACACTGCAGTAAGTAAATAAATGGTAACATGAGAAAAACATAGGGGGGTTAGTTGACTTTTTTTAATTCAAAAAGCATAAAACCATCCCATTGCGACAAGATGTGCTAAATCAGGACTGTCCTTAAAGCGGGCTTTACACGCTACAATAAATCTTATGATGTGTCGGCGGGGTCACGTCGTAAGTAACGCACATCCGGCATCGTAAGTAATATTGCAGCGTGTAAAACCTACGTGCGATTGCAATTGAATGAAAAACCGTTCATCGCATACACGTCGTTCAAAACCTAAAAATTGTACGTCGGGTTTTTCAATGTTCCCGAGGTAGCACACATCGCAGGATGTGACATCCCGGGAATAATGAACACAGCTTACATGCGTCTCGCGGCTCCCGCCGGCAATGCGGAAGGAAGAAGGTGGGCGGGATCTTTACGTTCCGCTCATCTCCGCCCCTCTGCTTCTATTGGTCGGCTGCTGCGTAACGTCGCTGTGACGCCGAACATCCTTCCCATTCCAGGAAGTGGATGTTCGCCGCCCACAGCGAGGTCGTATGGAAGGGTAAGTACGTGTGACGGCAAATAATCGTTTGTGCGACACGGTCAACAAATTGAACATGCTGCACATACGATGGGGTGTGTCACATCACGTACAATATCGTATGCTTAATTGACACGTGTAAAGCAGGCTTTAGTCTCATATCTACCTCGCTATGTGCCATTAGGCCTCGAAATACACTGGACAGAGCAGGACATGTATTGCAGTTAAGTCTGCAATGAAAATGTACAGAAAGAATTGACATATTGAAAATTTTAAAGGTAGCCTGGCAGGAGGTTCAGAAAATCAGACACTGGTTACATTATTACAGACTAAAAGGTTTTACTCTAGCACTGCAGTATCTGAGAGAAAACATGCTTTCAAAAGATGGCTGGGGATGAAGCTCACAATTCATCAAAACAGGCATTGTTTACACCAGTCCTGATGAGGGGCCGTGTTGGAGTCAGAGGCGCATGTCTATTAGTGTGTCTTATCACAAATCTTAGTCCCATCGGAGTCTGGATGAAGGCTATGTGCAATAGGTCTGCACATAGCCTCATTGGCTTGAAACGCGGAAGATGTGTTTTATCTGCTCTGGATGTCCATCTAACGTCATGTTAGTTTTATGTTTGTTTCTAAAATAAAATTAAATTTTAATCAAACCATCTCTGGACGTGTTGCTGGACAACATTGCATTTTTGCTACATTTTTAGTGTTTTTATGTGTTTTTTTTCTAAGAGTTTTTGATGAATTTGTGGTGGAAAAACACTGGGAAAAACGCTGAAAGAATTGACATGCTGCATATTATTTTCTGCATATTTAAATCTGCAAGGGTAAATTTAGCAACATGTGCACTACACTTCAGGTTTCCCATTAATTTTGCTGGCATAATAATTTTGTGACAAAACTGCACCCAAAAACGCATTAAAAGAATGCATAGCTTACAATTTTTTCTGTAAGGTATGCCAAAGCATGTCATGAATTTGGCCAGTAGGCATTACCATGCTCTATTGTGATGCCCTGGCAAAACCAGGTTGTCACAGAGCCTGCACAAATCCACCAAAATGCAGGCCATTCTCCTCTTTGGCACCAACACAGTCCCCACACAGGTATACACCAGCCAATCAGGCCCTAGTCACCCCCCCATGACAATAGGACGGAACAAGACAGGACAGTGAAGTGGAGGAGCAGAGCAGTCTGTGTCAGAGAGAGGAGTGGAGAGCTGACAGAATGGAGTTGGAGCTCCCTGGAGAGGGTGGTAGTCGGGGTTGGAGCCCCAGACCACCGGACGACTGTACTAGCTATGCTGACTAGGTGGCAGCAAGGGCCACAGGCGATGGAGCTCCGGTCGCGGGGAACCTGAGGTAGACCGGGGCAGGGTTGTAGCCCGCCGGTGCTGAGAGAAGGGATACGGTCCGGAGGCCATTACAAGCGGACTAGTCCAGACAAGAGAGACAGACAGAAAGTGCAGGAGAAAGGGCCCCTGGCTGTATATCTGCATGCGGGATCCAGCAAAGCCCTCCAGAGGCTCCCGGCATCCGGCCTTGGTTTACAATACGGACTCTGTGTGGTGACTGACCCTCCAAATCATCAGCAGCTCATCCAGCACCACAACAACCGAACTGTGAGTTTCTTGCTCCCTGCAATCCCTCACCATTCCCTGGGTCCCGAGACTACACCTCCCCTACCCATGGAGGGGATCCCACCTTGCTGCCCTGCTCCATCAGCCCTGGGCGCCCACCTACAAGGCGGCGGCGGTGTCATCATCCCTCACCGCAACCCATGGGTGGCGTCACTGACAAAAACTCTCTTCCCTGTAAATATCCCCCTTTCCTATGGTTGTGAGGACGGACGGCTGTACGAGCCGGGTCCGACTACCACTCGAGCCGCAGTAATGAACCCGGATCCGAGCATCCCCTGCAGCGGCCCGGCCCCCGTCCGCAACACTATCCTCTTCCAATATTACTATAGCTCCATCCATTTAGGCTTATCTGGCAAAAACTGTTGTGAAAATGCCAAAAGCAAACATTTTGTTACTTTTTAAAGTGCTTTACGCATGAACAACTTGATGAAATAGGGTCTCAGTTTCCAGTCATGACCAGTTCAAGAGGCCAGAACTCAAGGCTTTTTCCTGCCCCAAACCGCTTGACTGACAGGTGTCTTTCTATACACATAGAGAGAGATCTGTCATTCTAGGATTACAGGGTGGGGAGAAGCCAAAGAGGACTAGCTTCTTGAACTATTCAGCCAAGATGCACAGTCCCCAGCTTACTTATCAAAGCAAGTTTTCTCAGAAACACCACAATGTTTCCCAGTAAAACATACCTGGCTACTATAACTCAGCTAGTGTCTAATTCATGCTGCTGGTGTTTTGGGCAGCATGAGGCTGCTATAAGTTTCCCATTGAAATCTACTTTGCAAGTCAATTTACATGAGTAAAATGCCCAGAATTATTTGGTACTTAGCTGGTACTGTTTTATGCTTGTAATTCTACATAAAATCTATGCTGTGTGTATTGACACTAGGGATAGAGAGGTAAAGCCGCTTTACACGCTGCAATCTTGCTAGTGAGATCGCTAGCGTGCATACCCGCCCCCATCGGTTGTGTGTCATGGGCAAATCGCTGCCCGTTGCGCACAACATCGCTCGGAACCCGCCACACTACTTACCTGCCTAGCGCCGTCGCTGTGACCGGCGAACCGCGTCATTTCTAAGGGGGCGGTTCATTCGGCATCACAGCGACGTCACTAAGCATCCGCCCACCCACCTTCTTCCTTCCTCATTGCCGGCGGCCACAGG
Organism: Anomaloglossus baeobatrachus; assembly: GCF_048569485.1. NCBI lineage: Eukaryota > Metazoa > Chordata > Amphibia > Anura > Aromobatidae > Anomaloglossus > Anomaloglossus baeobatrachus. Next base: position 138,768,078 of record NC_134358.1, read on the forward strand.
TAAGGTGAAGTTCCTCGTTCCTGCGGTGTCACACATATCGATGTGTGCTGCCGCAGGAACGACGAACAACATCGTACCTGTAGCAGCAATGATATTTGGGAACTGGACAGCGTGTCAGCGAGCAACGATAAGGTGAGTATTTTTGCTCGTTATCGGACGCTCGTACGTGTCACACGCAACGACGTTGCTAGCGAGGCCAGATGTGCGTCACGAATTCCGTGACCCCAACGACATCGTGTTAGCGATGTCGTTGCGTGTAAAGCTGCCTGTAGGGTATGCTCAGACATTATGGGTGCTATGTACAGCTATCTTAATAAGAAGGTATGGGAGGACTCCCCAACATATTCATGCTATAAATGAAAATGACATGTGCTGTCTGCTTACATCTCAGACCTATTCATTGAATGTGAGTAATAATAATACTCTCTGTGCCTTCTTACAGTTATACAGCATCATATAGTAATAATGACCTCCTTTACCATTCATAATAATAATTTCCTGATCAGAGAACATTTAAAGTTTCAGTGCCACTCCCTGCATTCATTTGTACTCGTGTCATTCAAACACAAGTACAATTGAAGCTCTGACTGCTGCCACCTCTGAGTCAGGGTGATCTCAACCACATGATCAGATCTGGTGATCATTCTGCTGATGCCATACCTGCACTGCAGATGAGAATGATGATGGGCTATATGGCACGTGTGAGGGGAAAGTTTTAGGTGCATTGTAAAGGAGAGAGTGTGAGGGCACAGTATGGGTAGAAAAGTGTGAGTGGACAATATGACTGGAAAGTTTGAGGGGAAGATATGGAGAATAGAATAAGGAAACAGTATGGGGATAGTGTGAGGGAGCAGCATGGGGGAGAAAAGTATGAGCGGATAGTTCTGTAAGGAGTAATGTAAGGGGCCAGTATCGGGAAACGTGTAAGTTAACCAAGTGGTGGAAATATTCAAACCACTTGTTATGTATAGAAAGGTTGGCAACTTGAATTTTTGTCCTGGGGCAGGAAAACCAAGGTTTGCCTCTGAATAAGGATGATGAGTGATTCAGGAAAGTGGTAAGTCCAGGACTGCTTCTGCTATGAGATGATATGAGCATCTTGCTTTAGGTGGCGGTCTGAGCTGTCTCCCAGGGAGTGAAATTTGGCTGTCGCTATGAGTGGAATGTGACTAGTTCCTGCTGTTTGTCTGCTGTCTCAATTGAAAACATCAGCAGTGCCGACACAGCAAAGGAGATGCACATATCAAGGGCAGCTTATGGGGGAGAATATTAGAAGAGGACATCTTGTTAGAGACACTATGGAGAACTGGCAGCTTGTGGAAGGAAACAAACAAACAAAAAAGCTTGTGCGATAAAACATGGAGGGAAAATGTGTGTGATATGGTCAGCATTTGGGGGAAATAATGTAGAGGGGCAGGTTGAGGGAGAACTATTGAGAGATGGTAATGAATTGGAGAGAGTATAGATTGGCAATACTTGTAACATTATGTATGGATGAGGGAAGCTTGTTTGAGACAGTATGGATATAGGACGTTTGTGAAAAACAATATGGAGTGGGGCAGTTTATGGGTGACAATATGGAGAAGGGCAGCTTGTTGGGGACAGTATGTCAATTAGACAGCTTGTGGAGGTCAGTATTAAGAGGGGCAGTCTGTTGGAAATGATATAAAGAGGAGAAGCTTTTGTGGGACAGTATGCATGTTGGAAGCTTGTGGGGGACTGAATGGAGAGGGGCAGCTTGCGGGGTACAGTGTGGAGAGGGACAGCTTGCAGGGGACATTATGGAGAATGGGTAGCTTTTCAGAGACAAAATGGAAAAGGTCAGCATTTGGTGGACAGTATGGGGATGGGTAGTATCTGGGGTACAGTATGAAGAAGTGAAGCTTGATGAAAATACTGTGGAGAGTGCGTAGCTTGTGGAGACAGTATGGAGAGGAGACAGTATGTGAGGCTTGTAAAGGGGCCCTATGTGGTAGACAATATTGACAGGGGAAGCTTGTGGGGGACAGTAAAGCAAGAGAGCAGTTTGTTGTGGATAATATGGAGAGGAGCACTTTGTGGAGAAACTGGAAAGTTGGAAGCTTCTTGTGGGGGACAGTATTGAGATGGGGCAGTGTGCTGGAGACAGTATAAATAAGAGAAGCTTGTGGAGGATAGTATAGAGAATGGACAGCTTGTTGGGGACAGTATGGAATAGGGCAACATGTGGTAGACAGTTTTGAGATGGGCAGTATCTGAGGAACAGTATGAAGAGGTACAGCTTGTTCAGGACAGTAAGGAGAGAGACAGCTTTTACGGGATAATATGGAGACAGGCAGCTTGTCTGGAACAGTATGGAGAGAAGGCAGCATGTGGGGGACAATATTGAGAGGGGCAGCATATGCGGGACAATTTTTAATGGGTTAGCCTGTTGGGGACAGTAAACTAAGTGGGCAGCTTTTTGGAGATAATATGGAGAGGAGCAGTTTGTGGGGAACTATGGAGAGTTGGCCACTTTTTGTGGGGCATAGTATGGAGACGAGGCAGTGTGTTGGAGACAGTATAGAGAGGGGAAACATGTGGGGGATGGTATAGAGAGGGGCAGCTTGTAGGAGACATTATTGCACGTGGTCAGCTTTTGGGGTTCAGTATAAAGAGGGGCAGCAAATGGAGACAGTATGGAGAGAGCAGCTTGTGGAGGACAGTAAGGAGAGGGGTAGCTTAGTAGAAACTGTGGAGCATTGGCAGCTTGTGGAGGTTAATATGGAGAATGGGATGTTTGTGGGGGAGATTATGGAGAGGGGCAACATGTGGGGGATAGTACGAAGAGGGGCAGAATGGGTGGATGCTAACAAAAAGATGAGTTTTATGTTCAGACTTTTCCCATAGACTTACATCAGATGAGGAAACCCACTAAAACACATGTAATCTGCACATGACTGTATCAGCAAAGTTTTGTTAAAGTCAAATACCACGAAGAACATAGCCTAAAAGGAACTAAAATGTATAAAGTAATGTACTGTATATGCTTAAGTCACCTTGGACATGTGAATTTCAAAAACAATTAAGCATGAGGAAAGAGAAATATATGTGCAAAAATTCTAAATCAAATTATGTTCATTAAAATAAATATATAATACAGTATCAAAAAATAATTGAAAAGAAGTAATTGATCATATGGGGGTTTTGACAAATGTAATATAAAGATCATAATGTGGAAACACCCATTCAATGTCCTCATTCTAAAGTTGCCTTAAATGAAAACATAACAAGCAGTAACTCACATCACGACCACTGGATGGCCACATACAGGCACACATTGCATAAATATATAATAATAACAGCATTGGGAAATCATGTTTTTCCTATTTCCATAACTACTCTGGTCATGTTGAGTCATTCATATCGGGATATGCGGAGGAGAGAGAAAATGTAAGGTTAAGAAAGGCCATATTTGTATTGTAACTAATAATTAATAATAATTTTTATTATTAATAATAAGCTTTAAATCAAGGAGCATTCCTAATCTAGGTGTGTGGTTGCAGTCATCATCTGATTGCAAACCTGTAAAGCACTGCAAAATATACTGGTGCGCTATAAATTATGGTTATAATTACTACCGGTTTTTCCTTTATATGAATGTGATTGCAGTTATTATTTTACAGTCCAGGGCAAATATACTGTAAGTGTTCATATGATTATTCTCACATTTAGACATATTTTATTGATTAAGTTACATTATTTAGCATTGTGAGGTCAACGACTCTTCAATTTGTCACCTTACAATTTAGTTCTACCATATGATTGTTGCTATAAAACCAAAATGCATTTTTTTCAGAATGCAACATTACTCTGTTCAACCAGCAGATGTCATACTGTACACACATAAGACATGAACATTCATTTTTGTATATATATATATATACGGTATATATATATATATATATATATATATATACACACACATATAGAACTGTATATGCTGAACTGTATATATATATATATATATATATATATATATACATACAGTGTATATATATATATATATATATATATATATATATATATATATATATATATATAGATTGTTCAGCACTCAGCATATATGAGTTCACCCCCTTTGTAAAATAAGATTTTAATCAACATCTTACTGAACAGAAAAACAATTTCCCAAATTTTGACGGGACTGTTTCATAGTAGAACATTTTTTTCACCTATAACATGAAAGTAAGGGTAATAACATAACTTATATAACATATAACAAAATCTTCAGTTTTACTCAAATTAGTCAATATAAAAGTAAATAATCCCCCCATCAAATACAGCCACATCTAGTATTTTATATGACCGCTATGATTTTTAAGGACAGCACCAAGATTTCTAGGCATAGAATAAACAAGAGCCTGTATGCTGGATGGAGAGTGATTGTCAACTGGTCACTCAGAATTCTCTATAAATGTTTGATTGAGTTCAGATGAGGAGACACACTTGGCCACTGTCACATGGAGTTTTGCACAAACTTTGCCAACTGTCATGGCAGCGTTGGGCGCTGTTCAAGTTGCAGATTCTGACACTCCACCCACTGATTTCTCTAGCATCTGGGATCCACACAGTCAGACTCAAGCGTTGACTTGTTGTGTGCTGATTCATAGGCAGGCTAGCAAGAGTTAATACTGTATCTGCTGCTCTGCTTGCTCCTTTGGTCACATGTTGTAGGAAAGCTTATCACATCTGCTCCTCTCCTATTTATGCTGGTTGAAATCTTCCACGCATATCAGCTTTAGTTTATTCTATGTTGGTGTGTGAGGTGTGATGTCCCAGACTTACTGGTGAAAGTTGTGCTCTTTGCTTGGTGCAGTTGTGGAGTTTACTTCTGTTGTTATGAAGCTTGCTTCGTGCTCTTGTTTTTCATCCTGAACCTCCTATTGTTTTTACCTATGTGGGTGCATGCTGTGTGATAGAGTTTTGACTTTCCCTTGTCTGTTTTTATCTGTGGTTTTCCCACAATCCTGTCCCTCCTTGGGGGAAGAGGAGATCAGATCAGGACTGGTCAGGAGCAGGGCCAGGAAGGGGTCTCTGGCCTCTCAAACAGGAGGATCCCTAAAATTAGGAATAGCCTAGGGTCCCCTAGCCTGACAGACAGCTTAGGAGCCCCGGTTCTTCGCTATCCCATAGTCATCGTGACATCATTGCTGGCCCTATTACATATTCCTAACCTGGACTCAGGTGCTGCGCTATTATGGCAATTGCAGTCTTTGTCTCTTCAGGTGGCTGAATTAAACGAGTGAGTACAGCAACAAGTGCAGTCTGCCACACTGGCGCAACCTCTTTTGGTCGCTGGATCATCCTTACTCAATCGGCTAAAGATTTTTAGCCGAGTGCAGCTGGTTTGTTACTTACAGAAAAGCATCTAAATTGTACTTCCGTCTGCGTGGTGAGGCACAGAGGGTGAGAATTGTGGTCTCGTTCTAGAGTGGGGACCCACATACATGGGTTTTTTCTCTGCCCCCTGAATCACTGGGTTTTTTTGTCAGTGGCCGGGTTTTCTCAGCACTCGGGCTCATCTATGATGTTCTAGACAATACATATCTACCCGAGTCTAAAATCCATTTACTGCAAGAGGGGAAATGGCCTGCAGAGGATTATTGCACTAAATTCTAGAGCTGGTCCATGGATACTCAGTGGAACAACCCTACGCTCAAAAGCCATTTTTTTCAGGGTGTGTCCGAGAGGGTAAATGAGGTGTTGGCAATGTATAAAAGTCCTCTTTCTCTTGAGTGTGCCATGTCTCTAGTAATACGTATTGATTGTCGTTTTTGGACTCTCATAAAAACCAGACTCTCTGGGAGGTGGTTAGAGTACCAACATTACCTCCGGAGGTCCCACCCAACCCTTGTAGCTTGTAGGGATGACCCATGGGAGGAGAAAATCCTCAACTCCAAAAAGGGGAGAAGTTTGTTTTTTTTCTGTTGCAAAAAGGGACACTTTGTCAGTATCTGCCCCTCTGTGCCCAAGGAAAAATGTTTGTCAAAAAACTGTTAAACCCTGGTGGGTTGGGAGATTCCAACCTGTGGCTATGTATTTCCTTCAATATAGTATTTCAATGTTTAATACTTGCAAGGTTTAAGGTTGGGGGGGCCTTGTTTTCCCTATTACTGTCTTTCTAGATAGTAGTTCAGGGGCAAAAATAATTGATGAACAGATTGCTCAGTCTTTTGGGTTAGACATAAAGTAGTTATCAAATCCGGTATGGATTTTTGCCATTGATTCATCACCTCTTTCTCAAGGGGGTTTTGTTGAGTGTGTACAGTGGCTAGATCTTCGTACAGGGGTACTCCATTCATAGCTCATATCTTGTTATGTGCTTAATGCCATACTGCACAAATTGTGTTAGGGTTCCCCTGGTTGGCGTTACATAACCCCACTGTTGACTACAAAACTCATGACATAATTAGATAGAGCACGTATATATCTCGGAGAGATCCCACTAAATTAACTAAATACATACTTTTAAAATGTGACCATTCTGACAAACCTCAAAGATCTGCAATGTTTTTTAGGTTTTGCAAATTATTACCAAAAGTTTATTAAAAATTCCTTTGCTATAGCAAGACCACTTACTGACATGACTAAGAAGGGAACGGACTTCTCCAAATGAACTCAGGGTGCTTTGTATGCTTTCGTCTGTCTTAAGAAATGCTTCTCATCAACATCCATATTGATACAGCCTGATGTATCTCAACCTTTTATGGTGGAGGTTGATGTGTCAGAGATGGGGGTGGGAGCTGTATTGTCTCAATTTCCATCTCTTGGTAAATTGCGTCCATGAGCCTTTTTTTCTAAGAAATTATCTTCAGCCAATCGTAATTATGATATTGGTAACAGGGAATTACTGGCAGTCAAGTTACGGTTTGAGGAACGGCAACACTTTCTGGAGGGAGCTATTCATCTTGTAACAGTAATTACCGACCATAAAAACTTTATTTACATTGAGTCGACTTAAGCGGGCTTTGCACGTTGTGACATCGCAAGCCGATGCTGCGATGTCGCACGCGATAGTCCCCGCCCCCGTCACAGGTACAATATCTTGTGAAAGCTGGCGTAGCGAAAATTATCGCTACGCCGGCTTCACATGCACTCACCTGCCCTGCGACCGTCGCTCTGGCCGGCGACCCGCCTCCTTATTAAGGGGGCGGGTCGTGCGGCGTCACTGCGATGTCACACGGCAGGCGGCCAATAGGAGCGGAGGGGCGGAGATGAGCAGGATGTAAACATCCCGCCCACCTCCTTCCTTCCACATAACCTACGGAAGCCGCGGTGACGCCGGTAGGAGATGTTCCTCGCTCCTGCGACTTCACACACAGCGATGTGTGCTGCCGCAGGAGCGATGAACAACATGGATTATGCCGACACTGCACCGATGATACGATTACGACGCTTTTGCGCTCGTTAATCGTATCATCTAGGCTTTACCCACTGCGATGTCGCATGCGATGCCGGATGTGCGTCACATTCAATTTGACCCCACCGACATCGCACCTGCGATATCGTAGTGTGCAAAGCTCGCCTTAGTGTCTTACACCGAGACAACGTTGATGGCCATTATTTTTTAACAGGTTCAATTTTTCTGTTACTTATTGCCCTGGTTCTAAAATCATTAAAGCCAATGCTTTGCCCAGGAGTTTTCTGAGGGGGAGAACCCTGTGAGGAACGTGTCCCTATTCTTCAGAAGAGAGGGCTGATGTCTGTGCTCAGTATTGATGTGGAGTCTGTGCTTGCTAAGGCTTAAGGTGATGCGCCGACTAGGGTTCCAGTGAACAAGTTGTTTATTCCCCTGAATTTTCATCCTAAGGTTCCAGGAGAGCATCATGATTCTGTCCTGGCTGGTCACCCTGAGGTTAAAGGTACTGTGGATCTCGTATTGCATCACTTTTGTTGGCCCACAGTTTGGAGGGATGTGGTATCCTGTGTCTGTATTTCCCACCTGTGTGCACTCAAAGGCATCTCACTCTTGTCCTTTGGGATGTTTGCAGCCTTTGAGTGTTGCTAATCAACCTTGGACTTTTCCATGGATTTTATTACGGATTTACTGTACCTTCCTCTGCTGGTAATACGGTCATTCTCATGGTGGTTGATAGGTTTTCTAAGATAACACATTTTATCACCATACCATTGCTACCTAATGCAGATACCTTAGTCCAGGTGTTTATACTGTTAAACTCTATGGAGCCCCTCTAATATTTGGTGAAGAAAGAAACATACCGTTGATTGCAGTGTAGGAATAGTGGCTCTTTTCATCAAGTCCACATGCCCCACCTGTCTGGTTCACAGGTATAATTGCAAAAATAAAGAAATATGTAGGCTAATAGGGGACTCTAAAACAATAATTAATTCAGTGAAAATAATTAAAAATCCATCATGGCTTAGGCATAAACATTCTTACACGTTTCAAGCATGTTGCTCTTCATCATAGATAAATTTTATCTATGATTAAGATCAACATGCTCGAAATGCATAAGAATGTTTATGCCTAAACCATCATGGATTTTTAATTATTTTCACTGAATAAATTATTGTTTTAGAGTCCTCTGTTAGTCTACGTCTTTTGTCCCCGCCAATATTGTCTTTGATAGAGATTGGAGTGCTTTTTGTAGTCTGCTTTCGGTTGCCTGCCTGGCCTTCCTCCCCCTGTCACCGTCATAGACATTAATTCCAGCGCAAGCAGACAGACAGGGGCGGGAATAGATAGCAAACCCGATCCACATATTTCCTTCCTGTTGTACCTGTCAATCAAATGACAATGCATTGCTGGAACTTTACTTGCATATATTTTTTAAATAAAACATGCAATCTCTGAACAAAAGCTTTGCTTACTGTACAGTCAGCATTCTAGCGCCAGTATAGCACTGGCTTTACTTTATATATGAAAATCCTGCATGTTGGTTCCCTTTAACTGCACTATTTAACTAGTTTTCTTATTTTTACTACTTCCTGTTTTGATGAGGCTTCACTTGAGATTCTCAGTGCATGCTGGGATACTCAAAATAAACATCATCAGGGGGCAGAGGATGTGGTCTTCTCTGGTGTCCGCAGATGCAGTAGATAAGGAAGGAGAGGGAATTTTTAATTAAATTATCTTGGAGAATAGTTTTAATTACAGCATTAAATAGATAGGGATTTAGGATGAAAATTACTTTGTTAAACCACCCCTCTAATGAGAATCTGTTTTGTGTGGTAATTTTCTAATACCAGAATAATGGTATCCTGAAATAGGGCAGCCCTTTAAGGATCAGTAACTTTTATTGCTGTAGCTTATTCAATTTTCTTACTGTAAGTGTCGCGGGCGGAGGGGACGCGCTCACCACACTCGGGTCCGGGGCTTCTGCTGCTGCTGCTCGGTGGCTCGAGCGGTGGGCCGAACCCGGGGACTCGAGCAGCGCTCCTCACCTGTGAGTGAAAAGGGATGGTTTGTTTGGGGAGAGAGTTCATGACGCCACCCACGGGACGTGGTGATGAGGGCACCACCACTGCTGGTGACGGGGATCCCGGGAGAGATGGTAGGGAGCAGCGAGGATGTTGCCCCCTCTGTGGGTAGGGGGTTGGTGATCCCGGGGCCCGGTGGTGTAACGGGGAGGCTGGATGGCTGGGGGGCAGGGTTGCAGGGACAGCGCGGTGCCAGACGGCACTGGTGTAGTCACTCAGACAATCAATGAGTCTCTGGTAAACCAAAACGGCCGGATGGACGGGTCCCGTTGTTGTGCTCTCCCCAGACAGCTGATGGTGGCTGTCTTTCCCTGCACCTGTTAGAATGTTCTGACTCCTGTGGTTGCCCACCGGTAGTCCGCACCCCGGCGTATAGGTGCCGTAGGAGCCCGTTTTGCCCGCAGGCGCTGGCCCTTGGATCTCTAGCCTGTGGCAGTGGCTGTATATCCTCACGGTGTGGACGGTTGCTTTCTGTCGGGTCTTGGTTGTTGGTAAACCCCTGGGGTTCCTGTCACACTCGTATTTGTCTATTGTCGGAGGCTCCAAGCCTGGTCGGGGTCCGATGGCCCTGCCTGTGTGATTAGTTTCACTCTGCTTCCCGGTTCGGTACCGGTGGGCCACCGCCCAATCCCGGTCCTACGGCTCTGCAGAGTTCCACTAACTCTTGCAGATGGCCATCACCATCTGCCAACCTTGCTGTCAGTGCCTGGGCTCCGACCCAGACACTTGCAGTTCGTGTCCTCCTACTTTCACCTCCAAACTCTATCTACTGCTTTTCCCGCCTCCAGGCCTGTGAACTCCACGGTGGGTGGGGCCAACTGCCTGGCTCCGCCCCACCTGGTGTGGACATCAGACCCTGGAGGGAGGCAACAAGGGTTTTTGGTTGACTGTTGTAACTGTCTAGGGTGGGGGGTGTGTATGTTGTTATGTCTGTGACTACCTAGCTTGTCCAGGGTGTCACACTCCCCCTTGGTAAAATGCAGACCGTCCGCGGGCTGCCCGTCCATCACTGCTTTTATTTTTGTTTCTGCAAAAGATAAATTAACATGTAAACATTCAACATAAGTATATTTTAGTTCTTCCCTTACGGGAGGCTCGGTACTTTAACGTTGCAAACGGTAAATATTTTTATTAAAACGGACGGGTTCATGGTCATCCGCTCTCCCACCCAAGCAACCTAGCCCCTGATGCTGCCCCTAAGAAACGGGCAGCACCCCTTTACCCCAGTCCTGGTCCAGGTTACCCGAGCGGGAACGGTTAAGGTATCTCGCACCCGGCTGTCACTTCAGGGGACCCCACGTCCAGGGGGACCCCCTGACCCCCGGAGGATGGCCACCGGTCCTGGTGGTGGCCGGGCCCCAGCCTCCTCTGCTGCGGGCCCTTCCTCCAATCTGCCTCTCCAGAGGCGGTATGGAATGGAAAACCGGCCCACAAATTATTTCCAAACCCACAAGTTCGTGGGAGGCCTGCTAGTTCTCGGCCATGTTCATGAGTAGTTTCTCATGTGGGCGGTAAAACACATAGAGTCCCTCCGGGGACAACTTTCCGGCAACGGCCAGGATAATCAACTGGTTGCTGATCAGGTGAGGCTTCGGATTGATTTACGTTCATTTAATGGAAAAACAAAGTGCTGAGGGTCCCAACGGGGACAACTTGGTTGCAACGGTGGACCGCTGCCATTACTTGAGGTCACCCTCCTCATAGGCCTCCTCCAACTCAACATCCGGACAGCTCGGTGGGGGAGGGGACTGGGACTGTTTCTGGGCACTGCGGCCTACCCTCTGCTTGACATCCAGGGCAAACCAGCCCCTCTCCCCGCAATGGCGGATGTAAGTCACTAAGTCGCCCGGTTGTAAGTCGCGACCAGGATGACCGGTTGGCAGGTCAGAGTTCACATCTCAGCGGGCCACGAATATCTCGGCCTCCAGGCCCGGTTCGTACACGAAGCCGTACCCCCGCTGAGGATCAAACCTCCTCACCTGGCCTTCATATACCGGGCCCGCACCCGAAAGGTGACATTGCGGAGACTGTCCTTTTCTTTTATGACTTGCGCCAGCACTTCGGCCCTCTGCTGCTCTCTGGCGGCAATTTCACGGCCCAGCTGGCTCGGCTCCCTGTTCCAGTAAGGGGCGTTTGCATGCCCCTGCACGCAGGTCGGGCCCCGCTGGACTGCGCCCACACCGGCCACGACTGGTACTCTCTTGTGGGGGTCCTGTGTAGAGATGAGCGAACCGGTCCTGGTTCGGCTCGAGGCCGGTTCGCTGAACGGGGGTCCCGTTCGAGTTCGGTTCGTCGAACGTTCGACGAACCGAACTCGAACGTATAGGCTATAATGGGAGGCAATCACAAACACATAAAAATGCATTATAAATGTACACAAACAGTTAATAAACATTGCCATAACACTTACCGGTCCTCGCGATCCCTTCTGCACTCTGTCTCCTGCCGCTATTCCATCCGATGATCGCTGAATCCTCCCGGTGACCTGCACTGCCAGCAGAGAAGCAGGACCTATCGTGACGTCAAAATAGCCATGTGACCAGTCACGTGGCTATTATCTCATTGGCTACAGACTGGTCACATGACTATGACACGTCATGTAGGATCTGCGAGTGCATCTCTCCGGTACACGGTGCACATATGTGTATCGCCGTGTACCGGCGACATGCTCTAGCACACGGTCGACTCCCCGTTCCGTTAGGGACCGGCTGACACAGCCGGTCATTAACGGAGATCACCGTTGCCATAGCAACGCAGTTAGCGGTGACGTCACCGCTAACCGCGGCTCCGGGAGCACCGTTGCTATGGTAACGCGTCTGTCAGCGTTACCGCTGTTACCGCTAGCAGCCAGCAGTGATCACTCACGGAGTGAAGGCTGCACGCTGCTTCCCGATTGTAGTGAGCATTGTAGTTAGGATGGAGGTTCCCCAGCCCCAAGTGATGCCCCTCACTACAATCGTCACTACTACTACACTAGAAAGAAAGAAGACAGAAGAGCAGGATCGTGGAGGGCTGACAGGGGGTAATAAAGATGGAGTCTCTAATGTGTCTGTGTATTTATTTCTATTAAAGTATTTTTTCTCTGTGTGGTGTCTTTTTTTAACCCTTTATTGGAGATTCTTAATGGCCGGGTCAAACGTGCCTGACATTAAGAATCTCTGGCTTAATACTGGCTGGTAAAACAAAGCCAGTATTAACTCATGATTACCCAACAAGCCACCCGGCTCCAGGGCTGTTGGAAGAGTTGGATACAGCGCCAGATGATGGTGCTTCTATGAGAGCGCCATTTTCTGGGACGGCTGCGGACTGAAATCCGCAGCAGAGGCGCCCACAAACCTCGGGCTAACCTGTGCTGCGGATTCCAATCCCCAGCTGCCTAGTTGTACCCGGCTGGACACAAAAATAGGGCGAAGCCCACGTCATTTGTTTTTTAATTATTTCATGAAATAAGTGAAATAATTAAAAAAAACGGGCTTCCCTATATTTTTGGTTCCCAGCCGGGTACAAATAGGCAACTGGGGGTTGGAGGCAGCCCGTGGCTGCCAGCTGTACCTGGCTAGCATACAAAAATATGGCGAAGCCCACGTCATTTTTTTGGTGGGCAAAAAACTTCTGCATGCAGTCCTGGATGGAGTATGCTGAGCCTTGTAGTTTTGCAGCTGCTGTCTGCTCTTCTCCATACAGACAGACAGCAGCTGCAGAACTACAAGGCTCAGCATACTCCATCCAGGACTGTATGCAGAAGTTTTTTGCCCCCTGAAAAAATTATGTGGCTTCGCCATATTTTTGTATGCTAGCCAGGTACAGCAGGCAGGTACGGCTGCCCCCAACCCCCAGTTGCCTATTTGTACCCGGCTGGGAACCAAAAATAAAGGGAAGCCCTTTTTTTATTATTTCATGAATTTCATGAAATAATTAGAAAACAAATGACGTAGGCTTTGCCCCATTTTTGTGTCCAGCCAGGTACAACTAGGCAGCTGGGATTGGAATCCGCACCACCGGTTGGCCTGAGCTTTCTGGGCCCCACTGCTGCGAATTGCAGTCTGCAGCCACCTCAGAAAATGGCATTTTCATAGAAGCGCCATCTTCTGGCGCTGTATCCAACTCTTCCAGCACCTGCCTGCTATACCTGGCTAGCATACAAAAATATGGCGAAGCTCACGTCCTTTTTTTGTAGCTTTTTGGCAAAAAAAAAAAAAAATGCTTCCCTGGATTTTCCATTGCCAGTGAAGGTAACACCAAGCAGTGGGGGTTAGCAGCCAGTAGCTGCTTGGATTACCCTTAGCTAGCAATACAAAAAATGCAGTGGGAGCTAACATATATTTTTTTTAATTATTTATTTAAATAACTAAAAATAAAATGGGCTTCCCTGTATTTTGATTGCTGGACATCACAGTGCTGTAAAAATAAATCTTTAAAAAAATGACGTAGCGCTCCGCGGTATTTTTGATTCTCAGCGCAGATAAAGCAGACAGCTATGGGTTGCCACCCCCATCTGCCTGCCGTTACCTTGGTTGGCAATCAAAATACAGGGAAGCCCATTAATTTTTTCTATTTAAAAAATAGTTAAAAAAAAAAAATTACGTTGGGTCCCCCCATTTTTGATAGCCAGCTAGGGTAAAGCAGACGGCTGTAGCCTGAAAACCACAGCTGGCAGCTTTACCGTGGTTGGGGATCCAATGTGGAGGTCCCCTCAGGCTCTTTTTTATAATTATTTTATAAATATTAATAATTACACAATAAAAGTAGGGGACCCCCCAAATTGGATCACCAGCCAAGGTAAAGCGGACAGCTGTGGTCTGGTATTCTCAGGGTGGGAAGGTCCATAGTTATTGGGCCTTCACAGCCTAAAAATAGCAGGCCGCAGGCACCCCAGACGTGGCGCATCCACTAGATGCGCCAATCCTGGCGCTTCACCCCAGCTCATCCCGTGCCCTGGTGCAGTGGCAAACGGGGTAATAAATCGGGTTGATACTAGCTGTAAAGTCACCTGAGATCAAGCCCAGCAGTTTGTGATGTCATGGCGTCTATTAGATACCCAACATCATAAACTGTCAGTACTAACAAAAACAAAAAATCGACAAAAGAAATTTATTTGAAAAAACAGTCCCCAAAACATTTCCTCTTTCACCAATTTATTGTAAGAAAAAAAATAAAGGGGTCCCACGACGACTCTGGACCGTCTAGAATATGGGGGGGAGACACTCAGGGAACGTATCCCCCATTTTCTAGGAGTGCGGACCCTTCATGTGAGGAGTGTGGGTGCAATGAATCTGCACTCACTCTCCCCGGGTCCACAGCAGCAGAGTCCATGTCGTAATGGTTGCTACCAAAGCTGCAATGCCCTGCTCATGAGGTAAGGGCATGCCTAATCAGGAGAACTACTGTAGAGGAAGCTCTGCTCACTGGTATATAGGTGCTCAGAGGTAATAATAGATAAAATTAGTGAGTAACCTCGGCACTCTATATCTCCCAGACTAAGTCAGTAAGTCACAACGGATACTAATGCAAAATCACTCTTTATTGGTCCGTATTAAGAAAATTTTTTTTTCATAAGCATATATGTTTTTGTCCAAAACAAGTTACAAATGACGTTTCGGCCTGAGCCTTCGTCAGATTGGACTTATCTGCATGTAATCATGAAAAATGACAATAATCAGTATCACATAAGAGTGAGAGAACAATAACATAAACTCGAACAATGTAGAGGTACAATTGGGATGCAGCAAAAAAATTGCAACACAGCAAGAAATGAAACACATGATACAAATGTCATAATACAGTACAAGGACAATATAGTAATGACAAATATGGGGTCAGAGTAGACTTAGACAGCTCTGGTACGAAAGAGATGTCAATCATAAAGTAACATGTGCAGTAGGTGTAGAGCTACACTATGCATGGCAGAGCTAATGGGTAGACCGACCATAGAAAAAGTAGAGAAAAAGTGGAGAAAAAGTGGAGAATAAGTGGAACATAAGAGGAGAAAAAGTGGAGAAAAAGTGGAGAAAAAAGTGGAGAAAAAGTGGAGAAAAAGTGGAGAAAAAGTGGAGAAAAAGTGGAGAAAAAGTGGAGATTAAGAGGAGAAAAAGTGGAGAAAAAAGTGGAGAAAAAGTGGAGAAAAAGTGGAGCATAAGTGGAGAAAAAGTGGAGAAAAAGTGGAGAAAAAGTGGAGCATAAGAGGAGAAAAAGTGGAGAAAAAAGTGGAGAAAAAGTGGAGAAAAAGTGGAGCATAAGAGGAGAAAAAGTGGAGAAAAAGTGGAGAAAAAGTGGAGCATAAGAGGAGAAAAAGTGGAGAAAAAGTGGAGAAAAAGTGGAGCATAAGAGGAGAAAAAGTGGAGATTAAGAGGAGAAAAAGTGGAGAAAAAGTGGAGCATAAGAGGAGAAAAAGTGGAGAAAAAGTGGAGAAAAAGTGGAGAAAAAGTGGAGCATAAGAGGAGAAAAAGTGGAGATTAAGAGGAGAAAAAGTGGAGAAAAAGTGGAGAAAAAGTGGAGAAAAAGTGGAGAAAAAGTGGAGCATAAGAGGAGAAAAAGTGGAGAAAAAAGTGGAGAAAAAGTGGAGAAAAAGTGGAGATTAAGAGGAGAAAAAGTGGAGCATAAGAGGAGAAAAAGTGGAGAAAAAAGTGGAGAAAAAGTGGAGAAAGTGGAGAAAAAAATGGAGAAAAAGTGGAGAAAAAGTGGAGAAAAAGTGGAGAATAAGAGGAGAAAAAGTGGAGAAAAAGTGGAGAAAAAGTGGAGAATAAGAGGAGAAAAAGTGGAGAAAAAGTGGAGAAAAAGTGGAGCATAAGAGGAGAAAAAGTGGAGAAAAAAGTGGAGAAAACGTGGAGAAAACGTGGAGAAAAAGTGGAGAAAAAGTGGAGAAAAAGTGGAGAAAAAGTGGAGAAAAAGTGGAGCATAGGAGGAGAAAAAGTGGAGAAAAAAGTGGAGAAAACGTGGAGAAAAAGTGGAGAAAAAGTGGAGAAAAAGTGGAGCATAAGAGGAGAAAAAGTGGAGATTAAGAGGAGAAAAAGTGGAGAAAAAGTGGAGAAAAAGTGGAGAAAAAGTGGAGAAAAAGTGGAGCATAAGAGGAGAAAAAGTGGAGAAAAAAGTGGAGAAAAAGTGGAGAAAAAGTGGAGAAAAAGTGGAGATTAAGAGGCGAAAAAGTGGAGCATAAGAGGAGAAAAAGTGGAGAAAAAAGTGGAGAAAAAGTGGAGAAAGTGGAGAAAAAAATGGAGAAAAAGTGGAGAAAAAGTGGAGAAAAAGTGGAGAATAAGAGGAGAAAAAGTGGAGAAAAAGTGGAGAAAAAGTGGAGAATAAGAGGAGAAAAAGTGGAGAATAAGTGGAGAAAAAAATGGAGAAAAAGTGGAGAAAAAGTGGAGAGAAAGTGGAGAAAAAAATGGAGAAAAAGTGGAACACCCTTTGGTACCTTTCATGTGGCACTAAGGGGTGCTTAGCTTTGTATTTAGCCAAAAAAATGAAAAAAAAATGACATAGGGTTCCCCCTAGTTTTGTAGCCAGCTAGGGTAAAGCAGACGGCTGCAGCCTGCAGACCACAGCTGGAAACCTCACCTTGGCTGGTAATCCAAAACTGAGGGCACCCCACGCTGTTATTTTAAATTAAATAAATAATTGAAAAAAAAAACACGTAGGGGTCCCCCAAAATTGGATCACCAGCCAAGGTAAAGCAGACAGCTGGGGCCTGATATTCTCAGACTAGGGAGGTCCATGGTTATTGGAATCTCCCCAGCCTAAAAATAGCAGGCCGCAGCCGCCCCAGAAGTGGCGCATCCATTAGATGCGCCAATCCTGGTGCTTCGCCCCAGCTCATCCCGCACCCTGGTGCGGTGGCAAACGGGGTAATATTTGGGGTTAATACCAGATGTGTAATGTCACCTGGCATCAAGCCCTGGGGTTGGTGAGGTCAGGCGTCTATCAGATACCCGACATCACCAACCCAGTCAGTAATAAAAAAAAAATACACGACAAACACATTTTTATTTGAAAAAACACTCCCCAAAACATTCCCTCTTTAACCAATTTATTAGATTGAAAAACAAATCCAGGTCTGGTGTAATCCAAGGGGTTGCCATGACGATGCACACTGTCCCAGTCAATGAAGAGCAGGATGTTCCCCATTGGCTGGGAGAGCAATGCAGTGACCTGAGCTAACATCAATGGGTCAGCCCAGGTCACTGCAGGGGGGTGACAAGTGCTGCTGTCAGTGAGGTACATTACCTGCGCTGATCTCCAGCACTGCCGACAGCCCCTGTCACTGAGCTCAATGACCGCCCGGCGCCTTCACACCAAGTATCGCGAGAGGTCCGTGACGTCACCGCTAGTCAGTCTCGGGTCGGAAGCGATAGGTGATGTGACAAGCGGCGGCCATGGAGGACAGTGACAGCGCTGAGGTCGGGATGGCGGGACTTCATCACCGCAGGTAAGCCGAGCGAGCGAGCGAGGGGGGGGGGGGTGGATGTGTGTGTGTGTGTTTGTGTATGTGTGTGTATGTGTACATGCCGCGGGCAGGAGGGGGTGGAGCGAGCTGAGCGGGAAAGTGTGGGCTTCCTGCACGTAACTAAGATAAACATCGGGTTACTAACCAAAGCGCTTTGCTTGGATACCCGATGTTTATCTTGGTTACCAGCTTGTGGCAGGCTGCCAGCGATGGCTCCTGCTCACTGTAGCTGTAAAAAGCCCTGCTTTTTGCTGCTAGAACCGTTCTCGAACGTATCTAGAACTATCGAGCTTTTAGCAAAAAGCTCGAGTTCTAGTTCGATCTCGAACAGCCCAAAAATCACTCGAGCCGCGAACTGGAGAACCACGAACCACGAACCGCGCTCAACTCTAGTCCTGTGGTGACATGGCCTGGGCTGCTGCTTTACAGTGACGACCCGGCGCAGCCTCAGCCGAGGCATGGGGTGCAGGGACAGCAGGCCTCACCCGCTGAGCCTTCCGGTTCTCGGCTTCCACCTCTCCGGTAGCCAGACGGACTGCTGGGGCCGGGACGGTCTCGGGTGCGGCTGCTTCCGGGGCCGACGGCTTCTTGTCGCTGACAGGCACCTCCCGCGGGATTTTCCATGGCAGCGGGAGGGATGCGGACCGCTGACAGACAACGCATGCAGGTTGGTCCTCCAGGGCGGACGAACTGGGTTCCGCTGCCAGTGTCGGGGACAGCGAGCCTAGTGGCGAGGCGGCAACAGCCGGTGCGGGTGGCGGGTGAGGCAGCAGGGTGAGCGGGCTTAAATCGGGCCCCTCAGCCGCTGCGGCCTGTCCTTCAGAGACACAGGGGCGTGGGGCGCTTACCCGCTCCTCCAGCACTGTCTCCACTTCGCGTCTCCGCTCGGCCACCACCACCTCCTCCATTTCAGCCACCCATTGCTCCATCAAAAATCGGACCTGGGCTTGCAGGCGGCAGCACATTTGCGCAGTCCGGGCCTCCACCCACGCCGCTGTTCCTGGAGTGGGCTCCGGGATCTCTGCGTGGCCGGACAGGACGGACATGTCAGCGCTTGTGCTCCCAGGAACTGGATGTGTTGCAGAGTACTGGCGTCCCTGCTTCTTATGCCCTCGGCTACATTAGGCAGGCCTTCACCTGCCCCCCCTTGCTTCTTTCTAGCACTTCCTCTTTGGGGGCGGGGCTTCACTTTTCGTGCCTTCCCTGCTCGGGGAAGACACTCGAGCGGGAAATCTTCGCTCCAAAGATGGCGGCGCTTCAAATTTTTCGGCCGGTCACCGCTGGCGGGGACTGCAAGGCGCACTTCTACTGGTAGGTAGATCGTTTCTATACTGTTCGTAGCTCCAAGTTGTCGCGGGCGGAGGGGACGCGCTCGCCACACTCGGGTCCGGGGCTTCTGCTGCTGCTGCTTGGTGGCTCGAGCGGTGGGCCAGACCCGGGGACTCGAGCAGCGCTCCTCACCCGTGAGTGAAAAGGGATGGTTTGTTTGGGGAGAGAGTTCGTGACGCCACCCACGGGACGTGGTGATGAGGGCACCACCGCTGCTGGTGATGGGGATCCCGGGAGAGATGGTAGGGAGCAGCAAGGATGTTGTCCCCTCCATGGGTAGGGAGTTGGTGATCCCGGGGCCTGGTGGTGTAATGGGGAGGCTGGATGGCTGGGGTGCAGGGTTGCAGGGACAGCGCGGCACGGCGCGGTGCCAGACGGCACTGGTGTACTCACTCAGACAATCAATGAGTCTCTGGTAAATCAAAACGGCCGGATAGACGGGTCCCGCAGCCGGCTGCAGTGTTGTTGTGCTCTCCCCGGACGGCTAATGGTGGCTGTCTTTCCCTGCATCTGTTAGAATGTTCTGACTCCTGTGGTTGCCCACCGGTAGTCCGCTCCCCGGCGTATAGGTGCCGTAGGAGCCCGTTTTGCCTGCAGGCGCTGGCCCTTGGATCTCTAGCCTGTGGCGGTGGCTGTATATCCTCACGGTGTGGACAGTTGCCTTCTGTTGGGTCTTGGTTGTTGGGAAACCCCTGGGGTTCCTGTCACACTTGGATTTGACTATTGTCGGTGGCTCCAAGCCTGGTCTGGGTGCGATGGCCCTGCCTGTGTGCTTAGCTTCACTCCGCTCCCCGGTTCGGTACCGGTGGGCCACCACCCAACCCCGGTCCTACGGCTCTGCAGAGTTCCACTAACTCCTGCAGACGGCCACCACCATCTGCCAACCTTGCTGTCAGTGCCTGGGCTCCGACCCAGACACTTGCAGTTCGTGTCCTCCTACTTTCACCTCCAAACTCTATCTACTGCTTTTCCCGCCTCCAGGCCTGTGAACTCCTTGGTGGGTGGGGCCAACCGCCTGGCTCTGCCCCACCTGGTGTGGACATCAGACCCTGGAGGGAGGCAACAAGGGTTTTTGGTTGACTGTTGTAACTGTCTAGGGTGGGGGGTGTGTATGTTGTTATGTCTGTGACTACCTGGCTAGTCCAGGGCGTCACATACGTTCTGGAGAATTCGGCGTTCAGCGTTGGCTAGTCAAGTGTATGTAAATCCAAACTGAATATGCACTGCTCCCGATGCCCATAGTCCTCCCCTCTTCTTGGCAGTGACAGTAGATTACATTGAATATTTTTTGTTGTCACTGCTGCCAGTGCCGAGAGATGGGCAGAATTATAGCCTTGGGGATCAGAGCATATTCACTTTGGATTTACATACGCTTGACTAGCCAGTACATAACACTGAATTCTCTGGAGCTTACAGCAAGAAAACCGGAGAAGCTACAGCAATAAAAGTTACATATTCTGAAAGGGCTGACCAAGCCCTATTTCAGGATAGTATTAGTATTGTGCAAGAAAATCACTAGACAGATTCTCTTTAAGTCATATAGGCATGTCCAAAGCACCACTAGGGAGAGTCAACACACACAGTGTGTGTAATGAGATCCACCACAAAATGGAACCAGAGCTGACTGTAACAAGAACAACCACTAGAGGGAGCCCAGGTCCTAGGTAACAGAAAGGTTGCTAAGAGGAGTCATACTACTCGGGTCAGAGCCGAGAGAGGGAGCGCAGTACAAGGGAGGAGACGGAGTCAGGGTCCGGGACAAGCCAGAGGTCGGTAACAGGGAGAGCAAGCCAAAGGAGGGGGCACAGGGACGGGACAAAAAGCAGGAGAGGGGCACGGAAGGTAAGACAAAATGGAGGAGATGGGAGACAGGGAGGTCGGGCAGAACAGAGATCAGGAAGGGTTGAGTGAGGTAATGATCAGGATCTAGAGCACTTACAGGAACCAGCTGAGCACACTGCAGAGCAGATCTATAACTGGCAGTGTGATGACGTAGGGGACATCCTGATGACGTAGGGGACATCCTGATAATGTGGTTAGCTCTTGGGAATGAGGCATGGAAGGAAAAGCTCCTCCCACTGGGAATGCCGACAGCATGATCAGGTGACTGATACAGATCTGCCACAGCAGAGTGCAAACAGTATTGTGACAGCAATTACAGTTCCCGCTCACCGCATTAAGAGTGGTAGTATTAATCTGTTGAATGATGTTCTACTGATCCTGGTCAGTCAGTTCAGGGCATTCTTACAGCCACCGTTCTCAGTGCTGTGCATAGTGCCTGTAATTGCTCCAGGCATTCCTACATGACTAAATACTAGCAGCTCCTGGGAGGAATAAAGTGCATTTACTCCAGGTTGCCACACTTTCAGTATTGTGGCCATGCACTTTTCTAATGTATTAACTTGCAGATTAATTCTATAGATGCAGGTTAATAGTGTCATTGGGCATGACAGGTTACCTTTAACACTGCACAATCTATTGAAATTCTATCCTGCATCATATCACAGCATGTTAAGTGTTCACATTTACTTTGTCTGAATGTCAGCCAGTTGGTTCCTATTATTAATGAATGAACACCTCATGGTATACTTCTTATTTTAAAGTAAAGTTGACTTCGTTTTTCAATATAGCAAGAAAAAATATCTACCAAATGAATATATGAATGTGTGTTCAGTCCAAATGCTGGGAAAAATGGACCACACACGGACAGCATACTAATCAATATTTATCAATTTGCTAGTTTGATTGATTATTTTTGAACATGAACCAACAGTTCACATGAAAATTATTGCAGTAGACACTATTCATCCATTTTTTGGATGAGACTCAGCTATGCTTTTTAATAAATGTTCAAAAAACTGAATAACAGATAAACACCTTCCATTTGGCATCCATTTTTAACAGATCCATTGTAATTATTAACATAAGAAACTATATTTGGCCTTGTATACATTTTAAATTATTGATGCCTAAAAATTGGATTTTTATACGGATGTCAAAAACAACATAAAGATGGCATACATAAAAAGTGTGCGTTTTTTTCAGGATGGAAAATGGAAGATGTTTCATACATTTATGTGAACTTAGACTTGAGAACCTGGCTGGAATTCAGTCTTAGGCTATGTTCGCACGTTGCGTTTTTTTCCGTGTTTCTGCAGCGGTTTTAGCAGCAGCGTTTTTGCGCTAAAACGCATGCGTTTTTGTTTTACAGCAAAGTCTATAGGAAAAGCAGAAATCCTGTCTGCACTTTGCTTTTTTTTCAGCAGCGTTTAATTTGCATATTTGTGGTCAAAAACCATGCTGAAAAAGAAGCAGCATGTCAGTTGTTTTTGCCATTTCTGCAGCGTTTCCTTAACATTGGAGTCAATGAGAAATGGCAAAACGCAACCAAAAGCACAATTCCTGCGTTTTTCATGCTTTTTACCTGCTTTTCCACTGCGTTTTTGGCTCCAAAAACGCATGCTTTTCTGGACAAAAATTAATGGGTTCTAATGTTCCTTTACACACACACAATAACCGAAAATTTAAATATTAAAAAATTATAAACTTCACCTATTTTTCTGATAAAATGTGCATAACCACTATTTTTGAATTAAGAATGATAATTTTCCATATATTTTTATTAAAAGTTAATTTTATACTTTTTTTCTCTTTTTTCATTCTTTTTGTCTATTGCAACTGTATTTCTCAGTGTCTTGATCTACAAAACGCATCTGCAGAAACGCAGGTGAAAACGCAGGTAAAAAGCGCTAAAAACGCACTAAAAACGCGGTAAAAACGCATGCATTTTTAGCGCTAAAAAATGGTCAAAAGCCATTTGGTCAAAAACCAAGGGAAGGAAAACGTGCAGAATAAACTGCAGGTACTCCGACGCAACATGCGAACATAGCCTTATACCTATGGTAGTGTTTTAATTAATACATGTCTTTCCCATGAAGTAACAATGTTTGAGAACATTTGCTTAGAAGTGCCTTATTTCCTCTATTATTGTCCCTGGAAATATATCATTAAAGGGACTATGTCAGCACAGAATGACTGTTCAAACTAAGTACAGGTGCTCGGTGATTCATGGTGTGGCCAAATATTTAAATGCACCTTCCCACCTGCCTATTTCCCACCTATCTCTAACCATCTCTCTTTCTCTATGAATTGGGAGGGGAGAGAGAGGAACAACAGGCAGGTGAGAAAGGTGCACTTAAATCAGAGGTCTCAAACACGTGGCGTGCCGGCCACAAAGTCCTGCCGATGCTGGTGTGCTGCCCCGTGGCCCCGTTACCTTCAGGTCATCTCAGGGTCTTCAGGGACTGCACGTCCTGGATCCTTCTTGTCACAGGTAGGTTGGCTTCTATGGGATTCGTGACCCAACTTTCGGTATTGCGGTCAGGGCGACCACCACTGCAGATTAGGGGACACCTGGGGCTGATGGTGGGTGAAGTTAGATGTGGTGGCCTCCCAAGAGTGAGGCTGGCCCCAGGGCCCGGTGTAGGTGTGTGGTACCACAGGTCGCAAAAGAACTCACACGCACAGCAGGAATGTCTTTCAGGGTTTTTATTCACTTCAGATGGCAGTGGTGAGTTGACCCGGGCGATGCTGTGGTGGGCCAGGTGAAATCAGATATCCCTTCATCTGTTGTAAGGGTGACTGCTGACTCGCCTTCCTAGCCCTTCTTGTTTTGAGGTGACCCCGACTTGAAGTCTTGCTGGGATCACCCAGGGAAGTCGCATACGCCGTTCTCCCCTTTCTGGCCCGTTTGCGGGCAGTGTGGACCAAGTGATTCTGGCTGCTTGCCGTCAGTCACCTATGGGCCCCTTGTTGCTGCTGTAGCTGCAGACTCTGTGTGTGGTTGGTGGAGAGCATGCAGTGCCCTCACCGGCAGATGTAGCAGGCCAACTGAATGGGCCCCTGCTCTGGGTAACTGTACCGTGTGGGCAGGGTCTACTAGGCAGTCCCCGTACTCAGCCACCTCCTTGCACTCTGGCCTCAGGTGGTTTTTGGGCGGCACTACCAGGTAGCCCTTTCTCCCCTGCCAGCAGCCACGAACGGCGCAGTGTCTGGAAGGCCCTGCTCACTGCTCTGCCCTCCAGACGCGACTCTTCACCTCCACTTCCTCTGACTGACTGCCTCTGCACACTCCTGTTCCCAGTGACACCACCCACCACTAGCTTGGAGGCGAGGGACACACACCCTCCCTGAGTCTGCTCAGGGGTCCCCTCTAGCTGTGTGTGTGTTCTGGTTACCAAGTGTTTGTGCAAGTTCACACCCTAGTCAGCCTCTGGGATTACCTGTGTTCTACTGCCCCCGCATGGGTGCAGTACCCAGTGGTGCCTGACCAGGTCAGGGGCGCCACACGGGCCCCGTGTATAGAGCTGCGATTGTCACAGGGTCTGTGGGCCGCAACAAGCAGGTACGTGCTCACGATCAGGACCCGCAGCGTCCTGGACGTGGTGAGTCCTGACCTGCGGGGCCGCAAGTCTTCTCCTTAGGAGACCGCAGCTGCCCGTGCCCGCGATCAGTGTTCGGGGTGCTGTGGTCTCCTCGCTGTGTTCTCCCTAGGGAGGGCATGTGACTCTGCAGCATAAATTCACATGCTGCGGCCTCTGTAAGTTGCACCGTAGTTCAGTTTTCACTGCAGGTTGCACAAGCACAGAGGGAATAAGATTTTTAGAAATGCCGTCCCCTCTGCTTGTACTGTACTTGGCAGCGTTTTGGACGCAGCTGGAGTATGCTGCACCCAAAATGCTGCAAACACTGATCATGGACACCAGGGAATGGAGGAAAGGTGAGGAGAATTGTTTTTTTTGGGGTTTTTTGCGTATTACTAAAGGATGGGCACAATACTACAAGGATGAGCACATTACTACTGGGTACAAGGATGAGCACAATACTACTAGGCACAATACCACAAGGATGGGCACAATACTACTGGGCACAATACCACAAGGATGGGCACCATACTACTGGGCACAATACTACTGGGCACAATACTACTGGGCACAATACTACAAGGATGGGCACAATACTACTGGGCACAATACTACAAGGATGGGAACAATACTACTGGGCACAATACCACAAGGATGGGCACAATACTACTGGGCACAATACTACTGGGCACAATACTACTGGGCACAATACTACTGGGCACAATACTACAGGGCATAATACTACAAGGATGGGCACAATACTACTGGGCACAATATTACAAGGATGGGAACAATACCACAAGGATGAGCACAATACTATTGGGCACAAGGATGGGCACAATACTACAGGGCACAAGGATGGGCACAATATTAAAATGATGAGTACAATACCACAAGGATGAGCACAAACTACAGGTCACAATACAACAAAGATGGGCATAATACTACTAGGCACAATACCACAAGGATGAGCACAATACTACTGGGTACAATACTACAAGGATGGGCACAATACTACTGAGCACAATACTACAGGGCATAATGCTACAAGGATAAGCACAATGCTACTGGGCACAATACTAAAAGGATAAGCACAATAATACAAGGATGGGCACAATACTAAAATAATGAGCACAATACTACTGGGCACAAAACTACAAGGATGAGCACAGCACTACAAAGATGGGCACAATACTACTGGGCACAATACTACTGAACACAATACCACAAGGATGGGCGCAATACTACAAGGATGGGCACAATACTACTGGGCACAGTACTACAAGGATGAGCACAATACTACTGGGCACAATACTACAGGGCACAAGGATGGGCACGATACTACAGGGCACAATACCACAAGGATGGGCACAATACTACAAGGATGGGCACAATACTACTGGGCACAGTACTACAAGGATGAGCACAATACTACTGGACACAATACTACAGGGCACAAGGATGGGCATAATACTACAGGGCACAATACCACAAGGATGGGCACAAAACCACAAAGATGGGCACAATACTACTGGGTACAATACCACAACGATGAGCACCTTACTACAGGGCACACAGATGGAGACGTTACTACAAGATGTTGCCTAAGATTACTATATGATGATGCTAATTTTAAAACAATAATACAAGAAGGTGATAACATTCAAAATAAAGCATGAGCATGATTTTTTTTGTCATTAAAAATGGTTTTTTATATATAAACTTAACTAAACAAAAAAGTGCAGGTTTGTTATAATAAACAAGCAAAAAATGTTCAAAAAAAAGTGATCCAAAGATGAATAGAAAAAAAACATGAATTCATTAAAAATGTCACTATCTCTTGCAAAGAATGCGGCCCCTCTCAATTTTTTTTTTCTATATGTGGCCCATACACTCAGCTGAGTTTGAGACCCCTGACGTAAATGTTTTGGCACGTCATGATGCACCGAGCGCCTGTTCTAGGTTTGAACTGTTACAGTCCCTTTATAGAGTAACAGTCATTTTAATTTTTATTTCATAAATTGATAGTAAATATGAAAATAAGAAACTTTATAATGTATCATTAGGAGGAAATTCTGCTTCTTTCCCTGACAGAATTCACCATTAATGCTATGACAGCAGGAGGAGCTTGAAGCAGAGGCAGGAACTAAAAGCAGAGGGAGGAGCTAGAGAAAGAGGGAGGAGCAAGAGGCAGAACTCCATTCCCTCCTTCTCTTCTATCTCCATAGAGTCTTCTTTGTAACAACAACAAGAATTTTGATAATGACTGATCAATTCTGGGAGAGAAAGAAGCAGATTTGTCTGATAACATATTACAAAGTTACTTATTTTCATGTGTACTATTGATTTATGAAGAAAAATTATAACAACAGTTATGCTTTAAGACATCTGTTTAGTACCATTCTTTTTGATAATCGGTTGTGTCTTTACTAATGATAAGCAAACCGAACCAGCACATACCCCCAAAAAATTGGATTCTGCAGCCTAACTTGATCCCAAACCCCATATAAGTCTATGGGATCCAAATACCTGTAAAATGGTGCCAGCAAGGGCTAGGGGACTGCAATTCAGGAGAACTATACTTACCAAGTCTCCCAAATTGCAGCCACACTACTTCCAGATCCAGTCATTAGCTTTCAAGCATATTCACTGCCTTCCCCTCCCACCCTCTGTGACAGCGTCTGTGATTGGTTGCAGTCAGACTGCTGGCGTGCCGATGTCTGGGATTGGTTGTGGAGTATAAAAATAAACAATTGGAAAAATAGGTGCAGGGTCCCCCAGTTATTATACCCAGCACAGATAAAGCAGACAGCTACAGACTCCAGCCCCAGCTGATTAGAAGAGACAATTCTGGCCCTTTACCCTGCTCATCCCGATCGCCCTGGTGCGGTGGCAATTGGGGTAATATAAGGCGTTAATGACAGCTGTGAAATGTCAAAAATCCCAGCTGTCATCAATATCAAGGTTAGTAATGGGGAGGGGTCTGAGACAACCCATTACTAGCCCTGGAGGTCAAAAGAAATAAGCACAAACAACAGAGAAAAATTCTTTATTTAAAAAAGATACAAAAGAAAACACTCTCTTGGCACCAGGGGAGCCCCCAGTGTGCCCTCAGGGGACCTAACTGTCAGACTGTTGGACTGTAGGTCATGGCAGTAACCTGCAGTCCTACAGTCTGGCAGTCAGGTCATCTGAGCTCACACTGTGGGAGCCCAGGTGTGATCTCTGCTGAACTGAGTGACATCACCTGATCACAGTCGGGTCCATCTTGGATGTCAATGATTCCAAGAGCCTGCAGACAGCATATATGTTTACCTTGACTCCAACCTCTGGATGTAGCAGCTAAGTATCGTCATAGGACTTCATATGAATTATGTTGCATCTGAATGGGTGTTTTGGGGGTTAATAAATGGGTTAAAAAGGGTGCAAGCATGTTTAATTCAAATAAAGGATTTTTTCTGTGCTTGTGTATTATTATTTCTTTTCACTTACAAGATTCATAAAGTGGTGTATCTCATAAACACCTCCTATTACTAGTGCTTGATTTCAGCTGTCATTTTTTGACAAATCACAGCTGTCATTTACCCTTTATATTACCCTGATTACCACCGCACCAGGGCAATCAGGATGAGCCGGGTAAAGCACCAGGATTGGCAGATCTAATGTGATGTGAAAATTCTGGGCAGCTGTGGGCTGGTAGTTTTAGACTGGGGGGCCAATATCTATGACTCCTCCCATCCTGATAATACCAGCTCCCATCTGTTTGCTTTACCGTGGCTTTTTATCAAAATAGGGGGGGCCCTAAGCCTTTTTTAAAAAATTATTTATTTAAAAAATTATTAAAAAACATGCTGTAAGATCCTCTCTATTTTGATATCTAGCCACGGTACAGCTCACAGGTGGGAGCTGCAGTCTGTAGCTATTTTTTTACTCACGCTGGCTTTTTTCCTTACAGTGATTTCCCTGGCCAATCACAGGCATGCCAATACTTGACATGTCTGTGATGGGGCCAAAAGTGTCCACACCGGAAAAGCTTGCTGATTGGCTGCTCTGCAACCTTTCAACAAGCTTTATTCAGATTACAAACCCGAAAATTAACCAGACATACAGGTAAAAGTCTGTGTCTTTGTTCGGGTCCAGGAGCCAGACACCAGGTGTGCGGTATGGACCCTGAACTTTATAGTTTGGGTTTGCTCATCCCAAATCATAGCATGTACAATCCTTTCTATCAACATTGACCTGAGCAGCGGGGGAGAGGTATCTCTGGACCTGAGGGGGGAGAGTCACAGCATTTTTTTTTTTTTGCTTTGCTCAATAGCATGCTGGCATTTTATTGCATCCTGTTTCCACTCTAAAGTCAATCTCTCTCTGTCGCTGCTCTTGTCATTTTCAGTAGGATTCAGCAGTGACATCACCCTTACAGGACACATGGCTTGGGTATTGAAAAGTGTCTACAGCACTAATAATAAAGGTATAATGCTGAGTGATGATGAAATATAAATGGCCATGGTAGCCTTTATTAAATACATGTAAATAATTTTCCCTGAGGGGATCCCAGATAGCCCACTAACAATGAACAGTATGGAACACCACAATCCCCAGTTGTACCACTTCAACTCGGGGTTGACAAACCGTCATGGTACTGTTCAAATAACAACTTCCTATTTACCGGGATCCGCCCAAGTGGAACTAACCACAAAATAAATAGGTGACACCATATTTTTGATGTGACACCCGTTCCAATTATGCAGGACAAGTCCTGAATTCCTCACCTCTGACTGCTATGACAGTTGGAGGTGAGGAAGTCGAAGAGTTGAACCGATCACTAAATCCTACCCCCACCACCAAAGTTTAGCCATTACAACCAAACCTTAATAAGGGCGGGTGAATGGGATGTTTGCTGGTCCTTGATCCTGAGTGAAAGCTATTAACCCAAGCTCCTCTTGCTTATTGAAAGCAAGTTAGTATACCGCTCCTCCAAATCTAAAATGGCCAATCCTAACCCACTCTCTCTCATGTGACCCAATGGCCTGTCCCCTTAGCCTCTAACTGACCCTTTTAGTGTATTTGCTACTTTATTAATTAACCCTCTTCTAGCCCCCTCCATTCAAGTCCCTGTTGTGTCCTGGCTTCCACTAGCTGCGCTTATTCCAACCCTATATTTACCGCTGCTGTCAAAAAATAGGCTCCATAGTGATGCTGTGGGTAGACAGAATGACATAGCTCAGTGACTAGCTGCAGCTATTTCATGCCTAGTAACATGGGGTCACTGATGCTGTCTTTAAACTTAAAGAAAAACAAAAAAAAAGAAATGAGCCAGAACATAAGTTGGTATACATGTAAGGCCGGTGTCACACTTGCGATTGCCTCGCGTGTATCTCGCACACGTTTTGCAGTGCCTCACCCGTCATGGACTCACACTCTCCTCACAGAAGCGGGTCGGCTGCATAGAGATGCATGCAACCGACCCGCTCCTGTGAGCAGAGTGTGAGTCCATGTCGGGTAATGCACCGCAAAACTCGCGTGAGATACAAGTAAGGCAATCGCAAGTGTGACACCGGCCTAACGTGTAGGAGCATGTTTACACTGTGGCCATTTAAAAGATGGAACCTAAGATAGAAGGAAAAGTAATATATATACCATGCAGTAAATAAGTTAGTAAAGAGTATTGGTGCACATAAATAACATAGGGTATTTGGAAGTGATATGGGCGAATAGTAACTATTCATGTTTGGATTATTCATGATTAATCCCAACGTGCCATTCCGGTATTCGTCAGGAATAACAAACCTAGTGCAAGTCAATGGGGAACCTGAGCATTATTCTTGTCGTGAGGAAGACTGAAATAGTGGTCGATATTCGGTAAGCAATATCCGAACATGAATAGTTACTGTTCACTCAATTCTAGTACTTAGTACACACTGTTTTTGATCAAAAAAGTGTAAAAGTCATCCCAGCGTGTAAGAAGGGTGTACCGCTATCCTCTAGTATAAAAAGGATATTTCCTCATTTTGTTTCTTAGGTGTTGCCTTTAACAAAGGCTAGAGCAGCCTCAGAGAGGCAACAATGGACCTGGGGAAGGTGATTAACACCTGTGATTATTGTTTTACAGACCTGCAAACTAAGGTTAGATATAATTTTAAAATGTATGGACCCTTTAACATTTTTGGAACATCAAACTTTTTTGGAATTGTTTAGTAGACACTTTACGGCAAAATAAATCCAGGTAAGAATTTTATCAGTCAACAATCATATATTTTTTAGAATTTAGAATAAATGAGGCATAGACAGTAAATAAACTACTACTTTGGAATTGTAATTCAGAAGAGGAAGCTGTCACTAAATCACACACGATCATTTGTAACTGTCAGGCTCTTAGCGACAGGCAATATTTCACTTGGAGAACAAAATACAGAGCAGTTTCTCTTCAGTGATGTTTATTAGTAGAATGCTGTATCCTCTGGAAGATGCAAACTACTAAGATGTCACTAAAGATCATTTATAAAGTGCACAAGTCAGAGTGATATCCATCGTACTGTTCACTCCTCTATCCACTCATCACAATTTGACATTTACAGTTTTTCATGTTTGGAAAATTTGTACATCCTCTTCTAAACCTGTGGTTTAGGTTTGGACAATTCCGCTGCTTTACTCATCTAAAATGATTCTTATTTTAATAAATGTGTCTCATGGACAACGTTAACCCTATTATGAGGGGGCTATATTCCGATTTCGCAGTAGAAGAGCTATATACCGTATATATATATATATATATATATATATATATATATATATATAAGTTGGAACCAGAAGTTTATATACACTATCTAATAAAACACATCTGCGTGTTTTTCTCACTATCTGACATGAAATTAGAATAAATCTTTCCCGTTTTAGGTCAATTAGGAACCAAAATTATTTATATTTTACAAATGCCAGAATAATGAGAGAGAGAGAGTGAATGTTTTAAGGCATTTTTATTACTTTCTGCAAAGTCAAAAGTTTAAATACACTGAGTATTATGCATTAAAGCAATATAAGACAGTCCATATGATGATGTCATGTCTTTGGAAGCTTTTGATAGGTTTATTGGCAACATCTGAGTTAATTAGGGACACACATGTGAATGTATTTTAACGCACACATGAAACACACTGCTTCTTTGTGTAGCATCATGGGAAAGTCAAAAGAAATCCACCAAGATATTATTTTTCCATTGACATAGCTGTATGAGGGCTTGTTTATTGCAGTAAAAGCTATATTTTGAATGACACCATTCATTTTTTTCCACACAATATAATGAAATACAGGAAACAAAAATTGTAGAGAGCTGGAATGGAAATAAAAATTTCAAAGATTTCATTGTGTGGTAAAAATGGCCTGGCAATATGATTCTTCACATCAGTATAATTAAAGCTTTACTAAACATAGTTTTTTGTTTTTATAAAGTAGTGGTTTAAAAAAAAAATCCATCTAAAAGAAAAAGAGCTTTGTGTTGCTGTTTTCTGAAACTCGTAACTTTTTATTTTTTTATCATTGGACCAGTGTGAGAGCTTATCGTTTCATGACGAGCTGACATTTTTATTGATATTGTTTGGATTATGTTGGTATGATGTTTTGATTGTTTTGTACTGATTTTTTTGTGGGTAGTGCTGCAACCAAAAATCCACAGTTAAATTGTTTTCATATTTTATCTTATTTTGGTGTTTAATTTATGGGTTAAAGAATTTTATATTTTGATAGATTGGACTTTTTCCAACATGGCTATGCCACATACAGTGACAACTAAAGGTTAACAATGTTTTGAACTTTTTACTTTCAGGCTCCATATCTCACCATCCACTACAGCTTTCAGCATGATACTGCCTTCATTTTTATAGACAATCATCTTGACTATCTGATACATAAATTTTACTTGCATCTATTTATCATATGATTAGTTATGCAGATTCTTGTCATTTCACTGCATTGTTACTATTTTTCTCTTGGTTGTTTGAAAAATCTTTTTCTTCTATTATACTACAAATTACAACCTGTTATCATGTTCCCTAATATCTCAGTGTATAATTAGGTTGATTCCCAAGTGAAAGTCACTGATTCAAATTGAGGAACAGCCATGAAGAAGATTTCCCAAGACAAGAGGAAAAGCATCATCCAGGTCATTGATATGGATCTCTAGGCCAAGAAAATTGACAAACTGTATCATGTGCGTGCTATGGAAGATTGAAAACTAAGAAATTAAGTCCGTCCATCCATTCAAAAGCCAAGAGGTGGAGGACTAGGCAAAATATGATATTCAACAAGTCAGTTTATCACAGGGTCTATCAGGTCTGGAGTGACAAATACTGCAGTGGAGGTGGCTTGTATACATCATAATAAAGAGATCACAGATGTCCGTGCAACGCATGTTACGCAAGTTTGGAATGGTGGCATAAAAAAGAGTAAAGAAGCCTCAAATTCAATATCATCATGAGAAGCATTGATTTGAAGCAATGAGATGAAAGTCAATAGACTAGGCTCTGATCAGTGCAAATGGGTCTGGAAGAAACAAGGGGGAAAATATGCTAAAGGAGCAAGAAATTGAAGGAACCGTTAAGTTTGGTGGAGGAAGCCTAATGATATGGGGATATTTCACAGCCAAAGGCATTAGATACTTGACCAGAATCAATGATGGTGTCAATGCTGAGCTATAAGTGAGTATTCTATAAGATGAGTTACTTTGTACACTCGAGTACTAAGGGTATGAAAAGGACGACTAAAGCTGCTTTACACGCAACGACATCGCTAACGAGATGTCGTTGGGGTCACGGAATTCATGACGCACATCCGGCCTCGTTAGCGACGTCGTTGCGTGTGAAACGCACGAATGACCGTGACGATCAAAATTACTTACCTTATCGTTGATCGTTGACGCGTCGTTCCATTCCTAATTATCGTTGCTGCTGCAGGACGCAGGTTGTTCGTCGTTCCTGCGGCAGCACACATCGCTATGTGTGACACCGCAGGAACGGGAACAACCTCGTATCTGCGGCCGCCCACAATGAGGAAGGAAGGAGGTGGGCGGGATGTTCATCTTGCTCATCTCCGCCCCTCCGCTTCTATTGTGCGGCCGCTTAGAGTCGTCGTGTGACGCTGAACGGACCGCCCCCTTAGAAAGGAGGTGGTTCACCGGCCACAGCGACGTTGCTAGGCAGGTAAGTATGTGTGATGGGTGTTAGCGATGTTGTGCGCCACAGGCAATGATTT
Organism: Anomaloglossus baeobatrachus; assembly: GCF_048569485.1. Taxonomy (NCBI): domain Eukaryota; kingdom Metazoa; phylum Chordata; class Amphibia; order Anura; family Aromobatidae; genus Anomaloglossus; species Anomaloglossus baeobatrachus. The sequence goes on from NC_134358.1 coordinate 138,801,972, forward strand.
GCCCGTGACGCACAATCGACAGGGGTGGATAGGCTCACTAGCGATATCGCTTGTGATATCGCAGCATGTAAAGTGGCCTATAGTGTTCCAGCAGGACAACAGGACAACGATGCAAAGCATATGTCAAGATTGGCTAAAAAAAATCGTCCAATGACAATGAATTAGAGGTGCTGGATTGGCCCCCCTGGAGTTGAATAAAAAGCTGTATACATACCCAAGAGATTCACCCAGTATGCACCAACTTTGGGACTGTGTAGAAGAGACCTGGTATCAGATTTCGGTTGAGACTTGCTTGATTCTGAGAGAGAGAATGCCCAGAAAGATTCAGGCAGTGTTGAAAGTGAAAAGGAGTTTTACAAAATAAATATTGGCAAAATAATAAAAAATAAAATTTAGCTTTTAAGAAGCAAAAAAGTAACAATGCAGTGACATGACAGGAATCTGCATACCTAATCATATGCTACATAGCTGCAATTCAAATTTGTGTATGAGATAGCCAAGATGATTGTTTGTAAAATGAAGGTAGTCTCACGTTCAAAGCTATAGTGGATAATGAGATATGGAGCCCGAAAGTCAAAAGTTCAAAACATTATTACCCTTTCGCTTGTCACTGTCTGCCTATTTTTATTTTAATTTAACTTTTTAATTTTTATTATTTTCTAACTGGTAAAAGTATTAATTTCACATTTTTTATAATTTTTTAAATCTTTTTTTTTATTTTTACCTTATCTTTAGTCCTACTATGGGACTTGAATTTGTGATTTTCTGATAGCTTGCTCTACTACAATATAATATATATACTGTAATATAACATCATTGCAATAGCAAAATTAATGTTCCTGTGGCTGGGCGTCATAGGAGCAACAAGCTGTAGGGGGTTGCCACAGTGAACCCAATGGTGGAGATCAGCGGATGGGTATCGGAATTAATTTGTTTATGCTTTCAGGCCATTGAAATGCCACTGTCAGACATTGAAGTGACATATAATTTGTTAAACATCATTGAAGCTTGCTCTGGTCACTGGTGTTAGCAATGGATGCCAGCTGTATAACACAGATGGCACCTGCTTGGTATGGTACAGGCTCAGCTTCTGAACCTGCTCCATACACCTGCACCTGATGTAGGACCGTATTAAATTGGAAAGCGGATAAACTATTATCTATAAAGAAAAAACATGTAGTATACTATAGTGCCATGTTTGGAACATACAAAACATTGGCACCAAGTACTTGGATGGGGGGGGGGGTCAGCTGATGACTTCTGTCACTGCTTTGATGAAGTTCCTGTGAATGCTAGCTGAGTGCCAGGATTCACAGGAGATCAGCATTTCTGCTGGTCAGAGGGATCCTAAAGCACCGCTCTGAACAGCAGAAGTGACCTGATAGTGTAGGCATAAAGTTCCCTAAGGAGACTAGTAAAATCAATAAAAAATGTAAAAAAAAGTTTTAAAAAATATGGAGAAAAAACCCAAAAGTTCCTTTTCTTTTAGTGAATAAAATTACTCATTTGGTATTTCCACATTGAGAAATGCCCAATCTATCAGAATATAAAATCAATTAATCCGATCACTAAAGGGCGTAATTACAAAAAAAAATCAAAACACCAGAATTAAGTTTTTTTGGATTGCCGCAACATTGTATTGAAATGCAATGACAGGTGATCAAAATATTGCAACCCCCCAAAAATTGCATCATTGAAATCATAAGGTCAAAATACAAAAAATAAGTCTTCATACAACCACAGATCTCAAAAAATAAGAACGCTACTGGACTCAAAAAATCGACAAAAACGCAATTCTTGTTTTTGACAAGTTTCTGAACTTTTTTTCCCCAACATATTTAAAAAGAAAACTATACATGTTTGGTATCTACGAACTCGGACTGACCTAACAAATCATACTTCCAGGTCACTTTTACTATATAGTAAACATGGTAAATAAAACTTACAAAAACAATCAAATTTGCTTTCTCTGCAATTTCACTACACTTGGATTTTTTTTCCCCATTTTACAATACAATACTGTATGTGGAAGAATGAATGATATCATCAAAAAGTACAGCTCGTTCCAAAAAAACAAGCATTCATATAGATTTAAAAAAAGGAAGGAAGGCGGCACTTCACAGTGGGGTTCTGCGTTTTTTAATGTGCAATTATATGGAAGTTACATAGGTGGGGAGGGAGGAGTGCAGGTGCGCCGAACACTCCTCCCTCCCCACCTATGTAACTTCCATATGATTGCACATTAAAAAACGCAGAACCCCACTGTGAAGTGCCGCCTTCCTTCCTTTTTTGGATTCATCTGACTTCTTTTGCTACGTCGGCTGAGCACCACCGTGGACTGCTGGAAGTCCGTTATTCAATTGAACTACAATCTGTGAGTACCTACCTGTGGCCGCATGCTCGGCTATCTCCATTTATCTTTGCATTCATAAGGATTTATTGACAGAAAAATAAAAAATGTATGGCTCTTGGAACAAGGAGAGAAAAAAACAAAGATGAAAAAAATCGCCGGGTGGTGAAGGGGTTAAAATATATAATGTTATTCAAAACGATAATTCAATACTCAAAAAGAGAATTAATTTAACAGCTATATTAAAGGAAAAATAAAAAAGTTATGGCTCTTTGAAAAAGGGGAGGAAAAAACAAAAGACCAAAACTAAAAAAAAATTGCCTGGTTATAAAGGGGGTTAAGTTGCGTAAAAATTAACGTTCTTGGCTGTATAAATAAGAGATGGCCTGTCAATAACATGATTTTCTAAGTGCATGGAACAATCGTATTAGTAATCATTCATACATAGAAGTGTGATCGGCCTGTCTAAACATGAGGCCAGTTGGGGGTTAATTAATAGCCCTGGTCACCTAGTGTAATTTAGCGCTAAACCTTATGCACAAGGCTGTACCTGGTAAATACATTTTTGCTTATTTACTCTTGTTTTATTTTTGGCAGTAACAACTTTCTAAAATCGATGCCTTGGTTCTGTCAGACTCCATCTGCGATTTTCGGATTAGTGTTGTGGAGGAAACGCTGGGTGTTATCAGTATCTGTAATTACATTTGTAGTATTTACAGCTATACCTCCCTGGCTGTGTAGTTTTTAAGTGTGCAGTATTTTCTAATAGTAAATCTAATCGTAATCTGCTTCTTGTCTGCTTTCTTGCAAAAATATTGCAGAAGGTATATACGATGATATGCCAAGGCATGTTTCCATAAATCTTAGCACCTTACGGGTGTTGCTGCATCTTTGTGTTTGCATTGCAGAGCTGCCAATTAATTTCACATTGTCAGGAGTTGCTGACTAACATTGTCTTTTGCATTATATGGCCACTGTCATATCCACTTCATCACTACTTGGTGCTGATTGAGCGATGCAGTTTTAAATCTTATTAGGAAATGGTTTGTTGCCAGAGCAGATGTAAACGTTTCATTTGGAGTGCTCTATATCTATACCAAACTGATGACCAATATTTATAACCCTATTCATCATAATAAAGATGGCTTCTCCGTGCAACACGAACCCTTTTTTACCGTTTGTGACCCCTATTATCATGTATTGTGAGCAGGGCCTTCTTTATTCTTATTTGAATTGTCTTTAATGTCTGATTTTGTTTATACATTTGTGGCACACAGGGGGCAGGGGGGGGCGGTTTCCTACCTGTTACTCATTGCCGGGCCGATGCTGGTCATGTAGTCGCGGCAGCCTGCCCGGTTTTGTGCACCAATGTGTCCTCAATAAAGGGAGAGTAGGAGGTGGATATTGGAAGTGAATATGCCACCTGTGGTATGCGGCCAGGGATTAGCCGCCGCTGCGGGTGATGTCCTCTGGGGCAGATGGTGATGCCGCAGCTGAGATGGTTCTGCTCCCCACAGGCGGAGCGAGCCCCAGGGAGATGAGGGCGGTAGGGATGGCTGGTGGCGCCGAAGCGCGGGGCCAGCAATGACAAGGACGACACTGGGGCTGCAGTTCAAAGTTCTTTTTACTCACAGTTTGCAAGATGCCCCGGTGGTGCTGCTCTCCGCCACGATGGGCTCCAGCCGATCCCAGGTAAATCAGAAGCAATCACCGGTGTCTGTAGAGTGTGAGACCTTCCTTCCTTGCACTTGTAGTGTGGATCCCTGTGGCGTGGAGCTACTTGGGGACCCCAGTGTCCTTGGGTTTAGTTCCCGTCCCGTTCGCAGGCAGCATCAAACTTGTTATGGACCCGACTGTAGCCGTGGCTCCTGTCTCTATATGCTGCTGGTGCCCCGGGACTTTTGTGGTGGGAAATGGGGTGTGAAATCCCCCTTCCCTGCAGATTCTGGTGGTGCAACGTGGAGTCTACACCACCATAGGCCTCTGCACCCTGACTGCGCCAGTCCCAAAGGGGCTGTTGGGGCTCACCCTCCGGCTACCATGTTACTCTGTTTCACAGTTCTACCCGGTCATCTCCTGCCTTTTCTAGTCTGCCCGGTCTTAACTGTGGAAGCTCTGAAGCACTCTCCACAGCCGCTGTGGTCCCTGATGTCCTGGCACTCTCTCAGTCGTTACCGGGAGAGCTCTGAAGCACTCCTCCTAGTCGATCTTTCTGAGGGGAGCTTATGCAGCCCACCCCTCAGCGACCCTACTGTTACGGCGGGGCTGTCTGATATAATATAGATCTTAAATATTCAGACAGCCAGGGTCCCACCGTGCGGTGATAGTAGACCGCTGCCAGCAATAAACAGAACAAAAGTATTCTCCGTAAGTTCACGGAGATAAGTAAATTAGAATATATGTTAAATAAGGTAGTACGCTATTAAACTTATAGCAACTACCGTACACGTGGGTAAAAAAGGAAGTGAACCTCTTGTTACGTCACAGAGGACACCTATGTGTAATAGGAAAAGGACCCCGTTAACGGTCACAGAGGTCCTAACAATGCTGCCTCTGTTGCCTCACAGAGGCAAAGTATAGAACACTGTGTGTTTAAACACACACGCAGTATAAGGATGGATAACAGCAGCACTAACTGTACCCGCTGTATCCTGGCTCAGTATTAACCACACTGATCTGCGTGTACCAGGTGCTAACCACACTGTATGGTGGTACGCTGACTACCTACAGCTGCCTGACAGCCTGTGTGCAACCCACAACCAGACCCTACTCCCAGAGGAATGTGCCTAACTGGCTAATGCAGAGCAGGGGGAATGATAGCTGCTGAAGCGGCAGTATGGAATCGCCAGTGTATAGGTAGCGATTCACTATGGTAGTTTATCAGGAGAGCACATACATGGGCGGCTACCTCATGCATGCACAAGAACTACTGAGCACCATGCGGCGTGCCCCAGGGTCTTTTATTAACTAAGACCCACCCACAAGATGGTGACGCCCAGGGAAAGACAGAACCTGGATCAATAGGATGGGAGAGCGTCATCAGTGACATCACCACAACCAATCAGATGCCAGCGGATCATCGGTGATGTCACCCGCGACCAATCAGGCAATGCCACATCACACCCCGAGAACCATGTGATCCCCGCATCATCTGTGATGCCACCCACAGCCAATGAACGGCTGCCATGTGGCAGACATGCTCAGAACGGATTAAACCACACTTAGTGCAAAACTCCGTTACTTTACTTAACGCATGCCCAGTTGCCCTGTTCTTTGGACTTAGTCCCAAAACCACACAGAATTCATTCCAAAGACTGAGAAACAGACCGACGAGTGGCACGCTGTGACCGAGAAGTAGACGGAGAGGAATCTGACTGAGGCAAGGCAGGATCACGGCCTGTAACACCTACTTCTTTTGTATCTTAGACTGTTCTCAAGTGAAAATGTTTGTGTGTTCCTTACTCCCTCAGTGCAACCCCCACCTTTCTGATGACTTCCTAGTGGTTGTCCCAGCAACTGGGAATTTACCAGGCTGTCTGGCTTCCTGAGTTGTGTAACTTGCTGACTCACTGGCTGGATGTTGTGTAAGTGAAAAACACCAGTGATTAACCTCTTCTTATGCAGAATAAGCATTGCACCTTAAGTCAGATGCAATACACTGTGGCGACTGAACCTCAGTGGCACCACACATTTACCTCTGAATTCTAAAGGTCTGCATATGTTGGTGCTAAACAAATAAACATTATTAAATTAATATAATAGCTGAGTTTCTGTGCCTTTTTTCACATCTGTATTAAAAAAACCTTGCAGCACGAGCAACATGTATGAGACACTGGATGTATGATGGAGATGTAGAAACTTGGCACTCAAGATAAATGTGAATAGTGCTTTTTTATGCATTGCCACATAGACAGAGATGTATGCCACATCATACCTGACTACGCCGGTTGCCAAGTTGCTATACCTTCTGAGGACCCCCTGCACGCACAGTGATGAAGGTCTTTGACCGAAACATCTGTGCTTGTGCCCTTCTACAACCTCTCAATAAAATACCACTATTCACATTGATCTTAAGTGCCAAGTTTCTACATCTACTTGAGACGTTTTGGACTCTACTTGAGCACCACCCCAGAAGTGGTGTGTGTATCAACTCACTGGATATATGATGTTTGACTCTGAAACTCTGCGGCTTTTTAGAGAGAATATACTTTAAAAGCTCCCAGGGACTGAGCCGCACAAGAAACTAGTCAAAAGGGTGGGTCCCTTGCATTTTCTCCCCAATCGCTGCCCATATCTTTTCCGATATGCAGGGAAATACTTGTCAGTCACTTGCAGCAGGTAGGGAGAAGCTGTCAGAGACATGTCTAGCTGACTAATTTCCTGTGCTAAGAGAAAATGTGGAAAAAGAAGCGCAATAGGGTCTTACCCCAATATATACAGGGTGAGGAAATGAGCAATACTACTCACCAAAAGGGGTTGTGAAAGTAACAACTCCTATAACAGCATGTAACTCCAAGCCACGGCAGCGGTCCCCATAAGGCAGATAACAGAGAGCAGTGGAGATGGGATTCAAAGCCGCGCCAATGACCAACAGATCATGAAAGCTTAAGATTAATGTTGCTTTATTCATGCACAGGTCTACGCGTTTCAGGAGACACAGCTCCCTTCCTCAGGACAAAGAGCCACGACCGGCTCCAACGCTGAAGACACAAGGTTCAGATGGAGTCCTGGAGCTCGGTGGTGATTGGAGGATCCTCTCTCCTCGCGGTGACGTCCTTCATCTTCCGGGACAGTCCCGTCTGTACTGCACTTCGTAGCCTCTTTAGCGCCTCTTCTTCCAGTTGCTGATCGGTGCAGGCAGGAGATGAGCCGCTGATCACCGAGCTCCAGGACTCCATCTGAACCTTGTGTCTTCAGCGTTGGAGCCGGTCGTGGCTCTTTGTCCTGAGCAAGGGAGCTGTGTCTCCTGAAACGCGTAGACCTGTGCATCAAATAAAGCAACATTAATCTTAAGCTTTCATGATCTGTTGGTCATTGGCGCGGCTTTGAAACCCATCTCTACTGCTCTCAGTTAATTTCCTGTGCTGTCAGGTTCCCTTTAAGAATTCAATCTGGAGACAGACCTGACACAAATGGCATCAGATGGATCCTGATTAGAGATGAGCAGACCCATTGAAGTTTGGGTTCTGAGGGTTCGGTCGGATTTTACATAAAATTTACTTCTGGATCCAGACTTGATCTTAACCCCATTGGAAGTGACTGGTTGGGCAGTTCAGGTCTCCGCCCACATGCAGTCAGCCATAAACAGATCACCTCTGGGGAGGGCAGGGTTTTTTTCATTTTTTTAATCAAAAAGATTAAAAAAATGGAAAAACCCTGTCCTAGTGTGTACAAAAAGTACACACTACATCCTATGACACTGTGTTTTCCCCCAAGTGCAATACATTCAAACACTGCCTGTGGCTCGCACTTGGCTGAGCACCGACTGTACCTGAGCACAGTGATTCGAGTGGTCAGCATATGTAAAGCACCTAAACTCCAAATTCGGACACTGATCTTTTTTAAAAGTCTGTGTTCGGTACGAACACCAAGCCCTACTGTTTAGGTCCCCTCAGCTCTAATCCCAAAGACAAAAATGAAGCCTGTCAGTTTTCCACTGGGGAAAGTGGAAAACACAGTGCACCATGCAGTGCTAATTATTTCTAGAAAAAATGATACAACTGCTTTGTGTGGATAATGCATCTAAAGTCAACCACACAGAGTCCGCCATTGTGCTCCTGTGCACACGCGCACTTCTCTCTGCTCTGCTGTAGGCACAGTGAAGTACTGTAATGCACCAACTCTGTGAAAGGTCAAAGACTGCCTGCACATTCACACTACAATACTTTTGCACTGCCCTCAAAAGGGTGGAGGAGAAGTGCGCATGCGCAGCAGTGCAATGGATCTGTGTGGATGACGTAGGATGCATCATCCACATGAAGCAAGGAGGAAGATGGCAATGGCAAAAAGATAGTAGGCACCGGATCAAGACCAGCGATGCCCATTGGACTGGATCGTGCTGCAGGTGAGTATATGTGGCGCCCTGGACAAGCCAGGGGCCACAGAGAACAACACCAACACACCCCACACTCCCGGTCAGGCACACCGAAGTCAGACAAAACCCTTGTTGCCTTCCTCCAGGGGCTGATGTCCACACCAGGGGGTGGGCCAGGCGGTTGGCCCCGCCCACTGAGGAGTTCACAGTCCTGGAGGCGGGAAAAAGGAGAGAGTTCAGTTTAGGAGGCGAAAGTGAGAGGAGTAAAGTAGCAGCTGAGCAGACTGAAGTTGGTTCGGGTGTGTGGCCCGGACGGATCAGCAAGGTTGGCAGACGGTGGTGACCGTCTGCAGGAGTGGCCTATCTGAGTCTACCGTAAGGACCGTGGACGGACGGTGGCCCGGCGGTACCGGACCGGTACACAAAGAGAAGTCAGCACCATCTGGCAGGGGCTCGCGGACCCCGGCAAGGCTAGGAGTCGCCGTGAATTTGCTAAATCCGTTAACGAAGGGAACCTCCTGGGTTTCCCAGCAGCCAAGTCCCGACAGAAGGCAACAGTCCAACCGAGAGAGGGAAACACAGTCACCGCCAAGGCTAAAGTTCCCAGGGCCAGAGCCTGCGGGCAAAAGGGCTCCTCCAGCCCATATCCAAGCTGGGGAGCGGGTTACCGGTGGGAACCCATTGGAACCGTTTACAGTACACAGGTGCAGGGAAAGGCAGTCACCATCAACCTGCCAGGAGAAACAACACCGCAGCCGTCTGTGGGACCCGTCCATCCAGCCGTGTGTTTTACCGAGAACTGTGTCCTCATCATTGGCTGAGTGAGTACCACCGTGCCATGCGGCACAGCGCTGCCCCACGACCCTGCACCTCGCCAGGCCCCGCAACCCGCCTGCCATCCATCCCTACCCCATCACCGGGCCCCGGGACAACCAACCCCCTACCCACGGAGGGGAGAACTAACATCCAGGCTGCTCCCTGTCATCGCTCCCGGGATCCCCGTCCAGAGCATCGGTGGTCACCAATATCACCACAACCGTGGGTGGCGTCACGGACAATAACCAAATCCCCACAATCAAATCCCCACCCTTTTCACTCACGGGCGAGGAGCGCCACTCGAGTCCCCGGGATCCGGCCTACCGCTCGAGCCACCACCGAGCAGCCGCAGCAGCAGCAGCCGGACCCGAGCAGTGGGAGAGCGCAGCGTCCCCTCCTCCGCCCACAACAATTTGGCGTCACGAACAGGATCTTACCGCTCTGCCGTCTGGTAGAGGTGCGTCTTGTAACCGTCGGAGGTGTCCGGCCGAAAAATTTGAGAAGCCGCCATTTTGGGCGCGAAAAGTTCCCGCTTGAGCGTCTCCTCGAGCAGTCGAGGCGCGAAGGCCTAAACCCCGCCCCTGTAGAGGAGGTGCCAGAGAGACACTAAGGGGGGTGGATGGCGTCCGGCCGCATGTAGCCCGCGGCTATAAAAGCAGGGACGCCAGGACCCTGCGGCCATCTTGTTCCTGGGAGAGGCCGCCAGAAAGATGTGTATGCCGTCCCGTAGCACCGTAGCCCCCACACCTGGAACCGCGGCGTGGGTGGAGATTCGGACCGCGCAGCTCCAACAACGGCTGCAGGTCAAGATGCAGCTCCTCTTGGAGGAGTGGGAGGCCGACATGGCGGAGGTTATAGCGACCGTACGGAGACGCGAAGAGGAGGGAGCTTCGGAAGGGAGGGTGAGTGACCCACGCCCCGGTACCCCTAGTGGGTCGGTCATCGTGGCTGCAGGACCCGGTCTGAACCCGCTCGCCCTGCTACCTCCCTTGCTACCCGTATCGGCTGCCGTGACCCCGCCACTAGACCCGCTACCCCCGCAACCGGTAGCGGTACCCTGCATGTCCGCCCAGGCCGATCAACCTGTAGCCGGAGCCCGTGACCGACCGGAAGTGCTACCTTGGAAGGTGCAGAAGCCTGAGCCGGAGGCATTCACTGAGAAACTTCCCGAGCCGGAGCCGTCAGACCGCTCCGTGCCGAGAGCCCAGCGGAGGAAGGCCCCTGTGCCCATCCCCCACACCTTGGCTGAGGTTGCGCCGGGTTGCCGCTGCAAAGCAGCACCCCAGGCCAAGTCACCGCGGGACCTTCCACCCAGATTGCCAGTGGTGGGCAGTGTCCAGAAGGTCTCGCGGGGCCCGACCCGTGCGCCGGAGCTCGCAGCAGCACCGTATTGGGCCAGGTAGCCGACACCGCTGGGCCCGGAGATCGCGGAAAGGGAAAGGAAGAAGGCAGAGTTGGTGGCCCGTACGATCCGGGAGAAGGAGAGCCTCCGCCAAGCGACCTTCCGTGTCCGGGGCCCCCTGTATGAAGGGCAGGTGAGGCGGTTCGATGTCCGCCGGGGCTATGGCTTTATATATGAACCGGGCCTGGAGGCCGAAATCTTCATAGCCCGGCGGGATGTTAATGCCCACCTGCCGGAGGAGCACCCAGGCCGTAACCTGATGCCGGGCGACCTGGTACAGTACACCCGGCACTGTGGGGAGAGTGGGTGGTTTGCGCTGGATGCCAAGGTGAGGGGCAGCCAGGAGGCCGGGTGTCCACCGCGTCCCCTCCCCCAGCCGACACTGAAGAGCCGGAGTAAGGGCAGCAGAGTCCCGTTGCAGTTGTCCCCCGTTGGGACCACCAAAGTACCGTTTAAAGTTTTGAAAATGAATAAAAAGAATGATCAACCGAGAAGATTTACCTGATTTGCTGCTTGATTAGAACTGGTCGTTGCCGGCAACTGGTCCCCGTTGGGACCCCCCGTTTCAAATTATGCATAGAAACTACTACGAACAGGCCCAAGAACTAGCAGGGCAACCACAAACTTGTGGCATATAAATAATTTTGTTGTGGCTTTCACCGTAACCGCCTCCGGATAGGCAGATTGGAGGAAAGGCCCGCAGTGGAGCAGGCTGGGGCCCAGCCACCACTGAAACCGGTGGCGATCCTCTGGGGGTTTCAGGGGTTCCCCATGGATGTGGGTCCCCTGAAAAGGACAGAACCCGCTTGGGCAACTTGTACTGGACTGGGGTCTAGGGGTGCTGCCTGTTTGCTTAGGGGCAGCATCAGGGACAGGTTGCTTGGGTGGGAGAGAGCGGAAGCCGTAACCGTTGCGCAACGTTTAAATAAGAGTACCTCCCGATGTGGGAAGATGTTATTTTAACTGTAATGTGTTTACTGTTTTATCTTTTCAGTTGTGAAAATAAAACCGGTGATGGACGGGCAGCCCGCAGACGGTCTGCATTTTACTAAGGGGGAATGTAGCGCCCTGGACAAGCCAGGGGCCACAGAGAACAACACCAACACACCCCACACTCCCGGTCAGGCACACCGAAGTCAGACAAAACCCTTGTTGCCTTCCTCCAGGGGCTGATGTCCACACCAGGGGGTGGGCCAGGCGGTTGGCTCTGCCCACCGAGGAGTTCACAGTCCTGGAGGCGGGAAAAAGGAGAGAGTTCAGTTTAGGAGGCGAAAGTGAGAGGAGTAAAGTGGCAGCTGAGCAGACTGAAGTTGGTCCGGGTGTGTGGCCCGGACGGATCAGCAAGGTTGGCAGACGGTGGTGACCGTCTGCAGGAGTGGCCTATCGGAGTCTACCGTAAGGACCATGGACGGGCGGTGGCCTGGCGGTATCGGACCGGTACACGAAGAGCAGTCAGCACCATCTGGCAGGGGCTTGCGGACCCCGGCAAGGCTAGGAGTCGCCGTGAATTTGCTAAATCCGTTAGTGAAGGGAACCTCCTGGGTTTCCCAGGAGCCAAGTCCCAACAGAAGGCAACAGTCCAACCGAGAGAGGGAAACACAGTCACCGCCAAGGCTAAAGTTCCCAGGGCCAGAGCCTGCGGGCAAAAGGGGCTCCTCCAGCCCATATCCAAGCTGGGGAGCGGGTTACCGGTGGGAACCCATTGGAACCGTTTACAGTACACAGCTGCAGGGAAAGGCAGTCACCATCAACCTGCCGGGAGAAACAACACCGCAGCCGTCTGTGGGACCCGTCCATCCAGCCGTGTGTTTTACCGAGAACTGTGTCCTCATCATTGGCTGAGTGAGTACCACCGTGCCGTGCGGCACAGCGCTGCCCCCGCGACTCTGCACCTCGCCAGGCCCCGCAACCCGCCTGCCATCCATCCCTACCCCATCACCGGGCCCCGGGACAACCAACCCCCTACCCACGGAGGGGAGAACTAACATCCAGGCTGCTCCCTGTCATCGCTCCCGGGATCCCCGTCCAGAGCAGCGGTGGTGTCACCAATATCACCACAACTGTGGGTGGCGTCACGGACAATAACCAAATCCCCACAATCAAATCACCACCCTTTTCACTCACGGGCGAGGAACGCCGCTCGAGTCCCTGGGATCCGGCCTACCGCTCGAGCCACCACCGAGCAGCCGCAGCAGCAGCAGTCGGACCCGAGCAGTGGGAGAGCGCAGCGTCCCCTCCTCCGCCCGTGACATATACAGTAATAAAAGATGTTTTTACCTTATACAGATCTGTCTTTTCTCTTATATACAGTATTCTAGAATGCTGTATATAAGGGCTTACTGGTGGTGGCTGCAGTTAAAGGTTGACATGTGCCCTTTAATAGCTCATTGTCTGAATTCCTTGCCTGGCACCTGATCCTGATTTACACAAACAATGAGTTTATCAATTAAAGAGAATCTGTCAGATAGTTTTAGCTACCTCATCTAAGATCGGCATGATGTAGACAAAGAGATCTTGAATCTAATAATAAAGGACACTAAGGAGAAAAGATGAAAAATAGGAATTTTCTGATGTAAATGAAATAAAGATGAGTTATGCTCATCTGTTCAAGTTGTGTGACACACAAGATACGCGCTTGACAATTGAGCAGCTCCTTCAGATACACGAGGGCACAGTACAGTGCAGTTGATGCAGAAAGCAGACAGAAGATGTGTTCACTCCACGCTGCTGCTGAAAACGTCCAAAAAGAAGGTCAAGTGGAGATACAGTATGTGGTATTTATTCAGAAAAGGAACCGTAGTACTGTCATAGCTTCACACAGCCAGCTTATGTAGGGCTTCGCAGTTCAAAAAGAGTGCCGAAAAAGTACATGGCATGTCAAAGTTCATCATAGTGTCACGAATATGTCAGGCCCTGCTGAAACCTCAGGGGGAGCTGGGATCAGAAAATAACAGCATTTAAATGATCGCAGATCTTTTTTAAAACCCCTTAATCATTTATCCTGAGTAGTAGAGTATTTAATTTCATTCGGTGAGGAAGATGTTAAGGTTTATTTTCTATTCTGCTGATATTGACTTGTAGTTGTTAATCTTAGTTGCAGCAATGATCCTCTGTTATAAAAATCCACTCTTCACTCCCTCCTATGCCGGTTGTAGTTCATTTCTATGCTGACCTATGAAGGAGTTATCTCTGGAGAAAGCTGTGGTTCTCTTTCCAGCAGGGTTCAGTGGAGTCCCTATCAGGAGAAGAACTGACATTTCTGTTTTCCCTTGTGTGTTCCCCTTCCCCGTGTTGCCTTTATATTAGTAGTAAAATTAGTGTCTTGATGGCCTGGGCACTAGTCAGGGCAAGTCCAGCGTCAGCCAGGGGGTAGGTATGTGATGGCGCACTGGGGGAGGACACGTGTAGGGACATTAGGGAGCACAGGGATCAGACACAGATCAGTGAGATGGTGACCCCTCTCCCTAGCGTCAGGGCCTACCTTTACATCTTCTCTGGAGCACCCCTCTTCTTGCACCACATGTAAGGGGACAGAGGACCTGAAATGTTCTATATGTCACAGTTGATTTTCTGGCACGAGGGTGCAGGGGCCATGTTCCCTGGGTGGTCTAAAAGGCCCTGATGTTCCCTGCTATCCACCCCCACACTGTATCCACAGCTGATGGACAGTCTTGGGGATAAAAGTTGCTTTAATACATCAGGAACAAAGAAAATCAACATGGCATATATGTTTCACAGTCTTTTGTGGGTAGGACACAACAAATACAGCTTGGAGTTGAATACTGAAGTGCATTTAGGGTTCTGGAGCTTTAAGAGCATGATTTGTTTCAGATTTAATACTGGTATACTTTTAGAAGCAGGTTCAGAGTCTCTTGGAGGTTAGAGGGTAGATATGTATATAAGATTGTACAGACCTGGAGTCCTGGGGTTAATTTCACTGCTAGTTCAGACACGTGCAGAGCTTGTAAGCAAATATAGACAGTTGCCCAGCTCACTACGGGGACCGCACGGGTGGGGCATGGTCAATGGCATGCAAGTGTGAAGCCCCTTACCTGCAGCAGTCGCCTCAGGGTCTTCATGTGCTGGGAATCTTCTGGCACCAGGTATGTCAGGTTAACTTTAATAGGTATCGTAATGCCACTCTCGGCTGTTGCGGTCAGGATGAGGGGTGACCGCCACTGCAGTTTAACGCCTTCTTAGCACTTCTTGTTTTGGATAACCACCGAATTGAAGTATATGGGATTCATCCAGGAAAGTCGCATTCGCATCTGCCTTTCTCCCCTTTCTGGCCCATTTGCTGCGCAGCGTGGACCGAGTAAAGATGGCTTCTTGCCCTATCTCACTTATGGGCCCCCTCGTTGCTGCATGCGCTGCGGGCTCTGTTGGTTGTTTGGTGAGATGCCTAGAGTGTTCTCACCGGCAGGTTTTAGCAGACCACTAAATGGATGTCTGGCTCTAGGGACCTGTCCCCGTGCGTGCCTGGTCTACCAGGAGTCCCTGTACTCAATCACCCCGCTTCTTCCTGAGGTGTCTTTCAGTCTGACTGTGTGGCAACCGAACTCCCCCGCAAACAGCCACTACACTTGCAGGGTCTGACTAGCGTGTCTGCGTGCCCGCTCTCCGCTCCAGACAGACATGTGTCCTCCTCCACTGCTCCTCTCTCTTGGACTGTCTCTGCTCAACTCCTTCCAGCTCTCCATCGCACCACTAGCTGAGATGTGGAGGCCACGCTCCCTCCTGGGTCTGCCCAGGGGTCCCCTCTAAGGTGTGTGTGAGCCCAGGTTAAAGTGTGTCTGTGTGTTCACACCCTACTCTGCCTTTGAGATTACCTGTTTGTACTCACTCAGCATGGGTGCAGTACTCAGTGGTGCCTGACCAGGTCAGGGGCGCCATACAAGCCACTAATATTGCAGTGGGGCAGGAGACCCTCAAACTTCCTCAATCTGCGTGCAGTAGGGTCTGGTACAGTCATATGAAAAAGTTTGGGCACCCCTATTAATGTTAACCTTTTTCTTTATAACAATTTGGGATTTTGCAACAGCTATTTCAGTTTCTTTTTTAAACATAAATTTTTATTGCATTTTTCAGAATTATTACAATATGTCTAACATTTGAACAAGAATAAATTCATCTTACCAATTTACCCACCCTTGTCTTAACCCACCCTCTTTTATTCCCCCTTTATCCCCCCCAACATTTTTAATACGCTGAACACCAGGTATAAGTCGCAAAAGAACACACAGCTCCTCTATATTCTGATTCCCGTTTGAAGCCCTATTTCTCTGAAACCCTCGTCTCGCCCTACTGTTGTGTCTCTACTGCGTGTGTATTTTCAGCTTTCCCAATGTGCCTTGCAAGTCTCCCAGTAGATACCATTCCGTATTAGTGAAAGGAGATGCCACTTTCCGTATTTCTGCAACTCCATACTGTTGTACTATAAATCTCTTCCATTTTTTAAAAAAGTTTCCCGTTAGTTCGTCCTTATTTCTTTCGGCTTCCAACTGTTCAATATTGAGCAGCTTTTTAATCTGATTGACCACCTCCTCCTCTGATGGAACAGATTCCTCGAGCCATCTGCGTAGTAGGGCCTTTTTCCCTATCATAGCAATATTATGAAAGAGTCTTGGAATCGTGGTCCCACGTGTATCTCCTCCTCCTTCCTTTTCTTTAGTCCTGTGGTGGAAAATCCATAACAATGGGTCTAGTTCCATTTCCACTTCCCATACTTTTTCTATAAGTGTCTTCATTTTTCCCCAAAATTTCTGACTTTGTGGGCACTGCCAAATCCCGTGGTATAGGTCCGTTTTCGGCTGTTTACATTTTGGGCAATGTTCTATTTTATTCATAGTCTGCTTGGTGGGGATGTTAAAACCATAAATTGCTCTGTGCATTAATCTAAACTGTGTGTCCCTCCAGCCCTCATTAATCATCTCCTTCCTCATCCTCATCCATCCCTGCTGTATCTTTTCCCCTGCCTCTGTATCTTTTAGTTGTCGTGCCCATGCTCCCCAGACCTGGTCCGAGTGCAGTGGTACCAGTGCTGTTCTCAGATCTTTGTACAGGGAGGAGATAGTAATCTCCTGTTTATCCTTCATTATAAATTGGTCCATTTCATTCATTACCTGTTCTTTTCTAACATCCCTCAATAGTCCCATTATTCCCTTTTCCACCTGTTTGTATTGTATGATGTGGAATGGGGAAAGCCCGTATCTGTTCACCATCTCCTCAAGGGTCACCCACCTATGTTCCGTTTCATGGAGCAGATCCTTCACCCCACTGATCCCCTTATTTCTCCATTCTAGAAATAGTTTGTTTTCCCTCCCTGCTGGGAATTCCGGAAAATTCCAGATATTTAGGTATTTGGAGATTCGCCAGGACAGGTTAAACTTTTTCCTCACTGCTTTCCACGCCATTATCGTATCCCTACATACCAGGGAGTGCTTAATTTTCCTCGGAATATTGGCCAATGACGTGTGTAATATTGCCCCCAAGTCCCATGGTCTACAGTACTCTCTTTCCAATTTTATGTTAGAATAGCTATTTGTCTTCCTCAGCCAGTCTATTACGTGCCTCATCAAGCATGCAAGGTTGTAGCCTCTCACATTTGGCATCTTGATTCCTCCCTTTTCCAGTGGTAGCATTAGTTTTTCCGCCCTAATTCTTGGTCTTTTTCTCTTCCATAGGAAGCTTGTAAATGCTTTATTCAGTCTATTTACATCCGCATGCTTTAATAATATAGGGATAGTCTGCATTGGGTATATCAGCTTCGAGAAACTCATCATTTTTAAGAGGTGGTTTCTACCTAGCAGGGATATCGGCAGCCCCTCCCACATCTTTAGCTCTCGTTCTATTTTCTGTATCAACGGTTTGAAGTTTAATTCATAAATGGAGGCAGGCTGGTGTCCCATCTGGATCCCCAGGTACTTAAGATGGGTTTTTGCTATCGGTATCCCACATATGTTATCCCCTATTCCATAGGTTTTCAGGGATGACATGGTTCGCTCATTCGAAAACAGTATTTCACATTTTGTCTTGTTCAATTTAAAACCTGCCATAGACCCAAATCTCTCTATCTGTTGTATTGTTTTTAAAAGGTCATTCTGTGGTCTATTCATAAATAATATGATATCGTCCGCGAATAGAGCTGAATGTACTTTTTCCATTCCAATGTTAATGCCCTCAAAGCAGTCTCCTCCATTGATCAGTTTTGATAATGGCTCAATGGCTAGATTGAACAAGAGAGGAGACAGCGGGCACCCCTGTCTCGTCCCTTTGGTCAAAGAGAAGGGTCGTGACAAAAATCCGGGTGTCGCCATTCTTGCCTGAGGGTTTGCATATAGTATACCTATAAATGTTCTGAATGCTCCCCTGAAGCCCATATTATCTAGGACTGTTTCCAGCCATGGCCACTGCACATTATCAAACGCTTTTTCAGCATCCAACGTGATCATGGCTGGAAATTCCCCTCCTTGTAGATCCCTGTGTCTGATGGCGTCCATTACTATCATGGCCTTTCTTATGTTTTTCACGGCTGCTCTCCCCTTTACAAACCCCGATTGGGCGGGAATAATTAGCCTTGGTAATACCTCTGCTAATCGATTGGCCATCAATTTAGCCACTAGTTTAAGGTCTTGGTTGATTAGTGAGATTGGTCTATAATTCGTTGGATTGTCCAAATTTTTGTCTCCTTTGGGTAAAAGTTTTATATATGCAGTGTTAAGGTGGCTAGACATTCCCGTACCCCCTAACATTTTATTAAACATACGTGTCAGCGTTGGTGATATTTCCTCCTTTAGTACTTTATAGAATTCCCCATTAAACCCGTCAGGCCCCGGTGTTTTATGTATACTCAGTTCTCCTATTGTTGTTTGCACTTCCTCTATTGTGATGTCCGCGTCCAGTCTAGTCAGTTCGTCCTTGGTTATTTGTGTAAGTCCTAATGTCTTTAGCCACTCCCTCCCTCCTTCTCTATTTTCATCCCCTTTACTATATAGTTTGGCATAGTATTCCCCCAAGATCTGGTTGATCTCCTGCGGATTCGTCGATTTGGTCCCATCCTGTCTTGTCATACTAGCTATTAACGTCAACGGTCGTCTTCCCTTTGCCAGGTTAGCCAGCAGTTTACCTGCCTTATTGCCAAATCGGTGCAAGTCAACCTCCTGCTGAGACCTTACTAGTTCTTCTCGTTTTCCTACCCACATGTCAAACTCTTGTTTTGCTTCCTTCCACTCTTCTTTTGCTTTTTGGGATTTGTTTTCTAGGTACCTTGTGTATTTCTCTCTCAAACTAGTGCTTGCCTCCTGGTAATGTTTTTGCGTCTGTTTCCTGATTTTGGCTACATGCCCCATCAGTCTCCCCCTTTAATACTACTTTCGCTGTTTCCCAGAATAGCATTGCCTCTTCCTCGTGCCCGCTGTTAGTGCCGCAATATTCCTCCCACCACTCCTTTAATGTTTTAATAAAATCTTTATCTTTGAGTAAGAATGATGCAAATCTCCATATATAATCCGAGCCCCTCTGTATTGTCATTTAAGTCTAAGGTCACCGGGCTGTGGTCGGATATAACCATGTTCTCTATGTCTACATCCTTGACCCTGTGCCAGAGTCTTTGGTCTACTAACATAAAGTCAATCCTTGACCATGCTTCATGTGGGTGTGAGTAGTGTGTAAATTCACGTTCATATGGGTGTTGCATTCTCCAACTGTCCTGCAGATTTGTGTCTTCCAGTAATTTGGCCATGAAACCCTTTGTATTCCTACTCTGCCTACCTTGTTCCTTGCCATACCTCCTATCCTCCTCTTTCGAAACTACTGCATTAAAATCTCCCCCCACTATCTTATTTGGTTCTACATCCACTCCCAATTTGTTGGTGATAAAGTCAAAGAAGGCTTTTTGTTCGGTATTAGGGGCGTATATATTGTGTATACTAAACTCTCCCTGCGGGCTAGTTAATTTGATATGTATGTACCTCCCACCATCATCACTGTCTTGGGACACTATTTCGTGAGTAAAGTGTTTGTTTATTAAGATCATTACCCCTGCCTTCCTTTCCTGGGATCCTGACCCGACTACCGCCCCCACCCATAATTTTTGCATACGAAAAAAATCCCCTTTTTGCAGGTGGGTCTCCTGCAGTAGTGCGATCTACCTTCAGTCTTTTAAGGTGTCGTAATATCATCATGCGCTTATGTGGAGACTTCAAACCTTTTACGTTCCAAGTGACTAATTTAACCATTATCCCAACATCTCGGGACATTTATGTCGCTATATGTTCTAACTTGTGTGTGTCTTGGCGCCTTTCCCTGGTCTTTTCCCTGCCTTAACTCCGCTGCGTACTGACAACTATGTATTGCCTGGGCGCAACCTTGTGTCCTCTTCTTGGCATTAACTATAAACCTGTTGGCTACCCCTCCAACTTCCCTCAGTTTTCTTTCGGTGTTCTTATAGCGTTGCTTTCCCTGAACCCAACTATTCAACCTAAATCTATGGTCAACTAACAACCCCTCAACTGTCCCCCCCTTTACAATCAATCGTCTCGTCACTTCCATTTTTTCTGTGATGCTCCTGGCTCCGCAATCCCCTCTCAGCCCCCTAATTAACGTTTACATATGGCCTGTCCCCCATTGTTCTGTTATCTAACACACCAGAGCAAGGCCTTCCTGGTCAATAACTGTGCCAGCATACAATACCCCCTCCCTCACTGCCCATACCTATCATTTGTTACCTCTGGTCTCAATTTCACTTCACCTCCCATCAGCATAAGTGACCTGGCTACCAGAAGAGTGATTTATCAGTAGATACTAAAAAGAGAGAAACCCGGTCCCCCATAGATGTTAGGATCCCCTACACCCCCGATGGGGCAGGGCACCTTGGTCGATATAGATTGAAGAGGCGAGGTGAACTGAAGAGAAAAGAAAGGAAAAGCCTACAAGAGGGGAAAAAAAGGAAGAGGAAGTAGGAAATGGAAAAGGAAGTGGAAGAGGAAGTAGGAAGTGGAAAAGGAAGTGGAAAAGGAAGTAGGAAGTGGAAGAGGAAGTGGAAAATCAAATAGGAAGTCGAAGAGGAAGTAGGAAGTGGAAGAGGAAGTGGAAAAGGAAGTGGAAAAGGAAGTAGGAAGTGGAAAAGGAAGTGGAAGGAGGAAGTGGAAAAGGAAGTGAAAGAGGAAGTGGAATAGGAAATAGGAAGTGGAAGAGGAAATGAAAGAGGAAAAGGAAGTAAAAAGAGGAAGTAGAAGTGGAAAAGGAAGTAAGACGTGAAAGAGGAAGTGGGACATGAGGTGAAAGTAGGAAGTGGAAGAGGAAGTGGAAGTAAGTAGGAAGTGGAAGACGAAGTGGAAGAGGAAGTGGAAGTAGGAGGTGGAAGAGGAAGTTGGAAGTGGAAGAGGAAGTAGGAATTAGAAGAGGAAGTGGAAAAAGAAGTAGGAAGAGGTAGATGGGATGGTAAAGGAAGTGCAAGAGACGTGGAAGAGGCAGTATGAGGTGGAAGAGGAAGTAGGAAGCGAAAGAGGTAGTGAAAGGGGAAGCAGGAAGTGGAAGGGGAGGCGGAAGAGGAAGTAGGAAG
This sequence comes from Anomaloglossus baeobatrachus, assembly GCF_048569485.1. NCBI lineage: Eukaryota > Metazoa > Chordata > Amphibia > Anura > Aromobatidae > Anomaloglossus > Anomaloglossus baeobatrachus. The sequence continues at coordinate 138,823,135 of NC_134358.1, forward strand.
CGGAAGCAGAAAGTAAAGATGCAATAATAAACAGTAGATGTTACTCATCCCCTGCATTCTGTCAGTCCCCTCTCTCTTGGGCCCCTCAGTTCAGTTCAAAAATATCGATTCTTCTCCCTGCAGCCTCTCTCATGGCGCTCCCCTCTTCTGGCCTCCATGCCAACGCGACGGCGACCTCCTTGCTTTTGGACTTCCTGCATGTATCTCCTTCCCCTCCATCCAGTCGTTCCGGCCCGATGCCCGGCTCTCCTCCTCTCTTCCTTGCCGAGTATGTTGCCTCTCCAGGAAGTCCTCCGTCTGGTTTCTGTTCTCCATCTTCTCCATCCATCTCTCCGCCTCACTCAAGTCTTTCGTCGCAAAAAGGGAAACATCACGTCTTGTTACTCTCAGTATTGCAGGATACAGCATTTGGAATTTTATGCCTTTACGATACAGCGCGGTACAAATCTTACTAAAGGCTTTCCTTTTGCGTGTAACCTCCGCCGAGTAGTCACCGAAGATCAGCACCTTATGCCCTTGTAGATACAGTGGGGTCCTCCTTCCTCTAAACGCTCGCAGTATCTCTTCTTTGTCTTTGTATTCCAAGTATTTTATTATCACTTGGCGCGGCTTGGCTGGTCCTGTCACTCCCGTGCTGTCTTCCTTCCCATTTGTTCCTCCTGTGCCTGGACGCTCTCTTACAGGGCCCACTCTGTGCGCTCTTTCCACCCTGCATTTGTGCGTTAGACCTAGCGCCTTGGGGAGCTCTGCTTCACATATGTTGTCCAATTGCCGCATGCTTATAGATTCCGGCAAACCCACCAGCCTTAAATTGCTTCTTCTGGAGCGGTTTTCCAGATCCTCTAGTTTGTCTCTCATGGCCTGGGATCCCTCCACCATCTCCTGCAGCTGCCCCTTTAATGCTGCCACCTCGTCCTCTGTGTCAGAGATTCTTTGCTCCATCTCTGACATCCTGGCTCCCTGCTGTGCGATCTGTTCCTTTAAGGGTGCTAGCACTGCCCCCACCATAGCCTCTAGAGAGTCTTTGATCTTGTCTGCCAGGTGCACTGCCACTGCTCCAGCCAGACGGTCATAATCAATTTGCAGGCCTGGGAACTGCTCGTGCTGCCAGGCTGTCTGCTGCTCGTGGTGCTGGGCTGTCTGCTGCTGGGCTGTCTGCTGCTGGTGCTGCTGGGCTGTCTGCTGCTGGGCTGTCTGCTGCTGGTGCTGCTGGGCTGTCTGCTGCTGGTGCTGCTGGGCTGTCTGCTGCTGGTGTTGCTGGGCTGTCTGCTGCTGGTGCTGCTGGTGCTGCTGGGCTGCCTGCTGCTGGAGTTGCTGGGCTGTCTGCTGCTGGAGTTGCTGGGCTGTCTGCTGCTGGAGTTGCTGGGCTGTCTGCTGCTCGTGCTGCTCGGCTGCCTGCTGTTCGTGCTACTCGGTTGCCTGTTGCATGTGTTGCCGAGCTCTTTGCTGCTCTCTCAGCTGCTCCCCCTCCTCCTCCTCCATCCGTCCCCGCTCACCTCCCTGCACACCGCCGCGGCCCGCAGCTGCCATTTTGCGCTCCATGTGCACTGATTTCTCTGCAGCACCCTGCTCCAGCTGTCTGCCACCGCTCCGGAGGAGGTACCGCTCCATGCACGGTCACCTCCCGTTCCTCGCCCCCCCCTCTCCGCCTCCTCCCCCGGCCGTGGGGCTCCTGTAGTCAGTGTGTGGGGCTGAGGAACGTGCGGAGCTCTGTCTCCCGCGTCCTCACATCACAGCGCCGGAACCGGAAGTCTCACTATTTCAGTTTCATATATCTAATAACTGATGGACTCAGTACTATTTCTGGATTGAAATGAGGTTTATTGTACTAACAGAAAATGAGCAATCCGCATTTAAACAAAATTTGACCGGTGCAAAAGTATGGGCACCCTTATCAATTTCTTGATTTGAACACTCCTAACTACTTTTTACTGACTTACTAAAGCACTAAATTGGTTTTGTAACCTCATTGAGCTTTGAACTTCATAGGCAGGTGTATCCAATCATGAGAAAAGGTGGCCACTTGCAAGTTGTTCTCCTATTTGAATCTCCTATGAAGTGTAGCATCATGGGCTCCTCAAAACAACTCTCAAATAATCTGAAAACAAAGAGTATTCAACATAGTTGTTCAAGGGAAGGATACAAAAAGTTGTCTCAGAGATTTAAACTGTCAGTTTCCACTGTGAGGAACATAGTAAGGAAATGGAAGAACACAGGTACAGTTCTTGTTAAGCCCAGAAGTGGCAGGCCAAGAAAAATATCAGAAAGGCAGAGAAGAAGAATGGTGAGAACAGTCAAGGAAAATCCACAGACCACCTCCAAAGACCTGCAGCTTCATATTGCTGCAGATGGTGTCACTGTGCATCGGTCAACAATGCAGCACACGTTGCACAAGGAGAAGCTGTATGAGAGAGTGATGCGAAAGAAGCCACTTCTGCAAGCACACCACAAACAGAGTCGCCTGAGGTATGCAAAAGCACATTTGGTCAAGCCAGTTACATTTTGGAAGAAGGTCCTGTGGACTGATGAAACAAAGATTGAGTTGTTTGGTCATACAAAAAGGCGTTATGCATGGAGGCAAAAAAACACCAAGAAAAGCACTTGCTACTCACAGTAAAATTTGGTGGAGGTTCCATCATGGTTTGGGGCTGTGTGGCCAATGCTGGCACCGGGAATGTTGTTAAAGTTGAGGGTCGCATGGATTCAACTCAGTATCAGCAGATTCTTGACAATAATGTGCAAGACTCAGTGATGAAGTTGAAGTTACGCAGGAGATGGATATTTCAGCAAGACAATGATCTAAAACACCTCTCCAAATCTACTCAGGCATTCATGCAGAGGAGCAATTACAATGTTCTGGAATGGCCATCCCAGTCCCCAGACCTGAATATCATTGAACATCTGTGGGATGATTTGAAGTGTGCTGTCCATGCTCGGCGACCATCAAACCTAACTGAACTGGAATTGTTTTGTAAACAAGAATGGACAAATATACCTTCATCCAGGATCCAGGAACTGATTAAAAGCTACAGGAAGTGACTAGAGGCTGTTATTTTTGCAAAAGGAGGATCTACAAAATATTAATGTCACTTTTATGTGGAGGTGCCCATACTTTTGCACCGGTCAAATTTTGTTTAAATGCGGATTCCACATTTTCTGTTAGTACAATAAACCTCATTTCAATCCAGAAATATTACTCAGTCCATCAGTTATTAGATATATGAAACTGAAATAGCTGTTGCAAAAACCCAAATTGTTATAAAGAAAAAAGGTTAACATTAATAGGGGTGCCCAAACCTTTTCATATGACTATATATACTCAGTATGCCCTACTGTCTGAAGAGATGCACAATGTATATCTCGCCAGTGAGGATTCAGGATAGGAAGCCTTCAATATATTGGCTGTAGAAGCCAGAAAATGATGAAATTCTAGACCTTGGGCCTAGTAGGAGTCTTGTGGTGAAGAGACGCTCCACATAATGTCTGCCCTCAGAGGAGTCTCAGCCAGAACCAGCACATTCCAGTTCTTTCTAGACAGAGGCTGGAGAATAGCTCCACCTATTGAGCCATGTGACCAAGAACTAGCCAATAGGATAACACACAATGCACACTTCAGATTCTTACAGTTTTCACTAGTAGATGGTGCTAGAACACAACAAATGAAAAATGCTTTACTTATAACATAATCTATATATATATAATTGCCTTATTCTGTCTGTCTGTCTGTCATGCTCCAAAATTGTGTCCTTACGGTGACACAAAGCTGATTGGCTGCTGGGCTCGCCATGGCCCCCCCCCCCCCCCACGGATTGGCCTGTCGCCCCGGCTCTCTGCAGGCCCCGCCCCCCTCACGCAATGCACGCTCGCTCTGGCCCAACTGACACGGAGCTCCGACTCCCAGGTGAATACACACACACACATCAGATCACATTCACTCTCACACACACCTCACACATCACATCCACACACTCACAACATCCTGGGATATCGCTTGCTTCTACACCGGCTCCGTCACGATCCCAGCAGTGTCAGACATAACCTTGCGATGCTGGGATCTTGACGGAGGACGTGAACGCTGGTAACCATTATACACATCGGGTAACTAAGGTCCCTTGGTTACCCGATGTGTATCATAGTTACCAGTGTACACCGGCTCACATTCACTCTCACACACACCTCACACATACATCACTTCGCATCCACACACTCACAGCATCCGGCGATATCGCTTGCTTCTCGGCCTCGATACTGTGCTGTTGTGACCTTCCAGGACCTGCCGGAGGATCACATGGCCAGAAGCATGTGGTATCTCCGGATGTTGTGACTATGGGCGCGTATGTGCAATATCGTCAATGTATGTGTGCGTGAGTGTATGCGATCGGGTGTGTGTGAGTGTATGCGATCGGGTGTGTGTGAGTGTATGCGATCGGATCTGTGAGTGTCGGCAGAGGAGCATGGCGTGCTGGAGGAGGCTGGGAGATGGAGAGACTGATGCTGGGGACAGAGAGGCTGATGCTGGGATGAGAGAGGCTGATGCTGGGATGAGAGAGGCTGATGCTGGGGACAGAGAGGCTGATGCTTGGGACAGAGAGGCTGATGCTGCGGGGAGAGAGGCTGATGCTGGGGACAGAGAGGCTGATGCTGGGGACAGAGAGGCTGATGCTGGGAACAGAGAGGCTGATGCTAAGGACAGAGAGGCTGATGCTGGGAGGAGAGAGGCTGATGCTGCGGGCAGAGAGGCTGATGCTGCGGGTAGAGAGGCTGATGCTGGCGCAGCATGGCGGATGGAGCACGTTTGGGAGTGCGCAGCATGGCGGATGGAGCACGTTTGGGAGTGCGCAGCATGCCGGATGGAGCACGTTTGGGAGTGCGCAGCATGGCGGATGGAGCACGTTTGGGAGTGCGCAGCATGGGAAATGCAGCACGATGGGGAGTGCGGAGTATGGCGGATGGAGCACGTTTGGGAGTGTGCAGCATGGCGGATGGAGCACGTTTGGGAGTGTGCAGCATGGCGGATGGAGCACGTTTGGGAGTGCGCAGCATTGGAGATGGAGCACGATGGGGAGTGCGCAGCATGGCGGATGGAGCACGTTTGGGAGTGCGCAGCATGAGGGATGGAGCACGATGGGGAGTGCGCAGCATGGCGGATGGAGCATGTTTGGGAGTGCGCAGCATGGCGGATGGAGCACGTTTGGGAGTGCGCAGCATGGCGGATGGAGCACGTTTGGGAGTGCGCAGGATGGGAGATGGAGCATGATGGGGGGTGCGCAGCATAGGGGATGTAGCGCGTTTGGGAGTGCGCAGCATGGCGGATGGAGCACGTTTGGGAGTGCGCAGCATGGGGGATGCAGCACGATGGGGAGTGCGGAGTATGGCGGATGGAGCACGTTTGGGAGTGCGCAGCATGGCGGATGGACCACGTTTGGGAGTGCGCAGCATGGCGGATGGAGCACGTTTGGGAGTGCGCAGCATGGGAGATGGAGCACGATGGGGGGTGCGCAGCATAGGGGATGGAGCACGATGGTGAGTGCGCTGCATGGGGGATGGAGCACGATGGGGAGTGCGGAGTATGGCGGATGGAGCACGTTTGGGAGTGCGCAGCATGGCGGATGGAGCACGTTTGGGAGTGCGCAGCATGGCGGATGGAGCACGTTTGGGAGTGCGCAGCATGGGAGATGGAGCACGATGGGGAGTGCGCAGCATGGCGGATGGAGCACGTTTGGGAGTGCGCAGCATGGGAGATGGAGCACGATGGGGAGTGCGCAGCATGGCGGATGGAGCACGTTTGGGAGTGCGCGGCATGGGGGATGGAGCACGATGGGGAGTGCGCTGCATGGCGGATGGAGCACGTTTGGGAGTGCGCAGGATGGGAGATGGAGCACGATGGGGGGTGCGCAGCATAGGGGATGGAGCACGATGGGGAGTGCGCTGCATGGGGGATGGAGCACAATGGGGAGTGTGCTGCATGGGGGATGGAGCACGATGGGAAGTGCACACCTTCCCCCAACACACACACACGCGCGCGCGCACTGCACAACACACCACACACACACACTGGGAATCACAAACAACTGCCCTACACAGACACCCACACACAGACAACGCTGCACACACAAATATACGCACATACCGCACAACACACATTGCACAAAACATACCTCCCCCCAAAACACACCACACACGCACAAACCGCGCAACACACACACAACGCTACAGACACACAGCGCTCCACAAACAACGCAACACACAAACAACACCGCTCTCACCCCCCGCCACACCCAGACAACACCCAGGACATGTACAGCGCCCTACACAAGCACTTGGTAACTACACACAACAACATCTATATATATATATATATATATATATATATAACAAAAATCATACATGAACTACACAATACGTAAATTCTAGAATACCCGATGCGTAGAATCGGGCCACCTTCTAGTATTACTTATAAGTGAATGTACTTAAAGAAACAGACACAATCTGGACCGGGCCACTACACACATGCCGGGCTTTCCCTTGCCCCAGCGTGACACGTAGCTTATTATTAAACATTTACAAATATAAATGTATAATGTATATTTGAATAAATCTTTTTGAGAAGTATTTGCATCTTGTGGTGTTTTACAATGAAATCATACTTTGCACAACAAAAAAAAAGAAAAAAAGTTTAAACTCATAGGTCAAGTATACAGAAAGGCTTTCTCAAACGTGGGTTGTCACGTCATTGTGTGATCAAAAATGATAAAGACCTTAAACAGGTAAAAATCTGTCACATTGATTTTATCCCACAGGAACCACAAAACCACATCAAAACACTCAATAGAAAAGAAATATACTGGATCTTCACATTAAATACCCTTAGGCCTAATGGAATAAATGAAGTCACTGATGTTTTTGTATAACATTCAGTATCCCTTTTCTCTTATGTACACTTTATTTTATCATGATATACAACACTAAGCTGATATAGCACAAACTATTAGCATTTTATATAATTTTTTGATAACTCATGATTTTTATGAAATTTTATGTAATTTGTATGAATTCTATGTTTCTTATATTCCTATATATTTTGGAGGAGATGGAAGAAAAGGGTTAATCCGCGCTGCCAGAACAAGATCCCTGAAGATCAATGGGGATTAAGACATCAGATTTTATTGTTCTACGCGCTTCGGAGCTGTAGAACTCCTTCTTCAGGAGCAATAATCAATAATGTATATTCCTTCAACGCTATCTTCCTGGGTTCTGCAGCAGCCTTTCTCAACATGTTGTTATAGTGGTTGTGTCTATAACATACCCGCACCAGCTTAGTGCACCTCATTAAATTCTTTCTGGTACCACCGGATGAGACACCATTTGCGCCCCCCGTCTGTGTCATTTCAGTTTCACAACATATTCCTATATATTTATATATATATTTATTAGTCCTGTGCTACATGTAGGATCTTTATAATGTATGTTCATAGGGTTTTTATTGGTGTCCATACATATCTTGATCTGCATCAACATTTCAACAGCGCACCAACACCATTCATTACCCTATGGTCCCTCATTCCCTTTATTCAACCATATAATCTATCATCGTATTCTATAGATTATACATCACAGTTGCTATACTATATTTGTATGGTTGAGAATCCCCCAACCATCACAGTTATAAACAAAAACTGGGTCTTTAAATATCCATTATTACTCTGTCCTATATTGGATATATTAGGTATAGTAGCAAACACAGATGTTAGTGTCAGCCCACCAGGGTCACCATGTGCTGGATCCCGGAAATCACCCGGAAGGAACCTTGGCCTGGTGTAAAGTACATGGATGATGTATTTTTTCTAGCAATATGGAGGACGAAACAATGTTCACAGAGAGGACGCTATAACATAAAACTTGCACTTTATTTCTCCATTAAAATCATGATGAGGACAGTTTGGAAATAATACTATGGGAAAAGAAAAAATTGACGCGTTTTGGCTTTGTCTTATTCATGGTTAAATCATGTATAGGTACATTTCATTATTCATGAAACAGCCCACATATAAATGGGATAGCCAATAAATATAGACCCAATACTAATGTATATTTATCATCTAAAAATAAACGCACTAACAAAAATGTCAACGGTTAATTTTAATTTTGCTCTTCACTGGCCATACCCATACTGTAAAGTTATTATGGATAAACATCCACACGACATTAATGCAGTGTCTTATATTCTTGTTGTTTTATTAATAAAGTTGTTTTCCCTTTTTTTTTTTTTACTCTAAAAATAGGAGATAATATGTATCTCACCTTATAACATTTTTCCAAATATTTATGTTACCCTTATACCTCATCTTTCTTTTCCTCTTTTATTCCCTTATTCCTCAGCGTTTTGTTGCTCTGTTCAGGCTTTCCTCGGCTTTCACTCTAAAGGGTGCTTTACACGCTGCGACATCGCTAACGATATATCGTCGGGGTCACGGTGTTTGTGACGCACATCCGGCATCGTTAGCGACATCGCAGCGTGTGACAGCTAGGAGCGACTATCAACGATCGCAAAAAATGTCAAAAATCGTTGATCGTTTACACGTCGCTCCTTTTCATAATATCATTGGTAGTGCATGCTGCTGGTTGTTCGTCGTTCCTGCGGCAGCACACATCGCTATGTGTGACACCGCAGGAACGAAAAACGTCTCCTGACCTGCGTCCACCAGCAATGAGGAAGGAAGGAGGTGGGCGGCATGTTCCGGCCGCTCATCTCCGCCCCTCCTCTGCTATTGGGTGGCTGCTTAGTGATGTTGCTGTGACACCAAACGCACCTCCCCCTTAAGGAAGAGATTGTTCGGTGTCTCCAGCGATGTCGCTAAGCAGGTATGTGCGTGTGTCGCTGCTGTAACGATATTGTGCTCTACGGCAGCGATCACCCCTCATGACGAAACAGCGGCGTGGGCAGGTGCTATCGTGCACGACATCGCTAGCTATCGCTAGCAATGTGGCAGCGTGTAAAGCACCCTTAAGGCTGAGGCCACGCGGGGATTACTACGAGTGCTCACATGACACTTAGCTCTCGCTTGCAGCACAGCAGGAGCCGAGTGTCATGCAAGTGTCATGCGACTGTGGTCAAATCATGCAATCAGACCACAGCTGAGGAAGAGAGGACCAACACTGCAGAGGGGAAGGCCAGCGCTGCAGAGGAGAGGGAGGGATTTATCTCCCCATGTACTCTATTGCCAGCTGATGCGAGAATCACACTGCTCTCGCATTACACTGGTGTAATGCGAGTGCAGTGCGAGTGAAACAGGATTGCATTCTACTTGCAACATGCTGAGACAGCTGTCTGTGGATGGATACCATGTTTTGGTATAGACGGTTTCCTTGACTGGAGACTGCCCTTCCCTTGGTTGTTCCTTCCCGGTGAAAGACCTGGCTAGTTACCTGCCAGCATTGAGAAACATGTGATGGTGTCTCTGCGGCATTCTTGTTTTGCATATTTTCCCAGGGGACCTTGTTCTAGTGTCACTGTGTTGATAAACACGTGATGGTGTCTCCGCGGTGTTGGATATTGATCTCCCCGAGGTCAACCATCCTTACCTATGTAGTCTTCTACTAGCCATTGCTCCCACTAGCCAGTTTTCTACTCCAAACTGATGAGGGGCAAATACCCCGAAACAGCTGTCTGTGGATGGATACCATGTTTTGGTATAGGCGGTTTCCTTGACTGGAGACTGCCCTTCCCGCGGTTGTTCCTTCCCAGTGAAAGACCTGGCTAGTTTCTTGCCAGTGCTGAGAAGCATGTGATTGTGTCTCCGCGGCATTCTTATTTTGCAAATTTTCCCATGGGGCCTTGTTCTAGTGTCACTGGGTTGAGAAACACGTGATGGTGTCTCCCCGGTGTTGGATTTTGATCTCCCCGAAGTCCACCATCCTTACTTATACTGTTGTTTCAGGTGTCTTTACTCACTCTTTGTGCCGCTCGCCCAAGTAATGCTGGTCACCTGTTGTGATGGGCCCCGTCAAACCTGAATTCATAAGGAGATCAGTCCGGTGAGGTACTCCGTGGGCCCCTTCCTCCTAGAGCCTTGTGTGTTGGATCCCCATGGCTTAAAGCTACTTGGGGACCCCAGTCCGTCTCGAGTAGTACTCTTGTCCCTATTTGCAGGTGCCGTGGCTCCGCAATGGGGCCTGGTTCTATCCAAGGCCCCGGATGCTATCTGGCACTGTGGTTTTGGGCTCTGTGTGGCCAGGGAAGATTGCAACCTCCCCGTCCCGGCTGATTCTGGAAAACCAACTTGGAGAATGATCTTCCCTAGGTTCCTGCACCCTGTGTGGCGCTGGTTCCGAGGGAGCAATGAAGCTCTCCCTTCGTCAACCGCATGAACAACCCCTGTGTTCCACCAGAGCACCAGTAAGACACCTCTCCTGCTTTCCTCTCCTGCTGGAGAACTCCTCACTGTTGTGTTGGCTCCTCACTCTCCCTAAGTGGCTGCTCCTCCCCCGGGTCCCTGTCACTAGTGGGTGGTGCCCCCCCCATGTTTGAAGGCAACCTTAAGACTCTACTCTTGCCCAGTCTACATTGGGAAGGGCAAACTAGTTGTTTTTGAGTATGTGTAAGGGATGAAACCAGTACCGACCTCCTCCGGATCCGGGTTAAGCACTACACCTTAAATGAGATGCAGTACTCTGTGGCAACTGGAGCCTCAGGGGTGCCACATATGCCCATGTTTTCAATTTGGGAGAAGATGACCTTACTTACCGATACCCTTTAACTACTGTGTATGTACAATTATCAATACAGTATGTGAAATAGAATTGGCAATATGTAAGCATTTTCTATGTTTAATTAAAAAAATCTGGAAAGTGCTTGTATTGCTTTAAAAGACATAGCCACATATAAGAAAATAATAAAAATATACATACATGTCTACTGTAAGGTGCCATGTACAATTCTGAAAGTTGGTGAATCAGGAGAGGTGGGAGGCTCACCAGAGCCATTGTGCTATGTTAAACCAAAAGCTATCAAAGGCTTGTTTGTACCTTAGTGGGAGACTAACTTGTCAAAATAAAAGGAGTGATGATTTTAAGAGACCAGCTGATCAGTATTTAGTACAAAATTTTGTGTATATATGTCCCTAAGCCTCTGGGCCACTGGTCAGAGTCTCTGGGCACCAACAAATACTGTGTGTCGGCAGCTTATAATTGAGGCAACAGTGTCAGTATAGAGCTTCACTGATGAACGCTGTAATGCTTAGTGCTGCATGGTAATATTAGTAAGATGGTGTAGAAAGAATCCTTACTAAGGCCTCATTCCGACATCCGTCATTTTTCATTTCCACAATAAAAATGGAACGGGTTTCATTGGTTTTGGTCAGTTTTTATCTTTGTGTTTCATCACTGATTTTCATGATTGGACAAATAAATTACAGAGGCTTCTCCTATTCTTTGCAATGTTAAAGGGGTTGTCCACTACTTGGACTTCTCATTCTACTTGTTCACCCGAGTAAAAATAAATAAGCCTATACTCACCTCTGGTGCGGCCGCGGTTTCAGCGATGTCTGAAGCCTTTTTCCCGGGGCCTACGTAACATTGTTATGAACCGTGGACCCTGCGACCAATCAGGGCCGGCTTCCTTCTTCCCGCCTTTGAACGTTTGAGCAGGATATCAGCTCAGTGCTCACATCATGGACAAACGTCTGAAGGCAAATAGACAGACTCCAGGCGTTGATTGGTTGACGGGTTTACGTGTCAAAACAATGTCGGCCACGGGAATGCGGCTTCGGACATTGCTGGAACCGCAGTTGTACCGGAGGTGAGTATAGGCTTATTTATTTTTACGAGAGTTAACACGGGGAATGAGTAGGGGTTGTCCAAGCAGTGGACATCCCCTTTAATCATTGAGAACAAAAGGACAGCATGCTGATTCCATTCATATAATGTCCATGAGTTTCCCAGAGCCAAAGACTTTACTAGTACTTTTCATCTGCGATACCAGTAAAAAATGGACATGTCTCTGTGACTTTTACATTGAAACACAGTTCATAAAAAACATGGACATATTATTAGAATATAATAGGTCCGTGTTCTATCTGGTATGTTCAGTATATTGAGATGTTGCCTTTTATTGTAATTCTGTCTGTGTTCGTAATGAGACTCAAAAGTATATTTAATATAAAAGTCCAATTTAAACATTTTATAGTGTCAACTTCCCTTCAATAGAGCCATCCTTATAGTCATTATAACAATTATTTGAGCTATGCTGATTACTCTGTAGTTTTAGACCATTCTTCATTTGCATTCTCACGGGTATGGGTGATCAATTAATCTATGACAGGCAGTGCCGTAGTCAATGTGAGGACCCACAGAGGCTCAGGATAGATTTATACAAAGTTACTTTTGCAGCCCCATGTGAAAAACATAAAAGGAAGTGGTAGGGAGTAGCCCTCAGAGACCCCACATGAGACAGTTACCGGTAATCATTGTAGCGCCGGCGTCTCTGCAGACACACTGACTTATCGCCATGGTTGGGTCACCTCTTCCCCCGCACTTCCCCGGCCATCAACATGTGCTGCTGCCTCCTTCTCCTCCTTGACCCTGTTCATGCCACACAGGGTTCCCAGGAGTACACCTAAGACACGTGTACACATACTGGCCCTCCTCTTAAAGGGCCGACATGCCATTTCCCAGAAATTCCTCTCAGTCTATGGCTAGGAGGCACCATGTATTTAAGTTATGCTCCCATTAGAGGAGGTGCCCGTGCAACACCTTTAGTTAGTCAGTCAGCCTTCTACCTATGAAGCTAGTTGTGAGGTCCTGAGCTCCTGTCCTGTTATAAATTTGTCCATCTTCTCTACCTGCATTCCTATAACTCTCTATCCCTTTGGTGCCCACCATTCCTGTCCATACCTGCCTGCCCAGCCTGCCTCAGTCACCCTGCCTGTACTCGTCTATTCATCACTTGCTCTGGGGGTCAGCTGCCACATTCCCAGTCACTGCCTCGTGAGTGCTACCTGGTGTCCATCGCTGGGTGGGTGCTTAGTTAGGCCCCAGCCATAAGCGTTACTATCATTTTGGCAACGACTAAAATCTTGTTGACTTGTTGGAACATCTTAAGGTCCTCTGATTCCCAGTTTGGGATCACTCAGAGATATTGATCTAAATTTTTCTGACAAGTGAAACATTTTGTCCTCTTATCTGCAGAGAATATGAAGTGAAGAATTTTTTGTTTGAGTTTCTCATTCTTTTGTTTCTTGCAATACTTGTATTTAGTCATTGAAAGCTATTGTCAATTGTCTTTTGTTACCCTGTCACATAATCATTATACAGGAATGCAGGCACTCTCCTGATTTCATGTCTTCCTATTCTGTTCTTGTATAGTTATTTTTTTGGTTCAACATCTGTTATCTGGTACACAAGGAACAGGTATTTTCTTCTTTTCACATAATAGCTGTCATGCTCTCTGAGAGCTACCAATGGAAACTTCTCATAGAATTTCTAACTATTTCATTTTCATCTACTTCTACTAGTAACATTCCTTTTGCCTCCATTGTTAATGTTACTGGCATTCTTGTTTCTCATTAGAAGTGAGACACAGCTGGCAGATTGGGCAACACTGTTAGAATTCAGCTGCACATTTTCCTTTTTTAACAAATAACTAAAGAATAAGTGTAGTATTTTCGAATCACTCATCAGCATTTAAGTTACAGAACCAAGAAAGGATGTAGCATTATGGAAATTACAGGATTTGTAGACATATAAATGATATGCACATGATGAAAAATTGGAAACAAAATTTCAAAACATCTCAATTTATTTAGTATTTCAAAACATCTCGATCTCTTACATGGATTGGTATCCTATCAGTGTCATTATTAATGGTTGTCTGACCAACACAGAATGCACTTGGGCAAATCATCAAGATCCACCGGTGACAGCTCCCTTCATTGGACTTTGGACTTAGATCCAGACGTTCATCTACAGGTCTCCCATTGACCTTATGCAACTATTCTCAAAGGCTAACGTGGTGCAGAGCAGGATGGCAATGAAGGCTGGGATTGTGGTCTGTCCTCTTCGGCAACAAGTCCTGGTTTTGTCTTGGACACAATGATAGTTGAAGATTGGCCTTTAAACCACATGGGCTACTGCATAAACACGTCTTTATGAGGGAAACCGAAAAAATATTAAGACTTTTTTTCAAAAAAGACCAAGCCAATGTTGATGGTGCCATTGGGAGCAACCTATGTGGCCTAAGCGTGCTACCATGGCCTGCAGAGTCCTAAAGCTTGTCTTTCATCGTGAATACCTATGATTAGTTGGCAATTGAAAACATTAGCTGTCAGCAGCAGATCTTGATGATTTCTATGCCCATATTCATTCAACATAGCAAAACATTCCTCAGACAATTATTAACAACCTTTTTAATAGCAGCCAAGGTATGTGACTGCAGGTTTTTCTGCATGTGGCATTCATACTTGTTACTAAATAAATTGAGATGTCAAAATTTTATTTCATATACATGTACTGTATATAACATTTTTACAGTGTATTATTAATTATATGTCAAAGGGGAAAAATTAGCTTAAAGGGGTTGTCCACTATTATGAAACCTCACGTGAGATTTTGACAACATGGGAATCCTGTGTCCAATCTCCGCTGGCTTTTGTCACCCCACCTTCGGACCAATGAGTTAATCAACAGGACGTGAGTGGCAGCGTCACTTCCTATTGATTAACCCATTTGATCTGAAGGCAGGGAGAGAGAAGTGGGCAGTGATTGGATGTGAGGCTCCTGTGACATCACAATGAGAGTCTTTTATTTTAGCTAGGAGAAACAAGTGGAATCAGAAGGGATTATCTAGTGGTGGACAACCCTTTTAAATGTTGAGTAGTGTAAATATATATGTATATATATACAGTACAGATCAAAAGTTTGGTCATTCAAAGAGTTTTCTTTATTTTCATGACTCTGAAAATTGTAGATTCACATTGAAGGCATCAAAACTATGAATTAACACGTGTGGAATGAAATACTTAACAAAAATTTGTGAAACAACTGAAAATATGCCTTATATTCTGGGTTCTTCAAAGTAGCCACCTTTTGCTTTGATTACTGCTTTGCACACTCTTGGCATTCTCTTGATGAGAAGGTGTGTCCAAACTTTTGGTCTGTACTGTATGTGTGTGTATATATATATATATATATATATATATATATATATATATATATATATATATATATGTATGTATGTATATATATATATATATATATATATATATATATATAGGTAGGTCCAAAATAGGCGGACAGTGTAAAGTGAAACTGACTCAGTTGCCCTTAGCAACCAATCCGATTCCACTCTTCATTCTTCACAGACTCTTTGGAGAATGAAAGGTGACATCTGATTGGTTGCTAAGGTCAACTGAGTCGGTTTCACAGATCCACTTTTCCCAGGTAAATCTCCCCCAAATCTGTTTTCTTTTCAGATAATTCAGATAACCCATAATGGCAAATTTAAATACAGATCACAGAAAATGGATTTTAAAAGAGTATTGGAAATCTCAAAATGCTGAATCTATTAGAGCAAATTGTTATTTTCTGTCCACCTACTTTTGGACCACCCTCTATATATATAATGTGTGTGTCTATTTAAAAATATGTATATATATGGTACATACTGTACATTCTACCCTGATTTTTTAGTTATTTGTTAAAATGGTAAAAAAATGTTTAAAAGAACTGAGAGTCCTCATTAGTTGATACCTTTTAATAGCTAACTGAATAGATGGTAATACATAGCAAGTTTTCGAGACTACTCAGGTCTCTTCATCAGTATAACACAAACTCTAAAGAGTCACATATTTATAACAACAAGACATAGAATAGTGCAGTAAAGAAGACAAGTAACGTGAAGCAGAACTATCACTATGTCAAGGGGACAAACTGTTCTGGCAGTAAATATTGCAGCAGTTCATAGATAGGGAGTGTGAAAATTTTATTGACCTCTGATTGAGGTCTGGTCCAGAGTTGTGATGCCCCCAGATCCTGTGAGGAGCACATTTCTTAACTGATATAAAAAGACAAAAATCCATGTGACACATTCATTCCTGCTCTGAATGTGTCAAAGGTCATCATAACTTTGTATTCCCAGATTCTCCTGTCTCTCTGGGATTTGACGTTTCCTTTCAATACCAGCAATTTCATGTCCATGATACAGACCCCCCCAGTTGGACCTTTGGTACATATAATTAAGTACACCACATTAGTTGTGGTGCCGCTAAAGGTACCTAGGATCTTGTAGTCTTGATGTGATGCTGATGTTATCTTGTCCTTGACAACGAACAAGATAAAGATTCCCAGATCACATCAGGACTACATGATGCTAGGTACCTTTAGCTGCACCACAACTAATGTGGTGTACTTAATTATATGTACCAAATGTCCAACTGGGGGTCTGTATGTAGGGAAGATAGGACAACAGCTCAGAACAAGGATGAATTCTCATTGCCACACAACTAGAGAAAAAAAAAGCTCTACCTGTGGCCAAGCATTTTTGTAAGCCAGACCAGAGCATCTGGGGGCATCACAACTCTGGACCAGACCTCAATCAGAGGTCAATAAAACTTTCACACTCCCTATCTATGAACTGCTGCAATATTTACTGCCACAACAGTTTGTCCCCTTGCCATGCTGATAGTTTTGATTCACATAACTTGTCTTATTTACCGTATTTTTCGGACTATAAGATGTACCGGACCATAAGACGCACCCTGGTATTAAAGGAGGAAAATAGGAAAATAAAATTTTAAGCAAAAAATGTGGTCATGACACACTGTTATGGGGCGACGATCTGCTGCTGACACTGTTATGGGGGTAATGTCCCCAAATTCTCTACAAAGGTACCCCATCCTGGTAATGATCCTCCTGCCTTGTATATGATTCCCATCCTTGTATATATGTCCACCATCCTGGTATGTGCCCACATCCAGGTACCGTATATGCCCCCATCCAGTTATATGCTCACATCCTGATATGTGCCCCCATCCTGCTTTATACCCCCATCCTGGTATATGGCCCGCATCCTGTGGCACACAAAAAAATATATGTTTATGCCCACCTTTCCTCACTTCACACAGCATTGCTCATCTTCCTGTCTGTGCCAGCAGCGCCACTGACCTGTGTGGAGCTCTGCGCACAGCGATGACATCATCGCTGTGCGCATCGCTCTCCATACAACAGTGGGCCGGCAGACAGGAGGACATTGCAATGCTGCAGAGATTGGTGGCCAATGAGTATACTTATTCACTGCCCCCCGCGCTGATGATGATGAGAGGGGGAGTGAATATAGCCACACATGATCACTCCAGGCTGTAGGAGCCAGGGATGATCACATGGGCTGGCTGTTAATTATGTGCACATGCCCCGCCCATCATCCCGCCCACCTGTCAGCGGCAGCTTCAGTGCTGAGAGATGATGGGCGGGAGGATGCAGTTATATGGATGCATATGAAAAGAGGCTAATGAGTGGGCCCACGTGGTCACGGTAGGCGCTGCTACAGCCTGCTCATGCCGCCGATGACCCGCTCCACCGCAGCACCCTCATTCCCCAGACTATATATACATGCCCCGGACATTCGGACTATAAGACACACCCCCCACTTTCCTCCAACATTTGGGGGGAAAAAGTGCGTCTTATAGTCTGAAAAATATGGTACTGCACTATTCTATGTCCTGTTGTATACAAATATGTGACTCTTCAGATTTTGTGTTATACTGAGCCTGATGAAGAGACCTGAGTAGTCTCGAAAGCTTGCTATTTATTACCATCTTTTCAGTTAGCCATTAAAAGGTATCAACCACTGAAGACTCTCAGAAAATGTTTTTATTTCTACAGGCTAGCAAGATATACTGTATTTTACTTGTTAAAAAGGGGATGTGCAGTTGCCTTTACAACAGTATTGCCCAATCTGTTAGCTATATCTCACATCTGATGGAGCTGATCATGCCAGTAACAACGGAGGTTCACTTTAAACTTTCTAGTAGAATTGGGTCTATGATAAAATTATAGCCAAGTTACTATCTTGCTTTGATGAACTCTGTGCTAATTAACGAGAATATTGTCTTTGTGAGAGAAGAAAGCATTATATGTGCATATAAATCCTTATTAAATTTACTGTGTCTTGTTATTAAAATTAAATGTTTTCATAAAAGCTATAATGTGCTGTTTTCATGCTGGCGAACCCATTAAATCTTATGAAGTCCTTGCTGCAGACAATTATGGTGGACTGCAATTTTACCATTAAATGCAGCAATTTTTATTCTTCACAGCACTTCGGAAATCACATACTGTGCAAGCCGATGATTAGTCATACATGTACACTTTACAGAATGCATACATAATTAACACTAAAAGCAAGCAAGGCACTCAATATATTTATTTGGCATTGTTTTCTTATATCAAATAAAATTTAATGATAACACTAGAAGTATTTACATGAATAATTATATTATTTCAGTTTTCCAGCAAGAATTATATTTTTTTAGCAATACATGACACTATAGCATACATTATCAATCAAATTGTGCAAGGATTAAGAAAGCCCCATTGTCCCAAAGTTCGAATATTTATTAAACATTGTTAAATGTAACCTATATAGCATAGTGTATTAGATAATAGGCATGACAAAGATGCAAGTGCATACCAACAGAAAAAAAAACGAACCAGATAAGAGTAAAAGGGATCTTGTATATGGATATCTCACAATGTGAAGATTGCAGCTAATCCTATTGTATTACACAGTTTGACTGCTCCTTTATGAAAATCAGAGATGGTAAAAAATCACATAAACCTGAAAAAGCAGTGGTAATTATTAGTATAGAGCTGCAGATTATTCATCCAGGTAACAGGAATGCTGCCAGCTACAGGTCTTCCATGGATATCCTTCACGATGACCTGCATTCTACTAGTTTCCGAAAGCTTTTCCTGAAATTGTCATCTAAAAATGCATACAGAAATGGATTGAGGCAGCTATTGGCATAACTCAAGCTGGTGATGAACAGAGAAATCCCAATAACTAGTGGAGTCTGTGGGATGTCTGTGGTTAAGGCCACCACAGTGCTAAGATGATAAGGAGTCCAGCAAAGCAAGCAGACTGCTAAAATGATGGCAACCATGAACGTCACTTTTTTCTTAGCTTTATCTAAAGCTTTTGCATTGCTGTTCAGACGCATTCTTCTCAATTTGTAAAGCATCATAGTATATAAGATGCATATAGTAGACACAGGTATGGCAAATCCCAAAATAAGGGTGTAGATCCTACTCATCTGCCACCACAAGCCTTCTGGATTAGGAAAAACAAAAAGGCATTGCAATCGGCCATGCTCTTGGTGAATTTTGGCAAAAATAACAAAAGGCAGGATTATTATGGTTACGAAGGTCCACACACAAAGGCTGACAATTTTGGCAGCTCGATATGTCCGAAAGGAAAGTTTCTTAGATTCTACGGTTGCAACTACCACAAGATATCTGTCAATGCTCATAACAGTTAGGAAATAAAGGCTGGAAAAGGTATTATATTCATCAATGGATATAATCAGTTTACACATAAACTCTCCAAAGGGCCACTGCAGCAGTAAGTAGTCAACTATATTAATAGGTAAAACCAGAGTAAAGAGTTCATCTGCTATAGCCAAGTTCAGGATAAACATGTTGGTGACAGATTTCATTTTCGGAGCCTTGAGGATAACGTATATGACAGCAGTGTTTCCAGTCAATCCAACCGCACAGATAATGGAATATATGATGGGTAATGCCAGATAGAAGTTAGGAATGACCTGTGATATTGATCCATTCATCCACTCTGACCTTCTTGATGAATTTGATAACAATTCCAGAGATATGTTTTCCATCTTCCAAACAGAAAAGAAACACATTACTGAATACAACCTCATCTTTCCTTGGTAATTAGCACACCTTATTAGTGCCTGCAAACATTTTAGCCAAGATTATTATTCTATATACTGTATAATTAAATAGGATACCGATAGGTAAAAACATCTAAAATTGTTTTTATATAAAAGGACTACAATATTACACTACACATAATACAATATAACTATTATGGTGCGATAACAAAGGTAATATTTCTTTTTCAAATAAACGACTAAATCCTTAAAGAATCTCATTAAATATTGATCTGGGCTAAACACTCCTCTAATTTCCTGCAGTGATAATTAAGTCAATGAAGAACATGTTCTTACCTTACCGTTTGTCTTATGAGTCACTTATTTGCCTTTTCCTCTGGATACAGATGCCTTGTGGCTGCATTAGGTAGACTGTAGCGGAGTGTACAGAGATGCTTGAAGCTGAATTTGTAATCTGCTGTCGAGCTCTCTGCATCTCTCCATAGCACTACAGTGCTGAAGAACAGCTCCCTCCCTCCTTTCCCCTTCCCCTCTTTTTTCAATCTTTTTAGACGGTAGCAATAAAAAAGCCCCAATCCCACTACATATAAGCACTGGTGTGTGGTTTATTTCTCCCAGAACGGTACTTGTATGTAACAAAACATTGGTCCACTTTCATTAAATTTACCTATTAGGAAATAGTCTGTTTTACCATTCCGAAACAGTGTTATTTTCCTAACCGATGAAGGGAAATATTAAATAATAATGTGACCAAATTATTTACTGCAGCAGCGTACTGCTCATAGCAATCAGCATGTCCCCAGAAACTGTTAAAGATTAATATGTGCAGGCATTTCCAGTTAATGTTACATAATTGAAGAATGGCATTGACATTTAATTAGTGACCTTACTGTTTTGAAGTCACACTTTCTATAAAATGCACATGTGAGGTTAGTGGAAATGTGTATGAGGGTGCTAAGATTGTGCAAATGTTTTCTGGTTTATCTTTTATTAAAAAACAGGATTAGAAAAACATGACTGCCTTCTCCCTAATATCTGCACACCACACCAATTGTTGAGTGTTATTGTATCTCTGTCCTATTGATTGATGAGCGCAGCTTTTGAAATTTTAATTTGTTGGCTTTGTCTAATTTTTCCCCAAAATTTCATTTGCGGAGAATAAATTTGCAGAAATCTCATTGCTGCAAAGCTTGTGATTGCTCTGAAAATACACGTAGGGCATAGGAGAGAAAGAGAGTAAACCTCGCTGGCCATAATAGTTAACACTTTTCAGGTGATGGAGAGAGAATCCTGCAGACTACAAAACAGAGAGTACCCTGGTGACCATAAGAGCTTACACTCTATAGAAGAGAGAGAGAGAGTACCTTTCTGAACATAAGAGCTTACACTACAGAAGAGAAAGAAGAGAAAGTCTTAGCCCTGATTAGAAATGAGCGAAACTCAGGCTCGGGCTCGGAAAATGACGTAAAAATCCCTGTGGTGAGTATCGCGCTGTGCTCATGTCTGAGTGATTACCTGCATTGTCTGCACTGCTGGAAGTGTTCATCGCAAATTAGGTTTTCATTCAGCATACTGAGATGTTTTGTTCATGGAGAATTCATGAAAAAAAACACACAGCCTACCCACCTCCGGAAATGTTTCGCTTTAGGCCCATAGCAAAACACTTCCGGAGCACGGTGGGCGATGTTTTTTTTTTCTTCAATTTTCTGTGAAAAAAAACAACTCAGTACGCTGAATGAAAGGCTAATTTGAGACAAACAAACAATTGCAGAAGTGCGGACAATGCAGGGCATCACTCAGACATGAGCACAGTGGAATGCTCACCATGGGGATTTTATGGTGGTGGTGGTCTGAGGTGTCTCCTTGGCATTTTTCTGCCCCCCTTTGTGGGATTCAGCCATTCTCTGAGCCTGCTGTGAGCTGGCAGTTGCTTAGAGAAGGTGTATCATGCCAGCTCTCAGCAATCAACTGTACTCACACTTTTCAGGCACGAGTGAAATGAAAGCCCTGACAGCAGATACTTCTGGATCAGAGCAATGTCAGCAACCTGATCAGATCATGTGTTCATGGTGCTTTCACTCGGGGATCCTACACAGGGGTGGGATTCAGCTGGCAATAAATGACTCCGGCAATCCGGTTCTCTGTATTCACTTGTGTTAGTGTCTTTAAGACACTAACACAAATTAATCCCCGTACCTCCGCACGCACCGCAATTCCGGGTTCAGTGGAGCCTGTCTGCTCCCAGACCTGGCGTGAAATGACGCACTGATACTGCAGAGGTCATGGCAGCGTGGTGAGGTTGCTCATCCTGCTGCTGCCTGCTATTGTGAGTGTGCCGCGGAGGAGGACGGAAGACAGAGGAGAGGCTGCTGGTACTTGGAGCAGTTAAGCACTCAGTGAGCCGAAGATGCAGGGAGTCAAGAATCTGCAGGGGAGAGGAGCCGCATAAGATTGGAACTATATGGGAAAAGGAGCCACATTGGACGAGATCTGCAGGGGAGAGGAGCCACATAAGATGAGAACTATATGGGAAAAGGAGCCATATGGGACAGGATCTGCTGTGGAAAGGAGCACATAGGATGAGATCTGCTGGGGAAAGAGGCCATGATGGGATCTGCAGGGGAAAGAAGCCATGATGGGATCTGCAGGGGAAAGAAGCCATAATGGGATGGGATCTGCAGGGAAAAGAGGCCATAATGGGATGGGATCTGCAGGGAAAAAAGGCCATAATGGGATGGGATCTGCAGTGGAAAGAGGCCATAATGGGATGGGATCTGCAGGGGAAAGAGGTCATAATGGTATGGGATTTGCAGGGGAAAGAGGCCATAATTGGATGGAATCTGCTGGAGAAAGAGGCTATGATGAGATCTGCAGGGGAAAGAGGCCATGATGGGATCTGCAGGGAAAAGAGGCCATAATGGGATGTGATCTGCAGGGGAAAGAGGCCATAATGGGATGGGATCTGCAGGGGAAAGAGACCATAATGGGATGGGATGTTCAAGAAAAGAGACCACATGGGATGGGATCTGTAGGGAGAAAGGAGCCACATGGGATGGGATCTGCACCGGAAAAGAAGCCACAAGGTATGAGATCTGTATGGGGAAGGTCGTCCGTTCCAATTTTAGCAGGGCTCCTTTTGTAATAATTTTTAAAAATTGTACAAAAACCATTTAATACAATATGAGTGACAGTGACTGGAACAACTGGTACTGGACAGGAAAGTGAAGGTATAGGAGGGTAAGAAGGGGAAAGAGATTTTACTTTTAATTACTAGTATTTTTTGGTTAAGGAAAGTGTGTTAAAATGGGTGTGGCTAACAAAATGGGTGTGGTTACATAATGGGTGCGGGTTTTCAAGTGGGCGGAATTTACAGAGAACCTGTTGTTAAAAATTTGAATTCCACCCCTGGGTTCACATAAACAGGAAGAGCATTGGTGTGGTAAGTGCTCAATGGAGCTGAAAAAAACAAAGATTTATCGTAATTGGAAGGGGGGGAGGGTTGAGGCAAAGTTGTGAAGAAACAGTATGAATAGCATGGGAGGGGAGATTGGGGAAAAAGCAATATAGGGAGGGATATGTATGAGGAGACAATATGGAAAATAAGAGAGGCAAAAGTGTTAGGAAACATTATGAGGAACAAAGGGGGAATGGGTGCTGAAACAGAGAGGTGGTATGTATAAAGAGAGAGTATGGAAAGTGATGGGATGGATTGTGTGAGGATGATGGGCAAGGGGGGAATGATTGTGGACACAGTATGGAGAGCAAGAGTGGAGGAAATGTGTGAGGAAACCATATGAGGAGCAGGGGATGCATGAGACAGCATAGGGAAGCAAGGGGGATCTCTGAGGAAACAGTATAGAGAACGTAGTATGTTTAAGGAAACAATATGAGGAGCGAGGGGAATGGGTGTGGAAACAATATGGGATGGTGGATGTATGAGGAGACAGTATGGAGAGTGAAGGGGGAACGTATGAAGAGACACTATGGTGAGGGGGATGTGTGCCAAAATAGTATGGGGAGGGAGAGGAGACTATGTAAAGAAACAGTATGATTAGCCAGGGGTAGTGGGAGGTAATGGGTGTGCAAGGAAACAGTAAAAGTAGTGGGGTGCGATGTGTGTGGAGACAGTATGAGGGAGAGGATGAATAGTGTGAGGAAACAGTATGGGGACAAAAGTGTGATGAGAGAACAGAATGGAGACTGGGTAGTGTGGAGGGATGGTATAGAGAGGGAGTAACATGGAGGGACAGTGTGAGGGCACAAAAAGGAGAGGACAGTATGCAGAGATGGGAGAGTGTTATGAGAGGGTACAGAATAAATACTAATCAGTGTAAGGGCACATAGTGTGAGAAGAAAGTGTAAAGAGATAGCCCAGTAAGGAATGGAGACGGCAATGTGGAGGCCATGTGCTACAAGAGGAACAGAGTATTGATCATAATTTGTGCATAGAAAATAGTTAGAGGCAATTATTTTTTGAACCACAGTGTAAGGCAGATAATGTTTTTCAGGGGCATTATAATCATGCTACTATTTTTAAGAGCACCATGTTGCGATGTGCTGCAGAAGACCACAAAGTGGTAGTGTGCAGAGAGGAGCTGTGTATGTGAAAAGTCATCATTATGTCTGGAGGATCCATGGATATGGGCCCCACCAGCCTAAAAATACTAGCCCACCGCCGCCAAGAACTGGCACATCACATTATATGTGCCAATCCTAGTGATTTATCTGGCTCATTTCGATTGCCCTGGTCTGGTGGCAATCGGGGTAATATAAGACAGCTGAGATTTTTCAAAAAATGAAGGCTGCCATCAAACCCTGGATTAGGCATCCATGAGACAATCCTATTACTAGTCCTGTAAGTGAAAAGAAATAAAACAAATACCGAAAAAATAATTTATTTGAAATAAAATGCACACACCCTCTTATCACCCATTTATTAACCCCCAAAACACCCTTGCAGATCCAGTGTAATCCATACAAATTCTCATGATGATTCTCGTCTCTGCTACATCCAGAGGCTGCATGTCTGCTCTCTGCAGGCTTCGGGAATCACTCACAGCAGAGGGGGACCCAGCTGTGAACAGGTAACATCACCGGAGATCACACGAAGGGTGTCTCATAGACGCTTCCAATTACTAATTGTGGCAGCTGTCATTTTTTGACAAATCACGGCTGTCTTTAACCTCAGTAACCCCTTACATTTACCTTGATTGCCGCTGCACTGGGACAATCTGGATGAGCTGGGTAAAGCGCCAGGATTGGCACATCTAAAGTATATGCCTTTTTTGGGCAGCTGCAGGCTGGTATTTTTAGGATTGGGGGGCCAATGTCCATGGCTCTTCCCATCCTGATAATACCAGGCCCCACCTTTCTGCTTTACCATGGCTCTTTATCAAAAATGCGGGAGACTCTATGCCTTTTTTAAAAATAATTTATTTAAATAGTTTAAAAAAAGCAGTTAGACACCCTGTATTTTGATATCCAGCTACGGTAAAGCTCAGAGGTGGGGATTGCAAATACTCGGAGAAGTGTTGGCCCTGCAGAAAGCACGTAGTGGTCACCTAGTCATTCATGCGGTCAACAAGTGTCGACTGTAAACAAGCTTCAACAATCAGGGAACTCATATTTTCATTTTACAATGCCAATTCCCCTTGCCAAAAAATGTCTTCAAATTTTTTGAAAAAAAAATGTATCTTTTTTGACACAAAAATCTCATTTAAGGAATTCAAAGAATTTTGGTATAATAATTTTGCTCAAAGGCTGCACACATGGAGAATTGTTGACTTTGTAGGGAGTGGAAAGAGTTCTACTGGTCAAACAAATGGTTGGCAACTAGTCACTGCGAAAAATCTACATTGATTAGGTAACACAAATGAACTGCTAATTTTTCAACTCAACTCCATTTCCCCAAAAATTTCTAAACAATTTTGGAAAATAATTGATAATTGTTCACAAAAATTTCACTTACAGTATAAAGTTTGACAGAGTTTGGTTGAATAATTTTCAACAATTTTGGCCTTTTTCATAATTCGTATCAGGAAAAATTTAACCCAGGCAAAGTCACCTTAATATTTAATTCACCAAAAATTAGAAAGAAGGTGAGTTTGTTATATCAGAAAATAGATGCGAGAAATACAATAAATTTTGCTTAAAAAAATATTGGATTTTGTGCCCAAACCTGGCAGAGTTGGCTTTTTGGTAAAATAAATAATGGTGGCTAGGTATCTTCCATTGAGCCTGAGTGTACGCAATTCTTTTGCAAAAGACAATACAATCTAGGTGATTTGGCATCAATTGTGGTGAACTTGGACATATGGGTGTCCAATTTCCATGAAACTGGGTAATTGACTACCTGTTTCTTGGGCACACGAAATGAAAATTGACGATGCAATGGAGGTAGAGGAGGAAATGTATGGAAAGCAGAAGGTGAGAATCATGATGAGGCTGATGACAATAACAAGGCACTACTTGTAGGTGTAGACTGGTTGCCAGAAAGATGATCATAAGGAGAAGAAACAGTACAGATTGAATCTTGCTTATTTTTCTAGTCAGTTGCCTTTTCCACATGAGCAAGTGATCCCGATTCATGTGTCGTCATACAGATGTAGTTCCTATTCGCTGTGTGCGAGAATGTACCTGGCTTATTTTTCAACAACACGGTCTGCATAATTTAATAGATTGTTACTTCGGCAACGTGGAAAAAAATTACCAAAGAATCCCACACAGAACTTATGAACACCATCACCAGACATTTCAAACAACATTAGAGGCTCCTCCACCATCAGCAGGTACCGTATTACGTGTTCCAGAGCTTACTGTAGAACAAGCTGATTTGGCCCCAGAGTATGTTTATAATGCATCGTGTCTGTGCTGTGTATCACATATGCATAGGTCCTTAACTCCTTGTGAACTCTGTCTGGTTCTCAGGTTGTGTCCAACACAGAATCATTAGGGTCCTCCACGTCTCTCCCTATTGTGGGTACCTCCTTGTGTCTGTAGCTCCCTTCACTGGTTGGGAGCTTGATATATCTTTTCACTTGGGCGCCTGATTGTGAGCCATCTGTGGGATCGCTGGACAAGGGTTTCTATGTTTTTTCTTTTTTGCATGATTCATGCTTGGTTTATTGTATTTACTGTATGACTTGCATGCTCTTGTTCTTTCATATATTGATAGCCGCTATCCCATTGGATTTACTACCAGTATAGCTCACAGGTGTGGTCCCTACGTTATAGACCTATTGGTCAAGAGTTATTATATTTATGGATTGATCTAGTACATGTCATTCTAGGGATCAGATTTATACATTGTTGTACATTGTACACAGGGCGGTACCCCATATTTCACATCTTGAAGATGTGGGGGTTCTCTATCTATATGTATTTTAAGTGATTTTAATTGTATGTCTCATGTGTCACCTTGATTGTTTCAATAAAATTCTATAATCAATCTTCACTTTTCTGAGGATCACTGTGATATATATATATATATATATATATATATATATATATATATTCATCCCTGGGTTTGCGCGTCTCCTATGCATGAGCTTTTTCTCTCTGGTTGTTCAACACAGAATCATTGTCTTCATCTATGATTCAGCTGACAGGTGCCTCTGTGTGTGAAATGGCCAGCACTCCTTGCCCTCCCCTCCAGATTCCCACCCTGAAGTTTTCCTTGGCTGAGAGTCCTACCACCATGGACAGTGTCCCTATCACCTCAGCTTGTAGGGCCTGCAACACGGATTGACGTTAGAATCGTGGTGTCTATCTACACCGGCTCCATGTTTGGCCACGTAATTGGCCGTTGTATTCAAGTGGCGAGTGGACATGTCTGATATTATCCTATTTCAGCAATAATAAATTATTTTAGACAACATGCACACTTTGGTAGATTAAAACTTAAGCTTATGTTTCAGTACATGGGAGACTTCTCTCTAAAAAAAATGGTGATCTCAAAACACAGGAATCGCACTTTAATTTACAAACAAGAGCAAACCTTGAATTCAGATTTAGTTGCAAAATCTGCAATGAATAATAATACCACCCTTGCTTGCTTACTTGCTATCACTTTGTGAAAACAACAGCAACAAAAATACAGCTATTAACCAATGACATGCTGTGCTCCCATGCTGAGTGTGCATCTTTCCCAACAGATAAAGGCTGAATCAATCAGCTTTCATCTGCCTTGAACAGCCGCCAGTGGAACGTTCCCCCCGTGGCTTTTAACCTGTTAAATGCCATTGTCGATCTCTGACATCAGCATTTAACGCATACTGGCAGAGGGGTGTTTTCTTCTGAACCCTCATCGGTGTGCCCACAATGTGATTGTGAGACACCAATAAGTTGTCACGACAGCTGGGGGTCAACTGATGACCCCTGTGTCTCTCACCTTAGTACCCTTGTGAAAACCAGCACGTGGCCGGCAATGATAGGAGACTGTGATTTTCTCTATAAAGAGCAATGCAGTGGGATTGCTGTATATAGAACAAGTGATAAGACTATTGCAGTCCTAAGGTGACTATTAAATGCAGTACAACATAGAAAAAAAACTGTTTTAAAAAAATGTGAAAAAAAAGTTCAAATGACTCCCTGTCACGCTGTACTCTAAGATGTACAATAGCAGCACAGCGCAGTAATGTGGGACTGAGAGGATTCCTGAAACTATCTCAGAAGGTAGTTAGCTGGTAAACCACTAGGGGGCGTAAAAGTGGAGGAAACGTATGAGCAGGGAATTCCCTAGCAGAGGTAATACTAGTCAAGCCCACCAGATGGCAGTAGAATCATCAGAAAGCCGTGTCACAACATGAGGTCTTGTAAGTACACAAGGGCAAAGTCTAAACGTAGTCAGAGGGAAGCAAATAGTCAGTAGCTGGGAAATCAGAGCCTAGAAGCGAGGGGGAGTGGGAAGACAAGACAGAATTAAGGCAAACAGATAAGGAACGAACAGGGAGACAGCGGGAGAGACACTGATGGCAACAGACAACAGAGGAGGTTAACAGGTCAGGTGAATATGGAGGTCAGGAGGAGGCAGGGCAGACAACAGGTCACTCAAGAGCAGAACACAGCAGAGCCAGAAGTATCACTGGCGAAGTCCAAGAGAAACAGTGCCCTAATAAAGCAGCCTGACCTCCAGAACAAGGCAGAAAGGATTAACCCCTAACGTGACCTGCATCAGAAGTGAAACTAAAAAAAAGGCTCAGCTCCAGCTGAGCCAGGAGTCAATCATGACACTCCCCTTTTGCTACATTGAAAATTAAAAAATAAAAAATATATCAAAATATACACATTTGATATTGCTTCATTTGTAAAAGTCTGATCTATCAAAATATAAAATAAATTAATCCAATCGGTAATCAACATAGTGGGAAAAAAAGTCAAAACGCCAGAATTGCAGTTTTTAGGCTGCAGCAGCAGAAAACAATTTAATCTTAGGTGACCTAAACATCATATACGGTATAACCTAAAATAATACTAATAAAATATTAGCTTAGGGCACAAAACACAAGCCCTCACCCAGACCCAGATCCCAAAAATGGAAAATGCTACCGCTCTCAGAAAGTCATGACACAAGCAAGAATTTTTTTTCAAAGTTTCAGCATTTTTTCACCACTTAAATAAAACAACAACCATACATGTTTGGTATCTATGTAATCATACTAACGTGGAGAATCATACTGCCTGGCCAGTTTTATGGTAAAATTAACTGTGTAATTAAAAAACATAAAAAACAATTGCAGAATTTCACTAATTTTGCTATTTTGCAACAATTGGAATTCTTTTCCTGCTTAGTTTTACATAATGCAATGACATGAATGGTGTCATTCAAAAGTACAACTCATTCCACAAAAAGTATAAAACAATTTTCAGCAAAAATAAGCCAAAAATAACCAGTGGCAGAGTCAAAAGGAATTCTGTAAAAGTATTATTTTTCTTTGAAAATGTAATTAATTAAAAACAAGCAAAGAAAAGGGCCTCAATGATCACAGAAAGGTACTGTAAAGGACCATAGGATAAATATAACAACCCTCAAAAATTATTATATATACATAGACAGTAGTGCTGTTGTTATTGAGTACAACAACTCATTGGTAAGAATATAACATTAATTCAATTATATGAGGCTGGAGACATGACACGAAGGGCCAGGTGTGCCCCTATAGGCAATATATAGTCACTGACAATTAGTACCATGACCAGGTATTTCTGGGAGACACTTTCTCAAAATGGGGTCACTATATAGATATCGCCAGTGTTTTGTGATGATGTTGAGATATTCTTCTCATTGTTTATGGTAAGTTGTGATTAATTGTATTTTGTATTCTTTTTTTTGTACATTTTACCTTCATTATTATATAGGAGCTTTTTACTAGAAATGTTCTTAACTCTTACGCATCCCCTGTGGATTTGCTGCCTACTGTAAAATCTTTCCATAAATCTTTCTTTCAACTCATTAGATTATATTTAGAAAGTTTGATGAGCAAATTCTTTAATATGTGAGAATGGTCCTACTGGTATACCTCAAATTGTGAAGAATCTGCTCTTATTAGAGAATTAGTCTCCTTTCTGTAGACATCAGTTTCGATTTCACCACCTGAATTAGTGTTAATCATTATGTCTAAGAATTATGTATTATTATATTATATTATTATATTAGCTGAAAGTGGAATGGCTGTGAAAGAAATTAATCCCTGTGTAATAACAAGATTTAAAGATCATGGATACAAACAGTTTAATACGTACTTTAGATTAGTATTTCCATCTTTTACTTGCAATATTCATTTCTAGATTTAATTTTCCCTTAACCCCTTCATACACATAACCGTACATTGATTGTGGGTGTAGGATGCAGATGGACAAAATAGGATTGTAACACCCCGGGGTCGAGGGGTTTTCACCTGACACATCGCCGGGTTGGGGGTGCAGATCCTATGTGTCTTCACAGGCTGGCCTGACCCGGTTGCACAACCCCGAGACGTACAGAAGGGAGGGGAGGTGGTGGATGGGAGGAAGGATGGAGGATGGGGGTGGTAGTGACGGTTAGGAAAGTGTTTTTACATTGGGATGCCAACTGTGGTCTGCGGGCCAGGGATGTGCCACCGCTGTGGGTTCTGCTCTCCGGGGCTGATGTTGAAGGTCGCAGCCGTGATGATGCCGCTCCCCACAGGCGGAGCGGGGTTACCCCAGGGAGGATGATGAAGGACGGACGGGGTGGTGGTAGTCCCCGTTGGCTGGGCGATGGTGCCGGCAAAGGAGAGACAGAGAGAGGGGCTGGGGTTCCAGGTCTTTTACTCACTGATAGTTCAGGCGCTTCCCCAGAGTACCGTTCTCTGCCACGATGGGCTCCAGCCGATCCCGGATCCATGAATGGTCTAGTCTGGTGTGTGTCAGCCTATGGGCCCTTCCTCCTTTGATGTGCTAAGTATCGGACACCGGTGGCATGAAGCACTTGGTGATCCTGGGGTCAGAAAAGTGTCCCATTCTGTATATTGATAGCACGGTACCGATGTGGGGCCGGTTGAAGAACACAGCCCCGGATCCTATATGCTATTTGGCTGCAGACTCGGTAGGACAGGTCCGGTGACTTTTCTAGCTGTTTCCGTGACCCTTGCAGAGTTGGTAGACAACGTGAATATGCTTTCCCTAGGGTTATGTACCCCGACAGCACCGATCCTGTGGATGCAGCCGCCTGCTTCTCCCCAGTGACTGTATTGAACCCCTTGGCCCACAGAGCTGCCTTGCGGCACGTCCGCTCTGCTGTGTGTCTGTAACTGTTCTCCTCTTGTTGTAGTTGTGTTGTGTGTTCCAAGCTGTTTTCCCCAGCCACTGGCACCGGCTGGTTCACTACTCTCACTAGGTCAACCTGCTCTTTCCACTGTGGGCTCCTGACTCCCCCTGGTGGTTGCTTCTTCCTGACCCTGAGTCCCGATTCCAGTGGATCGGGGAGCCCCTGGTGCGGTGGTGTCCTGTAAACCCGACCACTGGAGTGACCCCCTACTGTGACCCGATTCTGGCCTGGTCCCCATGGTCAACCCATTGTGACTGTATGTATGTATGAGTGAAAGCCAGTACCGAGCTTCCTTGAACCCAGGATAAGTACTACACCCTAATGGAGGTGCAATACTCTGTGGCGCCTGAAGCCTCAGAGGTGCCACATTTCCCGGGACTGCAAAATTTTACAGGGATCACCGCATTTTGTTATGCATTTAACCATACAATATTTCTTTGGTTTATGGGAGGCACAGCACATTAAATGTTTCAAACAGGTAACTCCATACGGTTCATAGCTAGCATCATTGACACTTTCACACATGGTATATACATTCTGTACATGGTATCAGCATAACGGTATTTACAGTTGTTAGCAGACTATAATTACATGTGATATACATTCTGTACATGGGATCAACATTATTTACATTTTTCAACATAGCATTATCACTAGAGATGAGCGATGTTCGAGGTTCGCCAATTTCATGTTCGAGTGATTTTGGGGGGTGTTCGAGTCGTAAGATGAACTCAAACGATTTGGTAAAAGCTCGGTAGTTCGAGTTACGTTCAAGAACGGTTCGATCAATAAAAAGCCTCGCTAGTAACTAGCTGGCTTTTCACTGTAATAGTGTAAGTCACTGTGAATTACGCTATTATCAAAATTCAGCGTATAGTGTGCGGGGGGGGGGGGGACAGGGTTTAGATCAGTGCTGCTGCTGAGTGCTGAAAGAATGCCGATTGCCATTTTTTTTTTCCCCCTAACCACGTGTACAGTGAGGTGGGCCAGGCTGTCAGCAAATCACAGAGACACACACTGCAAAGTGGATTTTTTGCCAGACAAGCAAGGGCTTGTGTCATAGGCTGTGCATGTCACTTGTCTTTGCTCTATAAGATCCGGCCATTTTCCCTGTCGCCGCCATTATCTCTCTGCTGTGGGTAGGTGACAGTCACTGCTCCCGCTCCCGCTGCTGCTGCTGTGTGTGCTATAGCCATAGAGGGCAATCTACACAGCGCTTTAGGGATTAGGGACTCCTTGTAATTTAAGCCCTTTTTAGGGCTGCATTACAGCCGTTCATAGGCATTGTTGCTAGGCTGGTCCATGCAAACGCTGTGCAGGGCTTTAGATAACAGCGTCTGGCTACATCAGCTCTGGCATGTCCTTGTTGCATTTTTTCATTGGCAGGGATAGAAACAGAGGCTTCCTTTGCTGTCCTGCTACCTACAACACCTGTGCATTCTACCCTCCTGCCCATTTTTGCTACGCTATTTTTATAGCAAACAGTGCTGACACTTAGTGGCATCCAAAAAGTGTCTGCTATACTAACTTAGTGTCCCACTGGTGCCAAGCAAGGTCCACCACCTCTGCATTCTACCCTCCTGCCCATTTTTGCTATGCTATTTTTATAGCAAACAGTGTTAACACTTAGTGGCATCCAAAAAGTGTCTGCTATACTAACGTAGTGTCCCACTGGTGCCAAGCAAGGTACACCACCTCTGCATTCTACCCTCCTGCCCATTTTTGCTATGCTATTTTTATAGCAAACAGTGTTGACACTTAGTGGCATCCAAAAAGTGTCTGCTATACTAACGTAGTGTCCCACTGGTGCCAAGCAAGGTACACCACCTCTGCATTCTACCCTCCTGCCCATTTTTGCTTTGCTATTTTTATAGCAAACAGTGCTGACACTTAGTGGCATCCAAAAAGTGTCTGCTATACTAACTTAGTGTCCCACTGGTGCCAAGCAAGGTCCACCACCTGTGCATTCTACCCTCCTGCCCATTTTTGCTACGCTATTTTTATAGCAAACAGTGCAGCCAGTTTTAGGTCCATAGTTGCATTGTCAGGGATAGTCAGTGTTGGTTCTTCAGCTGTCAATAAGGCTAGACCACCTCTGCATTGTACACCACCTCTCCATTTTTGCTATGACATTTTAAGTGTCCAGTCTGGTCACAAACAAAATGAGTGGCAAAAGGACAGATGCTGGTGGAAAGGGGAACAGTCGTGTTGGAAAGGGAAAAAAAGTTTGTGTCCATGGGGGAGGGGGTACAGCTACAGTAACATCTGCTGAAGAAACGCCATCTTCAAGCAAAAGTAAGATGTCTACTACTTTCCGTGGACAATCCGATGTGCTCCCTTACTGTAACAAAGGTAGATGATGCACAAAAAAAGAACATGCTTGAATGGATTGCAAGTGCCCCAACAAGTGTCCTCTCCTCCACCTCAACTTCAACATCCAAAAAACAACAGTCCTCTGAGTTGTCACCCCAATTGCACTTGCTTTCTCCCAGCTCTCAAGTATCCACCCACCCTGCAGAGTATGGTGTAACAGAGATGAGTGAGTCTGCAGAGCTGTTCAATCACACTATAGGCTGGGAATCAGAGGTCTGCTCCCAAGCTACAGTGAATACAGACCAGGAAATGGTCTGCAGTGATGCCCAGAAGCTTTGCGAGTCTGATTCAGGCACTGATGAAGAAGTTTCTGAGCATAATGTAGACCCTCATTCACAAACTGTAACACCTCTTGGTGGAGACAATGAGGAACATACTGATGATGATGAAACTCAGATACCTGATTGGAATGACAACTTAACAATTCAGTCAGAGCAGGAAGAGGTTAGGTCTGAGGACGAGGGGAGTGCAAACACACCAGTTGATGATGAGGTTGTAGATCCCACTTACTGTCAACCCACAGTCAGGCATTCGAGGAGGTCAGCAGAGTCGGTGTAGGAGGATGAGACTGACGATGAGGTTAGATTGCGCCTTCCTGGACAAAGACGGAGTACTGGCAGCACGTCAACAACTGCATCCTCAGCCACAACTCTGCCTCTGAGCACAAGTCGGGGTGGCTCTGCAGGTCACATGGGCTCTAATAGTTGCATTGCCTGGTCCTTTTTTTACATCGCAAAGGATCACCCAACTCATGTGATCTGTAGGCTTTGTCGCCAATCTGTAAGTAGAGGCCAAAAACTCACTAGTTTGACCACTTCGTCCATGAACCGTCACATGAATAACAAGCATAAATCCCAGTGGGAAGCTCATTATGCTACAATGAGGCCAAGCGGAACGGGCCAACCACCGTCTGCCCCTTCAACTGCATCCGCGCGCTCTTCATCCTCTATGACTGTGGGGACAGCTGTCACACATGTTTTTCTACACAGACCATCCACCTCTTTAACCGCAACAGGCAGTTTGCTTGGCAGGTCATCATCAGTTGTTTTGGGAAGGGAAACAGGTGCTGTTGTAGAGCTCTCTCAGACATCGAGAGCACCAACTTTGGATGAAGGCAATATCATGTCTACGCCTGCACTTTCCTCACAGACCAGCAGTTTTCCAGGGACACCCTACTCCACACCGTTTCCACACAGCAGCCAGATCTCGGTCCCTCAGATGTGGACAATTAAAAGGCTATTTCCTCCGAGCCATGACAAAGCTAAGAGGTTGACTTTCACCCTCTGCAAGCTGTTGGCTACAGAAATGCTTCCTTTCCGCCTGGTGGACACAGAGGATTTTCGAGACCTTATGTTTGTTGCAGTCCCCAGTACCAGATGCCCAGTCGCCACTACTTCTCCAAGAAAGGTGTGCCTGCGCTACACCAGCATGTCGCACACAACATCACCGCTTCCTTGAGAAACTCTGTGTGTGACAGGGTGCATTTCACCACCGATAAGCATGGACAGGGGCGTTACATATTGCTGACTGGGCACTGGGTAACTATGGTGCGAGATGGAGAAGGGTCTGCTGTACAAGTCTTGCCGTCCCCACGACTTGTGCATCAATTCTCTGTATGTCAAAGTTCCTCCACTGCTTCTTCCTCCTCAACCTCGTCTGGGTCCTCCACCTCCACCCCAAGCCTGCCTGGTCAGGCCACCCGCGTTGTAACTGCGTACAAGGAATCCCGCACACCTCCTTACTATGCTGGCAGCAGAGCTCAACGGCATCAGGCGGTCTTTACCTTGAAATGTCTTGGAAATAAGAGTCACACAGCTGAAGAGTTGTGGTCAGCTCTTTCGAGCAAGTTTGGTAAATGGTTGTCTCCACTCAACCTGCAGCCAGGGAAGGCTGTGTGCGGCAATGCTGCAAACCTGGGTGCGGCCCTATGCCGGGGCAAGGTGACACACATGCCTTGTATGGCTCACGTGTTGAACCTTGTTGTCCAGCAATTTTTAACCCACTATCCCGGCCTAGATGGGCTTCGGCACAGGGCATGGTGACTCTCTGGTCACTTTCGCCGTTCAGCGCAGCTGACAGACTTGCATCGCTCCAGAAGTCTTTCGGCCTGCCGATTCATCGCCTGAAAGGCCATGGGGCGACATGCTGGAATTCGACTCTCCACATGTTGCAGCGACTGTGGCAGCACCGCCGAGCCCTGGTGCAATACGTTATGATGTATAGCCTGGGCCAACAAGATGCAGAGGTGGGGAAGATCACGCTGCTGGAGTGGTCTCAGATCAAGGACCTATGCACCCTTCTGCACAGTTTCGACATGGCGACTAATATGTTTAGCGCTAACAATGCCATTATCAGCATGACAATTCCAGTCATTTACATGCTGGAGCACACTCTAAACACTATTCGGAGTCAGGGGGTGGGACAAGAGGAAGGGGAGGAATTACAGGAGGATTCATATGTGCAAGGGATACCAACATCACCAAGGTCCAGACGTTCAGCATCACCAAGGCGGCAGGCATGGGACGGTGGGGGAGAGGGATTAACAAGGGCGCATGGTAGCAGCCAAAATGTTGAGGAAGGTGCAGGAAACCAGAAGGAAATGGAGGATGAAATCTCGATGGGCATGGAAGACTCAGCAGATGAGGGAGACCTTGGTCAAATTTTGGTTGAACTAGGTTGGGGGAGAAGTCAGAGGAAGAAAGCACAGTTATCACCTTGCCGCCACAAACACAGCGAGGACTTGGTCCGCATGGATGTGCAAGACACATGAGCACCTTCTTGCTGCACTACCTACAACATGACCCTCAGATTTTCAGAATTAGAAGTAATGATGACTACTGGGTTGCCTACTATTATATCCCCGGTACAAGTCCAAATTTGGTGAAATAATTCCAGCCATAGAAAGGGACTCACGTATGCATGAGTATCAGCAGTAGCTGTTACTCAATCTTAGCTCGGCTTTTCCACCAAACACCAGTGGTGCACGGAGTGAATCTGCCAGTTGTAACTTGTCAAGCATGGGACTGTCTCGTCATTATCAGTCAAACCATACCAGCAACACCATATCTGGTGCTGGTAACAGAAATTTTATGGAATCGTTTCATAATTTTTTTAGACCATCCAATACAAGGCCACAAGAGACAAGAAGTCTGACGCATAGTCGACGGCTGGAGAGGATAATACAGGAGTATCTCCAAATGAACATCGATACCATGACTTTGCAACTGGAGCCTTGCTCATTTTGGGCTTCAAATCTTGAAAAATGGCCTGAGCTCGCCACTTACGACTTAGAGATCTTGTCGTGTCCCGCAGCCAGCGTTGTCTCTGAACGTGTCTTCAGTGCTGCTGGGTGTGTGCTGACAGATAAGCGCACGCGTCTGTTCAGTGACAAGCTGGACAGACTAACGTTCATCAAGATGAACAAGTCATGGTTCAGCAAAGACTTTGCTACCTACCCCGGTGTCATCCTGGGGACAGTTAAGGCTGGCTTATTTTTCAATTTGCTTGATGCTAATGAACACATCCAATTTGCAACTGGGGCACAAGTAATGTCACTGAAGTGGTGTGTGTGGCCCAATTTTTGGAAAAAAGGGAGACTCTGTTCGGAGTCCCCTTGTGGTGTTTTTAAAAATGAGCCAAGATGAACAAGTCATTGATCAGCAAGGACTTTGTTACCCCGGTGTCATCCTGAGGAGAGTAAAGGCTTGTGGATTTGGATAGTGCTTCATGAAAATCTACCTGTCAAGTTTTCAACTGGGGGACAGTGATGCCACTAAAATGGTGTCTGTGGCCCAATTTGTGGAAAAAAGGGAGACTCTGGTTGTAGTCCACTTGCTGTGTTTTACATGATTTTAGGGCATGACATGCCTATATCTGTGTCTCTTCCTCTTTTTACTCGTCCTTTTGTTTTCACATGAGTATATGTCCTTGTCACTTTCCCATGTGTTTGTGGTGTCTTGGGAGTTGTTTGTCACCTTTTGGACACCTTTGAAGTTGTTTTTATGTGTTTTTATGTGTTTTTGTTTGCCTCCAATTGTTTTCAATAGGGTTCGAGTGGTTCGTCGAACGGTTCGTCGAACGTTCGTCGAACAAGTCCTCCGTTCGATGAACCAAACCGAACTCGAAAGCCAGGGGGGTGGCTCATCTCTAATTATCACACCTTCATTAAGGAAAACTGGTCATTTTCTTATGACGTTTGAGTCCAGTGTGCCACCGGTTGGTGCACAACTTTAGCAGATGTCCCGAAGGACCAAAAAGGCTGCAATAATTCTGGAAGGGTGCACAACTGGTGCAATTATTTACAGGTGCACTTCCGAATACACAATGTCCAGTGGCCCGGTTGTCCATGATTTAAAACAGGGAACATTTTCAAACAAATTACTGGGGGCATGGGAACTCCTGGCCGGCCTGTCTCAGGTAATTCTCCTTTGCGGTTTGATTAGACTTGTTGTAATACCCCTTTCTGCAGGGCTCTTGGGTAACAATGGGAACTAGCATTGGCATTGCTACTTGGGTGGGTGCTGATGTTGCAGCTGCCACCTCCGGACGACGCAGCCCCACGTCCAGGGCATACCATATCTCCTTTTTGCCAGGTATAGATGACTCCATCACCGGGTATAAGTGTCTACAAGGATGACCTCTGGGGAAATGGGCTTCTACATCCCGCCAGGACACAAATACCTCCCTACCGAGTCTTGGTTCAGCGATAAACCCCCACCCTTTACACAGGTCAAACTTGGTCACAGTACCTTTATGGAGCTCCCCCCGGGTCGATGGACGGGCCCGTCGGAGGTGCTCCTTGTTCGCTAGGTTTCTTTTTCCTACCTCCGCCAGCCATGCCCGTCGCTGACTTTCTTCAGTGGCTAGCTAGACGAGGGCGGCTTGACGGTCCTCCTCCTCGTTGGTGTCCACAAACATGGCATCCCCCGTTGTGCCAGCAAAGGGGATAGAATAGGGCTTTTCCCACACCAGGCCCGAGTGGATGCCCTTCGGTTGTCCGGTGTGAACCTCAGGTCCTGGTTCACCGCAAGCTCCCCATTCTGCGGCAACAGGTCCCCCTGCTACTGGAACTAGGGAAACATTTCAGGAGGTCTGGTCGACGGCAGCCTGCTGTGTGGCTACCTGGTGAGCGGTAGCTGGATCCTGGTCGGGGTTTACGATGTGGTCTTCCCCACTCTGGTCATCGTTGGCCTAGGTGTTGGCTGCCGGTTTGGAATCAACGGGGTCTTTGGTTACCGGGATATCGGCTACTGAGTCCTCAGCTGCCTGGTCGGCATTGGCCTGGGTGTTGGCTGCCGGGTTGGAAGCAGCGGGGTCTTCGGCAATCGGGGTGTCGTCAGCCAGGTCCACAGCTGCTCTGTCGGCGGCGGCCGGTTCCAGGGTCGGGTAACAGATCTCCCGTTTAAGGGCTGGAGCAGGCAGACAAGTTGGTGGCTTCTGGACAGTGTCACGTTCGGCAGGGGCAACCAGGTCATTTGTCACCCTTCCGCATTGCTCTTCCTCCAGGTGTTGTGGTTTTGGTAGAGCATAGGCCCGCATCACCGCCACCGAGCCCATCATGGAAGCTTCCCATTCCTTGATGGCATACAGCTGCTGTTGCCTCATCTGCTGGGTCAGGAGCAGCAACTCCGCCTCCATGTCCTCTGGTGTCCACATGAATAGGTGCACCGGTGTGCCCCCTTGGCAGCCTGGTTCTGCCATCCTGAACACTCCTCAGCACATGAAGTTAAGGTGCGACCACTTCCTTGGAGCTCCAGGGCAGACTCCCTGTCTTGGTCATCTCTCTGGCTCTCTCCTTTCTGCACTCCAGTTTCGTTTCTACAGTCTCTTGACATTCGAGGCCGGAGTTTAACTTTCGCACCACTGCAGCATGTCAGCCCGCAAAGAGTGGGAATTTTCCCGCCCACTGGTATTCTGTAATTGCAGCTAGGTCCAGATTTTAAATAAACAGTCTAATTTCCATAAAGCGCACAGTACCTAATGAATGCGGGCATGAATATCCTGTTTGTGACGCCAAATGTAACAAACCGGGGTCAAGGGGTTTTCACCCGACACGTCACCGGGCCGGTTGGAACAGATCCTCTGTGTCATCACGGGCTGGCCTGGCCCGATTTCGTGACCCTGAGACGTTCAGGAGGGAGGGAAGGCGGTGGATGGTGAGGAAGGATGGAGGATGGGGATGGTAGTGACGGTTAGGAAAATATTTTTAGATCATGATGCCACCTGGAGTCTGCGGGCCAGGGATGGGCCTCCGCTGTGGGTGCTGCTCTCCGGGGCTGATGGTGAAGGTCGCAGCCGAGATGGTGTCGCTCCCCACAGCCGGAGCAGGGTGACCCCAGGGAGGATGATGGAGGATGGACACAGTTGGTGGTAGTCCCTGTTGGCGCCGCAGTGCTGGGCGACGGTGCTGGCAAAGGAGAGGCAGAGACAGGGGCTGCGGTTCCAGGTCTTTTACTCACTATTAGTTCAGGCACTGCCCCAGAGTACCGATCTCTGCCACGATGGGCTCAAGCATATCCCGTATCTGTGAAAGGTCAAGTCCGGTGTGTGTCAGTCTATGATTCTTCCTCCTTTGATGCGCTAAGTATCGGACACCCGTGGCATGAAGCACTTGGGGATCCCGGTATCAGTAAAGTGACCCTGTATGCTGTGGGGCTTGTCAAAGACCTCAGCCCCAGATCTTATATGCTATTTTGCTGCAGACTCGGTGGGACATGTCCAGTGACTTTTCTAGCCGTTCCCGAAACCCTTGCAGAGTTGGTAGACAATATGAAGTATGACTGCCCTAGGGTTCTGTACCCCGACAGCGCCAGTCCTGTGGAAGCAGCCGCCTGCTTCTCCCCAGCGACTGTGTTGAACGCCTCGGCCCACAGAGCTGCCTCACAGCACGTCCGCTCTGCTCTGTGTCTGTAGCTGTTCTCCTCTTGTTGTAGTCGTGTTGTGTGTTCCAAGCTGTTGCCCCCAGCCGCTTGCACTGGTTGGTTCACTACTCTCACTAGGTCAACCTGCTTTTTCCACTGTGTGCTCCTGACTCCCCCTGGTGGTTGCTTGTCCCTGACCCTGAGTCCCGGTTCCAGAGGATCGAGGAGCCCCTGGTGTGGCGGCGTCCTGTAAACCTGACCGCTGTAGTGACCCCCTACTATGACCTGACCCTAGCCCGGTCCCCATTGGGGAGGGCAACCCATCGTGACTGTATGTATGTGTGAGTGGAAACCGGTACTGACCTTCCTTGGACCCAGGATAAGTACTACACCCTAATGGAGATGTAGTACTCTGTGGAACCTGGAGCCTCAGGGGCGCCACAGGATCATGAGCTGCAGTTGTTTTATACAAGGTCAGATCTTCTATGCTACAAACAAGGGAGTACATATCATTGGTGCAACCTGAGCAGCCGCACAAAGGCCCAAGGGGAAGGGGGCTCATTTCTACCTCTAAAGCAGGTCTAATCATGGTGGTCTATTGGGTTGCAAAGGGCCTATATATCGTTCTTGCATGGGGGCCCTATTTTTTTTGCATCTGCTAATGACGACACAGCTAGTTCATGGCTGTTTAACCACTTAAATACTGACAGCAGCATTTAGAGGGGTTATCTGAGAATTCATATTAAATTAATACTATACTCAATAAAGAAATTTGGAAAATTGTATCATATTGAAAAATATTTTATTTACTTAATTTATCACATTTTTTCGGAAAACCCCTTTTAAATTATTAGATTCAAGGGTGGGAGGTGGGTCTACATTTTTTTTCCATAATAGGGTGTCGGAGACTTCCCATGACATTCAAGAGCCTACACGAGATGTGAATAGAAAGGGGTTAAACCACGCTGCTGTATTGATGATATACAGACAAGATCCTTGTACACGATTTCTTCAAAGTAACGCATCTCAGAGGAATCTTTCTCCTTCATCAGGAACGATCATCAGGTCGTGGTTTTGTCCTGATAAAGGAGAAGATTTTCTCTGAAAAGCAATGACTTTGAGGAAATTATGTACAAAAATCTTGTCTGTTTATCAGCAATATGGCAGCGTCGCTTAAAGGGAACCAATCAGTATCAATAAGTATGATACAATCGACCTAGCAGGACCTGTGTGAGGTCATACCCATGTGACTTGGTATCCAGCTTTGTTGGCTGAGGCCATGCCCCTTTTGGTCCCATGGGTATGACCTCACCACAGGTCCTGCTAGGTCAATTGTATCATACTTATGGTAAATCTAATAAAAGAAGTGGATAACTATGCATACCTCCCCAGATATTATCTGATCCTCAGCTGCTGTCACTCAACAATTTGCTGATTTTATAAACTTTACTTTCTTGGATTTCAAAACCTAAACATCCAAGCTGACCACTACAGGTATGTACAGAATCATGACTCCGCCTATTGTTTTTTCCTTGTATATAATGTCTTTCATTTCCAATGTAAATTTCTCATGATTAAGGGCCAAGTTTTTGGGGCCTGAAACGCGTACACGTGGTCTGCTTTTAAAATTGTTGATGTTGATGTTTTTTATATGCATGTGTGGCGCCCCTGACCTGGTCAGACGCCACTGAGTACTGCACCCATGCTGGGTGAGTGCAAATAGGTAATTCAAAAGGCTGGAATAGGATGTGTACGCACAGACACATAGTAACCAGGTCTTTCCCACACACTAGAGGGGACCCTTGGGCAGACCTAAGAGGTGGCGTACCTCCACATCTCAGCTAGGGGTGCTGGGGAGGGGCTGGAAGCTAAGGTGGCAGTGACAGTCAGAAGAGGAGTAGGAGAGGAGCAAGCCGAGTCTGAAGCGGAGAGCGCAGGGAGAAGGAGCGATCAGGCACACGGACCCGCTAGTCAGACCCTGCCCGTGAAGTAGACGTTAGCGGGGGAGACGGTTGCCACACAGTCAGCCTGAAAGACACCTGAAGAGAGAAGACAGGCAGTTGAGTATGGAGACTCCTGGTAACCAGGCACGAACGGGGAACAGGTCCCTAGAGCCAGACATCCATTTAGTGGTCTGCTAAACCTGCTGGTGGGGTGGACAACAAGTCCCACACCAACCAACACAGAGTCCGAGCATCAGCAGCAACGAGGGGGCCCATAAGGAGGATCGAGCCTGGAGCCATCTTCCTTGGTCCAAGTTGCCAGCAAACAGGCCAGAAAGAGGAGAAAAGGCAGTTGCAACTTCCCTGGATGAATCCCACGGTACTTTAAGTCAGGGATTGTCCGAAACAAGAAGTGCTAGGAAGGCGAGTTAGTGGTTACCCTTATGCCAGCCTGAAGAATACCTGGTTCTCTCTTGGTGTATCTCAGCATCGCCCGGGTGCCACTTGAAGCATTTGAAAGTAAGTAAAAACCAGTTGCAAGACACTTTGGACTGAGACTGAGTCATTCTGCGACCTGTTGTTCTACACACATACACCCGAGCCCCTGGGGCCAGCCTCACTCTCGGGAGGCCACACCACCCGACTGTAGATTCCATCAGCCCCAGACGCTCGTTAAAATCTCAGTGGCGGTCACCCATCACCCTGACCGCAAACCGAGAGTGGCATCACGATTCAGATGTAAATAACCTGTCATACCTGTTGCCAGAGAAGATCCCAAAGAGAAGTCCCTGCGGTGTCCCTGGAGGTGGAGCAGTGTCCCTGAGGCGACTGCCGTGGCGAGGGGGCGACTCATCTGGCGTCACGAACAGGATAAGGACTAGACTTGTTAAGACAGGTGACAGTGCACCTTAGAGGTCCGATCAGAAAATTTGGACCGCCGCCATATTGACATTGCAAAAGCGCGCGAATTTGAAGACTGCAGCCCACGCAGAAGAGAAGTACCGCCCACGAAGAGGTGTGGCTGGCTCAGGATCCCTGGAGCATTTTGACCCCATGAGAGAAGAAGATGGGGGCGGATCTGTCCAAGAACTGCGGGGATGTCCCAGCCCTGTGGGAGGAAAACAGCAAGAAACGAAACTTAAACTGAGGTGTGACAGTGACCTGGTGAGCAGCGTCAGAGAGAGGATGGCATCTGCAAGAGGTGTCCAGGGAGAACCAGGTTGGACCAGGCCCATGACCGCAGTGTAGCTGGAGGCAGAAGTGGGGAACATTGCCAACAGAATGGAAGAGCGGAACAGGCAGGAAATAGCCGCTTGGAAGGAAGAAGTGATAATGGCAATCAGAGGCATGTGGCTGCTGGTGCAGCGAGGCCCACCTAGAGGTGCCATCCAAGCCCAGTTGGAGTCATCATCGGCAATGGCGACCCTGCTGCAGGAGATCTCCGGCTCAATCCTGGGTGAGTCCCGAACTGCCCCTGTTCCACCCGTAATGCCCGATGCGGTGCCTGATGCGATGCCCGGCACGATACCCGATGCGGAGCCCGATGCGATGCCTGATGCGGTGCCTGATGTGATGTCTGGTGCGATCCCCGATGCGACGTCTGATGCGATCCCCGATGCAACACCAGAAGCGACATCCGCGGCCAGACCAGACCAGGCTGCAACGCCTCCTATCACGGCCAGACCAGACCAGGCCTCAACGCCTTTTGTCCCAGCCAGACCAGACCAGCCCG
The DNA here is from genome assembly GCF_048569485.1 of Anomaloglossus baeobatrachus. Taxonomy (NCBI): domain Eukaryota; kingdom Metazoa; phylum Chordata; class Amphibia; order Anura; family Aromobatidae; genus Anomaloglossus; species Anomaloglossus baeobatrachus. The sequence continues at coordinate 138,867,732 of NC_134358.1, forward strand.
CAATGCCTCCTGTCTCGGCTAGACCAGACCAGGCAGCAATGCCTCCTGTCATGGCCAGACCAGACCAGGCCGCAACGCCTCCTGTCACGGCCAGACCAGGCCACAATGCCTCTTGTGCCAGCCAGACCAGACCAGGCCGCAACGCTTCTTGTCCCGGCCAGACCAGACCAGGCCGCAACGCCCCTTGTCCCGGTTGCCCGACCAGAGGTGGTCACAGAGCCCCAGTCGCTGACTGGAGGTCCTGTCCTTGTGCTCCGGCATGAAGCAGACAAGGAGATGGCTCGACTAAAGAGAGAACTAGAGGCTCGGTTCCCCGCACACCTAGTAGACAAGTACTTGGTTCCTAAGCTGCCATCTAGACCTGAAGCGGTCCCAACACCCTCTCCGCTGGAGAGGGATCCATAACCCTGCCCGGCTGCTGGAGGCTCGTCCCCAGAGCTGCTGCCAAAGCGATCGGAGGAGGACACAGCACCCTTAAAGATAAAGGGAGGCCTGGAGATCATGCTGCCGTTCCCCCGACGACCGGAAGAGGTCACAGCACCCTCCGCCAGGGAGGGAGACGAGATTCAGCCACCACCGCTGCTATTCCCCAACATACCAGAGGAGGACACAGCATCATTAAAGAGAAATGGAGGCCTGGAGGTCGTGCTGACGTTCCCCCAATGACCGGAAGAGATTGCAGCACCCCCTGCCGAGGAGGAAGAGCTGATCGCATATAGCCCCGGCATGTATGTGACCTGGGAGCCGGCTGATGACCAGGTGATGGTGATGCAGAAACCAGCCCGCAGAGAATGGTGCCGCGTGAGAGCAAGGCACCCCCTTGTGCAGCCTACCCCTGAGAAAAAGCAAGTAGAGGCCAGGGACCTGCAGGAGAAGCAGTCCCTGCGGCGGGCCAGGCACCAGGCCAGAGGTCCCCTCCACCGTGGGGTAGTAGAAGAATTTAACTGGCACATGGGGTATGGCTTCATAGTGGAGGCCTGGGTTAAAGAAGGCATCTTTGTGTCTCGGCGGGACGTGCAGTCCCATCTGCCCAGCGATCACCCTGGTCGTGATCTCTATATGGGGGATGTGGTAGAGTACACCAGGCATATGGGGGAGAGAGGCTGGTTTGCCGTAGACGTGGATCCATGCCCAAAGAAAACCGTAGGTAGCTCAGACTCCACCCCTACTGCTTCTACCAGGTCCCCTGAGTCACCACCACCAGGGGACACCCAAGACTCCCAAAACGCTCTTCATGCAAATGCAAGTGCCCAAAATCCAAACCCCAAGGATCAGTGCATTGAAGTGCCAAGCACAGGTCTCAGTAGGCGCAATTCTATTTAGTTTAATGTGAAAATAAAGAACAGAAATATTTACAGTGTTATTGAAGTTAAGCAACGTTGAAATGTTCAGGTGAAATGTGCCCACAAGAACTTTTGTGTGAACTTTAAAGTTTTTCCCTGTTTTAGCACCATGTTTATGTGCACTTTTAAAAATGGACCACAGGCTATGAACTGGCTATAGCCACAAACTCTCGCATTGCAAAAAGTTACCCCAGTGGCACCAACCTCAGAGCACGCCTGTTTATGGGGCCTGGCTCTGCACCACCAGGAAGCACGCCTGTTGATGGGGCCTGCGGTCCAAAATTCCAGAGCATGTCTGTTTATGGGGCCTGGCTCTGCACCACCAGGCAGCACACCTGTTTATGGGGCCTGGCTCTCCAACACACAGAAGCTGGTACGCCTGTTTATGGGGCCTACCTTAAACCACCATCCTCAGGAGAGGAAGATTGGAGGAAAGGTCTGGGATAGAGCGGTCCCAGACCTTGTCACCAAAGGGACCGGTGACCTGTCTCTTGGAGGTTCTTGGGTGGGTTCAGGACTTGTGGGTGGTGGGTGGTGAAGAATGGTACCTGGTATGGTGTTTTATGTGAATGCCTCCCCTGTGTGGGAAAAGTTGTATTAACATTTTTTATTCTCTTTGCAGCCCGAGGATGTGCTGTTGATAACCAAGGGGGAATGTGGCACCCCTGATCTGGTCAGGCACCACTGAGTACTGCACCCATGCTGGGTGAGTGCAAACAGGTAATCCAAAAGGCTGGAATAGGGTGTGTACGCACAGACACATAGTAACCAGGTCTCTCCCACACACTAGTGGGGACCCTTGGGCAGACCCAAGAGGGGGCGTACCTCCACATCTCAGCTAGGGGTGCTAAGGAGGGGCTGGAAGCTAAGGTGGCAGTGGCAGTCAGAAGAGGAGTAGGAGAGGAGGAAGCCGAGTCTGAAGCAGAGAGCGCAGGGAGAAGGAGCGATCAGGTGCACGGACCCGCTAGTCAGACCCTGCCCGTGAAGTAGCCATTAGCGGGGGAGATGGTTGCCATACAGTCATCCTGAAAGACACCTGAAGAGAGAAGACAGGCAGTTGAGTACGGGGACTCCTGGTAACCAGCACGAACGGGGAATAGGTCCCTAGAGCCAGACATCCATTTAGTGGTCTAAACCTGCTGATGGGGTGGACAACAAGTCCCACACCAACCAACACAGAGTCCGAGCATCACCAGCAACGAGAGGGCCCATAAGGAGGATCGAGCCTGAAGCCATCTTCCTTGGTCCACGTTGCCAGCAAACGGGCCAGAAAGAGGAGAAAAGGCAGTTGCGACTTCCCTTGATGAATCCCACAGCACTTTAAGTCAGGGATTGTCTGAAACAAGAAGTGCTAGGAAGGCGAGTTAGTGGTTACCCTTATGCCAGCCTGAAGGATACCTGGTTCTCTCTTGGTGTATCTCAGCATCGCCCGGGTGCCACTTGAAGCATTTGAAAGTGAGTAAAAACCAGTTGCAAGACACTTTGGACTGAGACTGAGTCATTCTGTGACCTGTTGTTCTACACACATACACCTGAGCCCCTGGGGCCAGCCTCACTCTCGGGAGGCCACACCACCCGACTGTAGATTCCATCAGCCCCAGACGCTCGTTAAAACTGTAGTGGCAGTCACCCATCACCCTGACCGCAAACCCAAGAGTAGCGTCACGATTCAGATGTAAATAACCTGACATACCTGTTGCCAGAGAAGATCCCAAAGAGAAGTCCCTGCGGCGTCCCTGGAGGTGGAGCGGTGTCCCTGAGGCAACTGCCGTGGCGAGGGGGCGACTCACATGGTTTTTGCAATAAAGAAGGTTTTTTTTGGATCTCCTGAGTAGGTGCTGTATTTTTTCCTCTACTCCTTATTCATGTACAGAATCAGCCTGATAGCACCAGTATAGCACTGGATTTAGGTTACATATGTAAATCCGGGTGATTGGTTTCCTTTAACCCGTTTCTGTTCACATCTCCTGCAACTCTACCTCATGGGGCTGTGGCAAACTTCAATTTTCTATTCTAAAAAAATAACATATTTGGTTGTTTTATTCATAAAATCTGAAATATGAAAATTACATTTTGTTAAAAAAATATTTAATTTAATATAAATACAGTAAAAAAAAAAACAATACACAAGAATTACATTTGTTTTGTCATCAAACCTTACAAAAAAATTGAAGAAAGTGATAAAAAAGTAGTGATGGGTGGACCTGGATTGTGGACCCAGGCCTAGGGTTCTCAAGGAAATACGGGTAACTATACCCCCCCCCCAAAAAAAAATGTATTTTGTCACAGTTTAACTCAACTAAGAACTGTGTTCCTATTTTTCAGTATAGTGAATAGTGTCATTCAAAACTAAAAAAAATAAAAAAATAAAATCCTTCTTTCGACTACTCTGAAAAATCAAATTAGTTATGGCTCACTGAAGCAGGGTTAGAGGAATTGAAAAGTGCAAAGATAAAGTTGTCCCAGCAATGAGGGGGGGTTAAGCTGTCAATTCTGATAGGTATGCAAAAGAGAGCAGCTTTTGAAAAAAAAAATAAAGCTTTAAAGAGCATCTCTATTTGCACTACACTATAATAAGCTAACATGTTCCTATAAGAAGTGAGAGCCTCGGGATAGAACTCACCTTTCTGTTTCTTAAATTACCAAATCCCCCTCAGATGCCTTGGATTTATTGCTTAATAATATACAATTTATACACAAGGAACTTTGGAAGTAATATTAAAGTCAGTATATATCAACACAAAACAGATGCAATGTTTTCTTAACTGTGTTGATATTTGATGTTATTCTGAAGCATTTACCACCCATTCAGACCAGGGACATTTTCAGTTTTTATCATACATGTGCTATTGATTCATTTATTTTTTTTGTTTGAACATTCAAATACTTTTTGCCTCTTTTTTTCTTTACTTAATTTTTATTCTACTTTTATATTTACCTTTTTTTTTTTTTTTTTGCTGATATAGGAGAAAAAAATCCACATAGGACAGCTAAAACAATTTAAATTATGTTCCCCTTTCCTTCAAAATATTTTTTATATATTGAACATATTTTTTGCATAGTAGAGATGTCTATGACTCAGCAGTTCCTACTCCCGCCCTATACACAGTGATCACACATTTACTGGGTTCGGAGATGTAAGCATGGTAAGTGCTTAGTACTCTGTATACACAATTTTTAAATATGAAGGACTGGAGAAAACGGGTTCCTTGCCGCGCTAAAAACCACGAGCATGTATAAATAAAATTATTCTCTTTATTTTAGATCATTCCTACGCGTTTCAGAGGCTCAATCTGCCTCCTTCCTCAGGGAAAAAATAATCTCACAGACAGAGAGGATTTATCCTTATGAAGGATAATAATAATCTCTGTCTGTGAGATTATTTTTTCCCTGAGGAAGGAGGCAGATTGAGCCTCTGAAACGAGTAGGAATGATCTAAAATAAAGAGAATAATTTTATTTATACATGCTCGTGGTTTTTAGCGCGGCAAGGAACCCGTTTTCTCCAGTCCTTCATATTTAAAAATCTGCTCTATAACGGGGCCTCTGCAGAACCACCTTAAACGCTCATCCATGCTAACAAAGGGGTTGTGACTGGCACAACCCGACCAGGTGAGTGCACTGTTTTTATCCTCTTTAACTTTGTAAACCGGGTAAAACCCTATTGCGCCTTTCTTGTCTTCCCCATCACTGTATACACAATGCTAGTTCAGTGCAGTGTCTACAGAGATGGAGAAGGTAGATATGGTAATAAACCCTGTTTGTCTTTATCTTCTCTCTGGGATGTCTGTATAGGCCACTTCACACATAACGAGATCGTGAACAAGATCGTTACTACGTCACAGTTTCTGTGACGCAAGAACGACTTTAATAGCGATCTCGTCACGTTTGACACGTACCAACGATTCACCCCCTGCTGCGAAATCGCTGATCGATGCCGAACAGCTTGGGCCATTTTTGGCTCGTTGGAGTCCTGCTGGGCTGAATGAATCTGTATGTTTGACACCCTACTAACGATTTCGTTGACGACCTAGATGAGATGCACGAAGGCGTGTAGGTGCGTCCCCGTTTCCACGCCCCTTCTGCACCGATTGGTTGGCGCTGAGAACAATAGCGTGTAGTTACGTCACCATTTCCGCGCCCCTCTCTGCACCGATTGGTTAGCACTGAGAACACTACTGCATTCTGATTGGGTATCGCTTCATGCTTTGTTCCCTCTTGAGTCTTCTAGGAACAAACCTGTGACTACACCCAGATTCATTCGTGCTTTGTTCCCGCTTGCTTGGTTTTCGGATCAAAGCCGCATATACACTTGGTTTAATCCCTCATTCGTTCCCGAGCGTGTCGCTGTGAGGATCGAAACTGCGATTATCATTAGATAGCATAGACGGCTGCATTTTCTGGACATGGTAAGTCATTTTTGCTAAGTCTTTTTTATTTGTTCCATGTTTTTGTTATAGTATTGATAGTATTTGTGTTTATAGATAGTAATTATTATTGCAGATAATGAAAGTGGTTGGCTGTTATCTGTATAGATATTGCCTTTTGTGCGTCCATTCATAGTGCCGTCCTTTTATGGGTCCTTATCTAGTATTGCTGGCTATTTTGTCTCTCTGCTACAGCCGGCATTTTGTGTCTCTGACACAGTTACAAATAGAACTGGTGCACTTCTATGGGGGCGGCCATTTTAGTGTCTCTTCTACACCCCCCAAAAAAAATGTGATTGGTTTATAGCAACTTCTCTCATCTATACATGTTTTTTTGCAGTGTGGACAACATGAACGACATGCAGCGTGTTGTGCTGGGTGCTGCATTGATGTTTGAGGCCGGTCGGCTACGTGAAGGGGAACAGAGGCGTTCCAAACGAAAGCGCTGCATGTGGACCAGAGAGTGGCTGCAGAAGAGGTTCAAATACTCCCACATGCAACTTCTAATAGAGCTGCAGGAGAATAATCCTCAGGATTTCCACAACTTTCTGCGGATGTCAGAGGAATCATTCAACCTTTTACTCGAAAGAGTTACGCCTATTATTCAGCGCAAGAATACAGCGATGTGTGCTGCCATCCCGGCAGATGAAAGATTGGCAGTCATGCTGCGTTTCCTGGCCACCGGACGCTCCCTGCAAGACTTGCATTTTTCTTCTGCAATTTCAAGGTCCCTGCTCAGCGTTCTTATTCCGGAGACATGTAGAGCAATTTTCCACAGTCTGCGTAACTACATTGAGTTCCCCAAAACTGTGGAGGAATGGCAAAAGATTGCCTCCGATTTTGAGCACCTTTGGCAGTTCCCGAGCTGTGGTGGGGCTTTGGACGGGAAACATGTACGTATCACTCAACCACTGAACAGCGGCTCCTATTTTTATAACTATTAGGACTATTTCAGCATCATCCTAATGGCCCTTGTGAATGCCAATTACGAATTTATTGCTGTTGATGTTGGCATGAATGGCAGGGTTTCTGACGGTGGGGTTTTAGAGCACACAGGCTTTGGTGAACGTTTGCAAAATGGTGAACTGCACTTGCCCCCCAACTCTGACACTACCGCAAACCTTAACTTTGTATTTGTGGGCGATGAAGCATTCCCACTTCATCCCAATCTCATGAAACCATTCCCCCAGAAAAGTCTAACGGCGGAAAGACAAATGTTCAATTACAGATTATCAAGGGCATGCAGGGTTGTGGAAAATGCCTTTGGGATAATGGCAAATCGCTTCCGAGTTTTCCACACACCAATTAACCTGAGTCTATCATCGATAGACGCAGTTGTTTTGGCCTGTTGCGCCCTTCACAACTTTCTTCGACGGCGAGATGCAATTACATACTGTCCAACAGGCTTTGTAGACTCTGTTGACTTAAACGGGGAAGTGGTGCTTGGCGAATGGCATTCTGACGATCCCACAATCGCAGGACTTCAACCATTGGCGCCCGGTAGAAATACCGATGATGCAAAGGCCTGTCGAGAAAAGTACTGCCAATTTTTTAATGGTCCTGGTGCAATTACGTGGCAGCATTAGATAGACTTGTATTGATCACATTTATGCAGAGCTATAATTTCTTGTATTGATTTGTTTAATAAACTTTCCTTCTTATTTTTAAAATATTGGTTACATGTAGTGTTATGTTCATCACATTTATACTAAAATGTCATTTTTTAAAATGATTACTTTAATAAACAGTTGTTTTTATTTTTCACAAGATTTGTTTGTCATTCATTTACTATTAAGGGCTACTTTACATCAGTTCAAGCTCCATCTGTGGGGAGCAGTACCACCATTGCTGCCGTTCCATCACCCCCGGAGGCCCCATACAGCAGCGGCGGATTAAGGTGGCATCACGAATGTAAACTACAATCACCCCCACTGAAGCCATATCAGTTGACTCCTGCCAGGGTCACGGAGTCGGGCCCCGCCACCACTGACGATTCCCAGACTAGTCCGGCCCGGCATCGGGTGTCCCATAGCCCTGGGGTGGGGAAGTCATCACCGCTAGCATTGGGCCTCCTGCTCCGGATCGCACATTGAGAGTGAGCGTAGCGATTCTTCTCATCACTATAACGCTGTCAGTTCAGGACAGCGGTGGGTGACGTCACTACTGTGCTATGTCCAGACCACACAGCGGATGAACATGATGAATAAGTGGTGTCAAGGGTCGTTTTCGCAACAACTGCGTGCCAAAATATGCGCCAAACCACTTGATTTCCACCACATATTACATATCGGTGTACTAAGAAGAAATTGCACAATGTATTTTATGGTGAATTTTTTCATCATACCCTAGTAAAAATGCTCAATGGTATGACTAAAATTAGATTTTTGGGTTAAAAAGTAAAATGTTCACTTTTAACTTCAACATTGCTTTTCTTTATGTGAAACCCTGAAAAGGTTAATTTACTTCCTCAATTTGGCGTTCAGCTGTATAAGGAATACATCATTTAGGACTCTTCTACAATTATGATTTTCATGTGCCAATGCAATTAAAAAAAAAAACAAAAAAAACCCACACACTCACAATGTTAATCTATGAAGCCGTATACTCTTTTTAAACGGGGCCGTTTGTGCGTCGCCGAAACCGGCATCGAACGACATCTCATTATCGAATTTGTATAATTGTATGTGCGCTCGCAGTGTGTGCTATAACGACCCTTGACACACCGTTTGCGTCATGGCGCAATTTCATTTCTGCAGCAAAGATCATTATGATTTCTTGTTGAAAGTGAGTCGCACTTTCACCTTCAATCATAGCAATTGTAATATTTCACCAATCAACCTTGGAGAAGTATTACAATCCAGCCATGGCCGAAGATGCAATATCATCGGCCATTGGCTGGAGCAGGCTCACCGCCCACCCCAATATGATTGGAGCTAGCGTTCATGTGACGCTATCCGTCGAATCAGATGTGGAGAGGCGTCACCACGGGTGACGCAACTGCGTTTGCTACGCAGACGCAACTGCGACCGATCATAGCAATGGCGGCACGCAGGAGAGCGACAGCTTGGGGAGAGGCGGAGGTCCGATACCCGATAAGAGAAGTGGATGCTCGCGACTATGATTGCCGTGGGTCGCAAGAGCATCCACTTCTCCATAAAAAAAACGTATTGCGCAGGATCCAACGTGGGCTAAGGAGGAGGTTTCATCTGGAGAGGACCTGTGCCCAGATCCACAAAAAACGTGCGGATCTGCGGTACCGCTCCAGTGCCCGGATTTCTGCCATACAAGCAGAGTTGCAGCCTAACCAAGGTAGGTGCAGATGAGTGTGCCTAGGCAACTTATAATGGTCTTCTTAAATATATATATATATATATATATATATATATATATATATATATATATATATATATATATATATATATATATATATATATACTGTATATATATATATATATATATAATTTATATATATTATTTATTTATATATATATATATATATATATATATATATATATATATATATATATATATTATATATATAAATATATAATTTATATATATATATATATATATATATATTTATATATATATATATACAGGGGCGGACTGGGCTGTCTGGGGCCCACCAGGGGAATTGACTCCAGGGGCCCACCCTACAGCTAAATATAGACACCCATTAGCGTTATCCCCATTATTGTGTTGCTTTGACTGTATACACAGATGGCTCCTGCACATCTATATTGTGCACCATAACTGCGATGTACAATTATAGTTGTTTGCAGTAATGGAGTCTTTGGTGAAAACAAGTTATCACCGATCCACAGGGTAGGTTGGTGATAACTTATTGATCGGTGGAACCAGACCAGTGGAAACCGCACCGATCGGAAGATTGGGGAACGTTTTGCAGCAGCAGGTGGGGTGTGTGACCGCAGCTCCATTCATCCTCTGTGGGGTGGGATGTGTCATCGCAGTTCCATTCATCCTCTGTGGGGTGGGGTGTGTGACAGCAGCTCCATTCATCCTCTGTGGGGTGGGATGTGTGACCGCAGCTCCATTCATCCTCTGTGGAGCAGCCAGATAATAACAAGCGCAGCGCTTGCAGCCACTGAGGGAATGAATGGATCAGGGGTCGACACGAGCTCCAGTGTAATGGGGGATAAAAGTTGCATGATCGGTGCAGGTCCCAGCAATCGGTCCACACAGATGAATAAGTTATCACTTATCTCTCACACACTTTTTCTCTGATTTTACTGCTCCTGGTTTTCGCTTCCAATACTGAGGTAAAAAAACTCACTGAATACTCAGTGTGTGAACGTGGCCTTAGTAAAGGTGATTACTTGTTTTCACTGGAGAATCTCTGTAAGTGCATATTTACTGCAGTGTAATAGTCACAGGACAGGGCAGGACAGGGAGGGGAGGGGTTAAATGTTTAAGTATTTAATTTTTACTGGAAAAAATCTCCCCCTTATAGAGAGAAAAAGTGACCTCCATACACAACACAATCCACTATACCAAAATCAATAATACCATATACAAGGGGGAAATACCGCCACACCGCGACCAGACAACATATTACCACCACATACTGACCAAATACAACCACATACAAGGGATAAATACCACCCCACAGTGATCAGACAACATATTACCACCAAACAGTGACCAAATAAAGCCACATACAAGGGAGAAATACCACCACCACACCATGACCAGACCACATATTACCACCAAACAGTGAACAAATACAGCCACATACAAGGGAGAAATACCACCACACCGTGACCAGACCACATAGTGACCGAATACAACCACATACAAGGGAGAAATACCGTGACTGACTTACCAGTGACGTCTCTAGCTGACTTTATTCATCTTCGCTTTTTCTCTTCATCCGGCGCTGACCGTCATCACTTCTTCCTGCCATGACGCGGACTCTGCAGAAAATAACAGTCACCTATAGCCGATCACTCCCAGAGCACATTCCTCACTATTTCCCCAATTTCTACACCACGTCAGACTCTTGTTCCCCCATTGGAGACAGTATCCTCAAAATTAACTTATATTTCATCAGTAATAATGTCCCCTAATTTGCCCCTACAGTAATTATGCCCCACGTGCCACCATAAACTAATAATGTATGTCCCTCATTCTGGCCCCATATAGTAATTATGTCCTTCATTCTGGCCCCATATAGTAATTATGTCAATCATCCTGGCCCCTTTTATTTAATAATGTCTGGGGAAACAAGTGGAATCAGAAGGGGTTGTTAATTGCTTCCTGCACAAAATATCACCCCACAATCCTGCTCTCCAAAATAGCCCCACAAAGTGCCTCTTTCCAAAATGTCCCCCCAAAAATTGCCCTTTCTATAATATCTCCCCCAACTACATCCCTGTATAAATCCCCCCCCTCCTCATTATACTATGCTGCCTTCCAAAATCTTTGATGCCTCATAATGTCCCCCATTGCCCTATAATGTTCCAATTTCTTTCACAACGTCCCCCACTGACCTATAATGCCCCAATTTGCTTCATAATGGCCCCCATTACCCTATAATGTCCTTCCACTGCCCTATAATGTCCCCCACTGCCTTATTATGTCCCCCGCTGCCCTATGATGTCCCCCACTGCCCTATAATGTCCCCCACTGCCCTATAATGTCCCCCACTGCCCTATAATGTCCCCCACTGCCCTATAATGTCCCCCACTGCCTTATAGTGTCCCCCACTGCCTTATAGTGTCCCCCACTGCCCTATTGTGTCCCCCACTGCCCTATTGTGTCCCCCACTGCCCTATTATGTCCCCCACTGCCCTATTATGTCCCCCACTGCCCTAGTATGTCCCCCACTGCCCTATAATGTCCCCCACTGCCCTATAATGTCCCCCACTGCCCTATAATGTCCCCCACTGCCCTATTATGTCCCCCCACTGCCCTATTATGTCCCCCACTGCCCCATAATATGCTCCATAAAGTCCCCCACCGCTTCTTAATGCCACTTGTAAAATAACACTGCTCCTCCCCCACCCGCAGCCCCTCATATAAAAGTACATCTTCGGCTCCTCTGGAGCGCTTACCTGTGCCTGCGCGTCCTCCTCTTCATCCCTGCAGCTGCGGCCTCGGTGATGATGATGTCGGTGCAGGACTGAGGCGCGCTCCTCTTCAGCCCTGGCGATGACAGTACGTTGTGGGGCTGAGCAGAGCTGCTCTCCCTCCTGTCACTGGCCGCACTGTACAAATGTATTGCGCCCCTGAAAGACACGCACACATCTGAATACCGGCGCAGTCGGTGCAGGCCTGGGGACTCCCGCAGTGCACCGCTAGGACCTTTGGTGAGTCACATGACACATGTGATGTCACTAAAGGTCCTGCAACTGCGAAAACTTCAGTGATCGTACAGAACTTGTACGATCACTGAAGTTTACGGTTGAAAGGCTGGGTGCCGGGGCCCACTCAGGACTGTGCATGGGTGTACCCAGGATCAAAACTAGGGGGGGGGGCAAGTCATGGTCATTCACATTGTAAAATATTAGAACGGAAAAGGTGAATTAAACGAAAATTTTGAGAATTAAACGTAACCATAGCTCGATTAATGACTCCGCGCCCCTCTCCACACACACACACACACACACACAATACATCCCCCCAACACACACAAATACAATGCACCCCCCATTACCATCTCCCCACGCACACAATACAATGCACCCCCTCCAAACACACACACACACACAATACAATGCACCCCCCCATCACCCCCTGCACACACACACAATACAATGCACCCCCCATCACCCCATACACACACAGACACACACACACACACAATATAATGCACCCCCCCATCACCCCCTACGCACACACAATGCACCCCCGATCACTCCTACACACACACACACACACTACAATGCACCCCCATTACCCTCACACACACACACACACACACACAATACACACTCCATTACCCCCCCTACACACACAATACATCCCCCCATCACCCACTACACACACAAATACAATGCACCCCCCATCACCCCCTACACACACCCACAATACAATGCACCCCCACTACTCCCCACACACACACACACAATGCACCCCCATTACTCCCTACACACACACACACACACACACACAATGCACCGTCCATCAGCCCCTACACACACACAATGCACCCCGCATCACCCCCCATCACACCCTACACACACACACACACAATGCACCCCCATCACACCCCACACACACACACAAATACCATGCACCCCCATTACCATCTCCCCACGCACACAATACAATGCACCCCCTCCAAACACACACACACACACAATACAATGCACCCCCCATCAACCCCTACACACACACACACACAATACAATGCACCCTCCATCACCTCCTACACACAAACACACACTACAATGCACCCCCATTACCCATACACACACACACAATACACGCTCCATTACCCCCCCACACAATACATCCCCCCCATCACCCGCTACATACACAAATACAATGCACCCCCCATCACCCCCTACACACACACCCACTATACAATGCACCCCTACTACTCCCTACACACACAATGCACCCCCATTACTCCCTACACACACACACACACACACACAATATACTGTAGCAACAAGTGAACAAGTCCTGCACCGCCTGCCCTCAGATTACCTCCAAGTTCAGTGGCTCACGTGCTGATGACTGCCATGTAGCGCTGGTTTGCAGGCGCAGCGTGCTGGTCGGTATTGAGCAGCTAGGAGATCCAACAACAGGAAGATGAAAAATCGACCGCAAACAGCTGCTATGCCAAACAATTTCTTTTTTATTCAAGCGTTCTTTTCATCGGTGCAGATAAAAATGCGGGAGGTGACTAGGATGCGAGTCCCTCCAAAGGACGACGGCCGTTTCGTCTGTAAGCCAGACTTCTACGGTTCCACACAATGCACCCCCATTACTCCCTACACACACACACACACACACACACACAAAATGCACCGTCCATCAGCCCCTACACACACACAATGCACCCCACATCACCCCCTAATCACACACACACACACAATGCACCCCCCCATCACCCCCCCACACACACACACACAATGCACCCCTCCATCACCCCCTACATACACACACACAATACAATGCATCCCCCATCACACCCTACACACACACACACACACACACACACACACACACACAATGCACCCCTCCATCACCCCCTACATACACACACAATACAATGCATCACCCCTACACACACACACACACACACACAATACAATGCATCCCCCCATACACACACACACACACACACAATATAATACATCCCCCATCACCCACTACACACACACACACACACACAATGCATCACCCCCTACACACACACACACAATACATCCCCCCATCACCCACTACACACACACACACACAAACACAATACCATGCACCCCCCATTACCATCTCCCCACGCACACAATACAATGCACCCCCCATCACCCCCTCCAAACACACACACACACAATACAATGCATCCCCCATCACACCCTACACACACAATACAATGCATCCCCATCACACCCTACACACACACACACACACACACAATACACCCCCCATCACCCTCTACACACACACACACACAATGCATCACCCCCTACACACACACACACACACACAATACAATGCACCCCCCATCACCCCCTACACACACACACACACACAATACAGTGCACCCTCCATTACCCCTCCCCCACATACAATACAATGCACCCTCCATTACCCCCTCCCCAGACATAATACATTGCACCCCACATCACCACCCCCTGCAGACACAAATTACACTACCCCATCACTACACACTCCTGCCTCCCCCCCTCCCTCGGAATTCAGTGCTCCTCCTCTGCCTGTCACAAAGCTGTGTTCCTTCACAAATGTTCCCCGTTATGTGTCCTCAGCCCCTCCCCACACATCTCCATTAATTACACCTGTCTCTTCGGCTACTCCATGGAGCACTCGCTTCCTGATGAATCCAGTGTGGCGCCCGCAGCACTGTGATGACGTCAGCAATTTGCTGATCTCATCACGTTGCTGCACGTCGGGGGCGGGGCCCAGTCCCAGCGCGCTGTTCAAATGTATTTACGTCTGAAAGACGCAAATACATTTGAATAGGAAGAAGCTGCGGTCACCGGTACCGGCGCGCTCCTCTGCACTGTGTGCATGTCGGGCACACAGCAGGGCCCAAACAGCACAGCGCGCTGCCTCCTGCTCCTGCTAGTGTGCCTGGCATGCACACACTGATGAGGAACGCGCCGGTGGCTGCAGATACAGGCAGGTGACTGGTAAGAAGAAGAGCCCCCCCGTACATACCCCCGGGGCCCCTGCTCGCTCCTCGAGGCCCCCGCAAAACCCCCCCTGGGCCCCCGCACACGACCCCTGCACCCCACCCTGGGGCCCCTGCTCGCTCCCCGAGGCCCCCGCACACCCCCCCCCGGGCCCCCGCCATCTATACTCACGCGCTGCTACTCCTGCAGCCTGGCCTGGGGCGACGCCGGGTCCGTCCTCCGCAGCGCGATGTTGCCCGCTCCTGCACAGGAAGGAAGCAGTCATCCCTCTGAGACTGCCTCCTCCTGCAGTGTCACTGCGCAGATGAATCAGAGCCGCGCGGCACCAACAGTGACAGCAGGCAGAGCAGGGAGATCACTCTCCCTGCTTGCCGCTGCAGAGGGAATGGGATTGTCACTAATCATATCGGCAATGTGCCGATATGATTAGGGAAATTACCGGCCGGGGGAGGGGGGGTGGCACTCTCACACATATTCATAGGGGCCCAGGGGGGGTAGGGGGGCGGGACCTAGGGGGCGTGGCCATCAATAGCAGGGGCCCACCGGGGGTTCTCCCGACCTCCTGGTGGGCCAGTCCGCCCCTGTATATATATATATATATATATATATATATATAATTTATATATATATATATATATATTATTTATATATATATATATATATATATATATATATATATATATATATTTATTTTCCCCACATAACCCTTCATATATTAGAATGCATCCCATAGTCCTCCATGAACTATAATGAATTTCCTAGCGTTCTCCATGTATTATAATTCACCCCATAGTTCTCCATATATTATACTGCACCACATAGTCCACAATGTGTTATAATGCATCCCCATAGTCCATGTATAAGGTAGGCTACGTATTCCGCCATATATTATAATGTACCCCCACAGTCCTATATGTATCATAACGCAACCACATTAAACTTCATATTTTATTAAGAACCCCCAGAGGAGCAAGGGGCCACAGAGGGTCAAGAGCCCCCACAGGAGCATGTGCACCAGGAGGATCCAGAGCCCCCGGTGGAGCTACAGCCACCAGAGGAGGAGGAGCACCCACATGAGGCACCGGCCGGATCGGCCCCCGGTAAATGTTTCATATAACATAAACTCCATATAAAGTGCAAAACATAAAGCTGTTGAGTACTATAAAGTGTTTTTTGTTTTCATAGATGGTAGTCCAAGTGGTTCCATAAGTCCATCAATATCGCACGAGGGGGAAAACCGTAAGTCATGAATCTCCTACTTTGTAATAATAAGCAGAAATAAAAGTTATGATTTATAACTTTTACCATTCCCTCCATAGGCATCCCCACTTTGGCAGAACTCGTCTCCTCACAAGCGAGCATCCTTGCTTCGCAGAGAAGAATGATGTCAGCCCAGAGGAGGATGATGGCCAAAGTGGAGCGTCATGTGGCGATGCTGGCCCGTTATGTGGCTGGCCAAGGGGAGGGCAGCAGCAATTAACCTAGGCTTTGGATGGGGGTCTTCAATGGCTTCTTTCTGGCCTTGAACCTTACATGTTGTTTTATAAAAACTTTGAAATTGATATCTGCTGTTTGGTACGTGTCATTTCAAAAAGCAAGTTAACATCTATCACCACTCACAAACATTATATTACATGTATGCATCTGTATAGATGCACCAATCCCATTATTCCACCTTTGGCGGAGCAGGATGTCGAGTCAGGTGACAACTGTGGTGCAGTGGGCAATATATAAAAGGCTGGGCCAGTAGCGAGAAGGTGGAGTTGATGCCAAGGTTACCAAGGAAGAAGACGTGTGTGCAGTAGGTCAGGCTCATGTTGTCTGCAGTGGAATGATCGGGAAGTGTGCTGAGCCCCAGACGAACACAAAGACTGCATGCGATTACCAGTGGAACCTGAAATCTGAATACCATCGTCGGAGACGAAATACCAAGACGAAATACCATTGCCTGACGAATCCGATGACTGAATACCATCGCCAGAGGAACTTGAAGACGGAACACGGAACATTATTGAACCGCGTGAGCTTTAAATGATAGTAAAGGTATAAGGGTACCATCACACTTGAGCGACTCAGCAGCGATCCCACAAGCAATTTTACCTGGTCAGGATCGCTGGTGCGTCGCTACATGGTCGCTGGTGAGCTATCAATCAGGCAGATCTCAACAGCGACCATTCCCCAGCCAGCAGCGACTTGTAAGCAATGCTGCGCTTTAAGGGAGCCGGCGTCTGGAAGCTGAGGACACTGGTAACCACGGTAAACATCGGGTAAACAAGCGCTTGTTACTCAATATTTCCCTTGGTCACCAGCGCACACCGCTTAGCGCTGGCTCCCTGCCCTCCTAGCCAGAGTACACATCGGGTTAATTAACACTCACAAACATTATATTACATACATGTACCCCAACCCCTGACTCCGCTATGCTTCAGACTACTCCACTTCAACTGTCAGTACTTGACTACAGTGGTCCCGCCCCTGATATCTCAGGACCCCTAGATGGGCGCTCCCATCTGCCTGTTCCCACCCACTGCTATGTCCTTTGTCACGAGGGGGTGACTAGGCTTTACTGTTTGTTTGGTGTACATGAGTCTGGGGGTTGTGTGGTGGTATGCCAATGAGGGTGGAGTATGGTACAACCTCTGTAACTACCGTGTTTTGCCAGGGCGTCACAACCATATGCTGAATTAAGTAAAGCATGCAGCAAGATTGAACCAACATAAATTTATTATTACAATGAAAATAGAACAATCAATTAAAATAACACAAATAACAAAATTTAGTTGCCGTCTTCATATTGGCTGGCATATTCTGGCCGGGTGGGAGACGACAGTTGGGATAAAAATGATTCATTTGAATAAATGGGATACTGTGGGGGGGGGATACTGTGGGGGGAGGTCAAGGTGCAAGCTTGGTCGATGCATCCTCTTTGGTGTACTTCGCAGGGGCTGGCAAGGAATCCATGAAGTTGAATGATGGGGCTGGTTCATCTTACATATAGTGTCAGTGTCATCAAGTTCTCCTCGGCCTGCCTTTCTTAGGACTTCAAACATTAGTCTCTCTGCTTGCTCCCTCTGTGTGGAATCCAGTTTGCTGAGTCTGTCTGATGCAAATGTCGCAAAGCTATCAACTGGAGTGCTTTTTGGCTGAGATAGTAGTTTGTTTGCTAAAGAATAAAATTCTGCGGATGTCACAGAGGCGGCCTTCCTTTTGCGGAAATTTGTTCGCCGGATTTCACCAGAGGGCGCAGGTGCCTCATTATCCTCCACAATAGACTTGATAGACGTGGTGGGGTTCTCGTTCAATTGGGGCCTCATCATATCTGTCTGACTGATATCTGTCTGAGGGTTCTGCGGGAACAGAAAAATAAATGCTAAGTAAAAGTCATACATTTTAATAGGTATTATATTTAATTTAAGTGTGACAAAATTGTATTGGAGTGTACTTATCTGAACTGGAAGGGATAACTTTGCAAAACTGCACAATAAATCATGGTAAGAAGAAGTTACTATTTTGTAATCAACAATGGCATGTACATAAAAAGTTTTAATGCTATGTACCATGAAGCAAATAAGGTACTTACATCTACAACAGCGGAGGTGTTGTCATCGATCGGGATGTCATCGATTGGGATGTATGTTTCCGGATCCTGGTTTGGTTGGTAGGAGCTTTCCATCCTTCAAGGTAGCTCCTGGTCCCTTGTGAATTCAAGGAGATTAAAGTACCACAAAGGTGAAACATACACCTGGTCGGTGCCGGCCCCAGACTTTTTAGATTTGTCGACCTTATTAACTTCCTTCTTATAAACAGTCCTCAATCCTTGTATTTTTTTTTTTACAAGTTTGGCATCTACCGCCTCGCCTCCACTGTGTTTTTTAAAAAGCTCCACCAGTTGGGCATAGGCGGCTTGTCTTTGTTGTAATAAGACATCTGAAATAAAGAATGCAATAATTATATGTAAACATCAAAGAAGTTGCAATAAACCAATCCCAATTTTTGGTTATGGTGTGGCAGAGACTAAAATGGCCGCCCCCTGTTCTATGTGTGGCAGAAACACAAAATGGCGGCTGTAGCTGAGCAACAAAAGAGCCAGCGATGCTAGGATAGGACACATTACAAACGGCACTATGGAGAGACCCCCCTGTAAAAGGCATTATACACACACAGATAAAAGCCAGCAACTTTAATTAATGAAATACTAACATATTATAAATAACAGCAAGAACATTAAACAAAAATGAGCCCCCCCAAAAAAGACCTAACTCTTCAAAGAAGTGTATATCCGTCCATCAATGCAGAATCCTGGCGGAATCGCAAATCGCAAATTCGATCTCGCCGACACTCGAGAACGCTGGAGGGATAACTCCGGGTGCAGATGCGGCTTCGATCCGAAAAACACACCAACAAAGCGACCGGGTACAAAGGACGAAGGAATCAGGGTGGAGTTGCAAGTTCTATCTCAAAGCAAAGCTCAAAAGAAGTGACAAAGGGTGACGCGATACAAAATTTAACCGCTAGATACGCCCCCTGCCTGCCCAATCAGAACGCAGTATTGGTCACCAATCAGAGCGGAGGGTGTGGAAAAGGCGACGCCCGCCCGGCCGCCCAATCAGAACGCAGTATTGGACACCAATGAAAGCGGAGGGGGGTATGGAAAAGGCGACGCAAATGCACGCCTACGTGGCTCACTGCATTTCACTACGCCCCTAATGGGATTGGAATCGTTAACATAGTTGCTGTGTGACAGGGTCCCAACGATTTGAAAGATCGTTATACGGGATGCATGCTCGTTCCTAAAGTCGTTATGTGTGACACCCAACATGCGATTTCAACAACGACTCAGAAACGATCCAGGAAGTGTGACGTAGTAGCGATCTCGTTCACGATCTCGTTATGTGTGACTGGACCTTATGTGTGTAACATCTGGTTTCACTCTCGCACAGCTTTACAAAGCTGTTTAGACTGAATTGACATTTTAGAATGTTAGTGCAGGAATAAGAGAGTTCTGCCCAAACATTTAAAGTCTATTGGCAATCCAGAGGTTGTTCATCTAACACATAATATGTTAAGTAAACCGAAAGACCGAAAAATATTTTGATGTAGAAAAATATAACTTGAAAGAGAAGTTGTCACTAGGTTTTTGCTACCTGATCTGAGCAGAGCCCAATGTTAAGATAGCAACATTGATTCCAGCAAAGTATCACTCACTGGGCTGATTAGTGTAGTTTGGATAAAATCACTGTATTGTAAGCAAGAGATTATCATTGGAGGATTAATAAATCTGCTGCTTTGTAGTCCTCCATATTCCTGGGCTCTGTATAACCCCACCTCCACCCCTGATTGACAGCTCTCTACTTATAAACAATGTACACAGAAAGTAGCCATTCTTTGGTGTGGGTGAGATTATACAGAGCTCAGTATTCAAATAACTGGTGGGTCTGCAGCTTATAAAGCAGTGAATCAAAACTGCAACAAGCAGCCCAGTAGCATATACATTGCAGGAATCAGGGCCCTATGCCCTTACATTACACTGCTGTCATATTCGGTAGCAAAAACCTGGTGACAGATTACCTTTAATACAGCCAAGTCATTGTTAAGTTTAGTGTTGAGTTATACTGTTCTGTATTGTCGCAATGTGTGTCATGCAAAAAAATGTTTATACATCTATAGGCTGCATTCTCCATGTGATAAACAGTCTTACATTTTACAAAATAAAGGTGTATATACAGTATACAGTACAGACCAAAAGTTTGGACACACCTTCTCATCTCTAGAATAACTATTAAGAGGAGACGTTGTGCAGCAGGCCTTCATGATAAAATAGCTGCTAGGAAACCACTGCTAAGGACAGGCAACAAGCAGAAGAGACGTATTTGGGCTAAAGAATAGAGTTGAGCGAGGTTCGCGGTTCGAGGTTCTCCAGTTCGCGGCTCGAGTGATTTTGGGGGCTGTTCTAGATGGAACTAGAACTCGAGCTTTTTGCTAAAGCTCGATAGTTCTAGATACGTTCGAGAACGATTCTAGCAGCAAAAAGCAGGGCTTTTTACAGCTACAGTGTGCAGGAGCCATCTCTGGCAGCCTGCCAGAAGCTGGTAACCAAGATAAACATCGGGTATCCAAGCAAAGCGCTTTGGTTAGTAACCCGATGTTTATCCTAGTTACGTGCAGGAAGCCCACACTTCCCCGCTCAGCTCGCTCCGCCCCCTCCTGCACGCGGCATGTACACATACATACACACACACACACACACAGACACACACACACACACACACACGTCCCCAGCCATGCAGTCCACGACACTGACGTCCTCCTGGCACTCTGCACACATGGTCCCGCTTGGCTTACCTGCGGTGATGAAGTCCCGACCTCAGCGCTGTCACTGTCCTCCATGGCCGCCGCTTGTCACATCACCTTCTCTCGCTTCCGACCCGAGACTGACTAGCGGTGACGTCATGGGCCTCTCGCGATACTTGGCTGTGAAGGCGGCGGTCATTGAACTCAGTGACAGGTGCTGTCGGCAGTGCAGGAGATCAGTGCAGGTAATGTACCTCGCTGTCAGCAGCACTTTTCATGCCCTGCAGTGACCTGGGCTGACCCATTGATGTTAGCTCAGGTCACTGCACTGCTCTCCCAGCCAATGGGGAACATCCTGCTCTTCATTGACTGGGACAGTGTGGATCGTCATGGCAACCCCTTGGATTACACCAGACCTGGATTTGTTTTTCTTTCTAATAAATTGGTTAAAGAGGGAATGTATTGGAGAGAATTTTTTCAAATAAAAATGTGTTTGTCGTCTATTTTTATTTATTACTGACTGGGTTGGTGATGTCGGGTATCTGATAGATGCCTGACCTCACCAACCCCAGGGCTTGATGCCAGGTGACATTACACATCTGGTATTAACCCCATATATTACCCCGTTTGCCACCGCACCAGGGCGCGGGATGAACCCTACGTCATTTTTTTTTTTCATTTTTTTGGCTAAATACAAAGCTAAGCACCCCTTAGTGCCACATGAAAGGCACCAAAGGGTGCAAAATTACAAAATGCAGGAGAGTAGGACATTATGTGTCTTTCTGCCATTATAATGACATAAAAGACTGATACGAAGTGCACAAGCACAGGAAAATCACCAGAGCGCTCTACGCTGTGAAAAGCAGTAGAAAATGGCACTGGAGTGAACATGTGACCGCCTCATGTAGGATGCAGCTATGGATCCTGGGTAAATTTATGCATTTACAAAAAAAACGGAAGGCACACGGATGACAAACAGATGACATACGGACCGTCTACGGAATGGAAACGGATGCCACACGGATGCACCCGTGAAAAAAAACGGACTGTTTTTTGCAGACCGCAAAAATGGATCTGTCGTGTGAATGTAGCCTTATTCTGATCTGCCGTTTATAAACAGCAGGCAGAAATAAGTGAATAACGCCCCCCCAGCTTCAGAAAATCTCCGGAGTTTCAGGGCTAGCTGAGACCCCGGAGATCATGATTCAGGACGGTTTTTCCGGTCCCCGCTTACGTGATCAAAGGTATACACCGTACACCGATGATCACATTACAGTAAATGACAGCGGCGGTAAAAAATTATTTATCTCCCATCTGGCATGAACAAACATGATAAATCTCCTCCCCGGTCCCCCGGTGTCGCCAAAGTGCCCCCCCTGATGCCCTCCCAGAAATCCAAGATGGCCGCGCGCACAGCAGCGCGCCGGCCGCATTCACCCTACTCCTCTGATTTCTGTCGCATGTGCCATGACACATGCGACAGAAAACTCCTCCCCAGGCCCTGCCAGGTCACCCCCTATAACCCCACCGGTGTTCCCCGGTGTCCCACGGTACCTGTGCAGCGTTGATCCCCCCACGGCCCTCTCCTTCACAATAGACGCTGCCGCATGCACAGAGCGGCTGTAAGCTCAGCTTCCTGTGTTCAGACACAGTGAGTGGTGGTTAACATGTGTAAGCTAAATGGGCGGCACGGTGGCTCAGTGGTTAGCACTGCAGTCTTGCTGAGGTCCTGGGTTCAATTCTCACCAAGGACACCATCTGCAAGGAGTTTGTATGTTCTCCCCGTGTTTGCGTGGGTTTCCTCCGGGTACTCCGGTTTCCTCCCACACTCCAAAGACATACAGCGCTATGGAATTATTAACGCTATATAAATGAATAAATTATTATTATTACTGCAATGCCCTGCTCATGAGGTAAGGAACATAATTGATCAGGAGAGCTATATACTACATTTCCAAATGGAGGGATTTGCTTTTATAGTTTCCCTGCTGAACAACTACCAAACATGAGAGTCCGTTATACGCCACAAGAAAACACATCTAAATAGCGAGCTCTGTTGTTAAGTATTCATTCAGCTGGATAACTGGACTTAAAGGGGTATTCCATCTACAAGATCCTATCCCCAACATATAGTAGGTGGAATAGCAATAATATCAGCAAATACCAATATTTGGAAATGTAGAATAGTTCTCCTGATTAGGCATGCCCTTACCTCATGAGCAGGGCATTGCAGCTTTGGTAGCAACCATTACGACATGGACTCTGCTGCTGTGGACCCGGGGAGAGTGAGTGCAGATTCATTGCACCCACACTCCTCACATGAAGGGTCCGCACTCCTAGAAAATGGGGGATACGTTCCCTGAGTGTCTCCCCCCCATATTCTAGACGGTCCAGAGTCGTCGTGGGACCCCTTTATTTTTTTTCTTACAATAAATTGGTGAAAGAGGAAATGTTTTGGGGACTGTTTTTTCAAATAAATTTCTTTTGTCGATTTTTTTGTTTGTTAGTACTGACAGTTTATAATGTTGGGTATCTAATAGACACCATGACATCACAAACTGCTGGGCTTGATCTCAGGTGACTTTACAGCTAGTATCAACCCGATTTATTACCCCGTTTGCCACTGTACCAGGGCACGGGATGAGCTGGGGTGAAGCGCCAGGATTGGCGCATCTAGAGGATGCGCCACGTCTGGGGTGCCTGCGGCCTGCTATTTTTAGGCTGTGAAGGCCCAATAACTATGGACCTTCCCACCCTGAGAATACCAGACCACAGCTGTCCGCTTTACCTTAGCTGGTGATCCAATTTGGGGGGGACCCTACTTTTATTGTGTAATTATTAATATTTATAAAATAATTATAAAAAAAGAGCCTGGGGGGACCTCCACATTGGATCCCCAACCACGGTAAAGCTGCCAGCTGTGGTTTTCAGGCTACAGCCGTCTGCTTTACCCTAGCTGGCTATCAAAAATGGGGGGACCCAACGTCATTTTTTTTTTAACTATTTTTTAAATAGAAAAAATTAATGGGCTTCCCTGTATTTTGATTGCCAACCAAGGTAACGGCAGGCAGATGGGGGCGGCAACCCATAGCTGTCTGCTTTATCTGCGCTGAGAATCAAAAATACCGCGGAGCGCTACGTCATTTTTTTTTAAAGATTTATTTTTACAGCACTGTGATGTCCAGCAATCAAAATACAGGGAAGCCCATTTTGTTTTTAGTTATTTAAATAAATAATTAAAAAAAATATATATGGGCTCCCGCTGCATTTTTTGTATTGCTAGCTAAGGGTAATCCAAGCAGCTACTGGCTGCTAACCCCCACTGCTTGGTGTTACCTTCACTGGCAATGGAAAACCCAGGGAAGCATTTTTCATTTTTTTTGCCAAAAAACTACAAAAAAAGGACATGAGCTTCGCCATATTTTTGTATGCTAGCCAGGTATAGCAGGCAGGTGCTGGAAGAGTTGGATACAGCGCCAGAAGATGGCGCTTCTATGAAAGTGCCATTTTCTGAGGCGGCTGCAGACTGCAATTCGCAGCAGTGGAGCCCAGTAAGCTCAGGCCAACCTGTGCTGCGGATTCCAATCCCCAGCTGCCTAGTTGTACCTGGCTGGACACAAAAATGGGGCGAAGCCTACGTCATTTGTTTTCTAAATATTTCCTGAAATTCATGAAATAATAAAAAAAGGGCTTCCCTTTATTTTTGGTTCCCAGCCGGGTACAAATAGGCAACTGGGGGTTGGGGGCAGCCGTACCTGCCTGCTGTACCTGGCTACCATACAAAAATATGGCGAAGCCCACATAATTTTTTCAGGGGGCAAAAAACTTCTGCATACAGTCCTGGATGGAGTATGCTGAGCCTTGTAGTTCTGCAGCTGCTGTCTGTCTGTATGGAGAAGAGCAGACAGCAGCTGCAGAACTACAAGGCTCAGCATACTCCATCCAGGACTGTATGCAAAAGTTTTTTGCCCACCAAAAAAATGACGTGGGCTTCGCCATATTTTTGGATGATCGCCAGGTACAGCAGGCAGCCACGGGCTGCCTCCAACCCCCAGTTGCCTATTTGTACCCGGCTGGGAACCAAAAATATAGGGAAGCCCGTTTTTTTTAATTATTTCACTTATTTCCTGAAATAATTAAAAAACAAATGACGTGGGCTTCGCCCCATTTTTGTGTCCAGCCGGGAACAACTAGGCAGCTGGGGATTGGAATCTGCAGCACAGGTTAGCCTGAGGTTTCTGGGCGCCTCTGCTGCAAATTGTAGTCCGCAGCCGCCCCAGAAAATGGCGCTTTCATAGAAGCGCCATCATCTGGCGCTGTATCCAACTCTTCCAACAGCCCTGAAGCCGGGTGGCTTGTTGGGTAATAATGAGTTAATACTAGCTTTGTTTTACTAGCTAGTATTAAGCCAGAGATTCTTAATGTCAGGCACGTTTGACCCGGCCATTAAGAATCTCCAATAAAGGGTTAAAAAAAAGACACCACACAGAGAAAAAATACTTTAATAGAAATAAATACACAGACACATTAGAGACTCCATCTTTATTACCCCCTGTCAGCCCTCCACGATCCATGGTCTTCTGTCTTTCTCGTTCAACAAATGCAGCTCTGCTCCATCACTGCTGCATGGGGGAAGACGCTGCTGCTCCCTGTGCAGCCTTCACTCCGTGAAGGCTGCACGGGAAGCAGCATGCAGCCTTCACTCCGTGAGTGATTAGTGCTGCTGGCTGTCAGCGGTAACGCTGACAGACGCGTTACCATAGCAACGGTGCTCCCGGAGCCGCAGTTAGCGGTGACGTCACCGCTAACTGCGTTGCTATGGCAACAGTGATCTCCGTTAATGACCGGCTGTGTCAGCCGGTCCCTAACGGAATGGGGAGTCGACCGTGTGCTAGAGCATATCGCTGGTACACGGCGATACACAAATGTGCACCGTGTACCGGAGAGATGGACTCGCAGGTCCTACATGACGCGTCATAGTCATGTGACCAGTCTGTAGCCAATGAGATAATAGCCACGTGACTGGTCATTTTGACGTCATGATAGGTCCTGCATCACTGCTGGCAGTGCTGGTCACCGGGAGGATTCAGCGATCATCGGATGGAATAGCGGCAGGAGACAGAGTGCAGGAGGGATCGCGGGGACCGGTAAGTGTTATGGCAATGTTTATTAACTGTTTGTGTACGTTTATCATGCATTTTTATGTGTTTGTGATTGCCTCCCATTATATCCTATAGGTTCGAGTTTGGTGCATCGAACGTTCGACGAACCAAACTCGAACGAGACCTCCGTTCGGCGTACCGAACTCGAGCCGAACCACGACCAGTTCGCTCATCTCTACTAAAGAACACAAGGAGTGGACATTAGACCAGTGGAAATCTGTGCTTTGGTCTGATGAGTCTAAATTTGAGATCTTTGGATCCAAACACCGTGTCTTTGTACAAAAGGTGAACGGATAGACTCTACATGCCTGGTTCCCACCATGAAGCATGGAGGAGGAGGTGTGATGGTGTGGGGGTGCTTTGCTGGTGACAATGTTGGGGATTTATTCAAAATTGAAGGCATACAGAACCAGCATGCCTACCACAGCATCTTGCAGTGGCATGCTATTCCATCCGGTTTGTGTTTAGTTGGACCATCATTTATTTTTCAACAAGGCAATGACCCCAAACACACCTCCAGGCTGTGTAAGGGCTGTTTGACTAAGAAGGAGAGTGATGGGGTGCTACGCCAGATGACCTGGTCTACACAGTCCCAGACCTAAACCCAATCGAGATGGTTTAGGGTGAGCTGGACCGCAGAGTGAAGGTAAAAGGGCCAACAAGTGCTAAGCATCTCTGGGAACTCCTTCAAGACTGTTGGAAGACCATTTCCGGTGACTACCTCTTAAAGCTCATCAAGAGAATGCCAAGAGTGTGCAAAGTAGTAATCAAAGAAAAAGGTGGCTACTTTGAAGAACCTAGAATATAAGACATATTTTCAGTTGTTTCACACTTTTTTAAGTATTTAATTCCACATGTTTTAATTCATAGTTTTGATGCCTTCAATGTGAATCTACAATTTTTAGAGTCATGAAAATAAAGAAAACTCTTTGAATGAGAAGGTGTGTCCAAACTTTTGATCTGTACTGTATATACAGTGGGGAAAAAAAGTATTTAGTCAGCCACCAATTATGCAAGTTCTCCCACTTAAAAAGATGAGAGAGGCCTGTAATTGACATCATAGGTAGACCACAACTATGAGAGACAAAGTGAGAAAACAAATCCAGAAAATCCCCTTGTCTGATTTTGCAAGATTTTTTTTTGCAAATTATGGTGGGAAATAAGTATTTGATCAATAACAAAAGTTCATCTCAATATTTTGTTATATATCCCTTGTTGGCAATGACAGAGGTCAAACGTTTGCTGTAAGTCTTCATAAGGTTGGCTTACACTGTTGGTAGTATGTTGGCCCATTCCTCCATGCAGATCTCCTCTAGAGCAGTGATGTTTTGGGCTTGTCATTGGGCAACACAGACTTTCCACTCTCACCAAAGGTTTTCAATGGGGTTGAGATCTGGAGACTGGCTAGGCCACTCCAGGACCTTCATATGTTTTTTAATGAAGCCGCTCCTGCATTGCCCTGGTGGTGTGCTTGGGATCATTATCATGCTGAAAGACCCAGCCACGTTTCATTTTCAATGCCCTTGCTGATAGAAGGAGGTTTGCTCTCAAAATCTCATGATACAGAGCCCCATTCATTCTTTCATGTACACGGATCAGTCGTCCTGGTCCCTTTGCAGAAAAACAGCCCCAAAGCATGATGTTGCCACCCTGATGTTTCACAATAGGTATGGTGTTCTTTGGATGCAAGAGTTGTGTGGTGTTCTTTGGATGCAAGAGTTGTGTTTCTATCAAACAGTTCTACATTGGTTTCATCAGACCATATGACATTCTCCCAATACTCTTCTGGATAATCCTAATGCTCTCTAGCAAACTTCAGATGGGCCCGGATATGTACTAGCTTAAGCAGTGGAACACTCCTGGCACTGCAGGATCTGAGTCCCTGGCGGAGTAGTGTGTTACTGATGGTAACCTTTGTTACAGTGGTCCTATCTCTATGGTCATTCACTAGGTCCCCCCGTGTGGTTCTGGGATTTTTGCTCACCACTCTTGTGATCATTTTGACCCCATGGGGTGAGATCTTGCGTGGAGCCCCAGATCGCGGGAGATTATCAGTGGTCTTGTATGTCTTGCATTTTCTTATTATTGCCCCCACAGTTGATTTCATCACACCAAGCTGCTTGCCTATTGCAGATTCAGTCTTCACAGCCTGGTGCAGGTCTACAATTTTGTTTCTGGTGTCCTTCAACAGCTCTTTGGTCTTCACCATAGTGGAGCTTGGTGTGTGACTGTTTGAGGTTGTGGACTAGAGATGAGCGAACCGGTCGCGGTTCGGCTCGAGTTCGGTTCGCCGAACGGAGGTCTCTTTCGAGTTCGGTTTGGCGAACCGGTTCGGCGAACCACTCGAACCGCATAGGAAACAATGGGAGGCAATCACAAACACATAAAAACACCTAGAAAACACCCCCAAAGGTGTCCAAAAGGTGACAAACAACTCACAACACAACACAAACACATGGGAAAGTGACAAGGACATATACTCATGCGAAAACAAAAGAGCTGGACAAGGAAAAAGAGGAGACACAGATATAGGCAAGGCACGCCCTTCTAAAATCATGTAAAACACCGCAAGGTGACTCCAAGTGGAGTCTCCCTTTTTTCCAAAAATTGGGCCACACACACACCCACCCCTTCAGTGGCAGCACTTGTGCCCCAGTTGTACACTTCACAGGTAGATTTGCATCAAGCACATTCAAAAATACGCCATACTTAACCGTCACCAGGATGACACCGAGGTAGGTAGCAAAGTCTTTCCTGATCCCAGCTCTGTGCATCTTGGATCATTTTTAAAAACAATGTAAGAAAGGGTTACTCCAAACGGAGCCTCCCTTTTTTCCAAAAATTGGGCCACACACACACCCACCCCTTCAGTGGCAGCACTTGTGCCCCAGTTGTACACTTCACAGCTAGATTTGCATCAAGCACATTCAAAAATACGCCATACTTAACCGTCCCCAGGATGACACCGGGGTAGGTAGCAAAGTCTTTCCTGATCCCAGCTCTGTGCATCTTGGATCATTTTTAAAAACAATGTAAGCAAGGGTTACTACAAGTGGAGTCTCCCTTTTTTCCAAAAATTGGGCCACACACACACCCACCCCTCAAGTGGCAGCACTTGTGCCCCAGTTGTACACTTCACAGCTAGATTTGCATCAAGCACATTCAAAAATACGCCATACTTAACCGTCCCCAGGATGACACCGGGGTAGGTAGCAAACTCTTTCCTGATCCCAGCTCTGTGCATCTTGGATCATTTTTAAAAACAATGTAAGCAAGGGTTACTAAAAGCGGAGTCTCCCTTTTTTCCAAAAATTGGGCCACACACACACCCACCCCTTCAGTGGCAGCACTTGTGCCCCAGTTGTACACTTCACAGCTAGATTTGCATCAAGCACATTCAAAAATACGCCATACTTAACCGTTCCCAGGATGACCCCGGTGTAGGTAGCAAAGTCTTTGCTGAACCATGACTTGTTCATCTTGGCTCCTTTTAAAAAACACAGCAAGCAAGGGTTCATCCAAGCGGAGTCTCCCTTTTTTCCAAAAATTGGGCCCCACACCCACCCACCCCTTCAGTGGTAGCACTTGTGCCCCAGTTGTACACTTCACAGCTAGATTTGCATCAAGCACATTCAAAAATACGCCACACTTAACCGTTCCCAGGATGACCCCGGTGTAGGTAGCAAAGTCTTTGCTGAACCATGACTTGTTCATCTTGGCTCCTTTTAAAAACAATGTAAGCAAGGGTTACTACAATCGGAGTCTCCCTTTTTTCCAAAAATTGGGCCACACACACACCCACCCATTCAGTGGCAGCACTTGTGCCCCAGTTGTACACTTCACAGCTAGATTTGCATCAAGCACATTCAAAAATACGCCATACTTAACCGTTCCCAGGATGACCCCGGTGTACGTAGCAAAGTCTTTGCTGAACCATGACTTGTTCATCTTGGCTCCTTTTAAAAAACACAGCAAGCAAGGGTTAATCCAAGCGAAGTCTCCCTTTTTTCCAAAAATTGGGCCCCACACACACCCACCCCTTCAGTGGTAGCACTTGTGCCCCAGTTGTACACTTCACAGCTAGATTTGCATCAAGCACATTAAAAAATACGCCATACTTAACCGTTCCGAGGATGACCCCGGTGTAGGTAGCAAAGTCTTTGCTGAATCATGACTTGTTCATCTTGGCTCCTTTTAAAAAACACAGCAAGCAAGAGTTAATCCAAGCGGAGTCTCCCTTTTTTCCAAAAATTGGGCCCCACACACACCCACCCCTTCAGTGGTAGCACTTGTGCCCCAGTTGTACACTTCACAGCTAGATTTGCATTAAGCACATTCAAAAATACGCCATACTTAACCGTCCCCAGGATGACACCGGGGTAGGTAGCAAAGTCTTTCCTGATCCCAGCGCTGTGCATCTTGGATCATTTTTAAAAACACAGCAAGGGTTACTCCAAGTAGAGTCTCCCTTTTTTCCAAAAATTGGGCCACACAGACACCCTATCAGTGGCAGCACTTGTGCCCTAGTTGTACACTTCACAGCTAGATTTGCATCAAGCACATTCAAAATCCACAAGCATTTACTCTCCCCAGGATGACACAGGGGTAGTAAATTCCTTGTGGATCCATGACTTGTTCCTTTTGATGAACGTTTGTCTGTCCACATTGTTACTGGACAGACGCGTGCGTTTATCTGTCAGCACACACCCAGCAGCACTGAAGACACGTTCAGAGACAACGCTGGCAGCTGGACACGACAAAATCTCCAAGGCGTAAGTGGAGAGCTCTGGCCATTTTTCAAGATTTGAAGCCCAAAATGAGCAAGGCTCCATTTGCAAAGTAATGGCATCAATGTTCATTTGGAGATACTCCTGTATCATCCTCTCCAGCCGTTGACTATGTGTCAGACTTGTTGTCTCTGGTGGCCTTGCAAAGGAGGGTCTAAAAAAATTATGAAAAGATTCAATAAAATTGCTGTTACCAGCACCAGATACGGTGCTACTGCTATGAGTAGACTGTTGAAGATGACGAGACCGTCCCATTTTTGTCAAGTTACAACTGGGAGATTCACTCCCAGCACCTGCACGGTTCTTTGGTGGAAAAGCCGAGCTAAGATCGAGTAACAGCTTCTGCTGATACTCCTGCATACGTGCGTCCCTTTCTATGGCTGGAATTATGTCACAAAATTTGGACTTGTACCGGGGATCTAATAGTGTGGCAAGCCAGTAGTCATCATCACTTCTAATTTTGACAATACAAGGGTCCTGTTGGAGGTAGTGCAGCAAGAAGGCACTCATGTGACTTGCGCAGCCATGCAGACCAAGTCCACGCTGTGTTTGTGGCATAGAGGTGCTAACCGTTCTTTCTTCCTCTGACATCTCCCCCCAACCTCTTTCAACTGAAATTTGACCAAGGTCTCCCTCATCCGCTGAGTCTTCCATGTCCATGGACAGTTCGTCCTCCATTTCTTCATGTTCTCCTGCACCTTCCTCAACATTTCACCTGCTACCATGCACCCTTGTTGATCCCTGTCCCCCATGGTCCCATGCCTGCCGCGTTGGTGATGATGAACATCTGGACCTTGGTGATGTTGTTGTGTCTTGCGCATATGAATCCTCCTGTAGTTCCTCCCCTTCCTGTTGTCCCATCCCCTGACTCCGAATAGTGTTTAGCGTGTGCTCCAGCATGTAAATGACTGGAATTGTCATGCTGATAATGGCATTGTTAGCGCTAAACATATTAGTCGCCATGTCGAAACTGTGCAGAAGGGTGCATAGGTCCTTGATCTGAGACCACTCCATCAGGGTGATCTGCCCCACCTCTGCATCTCGTTGGCCCAGGCTATACATCATGACGTATTGCACCAGGGCTCGGCGGTGCTGCCACAGTTGCTGTAACATGTGGAGAGTCGAATTCCAGCGTGTCGCCACATCGCATTTCAGGCGATGAACCGGCAGGCCGAAAGACTTCTGGAGCGACGCAAGTTGCTCAGCAGCGGCGGTTGAACGGCGGAAGTGAGCAGACAGTTTTCGTGCCCTGTTCAGAAGGCCATCTAAGCCAGGATAGTGTGTTAAAAATTGCTGGGCAACAAGGTTCAACACGTGAGCCATACAAGGCACGTGTGTCACCTTGCCCAGGCGAAGGGCCGCACCCAGGTTTGCAGCATTGTCGCACACGGCCTTACCAGGCTGCAGGTTGAGTGGAGACAACCATTTATTAAACTCAGTCTCCAGAGCTGCCCACAACTCAGCCGCTGTGTGACTCCTATTTCCAAGACATTTCAAGCTAAAGACCGCCTGATGCCATTGCGCTCTGCTGCCAGCATAGTAATGAGGCGTGCGTGATTCCTTCTGTGCAGTGAGAATGCTGGTGGCCTGACCAGGCAGGCTTGGGGCGGAGGTGGAGATGCCAGATGAGGTGGAGGAGGCAGAAGCAGTGGCGGAACTTGGACAGACAGACGATTGACACACAAGTCGTGGGGATGGCAAGACTTGTGCAGCAGACCCTTCACCATCTATCACCATAGTTACCCATTGCCCAGTCAGCGACATGTAACGTCCCTGTCCATGCTTACTGGTCCAAGTATCGGTGGTGAAATGCACCCGTTCACACACAGAGTTTCTCAAGAAAGCGGTGATGTTGTGTGTGACATGCTGGTGTAGCGCGGGCACACCTTTCTTAGAGAAATAGTGGCGACTGGGCATCTGGTACTGGGGCACAGTGACAGACATAAGGTCTCTAAAATCCTGTGTGTCCACCAGGCGGAAAGGCAGCATTTCGGTAGCCTAGAGCTTACAGAGGGATAAAGTCAACCTCTTAGCTTTGAGAGAGGGGAGCCAGCACGATCTGAAATTGGCATGCATCATATAAAAAGTGAAAATTCACAGATTTATTCCAACTGTACTACAATAAAAAAATGAGATTTTTAGCAAATAATTGATCAATTTTTTGAGCCACCCCTGCCAACGTCACGGCAAATCTCAATAGGGGGGTCCTACTCTACATTCTATATTTCATGTGCCATGCGGCCTCCTAGATAAAGTTAAAAGCAGAACCATGATAGAGCACACATACCTGTAACCTGTATATAACCGCTTCTATGTTGCAAAAAAGGCACTTGTGGATAGAGACCAGCCCAGGTCCCAGCATGTGGAGCAAGCTCTGCACCATACCAGGACTATATCAGAACTGATCCTCCCAGTGCCAAACAGCAACCATTGATAAAGGCGGACCAGATCCAAGATGGTGCTTAATTAGCATTGCCAGTGGAAAGGGGTGAGGCAACTGAATCTGAACAGCCACCAACAGGAGGAATACATTGCAAACCAAAATCAGACGTGCATGGCATGGTGGTGACCGGCCACCAGAATTTGTAGCATAACTACGACCAAACAGAGAGAGAGGGGAGCCAGCACGATCTGAAATTGGCATGCATCATATAAAAAGTGAAAATTCACAGATTTATTCCAACTGTACTACAATAAAAAAATGAGATTTTTAGCAAATAATTGATCAATTTTTTGAGCCACCCCTGCCAACGTCACGGCAAATCTCAATAGGGGGGTCCTACTCTACATTCTATATTTCATGTGCCATGCGGCCTCCTAGATAAAGTTAAAAGCAGAACCATGATAGAGCACACATACCTGTAACCTGTATATAACCGCTTCTATGTTGCAAAAAAGGCACTTGTGGATAGAGACCAGCCCAGGTCCCAGCATGTGGAGCAAGCTCTGCACCATACCAGGACTATATCAGAACTGATCCTCCCAGTGCCAAACAGCAACCATTGATAAAGGCGGACCAGATCCAAGATGGTGCTTAATTAGCATTGCCAGTGGAAAGGGGTGAGGTAACTGAATCTGAACAGCCACCAACAGGAGGAATACATTGCAAACCAAAATCAGACGTGCATGGCATGGTGGTGACCGGCCACCAGAATTTGTAGCATAACTACGACCAAACAGAGAGAGAGGGGAGCCAGCACGATCTGAAATTGGCATGCATCATATAAAAAGTGAAAATTCACAGATTTATTCCAACTGTACTACAATAAAAAAATGAGATTTTTAGCAAATAATTGATCAATTTTTTGAGCCACCCCTGCCAACGTCACGGCAAATCTCAATAGGGGGGTCCTACTCTACATTCTATATTTCATGTGCCATGCGGCCTCCTAGATAAAGTTAAAAGCAGAACCATGATAGAGCACACATACCTGTAACCTGTATATAACCGCTTCTATGTTGCAAAAAAGGCACTTGTGGATAGAGACCAGCCCAGGTCCCAGCATGTGGAGCAAGCTCTGCACCATACCAGGACTATATCAGAACTGATCCTCCCAGTGCCAAACAGCAACCATTGATAAAGGCGGACCAGATCCAAGATGGTGCTTAATTAGCATTGCCAGTGGAAAGGGGTGAGGCAACTGAATCTGAACAGCCACCAACAGGAGGAATACATTGCAAACCAAAATCAGACGTGCATGGCATGGTGGTGACCGGCCACCAGAATTTGTAGCATAACTACGACCAAACAGAGAGAGAGGGGAGCCAGCACGATCTGAAATTGGCATGCATCATATAAAAAGTGAAAATTCACAGATTTATTCCAACTGTACTACAATAAAAAAATGAGATTTTTAGCAAATAATTGATCAATTTTTTGAGCCACCCCTGCCAACGTCACGGCAAATCTCAATAGGGGGGTCCTACTCTACATTCTATATTTCATGTGCCATGCGGCCTCCTAGATAAAGTTAAAAGCAGAACCATGATAGAGCACACATACCTGTAACCTGTATATAACCGCTTCTATGTTGCAAAAAAGGCACTTGTGGATAGAGACCAGCCCAGGTCCCAGCATGTGGAGCAAGCTCTGCACCATACCAGGACTATATCAGAACTGATCCTCCCAGTGCCAAACAGCAACCATTGATAAAGGCGGACCAGATCCAAGATGGTGCTTAATTAGCATTGCCAGTGGAAAGGGGTGAGGCAACTGAATCTGAACAGCCACCAACAGGAGGAATACATTGCAAACCAAAATCAGACGTGCATGGCATGGTGGTGACCGGCCACCAGAATTTGTAGCATAACTACGACCAAACAGAGAGAGAGGGGAGCCAGCACGATCTGAAATTGGCATGCATCATATAAAAAGTGAAAATTCACAGATTTATTCCAACTGTACTACAATAAAAAAATGAGATTTTTAGCAAATAATTGATCAATTTTTTGAGCCACCCCTGCCAACGTCACGGCAAATCTCAATAGGGGGGTCCTACTCTACATTCTATATTTCATGTGCCATGCGGCCTCCTAGATAAAGTTAAAAGCAGAACCATGATAGAGCACACATACCTGTAACCTGTATATAACCGCTTCTATGTTGCAAAAAAGGCACTTGTGGATAGAGACCAGCCCAGGTCCCAGCATGTGGAGCAAGCTCTGCACCATACCAGGACTATATCAGAACTGATCCTCCCAGTGCCAAACAGCAACCATTGATAAAGGCGGACCAGATCCAAGATGGTGCTTAATTAGCATTGCCAGTGGAAAGGGGTGAGGCAACTGAATCTGAACAGCCACCAACAGGAGGAATACATTGCAAACCAAAATCAGACGTGCATGGCATGGTGGTGACCGGCCACCAGAATTTGTAGCATAACTACGACCAAACAGAGAGAGAGGGGAGCCAGCACGATCTGAAATTGGCATGCATCATATAAAAAGTGAAAATTCACAGATTTATTCCAACTGTACTACAATAAAAAAATGAGATTTTTAGCAAATAATTGATCAATTTTTTGAGCCACCCCTGCCAACGTCACGGCAAATCTCAATAGGGGGGTCCTACTCTACATTCTATATTTCATGTGCCATGCGGCCTCCTAGATAAAGTTAAAAGCAGAACCATGATAGAGCACACATACCTGTAACCTGTATATAACCGCTTCTATGTTGCAAAAAAGGCACTTGTGGATAGAGACCAGCCCAGGTCCCAGCATGTGGAGCAAGCTCTGCACCATACCAGGACTATATCAGAACTGATCCTCCCAGTGCCAAACAGCAACCATTGATAAAGGCGGACCAGATCCAAGATGGTGCTTAATTAGCATTGCCAGTGGAAAGGGGTGAGGCAACTGAATCTGAACAGCCACCAACAGGAGGAATACATTGCAAACCAAAATCAGACGTGCATGGCATGGTGGTGACCGGCCACCAGAATTTGTAGCATAACTACGACCAAACAGAGAGAGAGGGGAGCCAGCACGATCTGAAATTGGCATGCATCATATAAAAAGTGAAAATTCACAGATTTATTCCAACTGTACTACAATAAAAAAATGAGATTTTTAGCAAATAATTGATCAATTTTTTGAGCCACCCCTGCCAACGTCACGGCAAATCTCAATAGGGGGGTCCTACTCTACATTCTATATTTCATGTGCCATGCGGCCTCCTAGATAAAGTTAAAAGCAGAACCATGATAGAGCACACATACCTGTAACCTGTATATAACCGCTTCTATGTTGCAAAAAAGGCACTTGTGGATAGAGACCAGCCCAGGTCCCAGCATGTGGAGCAAGCTCTGCACCATGCCAGGACTATATCAGAACTGATCCTCCCAGTGCCAAACAGCAACCATTGATAAAGGCGGACCAGATCCAAGATGGTGCTTAATTAGCATTGCCAGTGGAAAGGGGTGAGGCAACTGAATCTGAACAGCCACCAACAGGAGGAATACATTGCAAACCAAAATCAGACGTGCATGGCATGGTGGTGACCGGCCACCAGAATTTGTAGCATAACTACGACCAAACAGAGAGAGAGGGGAGCCAGCACGATCTGAAATTGGCATGCATCATATAAAAAATGAAAATTCACAGATTTATTCCAACTGTACTACAATAAAAAAATGAGATTTTTAGCAAATAATTGATCAATTTTTTGAGCCACCCCTGCCAACGTCACGGCAAATCTCAATAGGGGGGTCCTACTCTACATCCTATATTTCATGTGCCATGCGGCCTCCTAGATAAAGTTAAAAGCAGAACCATGATAGAGCACACATACCTGTAACCTGTATATAACCGCTTCTATGTTGCAATTTCGCAATGCAATGCAGCATTTCGGTAGCCAACAGCTTACAGAGGGATAGAGTCAACCTCTTAGCTTTGTCATGGGTCGCAGGAAATGGCCTTTTATTTGTCCACATCTGAGGGACAGAGATCTGGCTGCTGTGTGTAGACGGTGTTGAGTAGGGTGTCCCTGGAAAAATGCAGGTTTGTGAGGAAAGTGCAGGCGTAGACATGATGTTGCCTTCATCCAACGTTGGTGCTATCGATGTCTGAGAGAGCTGTACACATGCACTTGTTTCCCATTCCAAACCAACTGACGACCTACCAAGCAAACTGCCTGTTGCGGTTACAGTGGTGGAAGTTGTGCGTGGAAAACCAGGTGTGACAGCTGTCCCCACAGTCCTAGAAGATGAAGAGCGCGCGGATGCACTGGAAGGGGCAGGCGGTGGATGGTTCACTCCGCTAGGCCGCATTGCAGCACGGTGAGCTTCCCACTGGGACATATGATATTTATTCATGTGACGATTCATGGAAGAAGTTGTCAAACTGCTGAGGTTTTGCCCTCTACTAACAGAATCACGACAAATTTTACAGATCACATAATTTGGGCGATCTTTTGCTATGTCAAAAAAGAATCCACCCCGACTACTGCTCAGAGGCACAGTGGTGGCTGAGGATGCAGTTGTAGACGTGCTACCAGTACTCCGACTCTGTCCAGAAAGGCGCAAGGTAACTTCGTTGTCAGTTGCATCCTCCTCCAGCATCTCTGTTGACCTCCTCGAGGGCCTGACTGTGGGTTGACAGTAGGTGGGATCTAGAACTTCCTCATCAATTGTTGTGTTTGCACTCTCCTCACCCTCAGACTGAGCCTCTTCTTGCCCTGACCGAATATTTAAGTTGTCATCCCAATCTGGTATCTGCGTCTCATCGTCATCAGTATGTTCCTCCTTGTCTATTACAACAGGTGTTTCAGTTTGTGAATAAAGGTCAACATTATGCTCAGAAACTTGGTCATCACGGCCTGAATCTGAGTCACAAAGGTTCTGGGCATCACTGCAGACCATTTCCTGGTCTGTACTCACTGTAGCTTGGGAGCAGACATCTGATTCCCAGGCTATAGTGTGACTGAACAGCTCTGCAGACTCAGCCATCTCAGTTCCACCATACTGTGCAGGGCGGATGGAGACTTCAGAGCTGGGAGAAAGCAAGTGTGATTGGGATGACAACTCAAAGGACTGGTGTTTTTTGGAAGCGGTAGTTGAGGTGGAGGAGAGGGCACTTGTTGGACCACTTGAGATCCATTCAAGCATTTTATTTTTGTGGCCATCATCTACCTTTGTTCCAGTTGTTCGTGTCTGTAAAAAAGGGAGCACATCGGATTGTCCACGGTAAGTAGTAGACATCTTACTTTTGCTGGAAGATGGTCTATCTTCAGCAGATGTTAATGGAGCTTTGCCACCTTCCCCACGGACAAACCCTTTTTTTCCTTTTCCACCACGCCTCTTCCCCTTTCCACCAGCATCTGTCATTTTGCCACTCATTTTGATTGCGACAAGATTGTGCACTTAAAATGTGGTAGTAAAAATTGAGAGGTGGTGTAGATTGCAGCGGTGGTCTATCTTTATTAACAGCAGAATAAACAACAATAACTATCCCTGACAATGCAACTACAGCCCTTAAACTGGCAGCATAGTTTGCTAGTATAATGGCTTAATAACAATGAGTTTGAGTGTGCAATGCAGAGGTGCTGCACATAGATTTGCACCAGTGGGACACTAATGGAAGTCCAACAGCCACTTTTAGGATGCCATTAAGTTTACTCAGTGTTTGCTAGTATAATGGCTTAGTAACAATGAGTTTCAGTGTGCAATGCAGAGGTGCTGCACATAGGTTTGCACCAGTGGGACACTAATGGAAGTCCAACAGCCACTTTTAGGATGCCAATAAGTTTACTCAGTGTTTGCTAGTATAATGGCTTAGTAACAATGAGTTTGAGTGTGCAATGCAGAGGTGCTGCACATAGGTTTGCACCAGTGGGACACTAATGGAAGTTCAACAGCCACTTTTAGGATGCCACTAAGTTTCCTCAGTGTTTGCTAGTATAATGGCTTAGTAACAATGAGTTTGAGTGTGCAAAGGGCAGGAGGGTATAGTGGCAGGGTTGTGGTTCTGGGTAGAGGAAAGGAAGCCTCCCTTTCTATCCCTCCTAATGGGGAAATGCAGCGAGGAAATCCCTGACCTTAGCTACACAGACGCTGTCATCTTGTGTAGCTGTTAAAATCTGTTTTCACGGACCTGACTGTCACCTATGGCTCTGACCCTGCCGGTATTAGCCCTTACAAGGACTAATAGAAACTTCTATCTCTATTCTGTATAGCGCTGTGTATAGAGCGTACACAGCAGTATCGGAGACAGGCGCTACGCCAGCGGTGACTGACACCAAGACGCAGAAGGCAGATAATGGCGTGCTGGAGGAAAATGTCAGTTTTTATAATGCATGGACATGTGACATGGACATCCTATCACACATGCCGTTGCTTCTCTGGCTAAAAGTCCACTTAGCTGTGTGTGTGTCTGGGATTGGCTGACATGCTGGCCCGCACCACTACACGCACGCGCTTAGGGAAGGAAGACAAAGAAAAAAAAAAAAATGGCGATCGTGATCTGAATGCGCTGTTCCCGCACACTATACACTGAAATTTCATAATAGTGTGAGTCACAGAGTGACTCACACTATTACAGCGGAAAGCCAGCTAGTAATTAGCTGGTCTTTTTGCTGCTAGAACCGTTCTCGAACGTATCTAGAACTATCGTGCTTTAGCAAAAAGCTCGAGTTCTAGTTCGATCTAGAACAGCCCCCAAAATCACTCGAGCCGTGAACTGGATAACCTCGAATTGCGAACCGCGCTCAACTCTATTGTGGACAGGTGCCTTTTATACTGATAACAAGTTCAAACAGGTTCCATTACTACAGGTAATAAGTGGAGGACATAGGAGCCTCTTAAAAAAGAAGTTACAGGTCTGTTAGAGCCACAAATCTTGCATATTTTTAGATGAATAAATACTTATTTTCCACCATGATTTGCAAATAAAATCTACACACACAATAATGTTAACTGAATCCACTGATTTCAGAGAGGAATAACAGACCATTTAATGTGTAGAGTCCTCCTGAATCTTTTCTGTCTGATGATGTTGGGGAAAAAGATCAGGTATATTGAATTTCAACGGATCCTTTGTTTCTATAGAAGGCATGTTGTTGTTAAATACCTTTTATTCCACATTCTCGATTACAAACCTGTATGCACAGTCAAACCAAACATTCATATATATGGGAGGGAAAGTCAGGACAGAGGAGTAGCTTGTCTTGGTACA
This sequence comes from Anomaloglossus baeobatrachus, assembly GCF_048569485.1. Lineage (NCBI taxonomy): Eukaryota > Metazoa > Chordata > Amphibia > Anura > Aromobatidae > Anomaloglossus > Anomaloglossus baeobatrachus. The sequence continues at coordinate 138,908,756 of NC_134358.1, forward strand.
GTTGTTTAAAGGGAATCTATCATATAAAAAGGTATTAACCTACAGATATGGGGTTAATCTGCAGGTTAAAAGCATTTTGATGCTATACAAGTACAGCAGTGACAGTCCCGCTGCTGAGAGGAAGTGTTTTTTAATTCTTCCTGCAGCTTCAGGTTTTCAGTCTTAGGCAAGCAGCTGGAGCAGTTTAAGTCACCGCTCTGTGCATAGTGAGTAGTGGCTTTAACCACACCCCCGGCACTGACTGACAGCCGACTCAGCATTGTATCAGTACAGAGCCAGCTATCAGTCAGTGCTGGGGCGTGGGTATAGCCACCGTTTACTATGCCCTGAGCGGTAGCTGAATCTGCGCCAGCTGAGCTCCAGTAATTGAAAACCTGAGACTGCCAGGAGGCAATTTCAGTGTGGAGGTTTCCTGGTTTCAGAATGCTATTAACCTGTAAATTAATCCCATATCTGCATGTTAATGCATCTTTTTAAAGGACAAATTAATTTTAAGTTGTAGGGACACCCTAGGATTGAAACCCTCATCCAATATAAGAACTCCACTAATGACTGGGTAGATAAATGGCAAGGGATTATAATATGCTGCTGTAGAAAACTCAAATATCTCAAAATAATTAATAGTAATTTCATGTACTATATATAAATGTGGACCGCCAATATGTAAATGCCTAGAGGGGTGTCATTATCTATTGAAACTCATTTACACTCACCACATGGTTAATCCAACTTGACCCATTGCAATCATAGATGTAATTGGTCTCTTAGGGACACGTTTGAGAGTTACTGAGGGCTGTTCAGACCGAGGCAGTATTTTTAATATTTCTGTCAAGGAATCAATGTAAACTGATTACACATTGTATGGTTAAGTGACAAGTCTATATTCTTTATTAATGAAATTCAGAACTTAGGGATGTCTGTGGGATGGTATGCACTACTTTAATAAAAATATTGATACATTTGTAATGTAATTTAAGTCACTACTTTAGTCCCAATTCCATGTTTCATTCTTCACTGATGAAATGTTAGCTAAATCGTAAAACTCAATTGATTTGCTTTATTATAATAAATATTATTTCCTTAAACTATCTACATGATCTTGATCACACAAGTACTACATACTTATGCCAGTATCTGACAAGCCTTATCGAATATTTGTCACAAGAGTAACATGGAAACTGGGAATGGGACAGCAAAACTGACCCTCAGGCTAGGAGGCCCTAACTGTCAATTATACCAAGGTACTTCTCAAGGTGAAAAGGTCTGGACCACCAGCCTAGCCCTGACTCCTGTTCAGCCCTAGGTCTAATACCCCTCACCCCCAACCCAGGAAAGTACTGGGACTGGAGTGGTAAATCCCACACAAAAAGACAGACGGGGGGGGGGGAATGTCAAACTCCCAGCAATCACTCACAGAGGTATAGACAAAACGTGCTCGGGAAGAAATAAAGAAAAGAAAGAAAATAACAATATGAGTATTTCCACAACACAGTAGAATAGCATACATCAGTTCAACAGCAACAAGATCACAACAGCACATGGACCGGTATCGCTAAAGCTATAATCGGGATGGAGGAGCAGATTCCACCATCTTTTAAAGGTCAGAGGCGGCCATGATAGATCTCCAGAAATCCATGACCCTAGCAGCAATTCACAGGTCAGCAGAAACTAACTCCTGCTAGACTGATCACCAGTAAGTATACAACAAGTCGATGCCAGGCGCTAAGTGAGCAACTCAAAAGTACCAGGTGGCGTTTCAGACTCTGCAGTATGAACAGGGTAAGAAGGCGCCATGACACCTGGGGAGTTTAGAGCTGAATGCCGTGTGACAATAGTGTTCACTTCACTAACACCCAGTAAGCCAGCATGATGCACATAGTAAATGTCTTGTCTTTATGCAATCATGATACTATACAGCCATCTCCTTTATGAATGGTGCCGCAGGTGTTTGAGTAAATAGATGTTCATCAATATTCTGTATGTAACCCCCTTATATATGTAATGTTGGTTAAATGTGCCAGAATTCTGGAGCTTTGTGCTAATCTTTCATGACTTGAATTTATTCATTAAGTTTTAGAACCTGTCTTCTGCCTTGTCCAGTAAGGGGTGATACCTTGCTGGCATGGCTTAAAACAAAGTCTCTGCCTTAGACCATTCTCCAAAAAAGTGACAAAATTCACCCACATATTTGTGGCACAAAGTAAACCAATTAATAGCTGGTGAAACAGAGACTAGACAGTCTTAAACAACCACTATGATATGACGCATTTAAGTAATTCCAGTCTGTTTGCACCATGTCAGGATTACATAAAATTTGCATACGTCCTAGTCAGAGATGAGCGAGTACCATAATATCCGTAATCGCTACACTTGTTACGAATACTTTGTGATATCCGCATATTCGTTCCAAATAGCGAGTACAATGCAAGTCAATGGGAAATGCAAGTAATTTTCTGCTGGACTCAACACAGAGGTCTGGGGGCCTAAGGAAAAGGCTGAAATGGATGGGAAAGTGATGAAAGTGAATGGGGAGAGCCTGGAGAATATGCCTGCTGCATTTCTGAATTACATATGGTTTTTGGGAATGAGGATGTCACAGTATAATGCCACTTATTCTCTCTCTCTCCACTTCATACTCACCGATCACGGCACGGTGCGGCTGTCACACTACTCCTGCGGCCTCTCATTCTTCTTCCCTACCCACTTATTAGCCTCATCACATATTCACTGCACCCACTGATTAGCCTACTTCTCCCTGTGATTGGTTGCAGTCAGACCCGCCCCCCAAGCTGAGTGACAGATGCCTGACCACAACCAATGACAGCCGCCGGTTGGCGGGTCTATATCGTACAGTCAAAAAATATTTTAAAAAAACGGCATGCGGTCCCACCCAATTTTGATACCCAGCCAAGATAAAGCCTTACAGCTGAGGGTTGGTATTCTCAGGCTGGGGAGACCCAAGTTTTTGGGAGTCCTCCAAGAGAAAAATATCAGCCAGCAGCCACCTGGAATTGCCGCATCCATTAGATGTGACAGTCCCAGAGCTTTGCCTCACTCATCCCGGTTACCCTGGTGCAATGGCAATCGGAGTAATAAAGAGTTAATGGCAGCCCATAGCAGCCACTAAAGCCCGCTTTACACACTACAATAAATCTTACAATGTGTCGGCGGGGTCACGTCGTAAGTGACGCACATCCGGCATCATAAGTATGATTGTAGCGTGTAAAACCTCTGTGCAATTGCGATTGAACGAAAATCCGTTCATCACATGCACGTCGTTCATTCCTTAAAAAATGAACGTGAGGTTGTGCAATGTTCCCGAGGCAGCACACATCGCAGTGTATGACACCCTGGGAACATTGAACGACAGCTTACCTCCGTTCGCGGCTCCCGCTGACAATGCGGAAGGAAGGAGGTGGGCGGGATGTTTACGTCCCGCTCATCCCCACCCCTCCGCTTCTATTGGCCGGCTGCCGCGTGACGTCGATGTGACGCCGAATGTCCCTCCCACTCCAGGAAGTGGACGTTCGCCGCCCACATCGAGGTCGTATGGTAGGTAAGTACGTGTGACGGGGGTGAATCGTCTGTGCGGCACGTTCAACAAATTGAACGTGCCGCACATACGATGGGGGCGTTGCAAATCGCATACGATATTGTATGCAAAATTGCAACGTGTAAAGCAGGCTTTAGTCCTAGATTAATCATGGCAGGCATCTCTGAGACACCTCTCATCGTTAATCTGTAAGTGAAAGAAAATAAACTCAAACACTGAAAAAATCCTTTATTTGAAATAAAATAGAAAAAAGCCCCCTCTTTCACCACTTTATTATCCCCCCATACAAACCTGCAGGTCTGACACAATCCACACGAGGTTCCAGCCATGATGCTTCCAGCACTCCTACATCTGACTCTCACAGTGAGAGCCATAGAACAAAACTGCCCGCTGTGAGGTTTAGGCTGCAAGTGAAGTGAGCGCACAATCTTCTGGCATGTCGCTCAGAATGAACGGCCCCCGTGACGTCACTGCTGCGACACACACCATACTGCAGGGACCAGGTCACTGCTCGGCGCAGCATATACTGACCTCGATCCCCTGCAGCCCCTCCTGTCAGAGCGGTGTGCTCTGCCAGGAGGAGCTGCTGACACACACTCGGCTCCCAGCAGATGGCAGGCTGTGATCACCGCTCGCCGCAGCATGTACTGATCTCAGTAGCTCCTCCTGTCAGAGCTGTGCGCTTTGCCAGGAGGAACTGTCAACACACACCTGGCTAACAGCATATGGCGGGCTGTGATCACCACTCACCGCATCATGTACTGACCTCAGTTCTTGGCAGCTCCTCCTGTCAGAGCTATGTGCTCTGCCAGGAAGAGCTGCCGACACACACCTAGCTCACAGCAGATGGCAGGGTGTGATCACCACTCACCGCAGCATGTACAGACCTCCATAGCTCCTCCTGTCAGAGCTGTGTGCTCTGCCAGGAGTAGCTGCCGAGACACACCTGGCTCACAGCAGATGGCAGGCTGGGATCACCACTCTCCTTGAATGGCATTGTCAGTGTTGAAGTGTTGGCGGGGAGCGGGACAGGCCCCACACTTTAACACTGACTATGCTGTCCAGTCCCGTACTTTGGGCCAGAGTGCTTCAGGTCACCAGAGGTCATACTGTGGGAACCCGGATATGACTGCCGATGAACTAAGTGATGTCACTGCTGCCAGCCGATTCCTACTGGTCAGTGTTTCCCGGAGCCAGGAGAGATCGGACTTGTTTTCGGTCTCTCCAGGCTCGGATGTAGCAGAGCCAGGACCATCGTGGGACCTTGTATGGATTACCTTGGACTTGTATGTTTTGGGGTTAATAAAGTGGTGAAAGAGGATGACTGTTTTGTATTTTATTCCAAATAATGGATTTTTGGTGTTTGTGTTTATTTACTTTCACTTACAGTTTAATGATGAGAGGTGTCTCAGAGACGCCTGCCATGATTAATCTAGGACTTAGTGGCTTCTATCGGCTGCTATTAACTCCTTATTACCCCGATTGCCACCACACCAGGGTATTCAAGATGAGCAAGGTAAAGCTCCGGGATTGTCACATCTAAGGATGCAGAAATTCCGGACGGCTGCTGGCTGTTATTTTTAGGCTGGGAGGCTCACAAAATTGTGGGTCTCCCCAGCCTGAGAATACTAACCCTCAACTGTCAGGCTTTATCTTGGCTGGGGAAAAAACAAAAAGCAGCACCAAATGTGCACTACAGCACTAAACATTCCAAACTGTACTTATTTTAAAAATTTTGAGATTTTTGGCAAAAAATTGCAATTTCTTGAGCTGCTTCGCCACGTCACGGCAAATCTCATTTGAAGCAGTCCTACACTAAAATATTTTTATAAAATGTGCCATACGGCCTCACATATGAATAGTAGAACTGCTCTTAGCAGCACTCACCTGGTCTATTTCAATCCCGTACCCATGACTGAGTCATGGCTGTGGGCGGGACAGGTCCAAGCAAATGCTGCATGAAGTAAATAGCCTGTGGACAAAGCCTGATGACTTAATGTGAACAGTCACCAACCGCCAAAATCTAGACAGATGGAATACATCCCAAATTGGGGTGCAAAGCAAGGTGGAGGTCAACCACCGACCAATTCAATGAAGAAAAAACAAAAAGCAGCACCAAATGTGCACTACAGCACTAAACATTCCAAACTGTACTTATTTTAAAAATTTTGAGATTTTTGGCAAAAAATTGCAATTTCTTGAGCTGCTTCGCCACGTCACGGCAAATCTCATTTGAAGCAGTCCTACACTAAAATATTTTTATAAAATGTGCCATACGGCCTCACATATGAATAGTAGAACTGCTCTTAGCAGCACTCACCTGGTCTATTTCAATCCCGTACCCATGACTGAGTCATGGCTGTGGGCGGGACAGGTCCAAGCAAATGCTGCATGAAGTAAATAGCCTGTGGACAAAGCCTGATGACTTAATGTGAACAGTCACCAACCGCCAAAATCTAGACAGATGGAATACATCCCAAATTGGGGTGCAAAGCAAGGTGGAGGTCAACCACCGACCAATTCAATGAAGAAAAAACAAAAAGCAGCACCAAATGTGCACTACAGCACTAAACATTCCAAACTGTACTTATTTTAAAAATTTTGAGATTTTTGGCAAAAAATTGCAATTTCTTGAGCTGCTTCGCCACGTCACGGCAAATCTCATTTGAAGCAGTCCTACACTAAAATATTTTTATAAAATGTGCCATACGGCCTCACATATGAATAGTAGAACTGCTCTTAGCAGCACTCACCTGGTCTATTTCAATCCCGTACCCATGACTGAGTCATGGCTGTGGGCGGGACAGGTCCAAGCAAATGCTGCATGAAGTAAATAGCCTAAGAGCAGTTCTACTATTCATATGTGAGGCCGTATGGCACATTTTATAAAAATATTTTAGTGTAAGACTGCTTCAAATGAGATTTGCCGTGACGTGGCGAAGCAGCTCAAGAAATTGCAATTTTTTGCCAAAAATCTCAAAATTTTTTTAAAATAAGTACAGTTTGGAATGTTTAGTGCTGTAGTGCACATTTGGTGCTGCTTTTTGTTTTTTCTTCATTGAATTGGTCGGTGGTTGACCTCCACCTTGCTTTGCACCCCAATTTGGGATGTATTCCATCTGTCTAGATTTTGGCGGTTGGTGACTGTTCACATTAAGTCATCAGGCTTTGTCCACAGGCTATTTACTTCATGCAGCATTTGCTTGGACCTGTCCCGCCCACAGCCATGACTCAGTCATGGGTACGGGATTGAAATAGACCAGGTGAGTGCTGCTAAGAGCAGTTCTACTATTCATATGTGAGGCCGTATGGCACATTTTATAAAAATATTTTAGTGTAGGACTGCTTCAAAAGAAATTTGCCGTGACGTGGCGAAGCTGCTCAAGAAATTGCAATTTTTTGCCAAAAATCTCAAACATTTTTTAAAATAAGTACAGTTTGGAATGTTTAGTGCTGTAGTGCACATTTGGTGCTGCTTTTTGTTTTTTCTTCATTGAATTGGTCGGTGGTTGACCTCCACCTTGCTTTGCACCCCAATTTGGGATGTATTCCATCTGTCTAGATTTTGGCGGTTGGTGACTGTTCACATTAAGTCATCAGGCTTTGTCCACAGGCTATTTACTTCATGCAGCATTTGCTTGGACCTGTCCCGCCCACAGCCATGACTCAGTCATGGGTACGGGATTGAAATAGACCAGGTAAGTGCTGCTAAGAGCAGTTCTACTATTCATATGTGAGGCCGTATGGCACATTTTATAAAAATATTTTAGTGTAGGACTGCTTCAAATGAGATTTGCCGTGACGTGGCGAAGCAGCTCAAGAAATTGCAATTTTTTGCCAAAAATCTCAAAAAAATTTTAAAATAAGTACAGTTTGGAATGTTTAGTGCTGTAGTGCACATTTGGTGCTGCTTTTTGTTTTTTCTTCATTGAATTGGTCGGTGGTTGACCTCCACCTTGCTTTGCACCCCAATTTGGGATGTATTCCATCTGTCTAGATTTTGGCGGTTGGTGACTGTTCACATTAAGTCATCAGGCTTTGTCCACAGGCTATTTACTTCATGCAGCATTTGCTTGGACCTGTCCCGCCCACAGCCATGACTCAGTCATGGGTACGGGATTGAAATAGACCAGGTGAGTGCTGCTAAGAGCAGTTCTACTATTCATATGTGAGGCCGTATGGCACATTTTATAAAAATATTTTAGTGTAGGACTGCTTCAAATGAGATTTGCCGTGACGTGGCGAAGCAGCTCAAGAAATTGCAATTTTTTGCCAAAAATCTCAAAAATTTTTTAAAATAAGTACAGTTTGGAATGTTTAGTGCTGTAGTGCACATTTGGTGCTGCTTTTTGTTTTTTCTTCATTGAATTGGTCGGTGGTTGACCTCCACCTTGCTTTGCACCCCAATTTGGGATGTATTCCATCTGTCTAGATTTTGGCGGTTGGTGACTGTTCACATTAAGTCATCAGTAGAGTTGAGCGCGGTTCGTGGTTCGTGGTTCTCCAGTTCGCGGCTCGAGTGATTTTGGGGCATGTTCTAGATCGAACTAGAACTCGAGCTTTTTGCAAAAGCTCGGTAGTTCTAGAAACGTTCGAGAACGGTTCTAGCAGCCAAAAAACAGCTAAATCATAGCTTGGTTTCTGCTGTAATAGTGTAAGTCACTCTGTGAATCAAACTATTATCACATTTCAGTGTATAGTGTGCGTGAACAGCGCCTTCAGATCACTGCTGTTTCTATAATGGCGATCGCCATTTTTTTTTTTTTTTTTTCTTGTCTTCCTTCCCTAAGCGCGCGCGTCTTGTGGGGCGGGCCAGCATGTCAGCCAATCCCAGACACACACACAGCTAAGTGGACTTTGAGCCAGAGAAGCAACGGCATGTGTGATAGGATCTGCATGTCACATGTCCCTGCATTATAAAACCGGACATTTTCTTCACGGACGCCATTATCTGCCTTCTGCGTCTTTGGTGTCAGACATCACTGTCGCAGCTCCGTCTTCCTGAGTCCTATAGCCGATACAGCTGTATGCGCTGCATACACAGCGTTAGACAGCTTAGGGAGAGCACTTTATAGCAGTCCTTTTAAGGGCTCCAACCGGCAGGGTCAGAGAGCCATAGGTGACAGGTCCTGCAAACAGCAACAGCGTCTGTGTAGCCCAGGTCAGGGATTTCCTACCTGCATTTCACCATTAGGAGGGAATAGAAAGGCAGGCTTCCATTCCTCTACCCAGAGCACCACAATCCTGCCACTGTACCCTCTTGTCCTCTGCACACTCCAACTGATAACTAAGCCATTATACTAGCAAACACTCAGTGTACCTAGTGGCATCCTATACGTGGCTATTGGACTTTGCTATAGTCCCACTAGTGCAAAGACATTTGCAGAGCGCGTCTGCCTGCATTGCACACTACAACTCATTCTAACCAAGCCATTATACTAGCAAACACTCAGTGTACCTAGTGGCATCCTATACGTGGCTATTGGACTTTGCTATAGTCCCACTAGTGCAAAGACATTTGCAGAGCGCGTCTGCCTGCATTGCACACTACAACTCATTCTAACCAAGCCATTATACTAGCAAACACTCAGTGTACCTAGTGGCATCCTATACGTGGCTATTGGACTTTGCTATAGTCCCACTAGTGCAAAGACATTTGCAGAGCGCGTCTGCCTGCATTGCACACTCCAACTCATTAAAACCAAGCCATTATACTAGCAAACACTCAGTGTACCTAGTGGCATCCTATACGTGGCTATTGGACTTTGCTATAGTCCCACTAGTGCAAAGACATTTGCATAGCGCGTCTGCCGGCATTGCACACTCAAACTCATTTTAACTAAGCCATTATACTAGCAAACACTCAGTGTACCTAGTGGCATCCTATACGTGGCTATTGGACTTTGCTATAGTCCCACTAGTGCAAAGACATTAGCAGAGCACATCTGCCTGCATTGCACACTACAACTCATTCTAACCAAGCCATTATACTAGCAAACACTCAGTGTACCTAGTGGCATCCTATACGTGGCTATTGGACTTTGCTATAGTCCCACTAGTGCAAAGACATTTGCATAGCGCGTCTGCCTGCATTGCACACTCAAACTCATTTTAACTAAGCCATTATACTAGCAAACACTCAGTGTACCTAGTGGCATCCTATACGTGGCTATTGGACTTTGCTATAGTCCCACTAGTGCAAAGACATTAGCAGAGCACATCTGCCTGCATTGCACACTACAACTCATTCTAACCAAGCCATTATACTAGCAAACACTCAGTGTACCTAGTGGCATCCTATACGTGGCTATTGGACTTTGCTATAGTCCCACTAGTGCAAAGACATTTGCAGAGCGCGTCTGCCTGCATTGCACACTCCAACTCATTAAAACCAAGCCATTATACTAGCAAACACTCAGTGTACCTAGTGGCATCCTATACGTGGCTATTGGACTTTGCTATAGTCCCACTAGTGCAAAGACATTTGCATAGCGCGTCTGCCTGCATTGCACACTCAAACTCATTTTAACTAAGCCATTATACTAGCAAACACTCAGTGTACCTAGTGGCATCCTATACGTGGCTATTGGACTTTGCTATAGTCCCACTAGTGCAAAGATATTAGCAGAGCACATCTGCCTGCATTGCACACTCCAACTTTTTTAAACTAAGCAATTTTACTAGCAAACACTCAGTGTACCTAGTGGCATCCTAAACGTGGCTATTGGACTTTGCTATAGTCCCACTAGTGCAAAGACATTTGCAGAGCACGTCTGCCTGCATTGCACACTACAACTCATTGTTACTAAGCCATTATACTAGCAAACACTCAGTGTACCTAGTTGTATCCTAAACGTGGCTATTGTACTTTTGTCTATTCACAGTATTGGAACGATATTTGCAGCACGTCTGCCTGCATTGCACACTCTAACTTTTTTAAACTCAGCCATTTATAGTAGCAAACACTCAGTGTACCTAGTTGTATCCTAAACGTGGCTATTGTACTTTTGTCAATTCACAGTATTGGAACGTTATTTGCAGCACGTCTGCCTGCATTGCACACTCAAACTTTTTTAAACTCAGCCATTTATAGTAGCAAACACTCAGTGTACCTAGTTGTATCCTAAACGTGGCTATTGTACTTTTGTCTATTCACAGTATTGGAACGATATTTGCAGCACGTCTGCCTGCATTGCACACTCTAACTTTTTTAAACTCAGCCATTATACTAGCAAACACTCAGTGTACCTAGTGGCATCCTATACGTGGCTATTGGACTTTGCTATAGTCCCACTAGTGCAAAGACATTAGCAGAGCACATCTGCCTGCATTGCACACTACAACTCATTCTAACCAAGCCATTATACTAGCAAACACTCAGTGTACCTAGTGGCATCCTATACGTGGCTATTGGACTTTGCTATAGTCCCACTAGTGCAAAGACATTTGCAGAGCGCGTCTGCCTGCATTGCACACTCCAACTCATTAAAACCAAGCCATTATACTAGCAAACACTCAGTGTACCTAGTGGCATCCTATACGTGGCTATTGGACTTTGCTATAGTCCCACTAGTGCAAAGACATTAGCAGAGCACATCTGCCTGCATTGCACACTACAACTCATTCTAACCAAGCCATTATACTAGCAAACACTCAGTGTACCTAGTGGCATCCTATACGTGGCTATTGGACTTTGCTATAGTCCCACTAGTGCAAAGATATTAGCAGAGCACATCTGCCTGCATTGCACACTCCAACTTTTTTAAACTAAGCAATTTTACTAGCAAACACTCAGTGTACCTAGTGGCATCCTAAACGTGGCTATTGGACTTTGCTATAGTCCCACTAGTGCAAAGACATTTGCAGAGCACGTCTGCCTGCATTGCACACTACAACTCATTGTTACTAAGCCATTATACTAGCAAACACTCAGTGTACCTAGTTGTATCCTAAACGTGGCTATTGTACTTTTGTCTATTCACAGTATTGGAACGATATTTGCAGCACGTCTGCCTGCATTGCACACTCTAACTTTTTTAAACTCAGCCATTTATAGTAGCAAACACTCAGTGTACCTAGTTGTATCCTAAACGTGGCTATTGTACTTTTGTCTATTCACAGTATTGGAACGATATTTGCAGCACGTCTGCCTGCATTGCACACTCTAACTTTTTTAAACTCAGCCATTATACTAGCAAACACTCAGTGTACCTAGTTGTATCCTAAACGTGGCTATTGTACTTTTGTCAATTCACAGTATTGGAACGTTATTTGCAGCACGTCTGCCTGCATTGCACACTCAAACTTTTTTAAACTCAGCCATTTATAGTAGCAAACACTCAGTGTACCTAGTTGTATCCTAAACGTGGCTATTGTACTTTTGTCAATTCACAGTATTGGAACGTTATTTGCAGCACGTCTGCCTGCATTGCACACTCAAACTTTTTTAAACTCAGCCATTTATAGTAGCAAACACTCAGTGTACCTAGTTGTATCCTAAACGTGGCTATTGTACTTTTGTCTATTCACAGTATTGGAACGTTATTTGCAGCACGTCTGCCTGCATTGCACACTCAAACTTTTTTAAACTCAGCCATTTATAGTAGCAAACACTCAGTGTACCTAGTTGTATCCTAAACGTGGCTATTGTACTTTTGTCTATTCACAGTATTGGAACGATATTTGCAGCACGTCTGCCTGCATTGCACACTCTAACTTTTTTAAACTCAGCCATTATACTAGCAAACACTCACTGTACCTAGTTGTATCCTAAACGTGGCTATTGTACTTTTGTCAATTCACAGTATTGGAACGTTATTTGCAGCACGTCTGCCTGCATTGCACACTCAAACTTTTTTAAACTCAGCCATTATACTAGCAAACACTCACTGTACCTAGTTGTATCCTAAACGTGGCTATTGTACTTTTGTCTATTCACACTACTGCAAATCTATGTGCAGCACCTCTGCATGACAACCTCGTGCTCTGTTTTTAATAAGCTATAATGATAGCACAAAATACTGCCATTTTGTGGCATCATAGAACTGGCTGTTGTATTCCATTAGTGCCCCACTGGTGACAAGCTATTTCTAGCACCTCTACATCACACCCTCATGCACATTTAGCTACGCTAATGTTATAGCAAACTCATGGAATTCATTGCTGCATTTCATAATTCGGAGGGATAGAAAGTCAGGCTTCCTTTAGCTTTTCCTTCTGTTCATAGACAGCATCTCCAAGACAAATTTCCCCTCCACGTCTAAGTGTGGAGAGGCAGCTAGTGCGCATGCGTGTGCCGATGTACCCCAGCTGCAGCATAATTACAGTGTTTCGCCTAGTGAGTATGCTCAGCCTGACTGTGCCATTCCTGACGCTAAGTCTTCATTTCGGGATACAGCGCATGCTCCCACACTAAGTGTGAAAAGCCTCTTTGCACAGGTGCTTGCATTCTGTGCCGGGTCTAAGTCCTGTTTTGTGCCTAGACACCATGCTAAAGCTGATAGTCTTTTTTCAGAGACTGTATTTCATGCTACTGAGCATGCTCAGGCACTTCCTGCATCAGAGACTAGGTCCGGTAATGAACTCTTTGGCCCTGGCCCTGATGTGGGGGTCCCATATAGACCACAGGGCATCAGGTGTCCTCCCAAATGGCTTGCAGAGGCCCACACCTATGACTTGTCACCGCATTATTGATGGTCAGACGATGACTGGTGAGGTGTTTGGGTCATGGCAGCCATGAGGTCATCATTGAAGTTGCGTTTCCAAATAGGACGCTAGTTATGCCACTCATGACGTGTCACTCTGCTTTTGTCTCCAGGAGGTGCATTGTGGTTCACCCTGGTTTGGGGCGGACCCAGGTTATAAAAGGGGCTGGAGCCAACAAGGAGGTGCGCAGTCTTCTATTATGCTCCGAAAGAGCACACCTCCATGTGTTGAACCCATTGCGGCTTTAGGCCAGAGGTAGGCAGGGATAGGGTGGTGGATGCAGGCCACCACCACAGTTGGTAACGCAGAACGGTTAAGACCAGCTCCTGTCCTAACAGTCCTGCTTGTGCAGCCCAGTGGCATTAACAGGCCTGCTGCTGCTGATGCGCCTGCTGTCCACAGGTGTGGCCCCTACGCACACGGTCAGCGTACTCAATGGCCCCTGTGTTGTTAACAGGGAGTTCCTGGGCTGGGTGGGCATGTGGACCCTGTGACGCTAACAGGGCTCACAGTCTCCAGATCCGAATGGCGTCTAACTCGGTTCAGGCTACTATTAGTTTCATAGCCACACAGCTCTGTATCCTCCACCAAACCTTCAAGTTGCCAACCTCTCCTTTTCCAACTGGGAGCACGGTGGACACTGACTGCTGAAGGTGATATATACCTTTCTCTTTCTTTTCTTATTAATTTTTGTTATATAGCGGTCACAGATTATATACCACTTTATCCAAATCTGCCAGTCCCACTGTAACAGATGTTGTTTCTTCAGCAAATGTTACAGTTGTTTAACCACCAAATCCACGGACCAAAATTTTTTTCCCCTTTCCAACACACCTGTTCCCCTTTCCAACAGCATCTGTCCTTTTTCAACTCATTTTGGGATATGACCAAAAGTGCAACTGTGCAGGGACACCGTACTCAACGCCATCTCAGCACAGCAGCCATCCCTCGGTCCCTCCGATGTGGACAAGTAAAAGACCATTTCCTCCTATCCATGACAAAGTGTTGAGATTCACTCTGTGCAGCACTGGTGTTTAGTGGAAAAGTAGATCTAAGATTGCGTACCACATTCTGCAGATACTCCTGTATACGTGCGTCTATTTCTATGGCAGGAATTAGTTCGCCAAATTTTGTCTTGTACCGGGGATCTAACAGTGTGGCAACCCAGTATTCAGGATTACTTCAAATTCATACAATCCGAGGGTCATGTAGGTAGTGCAGCAAGAAGGCGCTCATGTGTCTTGTGCATCCAGGAGGACCAAGTCCTTGGTGTGTTGGTGGCAGAGAGGTGAGAATCGTGCATCCTTCCTCTGCCCTCTACCCACAACCTCGCACAACCGAAATGTGAGCAAGCTCTCACTCATCTGCTGAGTCTTCCATGCCCATCGCCAGTTCGTCCTCCATTTCTTCATGGGCTCCTGCACTTTCATCAACACTTTTTGCTGATACTATGCGCCCTTGTTAATCCCTCTCCCTCACCATGACTGCCGCATAGGTGCCGCTGACCATCTGGACCTCGTAGATCTTGTTATCCCTTCCGCATATGACTCCTCCTGTACTTCCTCCCCTTCCTCTTGTCCCAACACCTGACTCCGAATAATAATTACAGTGTGCTCCATCATGTAGATGACCAGAATTGTCACGCTGAGAATGACATTGCCAGTGCTAAACATCTTCGTCGACATTTCAAAACTGTGTAGCAGGGTGCATAGGTCCTTGATCTGACACCACTCCAGCAGCGTGATCTGCACCACCTCTGGATCAACTTATCCCAGGCTATATGTCTTACCGTATTTCAGCAGGGCTCTGCGGTGCTGCCACACACGCTGCAACATGTGCAGATTCCAATTCCTGCGTGTCGGAACATCGCATTTCCGGCGTTTAACTGCCAGACCCTAAGACTTCCGGAGTGATGAAAGTTGTTGAGCTGCTGTGTGCGCACGATGGAAGTGAGCACATAGCGAGCGTGCCCGCTGCACAAGGCCATGTAGGCCGTGATGGTGTTTTAAAAATTGCTGGAGAATTCGGATCAACACGTGAGCCATAAAAGGCACGTGTGTCACATTGCCCTGAGGATGGCCCGCAGCCAGGTTTGCATCATTGCTGCACACGGCTGTTAAGTCACCAACGGAGTCCGCTCCGTCAATTTGTACTCCGGTCGCCAGGTGACAACGTGTTCCTTTCATGAATAGTGCTGATGATGGGAGAGTAGTCGATGCCAGCGGCGCAGGTGGACGCAGGTTATGCTCACCCACTGGGCTGCATTACCTTGACAGATGCAGAATCTCTGGCTGAATGTAGCTGGTGGGTATCTCACAGATGAAATACCATCATTCAGCTACAACCAATGGGAAGACACCACACCCTTTTTTATGCCCATCCTGTCTGCAGACCACTGCCAGACATAGCTATGAACCTCTGGTTAATTTTACCCCCAGTTCAGTTTTATGATTTTGTGTGCTTGTTACCTGACTACTTTTCCTGCTTGCTGTTTATGTACCTTGTTGGCCGATACGCATTTCACCTCTGCTTGTTTTCTGATTAAGTCCTGGCCGTCCCATTCTGTTCCTGTTCCTCAATTAATGTTTTGACCCTGCCTGACTACTATTCTCTGTAATAGCGGTGTGACTCACATTTCCCATACATTTCAAAGTAAAACTTTGACCGCCTGATGGCATTGAGCTCTGCTGCCAGCATAGTAAGGAGGTGTGTGGTAGTCCTTGTGCGCAGTTGCAAGGAAGGGTGGCCTGACCACACAGGGTTTGCGCAAAGGTAGAGGACCCACACGAGGTTGAAGAGGCAGAAGCAGTGTATTAACTTCTACATACAGAACAAGGATTGAAACAACTCGTGGGGACGGCAAGACTTGTACAGCAGACCCTTCTCCATCTCTCACCATAGTTTGCCAGTGCCCAGTCAGTGACATGTAATGACCCTGTCTATGCTTACTGGTCAAAGTATCTGTGTTGAAATGCACCCTGTCGCACACAGATTTTCTCAAGGAAGTGGTGATGTTGTGTGCGACATGCCGGTGTAGCGCGGGCATGCTTTTCTTGGAGAAGCAGTGGTGATTGGGCATCTGGTACTGGGGCACAGCGACAGACATAAGGTCTGTAAAATCCTGTGTGTCCACTACGCGTAAAGGCAGCATTTCGGTAGCCAACAGCTTACAGAGGGATAGAGTCAACCACTTAGCTTTGTCATGGGTCGCAGTAAGTGGCCTTTTATTTGACCACATCTGAGGGACAGAGATCTGGCTGCTGTCTGTAGACGGTGTTGAGTAGGGTGTCCCTGGAAAAATGCAGGTTTGTGAGAAAAGTGCAGGCGGAGACATGATGTTGGCTTCATCTTGCCTTCAGATCTGTTCATCTTGTATCATTTTTAAAAAACACAGCAAGCAAGGGTTACTCCAAGCGGAGTCTCCCTTTTTTTCCAAAAATTGGGCCCCACACAGACACCTTATCAGTGGCAGCACTTGTGCCCTAGTTGCAAACAGGATGTTTTGATTTGCATCAAGCACATTCCAAATCCACAAGCATTTACTCTCCCCAGGATGACACAGGGGTAGTAAATTCCTTCTGGATCCATGACTTGTTCATTTTGATGAACGTCAGTCTGTCCACATTGTCACTGGACAGACGCGTGCGCTTATCTGTCAGCACACACCCAGCAGCACTGAAGACACGTTCAGAGACAACGCTGGCAGCTGGACACGACAAAATCTTCGAGGCGTAACTGGAGAGCTCTTGACATTTTTCTAGATTTGAAGCACAAAAGGAGCAAGGCTCCATTTGCAAAGTCATTGCATCGATGTTCATTTGGAGATACTCCTGTATCATCCTCTCCATCCGTTGACTATGTGTCAGACTTGTTGTCTCTGGTGGCCTTGCAAAGGAGGGTCTAAAAAAATTATGAAAAGATTCCATAAAATTGCTGTTACCAGCACCAGATACGGTCCTACTGGTACGGGTAGACTGTTGAAGATGACGAGGCCGTCCCATGTTTGTCAAGTTACAACTGGGAGAATCACTCCCTTCACCTGCACGGTTGTTTGGTGGAAAAGCCGAGCTAAGATCGAGTAACAGCTTCTGCTGATACTCCTGCATACGTGCGTCCCTTTCTATGGGTGGAATTATGTCACAAAATTTGGACTTGTCCCGGGGATCTAATAGTGTGGCAAGCCAGTAGTCATCATCACTTCTAATTTTGACAATACGAGGGTCATGTTGGAGGTAGTGCAACAAGAAGGCACTCATGTGTCTTGCGCAGCCATGCGCACCAAGTCCACGCTGTGTTTGTGGCATAGAGGTGCTAACCGTTCTTTCTTCCTCTGTCATCTCCCCCCAACCTCTTTCAACTGAAATTTGACCAAGGTCCCCCTCATCTGCTGAGTCTTCCATGTCCATGGACAGTTCGTCCTCCATATCTTCATGTCCTCCTGCACCTTCCTCAACATCTCACCTGCTACCATGCGCCCTTGTTGATCCCTGTCCCCCATGGTCCCATGCCTGCCGCGTTGGTGATGATGAACGTCTGGACCTTGGTGATGTTGTTGTGTCTTGCGCATATGAATCCTCCTGTAGTTCCTCCCCTTCCTGTTGTCCCACCCCCTGACTACGAATAGTGTTTAGCGTGTGCTCCAGCATGTAAATGACTGTAATCGTCATGCTGATAATGGCATTGTCAGCGCTAAACATATTCGTCGCCATGTCGAAACTGTGCAGAAGGGTGCATAGGTCCTTGATCTGAGATCACTCCATCAGGGTGATCTGCCCCACTTCTGCATCTCGTTGGCCCAGGCTATACATCATGACGTATTGCACCAGGGCTCGCCGGTGCTGCCACAGTCGCTGTAACATGTGGAGAGTTGAATTCCAGCGTGTCGCCACATCGCATTTCAGGCGATGAACCGGCAGGCCGAAAGACTTCTGGAGCGATGCAAGTCGCTCAGGTGCGGCGGTTGAACGGCGGAAGTGAGCACTGCAGACAGTTTCCGTGCCCTGGTCAGAAGGCCATCTAGGCCGGGATAGTGTGTTAAAAATTGCTGGACAACAAGGTTAAACACGTGAGCCATACAAGGCACGTGTGTCACCTTGCCCAGGCGAAGGGCCGCACCCAGGTTTGCAGCATTGTCGCACACGGCCTTACCAGGCTGCAGGTTGAGTGGAGACAACCATTTATCAAAATCAGTCTCCAGAGCTGCCCACAACTCAGTCGCTGTGTGACTCCTATTTCAAAGACATGTCAAGCTAAAGACCGCCTGATGCCGTTGCGCTCTGCTACCAGCATAGTAATGAGGGGTGCGTGATTCCTTCTGCGCAGTGAGAACGCTGGTGGCCTGACCAGGCAGGCTTGGGGCGGAGGTGGAGGACCCAGATGAGGTGGAGGATGCAGAAGCAGTGGCGGAACTTGGACAGACAGAGGATTGACACACAAGTCGTGGGGACGGCAAGACTTGTGCAGCAGACCCTTCACCATCTATCACCATAGTTACCCAGTGGCCAGTCAGCGACATGTAACGTCCCTGTCCATGCTTACTGGTCCAAGTATCGGTGGTGAAATGCACCCGTTCACACACAGAGTTTCTCAAGGAAGCGGTGATGTTGTGTGCGACATGCTGGTGTAGCGCGGGCACACCTTTCTTAGAGAAGTAGTGGCGACTAGGCATCTGGTACTGGGGCACAGCGACAGACATAAGGTCTCTAAAATCCTGTGTGTCCACTAGGCGGAAAGGCAGCATTTCTGTAGTCAACAGCTTACAGAGGGATAGAGTCAACCTCTTCGCTTTGTCATGGGTCGCAGGAAGTGGCCTTTTATTTGACCACATCTGAGGGACAGAGATCTGGCTGCTGTGTGTAGACGGTGTTGAGTCGGGTGTCCCTGGAAAAATGCAGCTTTGTGAGGAAAGTGCAGGCGGAGACATGATGTTGCCTTCATCCAAAGTTGGTGCTATCGATGTCTGAGAGAGCTGTACACACTCACTTGTTTCCCCTTCCAAACCAACTGACGACCTACCAAGCAAACTGCCTGTTGCGGTTACAGTGGTGGAAGTTGTGGGTGGAAAAACAGGTGTGACAGCTGTCCCCACAGTCCTAGAAGATGACGAGCGCGCGGATGCACTGGAAGGGGCAGGCGGTGGATGGTTCGCTCCGCTAGGCCGCATTGCAGCACGGTGAGCTTCCCATCGGGCCATATGATATTTATTCATGTGACGATTCATGGAAGAAGTTGTCAAACTGCTGAGGTTTTGACCTCTACTAAGAGAACCATGACAAATTTTACAGATCACATAATTTGGGCGATCTTTTTCTATGTCAAAAAAGGACCTGGCTAGGCAAGGCTTAGAGGCCATGCGACCTGTTGATCCACCCCGAATAATGCTCAGAGGCAGAGTGGTGGCTGAGGATGCAGTTGTAGACGTGCTACCAGTGCTCCGACTGTGTCCAGGAAGGCGCCAGGTTACTTCGACGTCGGTTGCATCCTCCTCCACCGCCTCTGTTGACCTCCTCGAGTGTCTGACTGTGGGTTGACAGTAGGTGTGATCTAGAACTTAATCATCAATTGTTGTGTTTGCACTCCCCTACCCCTCAGACCGAGTTTCTTCTTGCCCTGACCGAATATTTAAGTTGTCATCCCAATCGGGTATCTGCGTCTCATCTTCATCAGTATGTTCCTCATTGCCTATAACCACAGTTGTTGGAAAGGCAGCATTTTGGTAGCCAACAGTTTGCATATGATGAAAGTCAACCTCCAAGCCATTTCATGCCCTTCTAAAAGCATGTAAAACACAGCGAGGGGACTCCAACCACAGTCTCCCTCGTTGCCACTAACTGGGCCACACACACCCCACTTGACTGGCATCGGTTGAGCCCCCTTTTGAAAAAGAAAAAGATGCTTTGCATGAAGCACTCTCAAAAATACGCGTGCCTTTCCCGTCCCCTGGCTGACCCAGGGGAAGAAAAGTCCTCTGAGAGCCATGACTTGTTCATCTTGGTTCTTTTAGAGACACAGCGAGGGGACTCCAACCACAGTCTCCCTCGTTGCCACTAACTGGGCCACACACACCCCACTTGACTGGCATCGGTTGAGCCCCCTTTTGAAAAAGAAAAAGATGCTTTGCATGAAGCACTCTCAAAAATACGCGTGCCTTTCCCGTCCCCTGGCTGACCCAGGGGAAGAAAAGTCCTCTGAGAGCCATGACTTGTTCATCTTGGTTCTTTTAGAGACACAGCGAGGGGACTCCAACCACAGTCTCCCTCGTTGCCACTAACTGGGCCACACACACCCCACTTGACTGGCATCGGTTGACCCCCCCTTTTGACAAAGAAAAAGATGCTTTGCATGAAGCACTCTCAAAAATACGCGTGCCTTTCCCGTCCCCTGGCTGACCCAGGGGAAGAAAAGTCCTCTGAGAGCCATGACTTGTTCATCTTGGTTCTTTTAGAGACACAGCGAGGGGACTCCAACCACAGTCTCCCTCGTTGCCACTAACTGGGCCACACACACCCCACTTGACTGGCATCGGTTGAGCCCCCTTTTGAAAAAGAAAAAGATGCTTTGCATGAAGCACTCTCAAAAATACGCGTGCCTTTCCCGTCCCCTGGCTGACCCAGGGGAAGAAAAGTCCTCTGAGAGCCATGACTTGTTCATCTTGGTTCTTTTAGAGACACAGCGAGGGGACTCCAACCACAGTCTCCCTCGTTGCCACTAACTGGGCCACACACACCCCACTTGACTGGCATCGGTTGAGCCCCCTTTTGAAAAAGAAAAAGATGCTTTGCATGAAGCACTCTCAAAAATACGCGTGCCTTTCCCGTCCCCTGGCTGACCCAGGGGAAGAAAAGTCCTCTGAGAGCCATGACTTGTTCATCTTGGTTCTTTTAGAGACACAGCGAGGGGACTCCAACCACAGTCTCCCTCGTTGCCACTAACTGGGCCACACACACCCCACTTGACTGGCATCGGTTGAGCCCCCTTTTGAAAAAGAAAAAGATGCTTTGCATGAAGCACTCTCAAAAATACGCGTGCCTTTCCCGTCCCCTGGCTGACCCAGGGGAAGAAAAGTCCTCTGAGAGCCATGACTTGTTCATCTTGGTTCTTTTAGAGACACAGCGAGGGGACTCCAACCACAGTCTCCCTCGTTGCCACTAACTGGGCCACACACACCCCACTTGACTGGCATCGGTTGAGCCCCCTTTTGAAAAAGAAAAAGATGCTTTGCATGAAGCACTCTCAAAAATACGCGTGCCTTTCCCGTCCCCTGGCTGACCCAGGGGAAGAAAAGTCCTCTGAGAGCCATGACTTGTTCATCTTGGTTCTTTTAGAGACACAGCGAGGGGACTCCAACCACAGTCTCCCTCGTTGCCACTAACTGGGCCACACACACCCCACTTGACTGGCATCGGTTGAGCCCCCTTTTGAAAAAGAAAAAGATGCTTTGCATGAAGCACTCTCAAAAATACGCGTGCCTTTCCCGTCCCCTGGCTGACCCAGGGGAAGAAAAGTCCTCTGAGAGCCATGACTTGTTCATCTTGGTTCTTTTAGAGACACAGCGAGGGGACTCCAACCACAGTCTCCCTCGTTGCCACTAACTGGGCCACACACACCCCACTTGACTGGCATCGGTTGAGCCCCCTTTTGAAAAAGAAAAAGATGCTTTGCATGAAGCACTCTCAAAAATACGCGTGCCTTTCCCGTCCCCTGGCTGACCCAGGGGAAGAAAAGTCCTCTGAGAGCCATGACTTGTTCATCTTGGTTCTTTTAGAGACACAGCGAGGGGACTCCAACCACAGTCTCCCTCGTTGACACTAACTGGGCCACACACACCCCACTTGACTGGCATCGGTTGACCCCCCCTTTTGACAAAGAAAAAGATGCTTTGCATGAAGCACTCTCAAAAATACGCGTGCCTTTCCCGTCCCCTGGCTGACCCAGGGGAAGAAAAGTCCTCTGAGAGCCATGACTTGTTCATCTTGGTTCTTTTAGAGACACAGCGAGGGGACTCCAACCACAGTCTCCCTCGTTGCCACTAACTGGGCCACACACACCCCACTTGACTGGCATCGGTTGACCCCCCCTTTTGACAAAGAAAAAGATGCTTTGCATGAAGCACTCTCAAAAATACGCGTGCCTTTCCCGTCCCCTGGCTGACCCAGGGGAAGAAAAGTCCTCTGAGAGCCATGACTTGTTCATCTTGGTTCTTTTAGAGACACAGCGAGGGGACTCCAACCACAGTCTCCCTCGTTGCCACTAACTGGGCCACACACACCCCACTTGACTGGCATCGGTTGAGCCCCCTTTTGAAAAAGAAAAAGATGCTTTGCATGAAGCACTCTCAAAAATACGCGTGCCTTTCCCGTCCCCTGGCTGACCCAGGGAAAGAAAAGTCCTCTGAGAGCCATGACTTGTTCATCTTGGTTCTTTTAGAGACACAGCGAGGGGACTCCAACCACAGTCTCCCTCGTTGCCACTAACTGGGCCACACACACCCCACTTGACTGGCATCGGTTGAGCCCCCTTTTGAAAAAGAAAAAGATGCTTTGCATGAAGCACTCTCAAAAATACGCGTGCCTTTCCCGTCCCCTGGCTGACCCAGGGGAAGAAAAGTCCTCTGAGAGCCATGACTTGTTCATCTTGGTTCTTTTAGAGACACAGCGAGGGGACTCCAACCACAGTCTCCCTCGTTGCCACTAACTGGGCCACACACACCCCACTTGACTGGCATCGGTTGAGCCCCCCTTTTGACAAAGAAAAAGATGCTTTGCATGAAGCACTCTCAAAAATACGCGTGCCTTTCGCCTCCCCTGGCTGACCCAGGGGAAGAAAAGTCCTCTGAGAGCCAGGTCCACATTGTCAGTGGACAGACACGTGTGCTTATCTGCCAGCAGACCCCCAGCAGCACTGAAGACAGGTTCCGAGAGAACGCTGGCTGCAGGACACGACAAGATCCTCAAGGCGTACGTGGCGAGCTCAGGCAATTTATCCAGATTGGAAGCCTAAAATGAGCAGGGCTCAAGTTGCACAATAATGGAATCGATGTTTCTTTGCATATACTCATATATCTGTGTGTCTCCCTCTTTTTCCTTGTCCAGCTGTTTTGTTTTCACATGAGTATATGTCCTTGTCACTTTCCCATGTGTTTGTGTTATGTTGTGAGTTGTTTGTCACCTTTTGGACACCTTTCAGGGTGTTTTCTAGGTGTTTTACTGTGTTTGTGATTGCCTGCCATTGTTTCCTATGGGCTCGAGTTCGGTTCGTCGAACGTTCGACGAGCCGAACTCGAGCCAGACCCCCCGTTCGGCGAACCGCCTCGAGCCGAACCGGGACCGGTTCGCTCATCTCTAGTCATCAGGCTTTGTCCACAGGCTATTTACTTCATGCAGCATTTGCTTGGACCTGTCCCGCCCACAGCCATGACTCAGTCATGGGTACGGGATTGAAATAGACCAGGTGAGTGCTGCTAAGAGCAGTTCTACTATTCATATGTGAGGCCGTATGGCACATTTTATAAAAATATTTTAGTGTAGGACTGCTTCAAATGAGATTTGCCGTGACGTGGCGAAGCAGCTCAAGAAATTGCAATTTTTTGCCAAAAATCTCAAAAAATTTTTAAAATAAGTACAGTTTGGAATGTTTAGTGCTGTAGTGCACATTTGGTGCTGCTTTTTGTTTTTTCTTTATCTTGGCTGGGTATTAAAATTTGAAGGACCGCATGCCTTTTTTTAAAATATTTATTTTTTACTGTACTGTACTGTAGACCCGCCCACTGGCGGCTGTGATTGGTTGCAGTCAGACAGCTGTCATTCAGCGGGGGGCAGGTCTGATTGCAACCAATCACAGATGCCGCTGAGAAGGGAAGCAGTAAATATGTAATGAGGCTAATGAGTGGGTAGGGAAGAAGAATGAGAGGCAGCGAGAACAGCGTGACAGCCGCACCGCTCTGTGATCGGTGAGTATGAAGTGCTTGGAGAGAGATGCTGGCAATGTATTGTGCACAAAATGGCTGCGGCCAGCCAGTCACAGTAATGCTGCAGCCAAGATGGCTGCTGCATTTCTTTGATTGGTTAAGAAGCCCAACATGTGTATTGGCTGCAAATCAGGCGCCAAAATGGCTGGGCAGGGCATCCGAATATAGCGAGGCGAATACACCATTACTCGCAATATAATGAATAGCCCGAGTATGAATAGCGAATCGTAATGAATACATTCGCTCATCACTAGTCCCAGTGCTTCATTTCATCTATTTTAAAATCTTCCTAGGAAATGGCTAGCTATCTCCACTTGTAACAATAAGTTTGACCTTTTCTGTATTTTTTAACAAATTAGATCCCATTTTGTGTGATTTGTTTGAACTTTGTAGTGTGTAAATGTTAAATTGTTAAATTTCAATGTCACTGTCTGACAAAGATATATAAAGTATAGGAAAAAATGTTCCACTAATTCTTAATATATTGTAGAAATTAAAATTTTGCCTCAAGTACAAGAAATCAGTTATATTAATAATATAATAATAATATTTATTCATTTATATAGCGTTATTAATTCCACAGCGCTTTACATACGCATCACACCACTGCCCACACCACTGATTGCCAGCCTTCTATGTACACTGTGCATAGGCAGAAAGTTGACAATCAGTGGTGGGGCAGGGTTATTCAAGACTTCATGAATATGAAGGATTACATAGCAGCCGGTTCACTAGTCCTCCAGTGATAAAATCATTGGTGAACATCATTGGTGAATGAGGGCATGTGGGGGAGTCTTTATTCAAACTTTTTCTTCCAGTGTCTGGGTGTTTTTAAACTCTATGCTTGTCGGGTTAGTAAAGGAGATGTCTGATAGACTAACCCTTGGGAATAATGTGTAAAAATTATTTAAATAATCAATAAAAAAGCCTCACAGGGTCCCTCGTATTTGGATACTCAGCCAAGATGCGCACACGGCTGAGGGCTGCAGCCTGTAGCCATACGCTATATCTGTGCTAGGTATCACAATATGGGGAACCCATGGCAATTTTTTCAATTTAATTTATTTTTACACCACTATAGAGATGCAGACAGGGTGTGCGATTCCAAACAATCACAGACGCTGTCACAGATGGTGGGGTGCAGTCTGACTTTAACCAATCATACGTTGAGACTACCAGAGGGCGGGGGAAGCAGTAAAAATGTATGAGAGTAAGGAGCAGCTCCAGAATTAGTGTTACAGCAACGCGGAAGACTGTTAAGACTAAATATAACGCTCCTACTATATTTCCTATTTTCTTTCTTTTTACTTTATTTCTTTTAATCATCCGGGTGGCTGAATCTGAATAGTTACACGCAGTTACATGAGAACTCCGTTTTTGGGGTCGTTGCATGGATACTAGGTATCTGATATGGACCTACAACTTTACAGTTTGGGTTCTGTAATCACTATACAGAGATGGAATCAATTTACAAATCAGTTGACTTCTGGAATGTATTGGTCACTGAAAAGTTTATTTAGGGGTATCAGACTACAGGGGGGCTACATACAAATGAAAGTCACAATTTCCAAATTTATATTTTTTAAAATGATTGGAAAACCATGTATTATTTCCTTGGAGGAAAACACTGTTTATTATGGGTAAAGACACTTACACAAAATGTTTCCTGAAGCATGGTACTTGGCTCTTAAAGACACTGTGCACACATACTGTTTTATTACTCGGGCTATGAATACTTTTTCAAAGCACTGAAGATCAGTGATTCCAAGTGCAGCACAGTTTTATGGCAAAGTCGTTTTCCATCTCCAGAATCACTGGGTAAGGCTTTCTTTCCTGTTGAGGGTCAGCAGGGTCCACAATCTCTCTCCTGTAGAGAGTAATGTATTATTGTTAGCAGATTCTTCTCTCCCCCTTGTGTAGTGTGTAAGATTTTACTTTCTCTTCTCTCCATCACCTGTATTGTCTGAGCAATTACAAGCTGTCCTATCATGAGAACGGCCACCGAATGTTTTATACATGTGTCACTATTTACTTAATGTAGGGTTATTGTGACACCCCACGGAGTTCAAGATAGGAACTTCGATCCATACCTTGTATACATATCGCCAGGCCAGTGGTTTGTAGAAGTCGTGGCCCCGTGGTGCACAGTAAAAAGGGGGGTTAGCAAGGATTGTTCCTGGAGAAGCTGTCATCGGTGACGGTGGTGACTGGGGTCCCGGCCTCTTCCGCTGCTGACCCTTCCTCCGACATTTCCTCCTCCAGGAGTGGAACGGATTATGTCGACTATGCCACCTGTGGTGTGCGGCCAGGGATAAGGCCACCGCTGCAGGGTACCTCGCTGGGAAAGATATTGGGGTGCAGTTGGGATGATATCGCTCCCCACAGGTGGAGCGGCCCCCGGGAGGGAGAATGGGGGGACTGGGAATTGCTGGAGTGGAAGGTGATGACAAATAGAGTCAGAGTCACTAGATTACGGGTTTCAGATCTTTTACTCACTGGTTCTTTTGTGTCGCACCCAGGATGCTGGTCTTTACTGTAATGAGCTCCGGTCGATCCCAGGCAGAGCAAAGGTTGAAGTCTGGTAGGGTAATCTGTGGACTCCCTCCTTTTGTGCTCTCATGTGGCTGTCCTCTCCCATCCCAGGTCTCTGCCGGCTAATGGATCGGGAACCTTCTAACTGAAGGCATCCAGTACCTACCGGGATCCGCTCTCTCAGCTTAGGGCTCTCAGCCATCCACCAGCCCGGTCCTAGGTGAGGGAAGGGTGTATGCACCGGTCTGGACCTTTTTGTTCTGCTGCTCTGCCCCCCCAAGGGAGCATCTGTCTGTATTTGCAAGGCTGTGTGATGCAGAAAATGAAACTTACCAGACCTTAACCTCTTCCTGCCCAGGATGGACAGACATTATTAAATACAATACCCTGTAGCAACCAGTCTCAGGGGTGTTACATTATTTTGCACTTTTTTATTGTAGGTTATTTTTGTCTGTTAATGGCCACAGTGTGTATATGCTCCTACATATTAGACATACCCGGTACTAGTTTTGAACTCAGTAAGTCTGAAAGTGTGGCCAACTGATTGGTCTGTGGAACTTTTATATCCAGCTTTTCACAGGAAGGTATAAAACACAGCCAGGCTTAGGTCCTTCTTGGTTCCCGGCTACTTTGAGGGCTGCCGGCAGATAGCGATGTGAAATACAAGAGGTAGTGACCATCCTAATTGAGTACACCTTGTTGTGCTAGGATGACTTTTACGTTTTTTTTAATTAAAACTTTTTTTTACATGTGTTATTTTATAATTACTGTAGGGTTTGTATGCATAGTTTTAATCCAAGTCATATTTGAAAACATAAGTGTCAGAACAGAAATTAATGCAAAAACAGGTGTACCGGTATTTCATTTATTTTTATTTTTTCCAAAGATACAATAATAGAAAATCACAATTGCCTTTACAATCTTTGTATTTTTTCATTAATTATTTAAGAAAATGAAAAGGAAGGATTGAAAATTCAATCTTGGCTTGGCTCAAAAGACTGTGGCCCGATTCAATAAAACTAGCTAGAATGAATGCAAATCTTGATGAGAGAGCATGCGAGAGTCAAACGCTACTAATTTATTAATAGGCACCCAAGTTGCTTGTGCCTCCGTGCACATTGTAATTAATCTTATTGTAGTCAGTGGTGGCTGGCGTAAGATTTCTGGGATAAGGAACAACACAGCTTATCATGAATAGGACAGGGCGTGCCATCATGCCCCTGCTGCAATCCTGTCCCACCTCGGCTTGACCCATTTTGGCGTAGCTAGGAGAAACTGGTCTGGGAATGACAAAACATCTAGAATTGTTGTGCAATCATGATTTGCACAAAAATATTTCGACTTTTCAAAGATAGTTTTCTGTCGAAAAAGCTTTGATGAATTGGAGCCAATACCTAAAACTGCACCAAAAACTAAACTTTTTTGCACATTTTGAGATACCTACCTTTAACTAAATCTGAGGGAAGTCTTCATTCTGGGAGCCTTTCTGGACAAAGAAAGAAGTAATTTTTTACTCAGTATAAATGAAAAGATTATGTATTGTATGAAGTAATATGTTATGCTCTATTCACATTTACTTTGTGCAAGCGCACAATACCCTAATGGATCATTTTAATTTATAGACCATCGGGTTCCTCTAAAGTGTCTTTACTGTAATAAAAAGAAACAGTGCCATTTTTCCATAAAATATGACAAAAACTGAAAAAATGTCAAATGTGTATATAAACTTACCCTTATTCAGACTGTTTATTGTTTTAACAATTTAGTATAGATTATACCTGTCTTAGAACCAAATATGACAATTCTGATATTGAACACATATTCCATCTAGATGTTAAATGTCTCAGATCACATACACTTAACTCTGGAATTTTTCTATAATCACCACAGGTCTCAAATTAATTATCTATACGTTATTCTAAGCAACTTGATTAATCTACATTTCAGCAGTGGAAATGTCAGCATGATAAATGGCTGGACTGTAGATCAATGTTATCAGCTGCACTTCTATGGAAAAATCAAGCCATGTAAAATCTATAAACACAGATGCTACAAATTACTAGTAGTGATCGAAACAATCTGCAAAAACTTCATAGTATAAATATCC
Source organism: Anomaloglossus baeobatrachus (assembly GCF_048569485.1). Classification (NCBI taxonomy): domain Eukaryota; kingdom Metazoa; phylum Chordata; class Amphibia; order Anura; family Aromobatidae; genus Anomaloglossus; species Anomaloglossus baeobatrachus. The sequence goes on from NC_134358.1 coordinate 138,937,619, forward strand.
TAGACGACCCTGGTATAAAAACAGTTGTGGTTACAGTGGTACCATATTTAATAGGGTGGAATTGGGGGAATTACCACATGTGTAATCATTTTTGATCAGCCTGGCAAATACTAAAATGAACATTCAAGACTATGTTGTCAGCTTAGTGCCACGTTGGCACAATTTTTCAGAATTCAGTGGTAGTAGTATGCCACAGTAGACAAATTCTACTACTCTGTTTCAGGGAAGTGTTTTGGTTGGTCTGGATTACTATCTTTTACGCTCTTTTTTCCCCTATTGTGCTCTCCATATTAGATTAGACAAAATAAAAACAAATAAATATTTTGTTAGCAATTTCAATGTTGTGGACAAATTTCAGACTTTCAACGATCACATCGCGGTGCTCGGACTCTCCATCGGCTCTCCTGACCCGAACCTGAGAGCTGCATAGGAAAACATGGTGAGATGCTTGGGTCAGGAGAGGCGCCGGCCAGTTCGAGCATTCAAATTAATACTGAGCAAGTAGCTAACTATTCGTACTCTGCTACGAACCGGCGCCGCCATAGCCGCAAGCAGCCTGCTGCGGTTCCTGTTGCGCCCAGGCGCCGGCTGCTGTTCTTGGCCGTGCCTCGGGTCGTCCAGTTGGCTGTTCCTTCCACCACGTCTAAGTGTGGAGAGGCGGCTAGTGCGCATGCGTGCGCCGATTTACCCCAGCCAGAGTTTAAGCCCGGTGTTTTGCCAAGTGAGCATGCTCAGCCTGTTTGTGTTATGTCTGAGACTAAGTCCTCAGTTCAGGCTACTGAGCATGCTCCCACAATTAACCCTAACAGCCTCTTTGCACAGGTACTTGGACTTCGTGCTGTGTCTAAGTTCTGGGATGTGCCTACTGAGCATGCTCAAACTGATAGTCTGCTTTCTAAGCCTGTGGCTCAGGCTACTGAGCATGCTCAGGCACTTAGTGCATCAGAGGCTAGGTCCGGTAAGGACCTCACTGAGCATGTCCGTGAGGTGGCAGGCCCTGATAGGACAGAGGGTGTCAGGTGTACTGATGACGTGGCAACTCCAGACTGGCTTGCAGAGGCCTGCCCCTATGATCTGGCACCTCACCATTGGTCGTCAGACGATGACTGGTGAAGTGTTTGGGGCGTGGCTGCCATGAGGTCATCAATGACGTGGCGGTTCCGGATAGGTTGCATGTGACGTCACTGATGACATGGCACTCTGCTATTGGACCTTGGTGGTTCCACCCTGGGTTTGGGGCGGACCCAGGTTATAAAAGGGGCTGGAGACAACATGGAGGTGCGCAGTCTTCATTTAGAGTTCTTGGTGGCATAAGCCTTGTTGGAAGCGGTAGGTAGGGCTAGGCGAACGGTGCCTGTCACGCCAAGATTCGTGGCTCAGCACATGAGGGTCAGGCGCCGTGCTTCCTTGCTACCATTCCTGTTGTGCTAGAGCAGTCCAGTGGCGTTAACTGGGCTGCGGCTGCTGCGTCACCTGTTCAGTTGTGCCTCCTACGCACACGGACAGAATACCTGTTGCGTCACCTGTCCGAGAGTGCCCTCTACGCACACGGACAGTGTACCTGCTGCGCCACCTGTCTGGTTGTGCCCTCTACGTGCACGGACAGCGCACCCCAGAACCCCTGTGAAGTTAACAGGGTGTTCCTGGATTGGGTGTGTGAACCCTATTATCCTCCTCGGCTGGTGTGACTACCTGGTCTGACGTGTCCTTTACACACGTGGCCAGTCGAGTGGTGGCCAGAAACGCTAATCGGAGGACCGCTCGGCCTGACGTGTCTTACACACGTGGCCGACAGGGCGCTGACGCAGCGGTCTTCTCGGTCAACGCTAACTGGTTACCATCCGGCCTGACGTGTTGTTACACACGTGGTTGGAGTAGCGTCCACTCCACCGAAACGCTAACTGGGTTGTCATCCGGTCTGACGTGTCCCTACACACGTGACCGGTTCCTTGAGTTATCTCAGAGCCATCCAGCTCTATAGTCTCCGCCTAACCCACAGGGTGCCAGCAGCTCCATTACCATCTGCAGCATGGTGGGCCCCAACTGGCGATTGGGATATATACCCCTGGTCCTAATCTGCCGGTCCCCCGTAACATACTCGCTATGCTGTTAGCGAGTACTGTTCGCTACTCGCATATTCGTTACGAGTAGCAGGTGCAATCTAAGTCAATGGGAAATACTCACTAAGTAGCGAGTAATCTGAAAGCTGTACTTTTCATGCAAGTAGCAAATAGTATGGCTTTCAGGTTACTCACTACTTAGCGAGTATTTCCCATTGACTTAAGGCCCCGTTAAATACAACGACATCTCTAACGAGGATGTCGTTGGGGTCACATAGTTCGTGACACACATCCAGCCTCATTAGCGATGTCGTTGCGTGTGACACGTACAAGCGACCGCTAACGATGCAAAATACTCACCAAATCGTTGATTGTTGACACGTCGTCCATTTCCCAAATATCATTGCTGGTATTTGAGATGTGATCATCGGCAGTATTGTACGACCCTCTGACTGCAACCTGAAACAGTACTATTCTTTCAGTTTACAACACTATGCTGCCTAATAAATACTGTTAGTTTATGTGTTTACTGAAACATTTGTGTGGAAAAAGTGCATTACAAATGTTTGTTGTCATATACAGTCAAGCCATATTTGGCAGCCTTTCTGATCTAAGCACTTTGAGGGATAACACCCCTTACTGGCGTGAGCAAAAGTGCCCAATCCTTTTAAATAATATTTAAGCCTCAAATACACATTAGACTAAAGGCCACGTCTCACTAAGCAACATCGCTAGCAACATCGCTGCTGAGGCACGACTTTTGTGACGCAACAGCGATGTTGCTAGCGATGTTGCTGTGTGTGACATCCAGCAACAACCCGGCCCCTGCTGTGAGGTCGCTGGTTGTTGTTGAATGTCCTGGACCAGTTTTTAGTTGTTTCTCTCCCGCTGTGAAGCACACATCGCTGTGTGTGACAGCAAGAGACCGACGAACTGAATGTGCAGTGAGCAGGGAGCCAGCTTCTGCGGACACTGGTAACCAATGTAAATATCGGGTAACCAAGAAGCCCTTTCCTTGGTTACCCGATATTTACCTTCGTTACCAGCGTCCGCCGCTCTCATGCTGTCAGTGCCGGCTCCCTGCTCCCTGCACACATAGCCAGACTACACATCAGGTAATTAACCCGATGTATACTCTGGCTAGGAGTGCAGGGAGCCAGCGCTAAGCAGTGTGCGCTAGTAACCAAGGTAAATATCGGGTTGGTTATCCGATATTTACCTTAGTTACCAAGCGCAGCATCGCTTCCACGCGTCGCTGGGGGCTGGTCACTGGTTGCTGGTGAGATCTGCCTGTTTTACAGCTCACCAGCAACCCGTGTAGTGACGCTCCAGCGATCCCTACCAGGTCAGGTTGCTGGTGGGATCGCTGGAGCGTCGCTTAGTGTGACGGTACCTTAACGTCTGACAAACCCACCAATATCAACGAATTTGGGCGACAGTCTAATATGTGTGGGGCCCTTCTTAGACAATGTTGAGGGAGTTAAGAATCTGGGATGTCTGATTTTGAACTGATGCTTTTGTTCTCAAAGATAAGTTGTCTGGCAGAAAATCTCTCACAGAGAACACAGCAATGCTTGGCAGAGCAAGCTCTCCTATGTATGAGAGCGTAAATGCACCCTTTGATCTAGGGACCTTATAGATAAGATATTCTCCATTTGGACTGATTCTCATCCTTTTCTACATTTAGTCTACATAAAATAATGACTTTTCAAGGCCACAACTCATCTTTGTAGACTTCCCTCTTCTTCGGTCTTCTGCAGCACAGTGCCAGTAAAACTAACAGTGCCATTATAATGTTAAAATTAGCTCAATATTTTAATATTAAGAGGAGAAACTTTAACTCCTTCACGACATCTGCCGTTCATGTATAGCACAAGTCATAAGTGGGTGTATGGAGCAGGCTCATGGGGTTAGCTCACCCCATAGTTGGCAGGTGATGGCTGTGTATTACAGCAAGGACCTATCTCTAACAATTGCAAGCGAAGTGGAGCTCGGCCCACAATTGTTAACCTGTCAAACTGTGACAGCAGCATTTAACACAGGCTGGCATAGTCGCACACCATTCTAACTGCCCATCAGCATGCCGGTGCATGATTTCGAGTTTCCGATGGGATGCTATAACAGCCGGGAGTCTGCTGAAGATATCTGTGTTTGTCATACCAGTGCTACATTGAAACCCTGTCCATAGCCAGCATTCAAAGGAGACAGTGATTTTCACTTTATGTATCAATGCTATGGCATTGCTGTATATAGTATCACAAGCAATAAATCACAGCTTCAAGTCCCCTAATGGGACTATTAAGAACAGTGATAAGTAAAAAAAAAAATTTAAAAAAAATGAAAAAATGAAAAAAACAATCCCCTAAAAGTTAAAATCACCCTTCTTTTTTGCCTGATTAGATTAACTAGATTTTGATTAACTATATATTGTGATTAACTAGAATCACAGGTCTGCAAATTTTTTTTTTCGAGAGCTGTTTTGGTTATTCCACGTAATCTTTATGTTTTTGAGTGTACTGAATCCGAAAATGACCTCTGTTTTGTCATAGGACATCACGTTTTCTGACAATTTAAGTAACTATGTTAAATAAGACAATACCTCAAAATAAATTAAAATAGACTCATAAAATTAATTTTTTATTACAAATGTTTCATGAAAATAATTTTTTTAACTGCAATGAGCTCACTAACACACACTAAAATCAATTCTTCTTCCCTGTGAGGCTTCTCTTGGTACATTTACGCTTGTGAGTAGCATCTGTAATGTCTCTCTGAAGCATCCAACAGTAGTCTGCCATCATTGTAATGCTCCATCTTCCCTGGTATCTTCTTTCCATCTCTTTAATGTCCTGGTGGAGTCGTTCACCTTGCTCATCACTCACAGCTCCCAAATTTTCAGGAAAGTTGTCAAGGTGGGAATGGAGGAAATGCACTTTCAAACTCATCAGGCAACCTAAAGCTTGAAATGCTTTCAGCATTCGTCCGACGATTTGTTTGTAGTCAGGGTCTTTGTTATTGCCTAAAAATTTCTCTACGACCTCTTTAAATGCAATCCACCCTTCTTTTGAGGATGCATCATGGTATTGATAAACTCTTGATCAGCTATAAGCTTTCTAATGTCTGGTCCGACGAACACACCTTCCTTCAATTTTGCCTCCGAGAGGCCTGGAAACTTGGCGACCAAGTATTTGAAGCATTCTCCATCTTTTGGAAGTGATTGTACGAATTGCTTCATCAATCCCAATTTGATGTAGAGAGGTGGTAGAAGAGCTTTATGGGAAGGAACCAAAGTTTCTCGGAGGACATTTTTTTTCATCAACTGTGAGCACCCTCGGCTGCCAATTCTTCTTGGTTCAGTGATTTTGTTGGTCTCAACTGTCCCATAGACACAGAAAACAAGGGTATTCGGTATACCCAGCTTGTGGCCCGAGCAGCATGCACAAGACTTTCAAATGCCCGCACACTTGCCAACCGTGGTCTTCATATTTAAGTTTACGAAGAACCAATTCCAAGTTCTCATAGGTTTCCTTGAGGTGTACGGAATGACCTACAGGGATGGAAGCATAAAAACTGCCGTTGTGGAGTAAAACTGCATTGAGTCTTCTTTTTGAAGAATCTATAAAAAGACGCCATTGCGCTGAATCATATTGAATTTTGAATTGACCCATCAAACCTTCAACATTGATGCAATTAACCAACTTATCTTCCTGGGCAAAGTAAGTTACGAACTCGTCTTCACGATGTCTGAACCATGAAAAAGACACTCCTGGCAACAATAAATTCTTGCTTTTGAACCTTGAGCCAAGTAACTCAGCAGCATCTTTGGGAAAATTTAAGTCTCTTACCAAATCATTCATCTCCTCCTGGGAAAACAATTTTGGTCTTGTATCATCTTCAAAGTCAGAACTTGATTCATCTGGTTCAGGTATGACTCCACCTTTATCGGACATAGCTATCTCTTCCAAGGTAGCAGGGACTTTGGGTACTGGTATATCTGTGCCATGGGAGATGGAATGAATTGCTGAGTGAATATTGGGGTATAAAATGGAATGCTTCAATTTTGAATTATACCCTCTCACATCGCATGAACAAAAGTAACAATCGTCACTATGGTTCTTTTGCTCTCGCCATACCATAGGAATACCATAAAGGAAAGCTTTTTTCTTACCCTTGAACCAATTTTGGAGGTCCTCAACACACCGTTTGCAAACTTTATGAGGCGCCCAAGCTTTATATTGATATCCAAGCTTTAGTCCGAAATATGTGAAGTATACTTTTTTCACAAAGTCTTTAATATTCAGCTGTTGCTTCAACACTGTATATTCACCACAAATGTAACAGAAACTGTCAGGCGAATTAATACACTTCTGCTGAGCCATGATGCTAATTTTGGGAAATATGGTTGAATATGAAGAGCCAACACGAACTGAGATTAAAAAGTGTGAACAGGCGAGAACAAAGATAAAACAATTAGTGATGAGCGAGTACTAAAAAGCTCGGGTGCTCGAAGCTCGGGCTGAGCCTCCCAAGATACTCGTGTACTCGGCCCGAGCAACGAGCCCAATGTTATCCTATGGGAGACCCGAGTATTTTTGTGAAATGACCACCGGCAGCATGTAGAAACCCTAAAAATGGCAGAAAAGTCTCAGAAGAGTGCTCAAATGACATGGCAACAGCATGGGGAAGACCCCTTGAAGCATTTATCACTCAAAAGTCACAGCTGTGAACAATTTTGTCCGCGTTTTACGCCATTTTTACGGACTCACCAGAAAACCTTCCAAAATGACACCAAAATGATTTTTCATGGCGGAAATGTTAAGGGCACATACCCAATAGTGAGATAGAGCTAATGTATGTTACTTTTTGAGATCAATACATGAAAGATTTTACGTAAAACATTGTGTGGCACTCCGATGTCCCTGAGAAGAGACGTACATAAAGGCCTCTGAGTCTAATGTGCCCATTTTGAGGAACTGAGTCTTTGTAGTATTTTCCTTTGCCAGGGCAGTCCAAAATTGTGAGGTTCACCAATGCCCCTGCATACAGACGTGCATGATGGCCTGTAAACCTGAAGTGCCCATTGTAAGGAAGTGGGTCTATTGTAGTATAGCCCTTAGGCAGGGCAGCCAAAAATTGGGAGGCTCCACGTTGTCCCTGCATAGAGACGTGCATGAGGGCCTCAAAACATTAAGTGTCCATTGTCAGGAAGTGGGTGTATTATAGTATAGCCCTTTGGCAGGGCAGCCAAAAATTGGGAGGCTCCACATTGTCCCTGCATAGAGACGTGCATGAGGGCCTCAAAACATTAAGTGTCCATTGTCAGGAAGTGGGTGTATTATAGTATAGCCCTTAGGCAGGGCAGCCAAAAATTGGGAGGCTCCACGTTGTCCCTGGATAGAGACGTGCATGAGGGCCTCAAAACATTAAGTGTCCATTGTCAGGAAGTGGGTGTGTGGCGCCCCTCACCTGGTCAGGCACCACTGAGTACTGCACCCATGCTGGGGACAGTACAACACAGGTAATCCAGAAGGCTGACAGGGGTGTGGAACACAGGCGCATAGTGACCAGGCCTCCCACATCACCAGAGGGGACCCTTGAGTAGCCAGAAGGAGTTAACTTTCAATTCCCAGCTGGGGGTGTGTTCAGGGGCTGGTTGCTAGGTGGCGTAGGCAAGAACAGGAGAGGAGGAGCAGTGAGTCAGTTAGAGGAGAACTCCAGAGGGCTCAGTGAGGAGCAGACCTGTGGGGTGGATGCTGTCTAACAGCGCCCGCGCAGTGGCTACTGACGGGGGAGAACGGTCAACTAGGAGTGCTGCCTGAAAGCCAGCTTCAGCTAGAGAGAAGAGCACGGAGTGGGAAGTAAGGAGACTGCTAGAGAGCACCAGGCCCAACCGGGCGGCAGATCCCGAAGCGAAGATAGATCCAGCTTTCTTCTGCTAAACCTGCCGGTGTGGGGCTCTCAAAGCCCACACCACAACACCACAAAAGCCGCAGCCACGTAACCGCAGTGAGGGCCCATAGGTCACAGGAGGCAAGCAGCTGGAGTGGCCTGGTCCGGGGAACAAGCAAACGGCAACCAAAAGGGGGAGAGAGGCTGCAGCATCTTCCCTGGGCGACCCCCATAGGGACTAAAAGTCGGGGTCACCCCAAACCACCAAGGGCTAAGGAAGGCGAGTCAGTAGTCACCCTCATAAAGTCAGCCTGAAGGATACCTGGTTCCCATCTGGTTCATCTCAGCTACGCCCGGGCTACTCACCCTGCCATCAAATGTGAGTAAAGCCCTTGAAAGACAATTCTGCCTGTGTGGAGTTATTCTGCGCCTTGTGGTACTACAAACCTACCCCGGGCCCTGGGGCTTGCCTCACTCTCAGGAGGCTATTCCAACTAACTGCACACACCATCAGCCCCAGGCGTCCCCTAACCTGCAGTGGCGGTCCCTACTGGCCGCAATACTGAGAGTGGCGTCACGATCAAAACTGAAGATTTCCTACCTGTGACCAGCACCAGCTACGTGGAGTCCCTGAAGGTATGCACCGACACTGCACATGCGGGGCTTCACATCTGGCGTCACGAACAGGATAAGGACTAGACCTGTTCAGACAGGTGACCATGTGCCTAGGCGGTCCGCTTGAAAAATTGGAAGCGCCGCCATATTGCCACCATGAAAAGCGCGCTGAAAAACAACAGCAGCCCGCGCTGGAAGAAGTTACCGCCCACGAAGAGGTGTGGCTACCCAGAGATCCCTTGCAGAGTTCGGAGCTTGCCAGCAAAGAGAGCGGAAGCGTCCGGAGACGGCGGAGCAGAAGAGAAGCCAGCAGCTTGCTAATGAAGATGGCGTCTGAGAGCAGAGACTCAGAGCCAGGCTCCGCTGCCTGGTGGTGTCGGGAGCTCGCCGAGTTCTGCGATCAACTGGAAGCCAGGGTCGGAAGGCTGATCAGAGAGGGACGTGAGGAGTTCCTATGGATGACCGCGGCGGTTCGGGCCTACGAGGAGAGAGCCGCGCACCGAGTGCCAGATCGGGCGGTGACAACTCAGACCCCGATGCTGCCAACGATGGGTGAGTCGAGTGATGCCCCGGCTAGCGCAAGTGCCCCGACCCCTACGGCCACGCCCGCGGTCCCTGAAGAGGCGCCCGGCGCGGCGACGCTGAGCCAGGCCGCAGCCACGCCAGGTGCGGCCCGCCAAGCCCAGGCCGCCGCAGCGATGCCCTGCTCGGCCCGCCAAGCCCCGGCCGCCGCAGCGATGCCCTGCTCGGCCCGCCAAGACCCGGTCCCTGCAGCGATGCCCAGCCCAGCCTGCACAGACCCCATCGCAGCTGCGACGCCGATCCAGGCCGCCGCCATGCCAGGCGTGGCCCGCCAAGACCAGGCCGCCGCCATACAGGGCGCGGCCCGCCAAGACCAGGCCGCCGCCATACAGGGCGCGGCCCGCCAAGACCAGGCCGCCGCCATGCCAGGCGCGGCCCGCCAAGACCAGGCCGCCGCCATGCCAGGCGCGGCCCGCCAAGACAAGGCTGACGTACCATTTACCCCGGCCCGCAAGGCCAGAGCAGACAAGGCTCCCCAGGTTCAGGAAGTCCCTGCTAGGCAATCCCTGGTAGGTGAGGACTCCGCATACTGGCAGCTAAAAGCCGACCTGGAAGCTAAGTTCCCACGGGAGATGGTGGAGCGGTACATGCTCCCTCCGCACACCCCAAAGAGTATCCCGACAGCTCCCGCAGCAACCACGGCAAAGAGTTCCCCACCTGGGCCGGCAGAAAGAAGTCCATCCCCAGCACTGCTACCCAAAGAGTGCCAGGAAGAACTAAGGGGGGGAGGAGGCCAGGAGGTTGAGGGGCTGACTCCAGAGCCATACCCAGAGCCAGAGATGCTGCCTTATTCCCGCTGGGATGAGGAAGACTTGACACCGTCTGCAGACGAAGATCAGCCCAAAGACCTCACCTGGGAGCCCGCAGGCATGAACCCAGCCCGCAAGACACGGCGCAGCAGAGCAAAGTATCCTCCAACACCACAGTCTCCAGAGCAGAGAGAGGTCACAGCCAGAGACCTGCAGGAGAAAAGATTACTGAGAAGGTCTAGAGTCCAGGTCAGAGGACCCCTTTACAGAGGAGTTGTAGAGGACTTCAATTTGAAAAGCGGATACGGCTTTATTGTAGCAAGAGGAATAAAAGAGGGCATATTTGTGAATCGGAGAGATGTTCAAGCCCACCTGCCCAGAGGACATTCAGGCAGAAATTTGAAAATTGGAGACGTAGTACAGTTCACCTTGCATCAAGGAGAAAGGGGCTACTATGCCTTAGACGTAGCACCATGTCCCAAAGAGGAAAGACAAGACAGAGAAAAGGAAACAGATGAAGATCAAGAAAGGAAAGACAAAGAGCCTACAGATGAAACTACCTCAGAGGATGATAAGGAGCAAGAAAGCAGCAGGTGCCGTAGCCCAATAGGCCAAAGCCCTGGTAAAGAGGAGTAAAGTAAAGTAAGAAGTACAGAAGTTGAAGTTTTGAAAAGTTTTGGTTTGCAACGTTCTCAAGTTCAAGTATGTGCCCACAAAAACTATTGTGAGAAAACCATAAACCTTAAGGCTATGAACTGGCTATAGCCACAAACTCTCGCAGTGTAAATAGTTACACCAGAGGGCACCACCGCCACCAGAGTCAGCCTGTTTAGGGGCTTGGCTCGTCTGCAACCAGGAGGAGCCCGTCCGTATATAGGGCCTTGGCTCACCTGCAACCAGAGAGCACGCCTGTTTATGGGGCCTTGGCTCACCACCACAAAGAGGGTACCTGGTCAGCACCAACTGTGGAGGCCGCCTCTGCATCCTGCCAGAAGAGGCTGAAGGCGCGGATCCACCAGGCCAGGTATACCCTGAAGACCACCAGCCCATGTAAGCCGCCTCTACATCCTGCCAGAAGTGGCTGAAGTCGCGGCCAACGTGAAAGGGTTTTGGGTGGGTTAACGGACTTGTGGGTGGAGGGTGGTGATGTATGGTACCTGGTGCTTTTAAATGTTTTACATGTTTTAATGTTTTATGCATTTTAAAATGTTGTCTTGCAGCCCGAGGACGTGCTGGTGATAACTAAGGGGGAATGTGGCGCCCCTGACCTGGTCAGGCACCACTGAGTACTGCACCCATGCTGGGGACAGTACAACACAGGTAATCCAGAAGGCTGACAGGGGTGTGGAACACAGGCGCATAGTGACCAGGCCTCCCACATCACCAGAGGGGACCCTTGAGTAGCCAGAAGGAGTTAACTTTCAATTCCCAGCTGGGGGTGTGTTCAGGGGCTGGTTGCTAGGTGGCGTAGGCAAGAACAGGAGAGGAGGAGCAGTGAGTCAGTTAGAGGAGAACTCCAGAGGGCTCAGTGAGGAGCAGACCTGTGGGGTGGATGCTGTCTAACAGCGCCCGCGCAGTGGCTACTGACGGGGGAGAACGGTCAACTAGGAGTGCTGCCTGAAAGCCAGCTTCAGCTAGAGAGAAGAGCACGGAGTGGGAAGTAAGGAGACTGCTAGAGAGCACCAGGCCCAACCGGGCGGCAGATCCCGAAGCGAAGATAGATCCAGCTTTCTTCTGCTAAACCTGCCGGTGTGGGGCTCTCAAAGCCCACACCACAACACCACAAAAGCCGCAGCCACGTAACCGCAGTGAGGGCCCATAGGTCACAGGAGGCAAGCAGCTGGAGTGGCCTGGTCCGGGGAACAAGCAAACGGCAACCAAAAGGGGGAGAGAGGCTGCAGCATCTTCCCTGGGCGACCCCCATAGGGACTAAAAGTCGGGGTCACCCCAAACCACCAAGGGCTAAGGAAGGCGAGTCAGTAGTCACCCTCATAAAGTCAGCCTGAAGGATACCTGGTTCCCATCTGGTTCATCTCAGCTACGCCCGGGCTACTCACCCTGCCATCAAATGTGAGTAAAGCCCTTGAAAGACAATTCTGCCTGTGTGGAGTTATTCTGCGCCTTGTGGTACTACAAACCTACCCCGGGCCCTGGGGCTTGCCTCACTCTCAGGAGGCTATTCCAACTAACTGCACACACCATCAGCCCCAGGCGTCCCCTAACCTGCAGTGGCGGTCCCTACTGGCCGCAATACTGAGAGTGGCGTCACGATCAAAACTGAAGATTTCCTACCTGTGACCAGCACCAGCTACGTGGAGTCCCTGAAGGTATGCACCGACACTGCACATGCGGGGCTTCACAGGTGTATTATAGTATAGCCCTTTGGCAGGGCAGCCAAAAATTGGGAGGCTCCACGTTGTCCCTGGATAGAGACGTGCATGAGGGCCTCAAAACATTAAGTGTCCATTGTCAGGAAGTGGGTGTATTATAGTATAGCCCTTTGGCAGGGCAGCCAAAAATTGGGAGGCTCCACGTTGTCCCTGGATAGAGACGTGCATGAGGGCCTCAAAACATTAAGTGTCCATTGTCAGGAAGTGGGTGTATTATAGTATAGCCCTTAGGCAGGGCAGCCAAAAATTGGGAGGCTCCACGTTGTCCCTGGATAGAGACGTGCATGAGGGCCTCAAAACATTAAGTGTCCATTGTCAGGAAGTGGGTGTATTATAGTATAGCCCTTTGGCAGGGCAGCCAAAAATTGGGAGGCTCCACGTTGTCCCTGCATAGAGACGTGCATGAGGGCCTCAAAACATTGTTCCCATTGCAAAGGAGCGGGTCTCCTGTCGTTGTAATGTCCATTCTGCAAAGAATGGGCGAAAAAATTTACCACTGGGGGTATACCTGAAACAAAGGCCTAACTCTTGTAACGGTCATCATGGTGGCGCATGAGGAGAAGGAGGAGCAGTCCAGCGATTATCCAAAGTCCAGAAGTGTGTACCCATGGGTGACTGGAGGTACATGGCAAATTCCCGTTACAAACTTTAAATTCCGCTCTCATTTGCTGGTGGTGTGGTGAAGTCTGGCCCAATCCAACCCTTGTTCATCTTGATCAGAGTCAGCCTATCAGCATTTTCAGTTGACAGGCGGGTGCGTTTATCTGTAATGATTCCACCTGCGGCACTAAAAACACGCTCTGACAAAACGCTAGCGGCAGGGCAGGCCAGGACTTCCAAGGCGTAGAGAGCCAATTCATGCCACGTGTCCACCTTGGATACCCAATAATTGTAAGGCACAGAGGAATGTCGGAGTACAGTTGTTCGATCTGCAAGGTACTCCTTGAGCATCTGGGCAAACTTAGGATTTCTTGTGGCACTACCCCCCACCTCAGGGGCTGTGGTACGTGAGGGGCTGAGAAAACTGTCCCACATCTTAAAGACTGTTCCCCTACCTCTGGCGGATTGGACTTGTGCCTCTCTCGGCTGTACGCCTTGGTTGTCCACTGATTCCTGACCTATGCCGCTAGCGTTTTGTGAGGGGAATGCTTTGCCTACTTCCGTGACTATGGCCTTCCGGAACTGCTGCATTTTGGTTGACCTCAACGCCTCAGGAATAAGAGACATAAAGTTCTCCTTGTAGCGTGGGTCTAACAGTGTTACCAACCAGTAATGATTGTCGGCCAAGATGTTCTTAACGCGAGGGTCACGAGACAGGCAGCTTACTATAAAGTCAGCCATGTGCGCCAGACTCTTAACAGCCAGGACTTCAGTAGCCTGACCAACACGTTGACTGAACATGCTGTCCTCCTCCTCCTCCTCCTCCTCATCTACCCTGTCCTCTGGCCAGCCACGCTGAACCGAGGATATGACTGGTGTGCATGTCATATCCTCAATTTGGCCGGAGATTTGCTCCATGTCTTCATCCTCCTCCTCGTCATAGTCCTCCACTGCACGTTGTGATGAGACGAGGCTGGGCTGTGTGTTATCACCCACACCCACTACTGTTTCTTGCTGCAACTCATCGCGCTCCGCCTGCAATGCATCATGTTTGGTTTTGAGCAGAGACCGTTTTAGAAGGCAGAGTAGCAGTATGGTGACGCTAATAATGGCGTCATCACCACTCACCATCTTGGTGGAGTCCTCAAAGTTTTGGAGGATGGTACATAGGTCGGACATCCATCTCCACTCCTCAGGTGTTATGTGTGGAGTTTGACCCATTTCCCGACGGCTTAGGTGATGCAGGTACTCAACAACTGCCCTCTTCTGCTCACATATCCTGACCAACATGTGCAGAGTTGAATTCCAACGCGTGGGGACATCACACACCAGTCTGTGAGCCGGAAGATGCAAACTGCGCTGAAAGCCGGCAAGGCCGGCTGAAGCAGTAGGTGACTTTCGAAAATGTGCAGACAGGCGGCGAACTTTTACCAGCAGATCAGACAGCTCTGGGTATGACTTTAGAAACCGCTGAACCACGAGGTTGAGCACATGGGCCACGCATGGAACATGTGTCAGCTGGCCTCGCCTCAAAGCCGCCACCAGGTTCCGGCCATTGTCACACACGACCTTTCCTGGCTTTAGGTTCAGAGGTGTGAGCCAGTGATCTGCCTGCTGTTTCAGAGCTGTCCACAGCTCTTCTGCATTGTGGGGTTTGTCACCTATGCAGATTAGCTTCAGCACAGCCTGTTGCCGCTTCGCCGAGGCAGTGCTGCAGTGCTTCCAGCTTGGGACTGGTGTGGAGGGTACAGTGGATGAGGATGCGCAGGAGGAGGAGGAGGCTGAAGAGCATGACATTCCGGAGCTGTAGAGTGTGGGTGAAACACTGACTGAGGTAGGGCCTGCAAACCTTGGTGTGGGAAGGACGTGTTCCGTCCCTCGTTCAGACTGGGTCCCAGCTTCCACAATATTAACCCAGTGTGCCATCATCGAGATGTAGCGGCCTTGCCCACAAGCACTTGTCCACGTGTCTGTGGTTAGGTGGACTTTGGGTGAAACAGCGTTGTTCAGGGCACGTGTGATGTTTTGTGACACGTGGTTATGCAACGCGGGGACGGCACACCGGGAGAAATAGTGGCGGCTGGGGACCGAGTAACGTGGGACAGCTGCCGCCATCAGGTCGCGGAATGCTTCTGTCTCCACCAGCCTAAAAGGCAACATTTCCAGCGCAAGCAGTCGCGAAATGTTAGCATTTAGAACTGTGGCATGTGGGGTGTTGGCAGTGTATTTGCGCCTGCGTTCAAAGGTTTGCTGAATGGATAACTGAACGCTGCGCTGGGACAAGGACGTGCTTGATGATGGTGTTATTTCTGCGTAGGCAACTGCAGGTGCAGGACCGGAGGAGGCTTGTTCGCAGGCAGCATGGACAGGGGATTGGCTCGCATGCACAACCAGCGAAGACGTAGCAGTGACATTAGCAAGCACTGCTCCTCGACTCTGTTGTACTTCCCACAAAGTCGGGTGCTTGGCTGACATGTGCCTGATCATGCTGGTGGTGGTCAGGCTGCTAGTTTTGGTACCCCTGCTGATGCTGGCACGGCAGGTGTTGCAAATGGCCTTTTTAGAATCATCTGGAGCCAACTTAAAAAACTGCCAGACTCGGGAAGACCTAACATTTGTACAGGCACCTTGTGTCGTGTTGTTGTTCCGGGGAACGGTTGCCTGACTTCTGCCTGGAGCCACCACCCTGCTTCTTACTGCCTGTTGGGATGCTACGCCTCCCTCCCCCTGTGCCCTGCTGTCCTCGCTCTGCATATCCTCCTGCCAGTTTGGGTCAGTTACTGGATCATCCACCACGTCGTCTTCCTCTTCCGCACCCTGCTCCTCCTCCTGACTTCCTGACAATTGTGTCTCATCATCGTCCACCCCTTGTTGAGACACGTTGCCAACTTCGTGAGAACGTGGCTGCTCAAATATTTGGGCATCTGTACATACGATCTCCTCATGACCCACTTCAACATGAGCTGGCGAGAGGCCAGAATGTGCGAATGGAAACGTGAACAGCTCTTCCGAGTGTCCAAGTGTGGGATCATTAATGTCCGAGGACGTGTACTCAGCCTTGTGGTAGGAAGGAGGATCAGGTTCTGAAATGTGCGGTGCAGTATCACGGCTACTGACACTTGACCGTGTGGAAGACAGAGTGTTTGTGGTGGTGCCAATCTGACTGGAAGCATTATCCGCTATCCAACTAACAACCTGTTGACACTGGTCTTGGTTCAAGAGCGGTGTACTGCTGCGGTCCCCAAGAATTTGGGACAGGACGTGCGAGCGACTAGATGTGGCCCTTTGTTGTGGCAAAATTAGAGCTTGCCCACGACCTCGGCCTCTGCCTGCACCACCATCATGTCCACTTCCTTGTTCCTTGCCAACGCCCTTGCGCATTTTGCAATGCTGTGCTGACGTGTATTCACTAGACTTGGGCGTTATATCAAAGTTTGTGCAAATCGTGCACCTGTACGCTGCCACCGACAGGCACACACGTGCGGTTTTTAAATGCAAGCACGGACGCACTAAGAACCTAACAGGTTTTAGAAGCAAAAATTAATGACGAGAACTCTGACACTATCAGCCACTGCTGACTGACGTGTATTATACACTACACTTGTGCGTTATATAATAGTTTGGTAAAAATGCATACAAGTGCACCTGTACGCTGCCACCGACAGGCACACACGTGCGGTTTTTAAATGCAAGCACGGACGCACTATGAACCTAACAGGTTTTAGGAGCAAAAATTAATGACGAGAACTCTGACACTATCAGCCACTGCTGACTGACGTGTATTATACACTACACTTGTGCGTTATATAATAGTTTGGTAAAAATGCACACAAGTGCACCTATACGCTGCCACTGACAGGCACACACGTGCGGTTTTTAAATGCAAGCACGGACGCACTAAGAACCTAACAGGTTTTAGGAGCAAAAATTAATGACGAGAACTCTGACACTATCAGCCACTGCTGACTGACGTGTATTATACACTACACTTGTGCGTTATATAATAGTTTGGTAAAAACGCACACAAGTGCACCTGTACGCTGCCACCGACAGGCACACACGTGCGGTTTTTAAATGCAAGCACGGACGCACTAAGAACCTAACAGGTTTTAGGAGCAAAAATTAATGAGAACTCTGACACTATGTGGACTGTTTTAGACTGTGTACACCAGCCCCAGATATGATGAAGGCTGGTATACGGTCACCACTAGGAATGGCTATATACCCTGCCTGCCTGCCTGCCTGTATACTGCTACAATAGTCCTGACAAGGACTCTTTTGGTCACTAGCCTGTATTCCGACCTGGCTATACCCTGCCTGTATACAGCAACAATAGTCCTGAGAAGGACTCTGCTACTGTACTCCGACCTGGCTATACCCTGCCTGCCTGTATACAACTAGAATAGTCCTGAGAAGGACTTTTGGTCACACTGTTTGCAGCCCTGCTACGGAAATAGCTATAAAGGGCCGCAAACCTTTCCCTGAAGCAGCGACACTCTCCCTGCACTGACTGTCTGGATAGCTGTGAGCAGAGCACAGCGCGCCCGCCGGTATAAAGGCTCGGTCACGCTGTGCAGGCCGGCCAATCACTGCAATTCCACAACTAACAGGGCTGTGGCATTGCAGTGGTCTGCCAGCCAATCCCTGCATGAGGGCTGGCTCTCAAAAGAGCGCCAACATGCAGAAATGAAGACCACGAGTACAGCACGAGTATTGCGAGATTACTCGGTCCCCGCCGAGTAGACCGAGTACAGTGATACTCGTGCGAGTACCGAGTAGTAACAAGCATGCTCGCTCATCACTAAAAACAATTGAAACAAGCCCAGGCATGTCAGAGCCCGCTCATTCAGCTTGCAAAATGTTGATGCTGGTTTCATTAGCTCACTCTGAAAGTTCTTTTCTTTGAAAGTTATATTTTTTTGCCATTATATATCTTCAATTCATTGATGTGAATTAAGTAATAGTAATTTTGACTTTCAAAACCCTAAAAAAAAGAAAAAAAAATTATGAAAAATTTAATAAATTTGAAGAGAATTTTGCTGCAAATCCTGATGTCCAGAATTTTTTTCAATATTTTTTTTCATTTTCAGCACACCAAAATACATGGAAATTAGATGAAAATAATCAAACAGCTTTTTAGTCGCAGACCTGTGTAATATTTTATTATAATAAAAGATAATAAAAAAATAAAATAAAATAAACATGTGGTATCACCGTCTTCAGAAATATCAGCTCTATCAAAATATAAAAATAATTAACCCGATCAACATACATTGATTGTAAACAAAATAAATTTTAGAAGTTTAAAATTACATTTTTTGTTTGCTGCAATACCTGGCACAAGTGATCAAAACGTCATATGTATCACAAATTGGTATCAATAAAAATGTTATCTTGCCCCACAAAAAAAAAAATCATCACATAACTTCATCAACTGAAAAATAAAAATGTTACGGGTCTTGGAAAAAAGCTGACACAACTCTCCCAATGTTTAGAGGCAAATTTCTGATTTTTTTTCACCACTAAAATAAGAATAAAACATGTTTGGAATCACCGTAATCATACTGGTAAGGAAAATCATATTGTGAGGTCATTTTTGCCACAAAATGTAAACCATAAAAACAATTTCCAAAAAAATCATATCATAATTTTATTTTCTCAATTTCTCACCATTTGGATTTTTTTTCCTAGTTTTCTAATACACTATGTAGAAAAATTAATAGTGTCATTCAAAAATACAATTTGTCCAACAAAAAAACAAGCCCTCCTATGTCTATGTGGATAAAAAAATTAAAAAAAAAGTTAACTCTGGGAAGAAGGGGAGTAAAAAAACAAAAACGGAAATGAATAAAAATGATTTATTTAATAACCTACACATTTTGTATTCTGATATCTGGTAACAGATCTGCTTTAAAGCTAACAATAGATATCAGTTGAAAACAAAAAGACCTCATTAGCTGTTTCCATTGCTCCGCTAACCTTGGCACCATCTGACCCTATAACCTGGAGATGATTAGCACTGACACATGGGCCAATGAAATGGTTATTATTTAGCTGAAAGTCTTTATCCTGAAAGTAGTTCCTATAAAATTTTAATGCTAGTTTAAAAAATTCCAGTAAAGTTTCCACCTTAATAATATTTCATTCTTTTATATATTAATTTGTATGCATTGTATTGTAAATCCACCAGAATGGTGAAGCTTTACCTTGGCAGAGGGCAAGTTGGAAGAAAATGCTTAATCATATGTCATAAAATTTCCATTGAAGTGACTTATTATGTACTGATTCTGAAATAGTAATAAGCAGATTAATGGCACAGGCATATATATCCTCGGGATAATACAGATAGATAATGCAGTGACCCTATACATTAGGTTTTGACTATAAAGATCTAAATAAGTTAAATGTAAATATGATTTTTAGTGTAATTTAATAAAGTATGCTTAATTTAATACTTAGACCTTAGGAAACCTATTTGTTGACATAGGTGAAATAATGTACGGCAATACAACCTCACGAAATGGAGTGTCTAAAGCAACAAATGGAGGTTCCAGTCTAGACAGTAATAATAAATCACATTTTCTATTATAAAAATACATAGCAGTATCATAAAAGTCATATTGATTCTAGAAAATGTAATTAATAAACAACAATAATGCTAAAAAAGATGGGCATCAATAAAGCAGCTTATTTGATTTGTTTAAAATTTGCAGAGATTTTTATCATTTTATTTTTCAATTGTAAAGAAATAATGGTCAATAAAAACATTGAATAGGTCCATAATAGTATGAAAAACTTACTCCATAAAGTTCTGTATTGATTAAGACACAACATAAGGAAAATGTTACCTAAAAGATAATATCAAACAATAAAGATAAAAAATAGATATAAACAATGCTGTGAAAAGTAAGGATGATCAGACCCATGAATTTTTGAGTTCATTGGGTTTGGCCGAACTTTAGTTAAAAGTTTGGTTCAGTACCCGGACTTCACCTGAACTTGACCCTGGACCACGAATCCCAAATAAGTCAATGGGGACCCATACTTTGGTGTTGTAAAAAGACTGTAAAATGGTATAGTAAGAGCTGGAGGCAGCAAAAAAGAAGCAAAATGGGTGTAAGAGCAGGACAATTGCCCTGCAAACAAATGTGGATAGACTATAAATTAAAAAAATTATTTGCGGTCCCCCCCTATTTTTGATAACCAGCCAAGGTAAAGCAGAGAGCTGCGGGCAGCAGCCCTCAGCTGGCTGGTTTCCCTTGGCTGGTTATCAAAAAGAGGACCCCTAGCCATTTTTTTAAATTATTTATAAATAAATAATTAAAAAACACAGTCTTCTTTTTGATAACCAGCTAAGGTAAAGCAGACAGCTGGGGGCTAGTGTTATTTGGCTGAGAATGCCAAGGTTATTTTCAATTCCCAACCTAAAAGCATCAGCCCTTAGCCACCCCAGAAGTGGTGCATCTCTTTGTGGCTCTTCTTGATTGCCCTGACGTGGTGGCAATCAGGGTAATATTTTTGGAGCTGATGTCAGCTGTCAATTGACAGCTGGAATCAAGTACAGGGGTTCGTAATGAAGAGCCGTCTATCAGAAACTCCCATTACAAACTTGCAGCTCCCCACAGCTGACAGCACTCATGCAGCCCTAAACTATGAAAATCCCATCACCATGGACAAACAGGGTGGCTCACTCGCTGTTAGGACCGCATTATTTGCCCGACAGTGTCCTCAGCTCTTTATGATGTATGGGGCCAAGGTAACTGTATCCCCCCTCCCCTATGCACTGTCTCTGCACTATGTGATTAACGCAGTGTCAGGCTCACCTGGCGTTTTAATACTGCTGGGAGCTGAGCCCAGGGACATCACCTGACACCGCGATCAGCCGCACTGAGTTCTGCATTGTTGTGCTGTAAGGACAGCACAGGGTGAGAGACAGCGCAGGGGGTGAGAAGAGAGTGCACGGGTGAGAGACAGAGAGGGAGGGTGATGGTGGGGAACAGGAGATAGCGCAGAGGGAGAGAATAGTGTATGGGTGAGAGACAGTGGGGGGCAGAGGAGACAGCGCAGGGGGAGAAAAGTGAGTGCAAAGGTGAGAGTCAGAGTGGGGAGCTGCTGAGGGGCAGTGTAGAGAGCGCAAGGAGAGTGTAGAAAGTGCACGGGTAAGAGACAGAGCATGCGACAGAGAAGACAGCGCAGAGGGGAGGGAAGAGATTACATGGGTGAGAGACAGAGCGAGACGATAATACTATGTGTGAGTATATGTATATACAGTGGGTATGGCTAGTATTCAAACCCCTTTAAAATCTTCACTCTTTGTTTCATTACAGCCATTTGGTAAATTCAAAAAAGTTCATTTTTTTTCTCATTAATGTGCACTCTGCAGCCCATCCTGACTAGAGTTGAGCGCGGTTCGTGGTTCGTGGTTCTCCAGTTCTAGGCTCGAGTGATTTTTGGGCTGTTCGAGATCGAACTAGAACTCGAGCTTTTTGCTAAAAGCTCGATAGTTCTAGATACGTTCGAGAACGGTTCTAGCAGCAAAAAGCAGGGCTTTTTACAGCTACAGTGAGCAGGAGCCATCGCTGGCAGCCTGCCACAAGCTGGTAACCAAGATAAACATCGGGTATCCAAGCAAAGCGCTTTGGTTAGTAACCCGACGTTTATCTTAGTTACGTGCAGGAAGCCCACACTTTCCCGCTCAGCTCGCTCCACCCCCTCCTGCCCGCGGCATGTACACATACATACACATACACAAACACACACACACACACACATCCACTACCCCCCCCCCCCCGCCCGCCCGCCCGCTCGCTCGCTCGCTCGCTCGGCTTACCTGCGGTGATGAAGTCCCGCCATCCCGACCTCAGCGCTGTCACTGTCCTCCATGGCCGCCGCTTGTCACATCACCTATCGCTTCCGACCCGAGACTGACACTGGCGGTGACGTCACGGACCTCTCGCGATACTTGATGTGAAGGCGCCGGTCATTGACCTCAGTGACAGGGGCTGTCAGTGTGCTGGAGATCAGCGCAGGTAATGTACCTCACTGACAGCATCACTTGTCACCCCCCTGCAGTGACCTGGGCTGACCCATTGATGTTAGCTCAGGTCACTGCATTGCTCTCCCAGCCAATGGGGAACATCCTGCTCTTCATTGACTGGGACAGTGTGCATCGTCATGGCAACCCCTTGGATTACACCAGACCTGGATTTGTTTTTCAATCTAATAAATTGGTTAAAGAGGGAATGTTTTGGGGAGTGTTTTTTCAAATAAAAATGTGTTTGTCGTCTATTTTTTTTTTATTACTGACTGGGTTGGTGATGTCGGGTATCTGATAGACGCCTGACCTCACCAACCCCAGGGCTTGATGCCAGGTGACATTACACATCTGGTATTAACCCCAAATATTACCCCGTTTGCCACCGCACCAGGGCGCGGGATGAGCTGGGGCGAAGCACCAGGATTGGCGCATCTAATGGATGCGCCACTTCTGGGGCGGCTGCGGCCTGCTATTTTTAGGCTGGGGAGATTCCAATAACCATGGACCTCCCTAGTCTGAGAATATCAGGCCCCAGCTGTCTGCTTTACCTTGGCTGGTGATCCAATTTTGGGGGACCCCTACGTGTTTTTTTTTTTAATTATTTATTTAATTTAAAATAACAGCGTGGGGTGCCCTCAGTTTTGGATTACCAGCCAAGGTGAGGTTGCCAGCTGTGGTCTGCAGGCTGCAGCCGTCTGCTTTACCCTAGCTGGCTACAAAACTAGGGGGAACCCTATGTCATTTTTTTTTCATTTTTTTGGCTAAATACAAAGCTAAGCACCCCTTAGTGCCACATGAAAGGTACCAAAGGGTTTTCCACTTTTTCTCCATTTTTTTCTCCACTTTCTCTCCACTTTTTCTCCACTTTTTCTCCATTTTTTTCTCCACTTATTCTCCACTTTTTCTCCTCTTATTCTCCACTTTTTCTCCACTTTTTCTCCACTTTTTCTCCTCTTATTCTCCACTTTTTCTCCACTTTTTCTCCACTTTTTCTCCATTTTTTTCTCCACTTTCTCCACTTTTTCTCCACTTTTTTCTCCACTTTTTCTCCTCTTATGCTCCACTTTTTCTCCTCTTAATCTCCACTTTTTCTCCACTTTTTCTCCACTTTTTCTCCACTTTTTTCTCCACTTTTTCTCCTCTTATGCTCCACTTTTTCTCCACTTTTTCTCCACTTTTTCTCCACTTTTTCTCCTCTTAATCTCCACTTTTTCTCCTCTTATGCTCCACTTTTTCTCCACTTTTTCTCCACTTTTTCTCCACTTTTTTCTCCACTTTTTCTCCTCTTATGCTCCACTTTTTCTCCACTTTTTCTCCACTTTTTCTCCACTTTTTCTCCACGTTTTCTCCACGTTTTCTCCACTTTTTTCTCCACTTTTTCTCCTCTTATGCTCCACTTTTTCTCCACTTTTTCTCCACTTTTTCTCCTCTTAATCTCCACTTTTTCTCCACTTTTTCTCCACTTTTTCTCCACTTTTTCTCCACTTTTTTCTCCACTTTTTCTCCACTTTTTCTCCTCTTATGCTCCACTTTTTCTCCACTTTTTCTCCACTTTTTCTCCACTTTTTCTCCTCTTATGCTCCACTTTTTCTCCACTTTTTCTCCACTTTTTCTCCTCTTATGCTCCACTTTTTCTCCACTTTTTCTCCACTTTTTTCTCCACTTTTTCTCCTCTTATGCTCCACTTTTTCTCCACTTTTTCTCCACTTTTTCTCCACTTTTTCTCCTCTTATGCTCCACTTTTTCTCCACTTATTCTCCACTTTTTCTCCTCTTATTCTCCACTTTTTCTCCACTTTTTCTCCACTTTTTCTCCTCTTATTCTCCACTTTTTCTCCACTTTTTCTCCACTTTTTCTCCACTTTTTCTCCACTTTTTCTCCTCTTATGCTCCACTTTTTCTCCACTTTTTCTCCACTTTTTCTCCATTTTTTTCTCCACTTATTCTCCACTTATTCTCCACTTTTTCTCCTCTTATTCTCCACTTTTTCTCCACTTTTTCTCCACTTTTTCTCCTCTTATTCTCCACTTTTTCTCCACTTTTTCTCCACTTTTTCTCCACTTTTTCTCCATTTTTTTCTCCACTTTCTCCACTTTTTCTCCACTTTTTTCTCCACTTTTTCTCCTCTTATGCTCCACTTTTTCTCCTCTTAATCTCCACTTTTTCTCCACTTTTTCTCCACTTTTTCTCCACTTTTTTCTCCACTTTTTCTCCTCTTATGCTCCACTTTTTCTCCACTTTTTCTCCACTTTTTCTCCACTTTTTCTCCTCTTAATCTCCACTTTTTCTCCTCTTATGCTCCACTTTTTCTCCACTTTTTCTCCACTTTTTCTCCACGTTTTCTCCACTTTTTTCTCCACTTTTTCTCCTCTTATGCTCCACTTTTTCTCCACTTTTTCTCCACTTTTTCTCCACTTTTTCTCCACGTTTTCTCCACGTTTTCTCCACTTTTTTCTCCACTTTTTCTCCTCTTATGCTCCACTTTTTCTCCACTTTTTCTCCACTTTTTCTCCTCTTAATCTCCACTTTTTCTCCACTTTTTCTCCACTTTTTCTCCACTTTTTCTCCTCTTATGCTCCACTTTTTCTCCACTTTTTTCTCCACTTTTTCTCCACTTTTTCTCCTCTTATGCTCCACTTTTTCTCCACTTTTTCTCCACTTTTTCTCCTCTTAATCTCCACTTTTTCTCCACTTTTTCTCCACTTTTTCTCCACTTTTTCTCCTCTTATGCTCCACTTTTTCTCCACTTTTTTCTCCACTTTTTCTCCACTTTTTCTCCTCTTATGCTCCACTTTTTCTCCACTTTTTCTCCACTTTTTCTCCACGTTTTCTCCACGTTTTCTCCACTTTTTTCTCCACTTTTTCTCCTCTTATGCTCCACTTTTTCTCCACTTTTTCTCCACTTTTTCTCCTCTTAATCTCCACTTTTTCTCCACTTTTTCTTCACTTTTTCTCCACTTTTTCTCCACTTTTTTCTCCACTTTTTCTCCACTTTTTCTCCTTTTATGCTCCACTTTTTCTCCACTTTTTCTCCACTTTTTCTCCTCTTATGCTCCACTTTTTCTCCACTTTTTCTCCACTTTTTCTCCTCTTATGCTCCACTTTTTCTCCACTTTTTCTCCACTTTTTTCTCCACTTTTTCTCCTCTTATGCTCCACTTTTTCTCCACTTTTTCTCCACTTTTTCTCCACTTTTTCTCCTCTTATGCTCCACTTTTTCTCCACTTTTTCTCCATTTTTTTCTCCACTTATTCTCCACTTTTTCTCCTCTTATTCTCCACTTTTTCTCCACTTTTTCTCCACTTTTTCTCCTCTTATTCTCCACTTTTTCTCCACTTTTTCTCCACTTTTTCTCCATTTTTTTCTCCACTTTCTCCACTTTTTCTCCACTTTTTTCTCCACTTTTTCTCCTCTTATGCTCCACTTTTTCTCCTCTTAATCTCCACTTTTTCTCCACTTTTTCTCCACTTTTTCTCCACTTTTTCTCCACTTTTTCTCCACTTTTTCTCCACTTTTTCTCCTCTTATGCTCCACTTTTTCTCCACTTTTTCTCCTCTTAATCTCCACTTTTTCTCCTCTTATGCTCCACTTTTTCTCCACTTTTTCTCCTCTTATGCTCCACTTTTTCTCCACTTTTTCTCCACTTTTTCTCGTCTTATGCTCCACTTTTTCTCCACTTTTTCTCCACTTTTTTCTCCACTTTTTCTCCTCTTATGCTCCACTTTTTCTCCACTTTTTCTCCACTTTTTCTCCACTTATGCTCCACTTTTTCTCCACTTTTTCTCCACTTTTTTCTCCACTTTTTCTCCTCTTAATCTCCACTTTTTCTCCACTTTTTCTCCACTTTTTCTCCACTTTTTCTCCACTTTTTCTCCACTTTTTTCTCCACTTTTTCTCCACTTTTTCTCCTCTTATGTTCCACTTATTCTCCACTTTTTCTCCACTTTTTCTCTACTTTTTCTATGGTCGGTCTACCCATTAGCTCTGCCATGCATAGTGTAGCTCTACACCTACTGCACATGTTACTTTATGATTGACATCTCTTTCGTACCAGAGCTGTCTAAGTCTACTCTGACCCCATATTTGTCATTACTATATTGTCCTTGTACTGTATTATGACATTTGTATCATGTGTTTCATTTCTTGCTGTGTTGCAATTTTTTTGCTGCATCCCAATTGTACCTCTACATTGTTCAAGTTTATGTTATTGTTCTCTCACTCTTATGTGATACTGATTATTGTCATTTTTCATGAGTACATGCAGATAAGTCCAATCTGACGAAGGCTCAGGCCGAAACGTCATTTGTAACTTGTTTTGGACAAAAACATATATGCTTATGAAAAAAAAATTTTCTTAATACGGACCAATAAAGAGTGATTTTGCATTACTATCCGTTGTGACTTACTGACTTAGTCTGGGAGATATAGAGTGCCGAGGTTACTCACTAATTTTATCTATTATTACCTCTGAGCACCTATATACCAGTGAGCAGAGCTTCCTCTACAGTAGTTCTCCTGATTAGGCATGCCCTTACCTCATGAGCAGGGCATTGCAGCTTTGGTAGCAACCATTACGACATGGACTCTGCTGCTGTGGACCCGGGGAGAGTGAGTGCAGATTCATTGCACCCACACTCCTCACATGAAGGGTCCGCACTCCTAGAAAATGGGGGATACGTTCCCTGAGTGTCTCCCCCCCATATTCTAGACGGTCCAGAGTCGTCGTGGGACCCCTTTATTTTTTTTCTTACAATAAATTGGTGAAAGAGGAAATGTTTTGGGGACTGTTTTTTCAAATAAATTTCTTTTGTCGATTTTTTGTTTTTGTTAGTACTGACAGTTTATGATGTTGGGTATCTAATAGACGCCATGACATCACAAACTGCTGGGCTTGATCTCAGGTGACTTTACAGCTAGTATCAACCCGATTTATTACCCCGTTTGCCACTGCACCAGGGCACGGGATGAGCTGGGGTGAAGCGCCAGGATTGGCGCATCTAGTGGATGCGCCACGTCTGGGGTGCCTGCGGCCTGCTATTTTTAGGCTGTGAAGGCCCAATAACTATGGACCTTCCCACCCTGAGAATACCAGACCACAGCTGTCCGCTTTACCTTGGCTGGTGATCCAATTTGGGGGGTCCCCTACTTTTATTGTGTAATTATTAATATTTATAAAATAATTATAAAAAAGAGCCTGAGGGGACCTCCACATTGGATCCCCAACCACGGTAAAGCTGCCAGCTGTGGTTTTCAGGCTACAGCCGTCTGCTTTACCCTAGCTGGCTATCAAAAATGGGGGGACCCAACGTAATTTTTTTTTTTTAACTATTTTTTAAATAGAAAAAATTAATGGGCTTCCCTGTATTTTGATTGCCAACCAAGGTAACGGCAGGCAGATGGGGGTGGCAACCCATAGCTGTCTGCTTTATCTGCCCTGAGAATCAAAAATACCGCGGAGCGCTACGTCATTTTTTTAAAGATTTATTTTTACAGCACTGTGATGTCCAGCAATCAAAATACAGGGAAGCCCATTTTATTTTTAGTTATTTAAATAAATAATTAAAAAAAATATATGTTAGCTCCCACTGCATTTTTTGTATTGCTAGCTAAGGGTAATCCAAGCAGCTACTGGCTGCTAACCCCCACTGCTTGGTGTTACCTTCACTGGCAATGGAAAATCCAGGGAAGCATTTTTTTTTTTTTTGCCAAAAAGCTACAAAAAAAGGACGTGAGCTTCGCCATATTTTTGTATGCTAGCCAGGTATAGCAGGCAGGTGCTGGAAGAGTTGGATACAGCGCCAGAAGATGGCGCTTCTATGAAAATGCCATTTTCTGAGGTGGCTGCAGACTGCAATTCGCAGCAGTGGGGCCCAGAAAGCTCAGGCCAACCGGTGGTGCGGATTCCAATCCCAGCTGCCTAGTTGTACCTGGCTGGACACAAAAATGGGGCAAAGCCTACGTCATTTGTTTTCTAATTATTTCATGAAATTCATGAAATAATAAAAAAAGGGCTTCCCTTTATTTTTGGTTCCCAGCCGGGTACAAATAGGCAACTGGGGGTTGGGGGCAGCCGTACCTGCCTGCTGTACCTGGCTAGCATACAAAAATATGGCGAAGCCACATAATTTTTTCAGGGGGCAAAAAACTTCTGCATACAGTCCTGGATGGAGTATGCTGAGCCTTGTAGTTCTGCAGCTGCTGTCTGTCTGTATGGAGAAGAGCAGACAGCAGCTGCAGAACTACAAGGCTCAGCATACTCCATCCAGGACTGTATGCAGAAGTTTTTTGCCCACCAAAAAAATGACGTGGGCTTCGCCATATTTTTGTATGCTAGCCAGGTACAGCTGGCAGCCACGGGCTGCCTCCAACCCCCAGTTGCCTATTTGTACCCGGCTGGGAACCAAAAATATAGGGAAGCCCGTTTTTTTTTAATTATTTCACTTATTTTATGAAATAATTAAAAAACAAATGACGTGGGCTTCGCCTTTTTTTTGTGTCCAGCCGGGTACAACTAGGCAGCTGGGGATTGGAATCCGCAGCACAGGTTAGCCCAAGGTTTGTGGGCGCCTCTGCTGCGGATTTCAGTCCGCAGCCGTCCCAGAAAATGGCGCTCTCATAGAAGCGCCATCATCTGGCGCTGTATCCAACTCTTCCAACAGCCCTGGAGCCGGGTGGCTTGTTGGGTAATCATGAGTTAATACTGGCTTTGTTTTACCAGCCAGTATTAAGCCAGAGATTCTTAATGTCAGGCACGTTTGACCCGGCCATTAAGAATCTCCAATAAAGGGTTAAAAAAAGACACCACACAGAGAAAAAATACTTTAATAGAAATAAATACACAGACACATTAGAGACTCCATCTTTATTACCCCTGTCAGCCCTCCACGATCCTGCTCTTCTGTCTTCTTTCTTTCTAGTGTAGTAGTAGTGACGATTGTAGTGAGGGGCATCACTTGGGGCTGGGGAACCTCCATCCTAACTACAATGCTCACTACAATCGGGAAGCAGCGTGCAGCCTTCACTCCGTGAGTGATCACTGCTGGCTGCTAGCGGTAACGCTGACAGACGCGTTACCATAGCAACGGTGCTCCCGGAGCCGCGGTTAGCGGTGACGTCACCGCTAACTGCGTTGCTATGGCAACGGTGATCTCCGTTAATGACCGGCTGTGTCAGCCGGTCCCTAACGGAACGGGGAGTCGACCGTGTGCTAGAGCATGTCGCCGGTACACGGCGATACACATATGTGCACCGTGTACCGGAGAGATGCACTCGCAGGTCCTACATGACGTGTCATAGTCATGTGACCAGTCTGTAGCCAATGAGATAATAGCCACGTGACTGGTCACATGGCTATTTTGACGTCACGATAGGTCCTGCTTCTCTGCTGGCAGTGCAGGTCACCGGGAGGATTCAGCGATCATCGGATGGAATAGCGGCAGGAGACAGAGTGCAGAAGGGATCGCGAGGACCGGTAAGTGTTATGGCAATGTTTATTAACTGTTTGTGTACATTTATAATGCATTTTTATGTGTTTGTGATTGCCTCCCATTATAGCCTATACGTTCGAGTTCGGTTCGTCGAACGTTCGACGAACCGAACTCGAACGGGACCCCCGTTCGGCGAACCGGCCTCGAGCCGAACCGGGACCGGTTCGCTCATCTCTAATCCTGACAGAAAAAAAAACAGAAATGTAGAAATGTTTGCAAATTTATTAAACAAGAAAAACTGAAATATCATGGTCATAAGTATTCAGACCCTTCGCTCAGACATACATATTTAAGTCACATGTTGTCCATTTCCTTGTGATTCTCCTTGAGATGGTTCTACTTCTTCATTGGAGTCCAGCTGTGTTTAATTAAACTAATAGGACTTGATTTGGAAAGGCACACACCTGTCTATATAAGACCTCACAGCTCACAGTGAATGTCAGACCAAATGAGAATCATGAGGTCAAAGCAACTGCCCAAGGAGCTCAGAGACAGAATTGTGGCAAGGCACAGATCTGGCCACAGTTACAAAATAATTTCTGCAGTACTCAAGGTTCCTAAGAGCACAGTGGCCTCCATAATTCTCAAATGGAAGAAGTTTTGGACCACCAGGACTGTTTCTAGACATGGCCGTCCAGCTAAACTGAGTAATCGTGGGAGAAGAGCCTTCATGAGAGAGGTAAAAAAGAACCCCAAGATCCCTGTGGCTGAGCTCCAGAGATGCAGTAAGGAGATGGGAGAAGGTTCCACAAAGTCAACTATCACCACAGCCCTCCAGCAGTCGGGCCTTCATGGCAGAGTGGTCCGACAGAAGCCTCTCCTCAGTGCAAGACATATGAAAGCCCGCATTGAGTTTGCAAAAAAACATATGAAGGACTCCCAGACTATGAGAAATAAGATTCTGTGGTCTGATGAGATGAAGATAGAACCTTTTGGTGAATGCTCAGATGTGACACCCATTATGTGGTGGTACACCATCACAGGTCCGAGCTTTCCTACATAAACAGTGTCCTGGAAAGTGGATTGGTCATCGTGGGTCAGTTGAATGGCCACCAAGGTCTCCTGATCTGACCCCCTTAGACTTTTATCTTTGGGGTCATCTGAAGGCAATTGTTTATGCTGTGAAGATACAAGATATGCAGCATCTGAAACAATGGATACTGGAAGCCTGTGCTAGCATTTTTTCTGCAGTGTTGCTATCAGTGTGTCAAGAGTGGGAGAAGAGGGTTGCATTGACAATCCAACACGATGGACAGCACTTTGAACACATTTTATAAGTGGTCATAAAATTGTAAATAACTAATGAACAAATAAAGTTACGTAATAACCAAGCACACCATTGTTTTTCTTGTGAAATTCTCAATAGGTTTGAAGTGTTACATGACCCTCTTCCCATTGGAAAAAATAAAGTTGGATCCAAAATGTCCAACTTCAAAATGGCCGCCATGGCCTCCACCCATCTTGAAAAGTTCAACCTTCCCATATACTAATGAGCGACAAACAGGAAGTTGATATCACCAACTTTTCCCATTTTTTTTAGGTATATCCATATAAATGGCCCACCCTGTATATACCAAACACACATGGTGTATATCTACTATAGACTCCCGTTAGGTGCTATACACAATGAGTGTGCAGAGGGCAGGGCTGGACACTGAGGCTATGCGGTGCCAGCTGTGACTGTGAAGTTTGCCAGTCAAACATGTCATGTTTGGTTGATCTGCAGGTAAATAAAGTGGCTTCAGAGAATAAAGTAAAATTTCAAGAGGAACAAAAGTTAGAAACAAAAAAAAAATAATGTAGGGATGTTTTAAATAACAATACAGTACAGATTAGCTTAAAAAACCCAACATATTTTGCGGTCGGACAACTTCTTTAAGCATATGGCATTGACCACCTTCACATAATCGAAGGAAGGATGAATGGATAAATGTACATAGACATTCTTGATAAAAATCTGCTGCCATCTACCAGGATGATGAATATGAAAGAATGGTGGACATTTCAGTAAGACAATCATTCCACACACACACAGTCAAGTAAATTCTCAATTAGTTTCAGAGAAAGAAAATAAAGCTGCTAGAATGGCCCAGCCAATCATCTGACATGAATCGAATAGAAAATTCATGTAAGGAACTAAAGCTTAAAGTTCATAGAAGTAGCCAACAGAACTTTCAGGACTGGTAGTGTGTTTGTGTGAAAGAATGGCCAAAATCCCACCTGAGTAATGCATGTGACTAGTTTCTCCATAAAGAGGCATCTTGAAGCTGTCATCACCAACAAAGGCTTTTGTACATTGTATTAAATATATTAAAGTAAGCGTATTCAATACTTTTTCCCTGTGTCATTTTTCATTATTACACATCACTAAATTTATGAACTTCCATTGGTTGATTTCTGTTGCCTGTGTTGAGTGGATGGGTTGTTGCCAACATCTGGTGAGATAGCAATAGCACCTTTAGAAATATATTTACTTAGAAAAATAGTGACATGTTCAAAACTTATTTCACCCACTGTATATAGTATATATAAAGTATATATTTTTAGGAGTTTTATTTTGATAATGTGATTTTAAGCCCTGCAAATGCACAACAAAACTTACATAACAGTCAAGCCCTTTTCCAGGCAAAATCTGCATTGTCTAAAAGTGTGGGTTTTTTTTGTAAATTTAGCTTTTTTTTTTACTTTCTAATCTGAACTTTAATTGCTTTCAGTTTCTGATTCAAGAAGTGACTACCTTTGAGCCATGTTAGGCTTTATTAATGTCTATTTTATTTCTGTAATTGCAAAAAAGACTGTTTTAAATCATTACAATAGTTTGTTTCTCATATGTTTGTATTTGTCAATTTTTGGCATCAGTGAATTTTCCATTTTTTTTAAAACTAAAAATTTCATAGGGTTAACCAAAGCAGCCAGCCAAGTAATCCATTTGATGTGCTCTCTTTTTTAAAGCATAAATTTGCTTGGCTGAGTTTGGCTCAAAAATTTGAATAGAACATGCGCAGTACCTTGAAAATGTAACCAAATCCGGTGAATTTTGCCACATTTATCACGTTACACCCACAAATTTAAATGTGTTTTATTGGGATTTTATGCAATATGTCAACACAAAGTAGCAAGTATTTGCAAAGTCTAAAGGAAATTTCCAAGGTGGCATAGCTTACAGGATTCTTTGGTGCAATATGTTTAGGCTATTACTCTGTGAACAATACACTCTATGTAAAGATCAAACAAATTAGCACAAAATAAAAAAGCTCATACTAGAGATGACGAGTGAATTTATTGGAGATGAATTGTATTCTCAAATTTTACAAAAATTTGTATTTTGCAGAATGCTGTTTTTTGCACATCACTGCCAGCAACAACCACCATTTTGCTGAACCAAGGAGCATAAAGCCGTCAAAAAGTAAACCAAAAAAATGCTAATACTATGGCTTACCTGTCCCAGGACTAGTGAGTTGAGTATTATTTTTTTTTTTACTTTCTATGCTTTTTAAGCTCAGAGGTCTATATTATAATAGCTTTGATGCAAATCAAATTTCCCTATAGAATTTACGTACTTTACCGAACTAGAATAATCTCACAATCCATCATCTCTAACCCATATATCTAGACTTGTAGAGAGAATTAAATAAAAAAAAATGGATTAATCAGGAGAGAAGCATGAATAAAATGAAGCTGGACTCTGCACTTGGTCCTCCTTAAATATTGAATAGATTTGTTAGATATTTTTTCTTTATTATGACACCTCCTAGCTGAGATACATATCCACTAATAATATTCAAATCAGTCCACTGGGAATCGTCTTCGAGTTGAATTCCATGCAATTTGCAAATTGATTGTTGTGGATGGCAAAGTAAAAAAAAATCTTAACTCTGTTAAACACATTGTTGAAGAGAGTGCGGGCTCACATGATGTCAGATGTGGCTATACGGGTTTACAGATAATGCCTTACAGCTATTACACCATGGAGTGTAATATATCTTTCCATAGCTCAACACTGAAGATATGACACTTAGATACAATGTAAAGTCGTCAGTTTACAGCTTGTATACAGTGGGGAAAAGAAATATTTGATACACTGCTGATTTTGCATGTTTTCCCACCTACAAAGAAAGGAGAGGTCTGTAATTTTTATTATACAGTGTGTCCACCCATATCCTGTCCACCGCCATTAACTTGAGAACGGTGGCAGCTATAGGCATAGAAGTGGTGTCTAGGTATAGTAAAGGATACATGCGCTACACAATGAAACCACCTAAAGCGCCACCTGGTGGAAAACAATGGAGTTAGCATTTTTATCTCGAAAACGGAACAAGATAGAGAAAAAAAGTGAATTACAAAGTTGTAGGGCATCATCAATTCAATGCGAATCGACACCTTGCATACAAAAAAGCTATGATATGAAACCCATGACCCCCCCAAAACATGGAATGCTGATCACGCATATGGCACTCATTTAACTTTGATGCTCAAAGTGGCCACCGTCAGCTACAATGTACATCTGGACTCTGGACAGAATACTGTATCTTGCTGCACATTGTGCAATATGGTAGGTGACAGGTTTGCACAAGCATCTGTAACACATCATCATAGGTCCTGCAATGTTGGTGGAGAAGTCGCATGCACCTGCTGTTTGATGTGACCTCACAGAAATAAGTCTAATGGGGTCAGGTGAGCCCGGAGGCCAGTCCCTGCAGCCACCATACCCAATGACTTGTGGGAAGGTCTCCATGAGGTATCGCTTCACGTCCGCAGCCTTGTGACTTTTCCACGTTCTAATCATAGCATTTCTGCAAGGCGTCGATTCGTATTGAATTGATGATTCCCTACAACTTTGTATTTCACTTTTTTTCTCTATCTCATTCCGTTTTCGAGATAAAAATGCTAGCTCCGATGTTTTCCACGAGGTGGTGCTATAGGTGGTTTCATTGCGTAGCGCATGGATACTTTACTATACCTAGACACCACTTCTATGCCTATAGCTGCCGCCATTCTCAAGTTAATGGCGGTGGACAGGATATGTGTGGACACACTGAGATACACTTTAACTGTGACAGACAGAATAAAAGAAAATCCAGAAAATCACATTATATGATTTTTAAATAATTACTTTGCATCTTATTACATGAAACACAATATAATAGGAAAAAAAGAAGTTTATATTTGGTAGAGATACCTTTGTTTTCAATAACAGGTTAAATGTTTCCTGTAGTTCTTGGTCAAGTTTTCACACACTGCAGCAGAGACATTTGCCCACTCCTACATACAGATCATGCAATAAAATGCAAATTAATTTTTTTTAAAAATCATACAATGTTATCTTCTGTATTTTTTTTATGAAATCTTCCTGTGACAGTTGAAATGTACCTACAATAAAAATTACACATCTCTCCATTCTTTGTAGGTGGGAAAACTTGCCAAATCAGCAGTATATCAAATACTTATTTTCCCCACTGTAACAGTTTAAATGGGGTGTGTTCTGTAAATAACTCAACACACAGGTGTGGCACCCCTGCGGCTTCAGTTGCCACAGGGTACTGCACCTCACTTAAGGTGCAATTTTCATCTCGGGTAAGGAGGGGGTTAATCACCGATGTTTCCCCATTTCACCTTACATGCAGCTTAGGTGCCTTCTCACTGGGAACTGGACTAGGGTAGGCTGGGGGTGGCCATCACGAAGCATGGGACTTTCCCAGTCACTAGTACAACCACCTGGGAGCGGGCACCACTTGGAGTAGAAGTAGGAGCAACCTGGACACAATCTTCAGTCAAGTCGGGACTTCTGTTCTGGCGACACAACACCACTTTCTTCTCTTTTCTTCATGATACCCGAGGCTTGGAGTGCGAGGCTCAGCCCGGGTTCCTCACTTATGAAGGGGGCATCCCTTAGGAAAGGACTCTTTCAAACACCGGTGGCTACCTCCAACTTATCTGGGATCGGCTGGAGCCCATATCACGGCGGAGACCGGCACCTCCCGGGCAACCCACGGACAGTGAGTAAAAACCTGGAACTGCGACTACTGTGTTCGCCCCTTCATTGCCGATGCTGTCGCCCCATGCTTTGGCGTCAACAGTCACTACTACCTCCATCATCCTCCCTGGGGCCTAGCTTCACCTGCAGGAAGCTGAACTATCCTAGCTGCAATATCACCCACCCGAGAGGACAGCGACCACAGTGGCGGCTAATTCTTGGCCGCATACCGTAGGTGGCATCACAAGACAACTCTCCACTACCTTCATCATCCTATCCTCATCCCCCTTTTATTGTACACCTCGGGGCCACCAAGCCGGGCAGGGCCACCCGTAACATCCTGGACCCAACACCTCTGGCCCGGCGATGAGTATGTTTAACCCCTGCCCCGTGGGTGCTACACAGCCATTAATGTCAAAACTCTTGGCAACAAAAGTTATTACACTTCTAATAGAAAATGGACAAATTTTAGCCAATCTAGCCATTTTTCCTCCTTAGTCTCATGTGACTCACTAGACGTACGAAGTGTCAGGTGTGAATGGGGAGAAGATGTATTAAAATTGGTGTTATCACTCACACAGTCTCTCATACTGGTCACTGAAAGTTCAATATTACATCTAATGGCAAAGAATTCACTGATTATCTGATCAAAAGAAATGTTGCTTTTCATAAAGATGGCCTAGGCTATAAGACGACTGCCAACCCCATGAAACTGAACTGAAGAATGCTGGCCAAAACCATGCAGTGGTTTAAAAAGACAGGTTCTAGTCAGAACATACCTCGCCATGGTCGATGAAAGAAGCTGAGTGCACATGCTCAACATCATATCCAGAGGGGGTCTTTTCAAAATAGACCTGAGTGCTCAGTGCTCAGGTCAGATGCCACACACAACATCAAATGTGTCTGCATGGCTGTCATCCAAAAAGGGAGACTCTTCTAAAGATGATGCACAAGATGTCTGCAAACAGTTTGCTGAAGACAAGCAGACTAAGGACATGGATTACTGGAATGATCGGATGAGACCAAGATAAACTTGTTTGATACAGATGGTGTCCCATGTGTGGTGGCAGCCAGATGAGGAGTACAAAGACAAGTCTGTCTTGCCTATAGTTAAGCATGTGGGTGGGGGTGTCATGGTTTGGGCCTGCATGAGTGTTCCTGGCTGTAAGGAGCTACAGTTCAGTGAGGGAACTCTGAATTCCAATATGTAGTGTGACTTAATGAAGTAGAGCATGATCCCCTACATTTAGATACTGGTCCCCAGGGCAGTATTCCAACATAACAACCCCAAACAACCCTCCAAGATGACCACTGCCTTGCTAAAGAAACTGAAGATAAAGGTGATAGATTGGCAAAGCATGTCTTCTGACCTAAACCCCAATGAGCATCTATGGGGCATCCTCCAACAGAAGGTGGAGGAGCGCAAGGTCTTTGACATCCATTAGATTTGTTATGTCATCATGGAGGAGTGGATGAAGATTACATTAGAAATCTATGAAGCTCTAGTGAACTCCAAGCCAAGAGTTAAGGCAGTGCTTTAAAATAATGTCGGCCACAAAAAATATTGACACTTTGGGCACAGTTTGACCATTTTC
The DNA here is from genome assembly GCF_048569485.1 of Anomaloglossus baeobatrachus. Taxonomy (NCBI): domain Eukaryota; kingdom Metazoa; phylum Chordata; class Amphibia; order Anura; family Aromobatidae; genus Anomaloglossus; species Anomaloglossus baeobatrachus. Next base: position 138,974,595 of record NC_134358.1, read on the forward strand.
CATTAGGGGTGTACTCATTTTTGTTGCTATTGGGATTGATAATAATGGCTGTGTGTTGAGTTATTTAGACGGCACACCAAGTTTACCCTGTTATACAAGCTGTTCACTCACTACTTTACATTGTACCAAAGTGTCATATCTTCAGTGTTGTCCCATGAAAAGATTTAATAAAATATTTAAAAATATGTGAGGAGTGTATGATGCCTCTGCTGAATCAGTTTGAGTAGTAGCAAAGTCAGTAGTCTTACCAAACTCTCCAAGGAGTGTCCTCTGGCTGAAACTATGGAGTGGGGACATAACATCTAAAGTAAAGCTGTGATCCATCCCCTTCCAAGGTGAATATGTCTTAGTTTCAAACCTTGGAATAATTGTTAGAAAATGCAGCAGACAAGAAAAAAATCTCTGCCAGAACAGAAAAACCCTAAAAAAGATTTTTTCGTTCGCAACAAAACCAACTTCCCCAATACAGAAGTAAAGGGAAAACTGGATGTTGGAGCTATCCTGAAGGGGGAAAGGCAGAAATGTATTTGTCTCCCTAAATCAAGACAAACAATGATGCCAACTTCGCAGGCAGCTGAATTAAAAAAAATTCTCACTTAATGGCAGATGATATCCTCCAGCCAGTGGATTCTAGGTAGAGATGAGCGAACCCCCGCGGCACAGCTTGCAGAGCAGAGCCAAGGGTGCGCGCAAGCCTTTATTGAACCAAACCCAAACTGAATTCAGGCCTTTATCTGAGCCTTTATACCTTTAATTTGGATGATCTTCTGACGACAACCGCGAGACACCCAGAAGCACTGGTGTCGCGGTGATGTCGTCAGGAGGTCATCCGAGTTCATTAGATACTCTGATGACCTCCTGTACCTGCACAAACACTGCTGAGTATTCAACCGGTGATGCTGTTGCTTCTGGGTCCGCATGTCTATATCTACTACGGTAACAGTAAAATGTAAGTCGCAGTGGCTTAAAGGACCTTAGCTGATGTCATGCCCATGTAACCAGAAGGGCCACCTCTCTGGTGACATGGGCATGACGTCATCGAAGGCCTCTGCCAACATAGCTAATACAAGGAAGCAACATGGAGAGCAGAGAATATGCTGATAGCTGCCAGTGCTATAAGTGGCAGCACATGACACTGACGTCATGCAATGTGCCGCTTAAATGCTGGTCAGTTGCCACCACACCAGCGTTGCAGGAGGATGCCAGGGGAGCGCAGGGTAGGTGAGTACAATCATTTGTTTTTACTGTGTGCAGCGCGGTGGGGGGCTGTATACCAGTATAGAGGGCTATATACCAGGATGGGGCACTACATACCAGGATGAGGTGATTATATACCAGGATAAGGTGGCTATATACCAGGATGAGGTGACTATATACCAGGATGAGGTGGCTATATACCAGGATGAGGGGGCCATATTCAAGGATGGGGCGCTATATACCAGGATGAGGTAGCTATATACCAGGATGAGGTGACTATATACCAGGATGAAGTGATTATATACCACGATGAGGTGATTATATAATTGGATGAGGTGTCTATATACCAGGATGAGGTGGCTATATACAAGGATGAAGGGACTATACACCAGGATGAGGTGATCATATACCAGGATGAGGTGGCTATATACCAGGATGAGGTGGCAATATACCAGGATGAGGTGGCTATATATCAGGATGAGGGGGCTATAGTCAAGGATGGGGTGCTATATAGCAGGATGGGGGGCTGTATACCAGTATGGGACCATATATACCAGACTACATCCATTGTTGGGGTCATACACCAGGATGGGGCCATGATGTGGAAATATTTACCAGGATGGGGGGCATATTTACAAGGAAGTGGCCCAAGATGGGGAACATTAGTACAGGGTGGGGGACATTACTGCACAATGAAAGCTGGGGCAACTTGTATGTATTTACAGGATTTAGAATGCTACAATGGCCCATACATCTGACAAACATATGGGAGGCCCAGGCTAAACCTGTGCACTGGGGCCCATCAGATTCTAGTTATGCCACTGACTGGGAGTCCAATTTGTTGTCTTACCTGGCTGTCTGCTGTCTGTTCTCTACATTGTTCTGCTGCCATTAGTTTCAATGGTACATCTACTCTTTTGTCCATCATGCTGCCAGGGCTGCCTTCACTGGCTCTACAATTGCTGACTTCTTGTTGGCTGACCTGCCATATTTTTCTCCTGAGCTGTTCCTGCGTTTGCCCTTAGACGCTCACGCACATCTTCTATGCTTGTTCAGTGGGTTGTATATCTAAGCTGTATTGCCCGGAAGCATGCTCTCTTCAGGGTACACAAATAAGAAACCGCATTACATATTGGGACAATTTTGTTTTACTTGCTTGTTGACAAGCCTTTGCCTCTTCACTTTGAATACAGCTCTTCTGGGCAATTAGAGGTTTTGTACAATTAAGACAATTAAGATTAGCGGTACATTTATTCTATTCAATTAATTTTTGATGGAAGCTGGCGACATTCATTTTATTTTATTGTTTTCATCAAAAAATGGTACATGTGGCAAAGAAATGTATTTGGTTTTAGATTCCTACATGCCAATCTTTTAATCTCAAGAAATTGCTACATCATAAAACCATCATATAGCAAACTACATGACTACACTCTGTAATTGCACATCTTGTTCTTGCCAAGTAGTAGCATTATTTTTTCTATATTGTCTGGATCTGAAGTACATTTCTTAGTGCTTTTTATGTGGTGTGTGAAGTGTCCAGATGACTTGAAGCATCCATACATATGGGAAAGGAGCACTAGCTCTATATACTTCAAATAACATTATCAGTTGGTAGGTTCCTATTTTCCTTATTGCTTTACAATATTACTATAATTTGAACATTAACCAATTATTGTGACATGAGTTTTGATCAATAGGAACATCTTTCCATATGTGATTGAAGATAATGGACTTTAGTGATGTATAATATGGCACTATAAGTGGTATAGGTCAAAACTGAACGTGTTTGCCTCCAGCTTCATACGAGAAACACAAAGGAAAATGACAATGGCATTCTCCAAAAGACATATTAGTGAGCTTTAATATTACACATTGTTGTACCAAACTGCTAAATCTCAGATAAATATATCTTTGTTTTGTGCCTATAATCACAATCATTACTGTACATAACATTTTACACAAGAAAGCATTGTAATCATGATAGAATGTATGTTGGCTATTAAAATGCACAGCATCATGGAGGCCAGTGGGTCAAGAAAAAGTAAGGAATAAATCTTACTGAAATCATACAATGTCAATAATTAATACTAACCATGGGTCGAAATGTTACACCAGTAGGACTCTACATGTTTCATCTCCAGATTTCTTCATACAGAGTTAATAATTAGCCCATCAATTATTTTGTTATCAATGTCCATAGTTAAATTTATGTATAATATTTCTGACTTCTGCTGTCACAAAATCAATAGTTAGCACATACATTTCTAAGTCTTGTAATGCCTTTACATTTACTGTCTGCTGCATCACTTAAAGAATCTTACAAACACATGATATAAATAGATTAATGCCATATGCGAAAGATTGCAGCTAAACTTTTGGACTATTGTCTTAAAGAAGCAGTTCAGTGTGAGCGAAATTCACTCTTTCCATGCCATTGGAACTCCAAATTAATAAGATTTGTTTTACAAGCGCTTGGAGAAATCAATACAACACACACATTTGTGGTGTACTGAGAGTTTCTGTTTTATTACATCATGTGACTAGCTTATATAGTATCCCAAAAAATTAACTATGCACCAATAAGAGCCGCGGGGTTGTGTGTAGAAATGTGAAGCTTCCCAACCCATCAATGTTAGCTGAACCCTATGACAGCATTCAGTTATAAGGCAAGATTGTTTCGACACAATACAAAATTAATTGTATTCTCTCATGTTCTCTCATATAGCAGCTAAACTTTTTAAATAATGTCTTAAAGAAGCAGTTCAGCAATTTTTTTCCATCACCCCCTGCACCTATTTCTGTCGTGTCTTACTCTTCTTCTATATATAATATTTATGTATGAGGACACTGATCATATTTCCCTCTATATCACCCTTCACTTATCATTTTACCTGCTTATACTGCATTTTGTACTAAACAAACTTAACATGGAAGCATTTGACACCCCAAATAGTACACTAAAGATGTACAGTGCTTATCAAAAGTATTCACCCCCCTTTGCTTTTTCCTTACTTTGTTACATTACAACTTGTATTTAAATATTTTTGTAATCTGATTTGTGTGTCATCAGCACTAAGTAGTCTAAGTTGGGGAAGTAAAGTGAGAAAAATGTATGTTGTCAGATAGCTAATCAAAATTATCAGCAAATGTAATAAAAAATAAACAAACAAAAAACACTGTGCTCACTTCTTAAATGCCTGAGGCAGCAGATCATACAGTCATGGGCGAAAGTGTTTGCACCCTTGAAATTGCCCAGAAAATGAAGTATTTCTCCCAGAAAATTACACGTTTTGTTGTACACGTTTATCTACTGTGTGCATCGCAATAGCACAAAAAAAACAGAGGAAAAAAATGCAAATTAGACATAATTTCACACAAAACTTCAAGAATCGGCAGAACAAAATTGATAGCACCCTCAAAGTAATATTTGAGTGTACACCCCATGGAATAGATAACTGCTATCAATCACTTCCTAAAACCATCAACAATCTTCTTATACCTCTCAACTAACATTTTGGACCAATCTTCTTTTGCAAACTGCTCCTGGACTCTCATAATTGGAGTGCCTTCTCCCAACATCAATTTTAAGATCTCTCCACAGGTGTTCAATAGGATTAACATCCTGACTCATCACTGGACACTCCAGAACTCTCCAATACTTTGTTTCCATCCATTTATGGGGGCTTCTTTGAGTATGTTTGAGGTCATTATCCTGCTGGAAGACCCATGACCTAAGATGCAAACCCATCTCTGACACAGGGCACTACATTGTGACTAAAGATCCTTTGGTAATCTCCAGATTTCATTATGCTTTTCATACAGTCAATGCACCCAGTGCAAGAGGCAGCAAAACTACCCAAAAACATCTTTGACCCTCCACTATATTTAACTGTAAGTACTGTGTTTTTTTCTTTGTTTGCCTCAGTAAACAGTAGAATTATGTGTGCTACCAAAAGGTTCTACCTTGGTTTCATCTGTCCACAAGATGCTTTCCTAGAACAACTTTGCCTTAAGGCTGCTTTACACGCTGCGACATTGCTAGCAATTGCTAGCGATGTCGAGCACGATAGCACCCGCCCCCGTTGTTGTAACGTTATGTGGTGATCGCTGCCGTAGCGAACATTATCGCTAAGGCAGCATTACATGCACATACCTGTGCAGCGACGTCGCTGTGACAGGCGAACTGCCTCCTTTCTAAGGGGGCGGTTCATTCAGCGTCACAGTGATGTCACAGCAGCGTCACTGAACCGTCGTCCAATAGAAAAGGAGGGGTGAAGATGAGCGGCCGGATCCCCTTCTATAAAGGGTATTCACTTTATAGAAGGGGAATGTAGTGCAGATAGTGACCAGGGCACAAGTAATGAAATTGGGGGTGGTACGGGGGGAAGGGTTAGGACAGTTAATACAGTAAGCAGGAATACAGGTACAGAGTCATACGTAACGTGCATGTACACTAATGCCCGAAGCCTCACAAATAAGGTGGAGGAATTAGAATTAATATTGTTGGAAGAAAATTATGATATAGTGGGGATATCAGAGACATGGCTGGATGAGAGCTATGACTGGGCTGTTAATTTACAGCGTTATAGCCTATTCAGGAATGACCGTACAAATAAGCGAGGGGGAGGTGTGTGTCTATATGTAAAATCATCCTTAAAACCCATCCTGCGTGACAACATATGTGAGGGTACTGAGAATGTAGAGTCCCTATGGGTGGAGATAATAGGGGGAAAAATGAATAATAAAATACTGATAGGGGTGTGTTATAAGACGCCGAATATTATGGAAGAGGTAGAGAATCTCCTCATAAAGCAAATTGATAAAGCAGCGAGTCTCGGAGAGGTAATTATTATGGGGGACTTTAACTATCCTGATATAAATTGGGGAACAGAAACTTGCAGTTCCAGCAAAGGAAATAGAATTTTGATAACAATGAAAGATAATTACCTTTCACAAATGGTACAGGACCCCACAAGAGGGGGAGCACTACTAGACCTTGTACTAACCAATAGGCCAGACCGCATATCAAATATACAAGTTGGGGGTTACTTGGGGAATAGTGATCACAAAATAATAAGTTTTCATGTATTCTTTAGTAAGATGTCTAGTAGAGGGGCTACAAGGACACTAAACTTCAGGAAAGCAAATTTTAAACGGTTGAGAGATGATCTTAGTGCAATAAACTGGGATGATGTACTAAGTAATAAAAGTACACAAAGCAAATGGGAGACTTTTATGAGCATCCTGAATAGGGCTTGTGCAGAAAATATACCCTATGGGAACAAACATGCTAGAAATAGGAGGAAACCCCTATGGCTAAATAGAGCTGTAAGGAAAGCAATAAAAGAAAAACAGAAAGCCTTAAAAGAATTAAAGAGGGTAGGTAGTGATGAGGCATTATATAATTATAGAAAATTAAATAAAATATGTAAAAAGCAAATTAAGTTAGCTAAGTTTGAGACAGAGAGACTCATTGTGAGAGAAAGTAAAAATAATCCTAAAATATTCTTTAACTACATAAACAGTAAAAAACTGAAAAGCGATAGTGTTGGCCCCCTTAAAAATAGTCTTGGTGAAATGGTGGAAGGAGATGAGGGTAAAGCCAACCTGCTGAATGACTTTTTTTCTACGGTTTTTATACAAGAAAATGCCATGGCAGATGACATGACCAGTGATACCATAAATTCACCCTTGAATATTACCTGCTTAACCCAGCAGGAAGTACGCCGCCGCCTCGAAATCACTAAGGTTGACAAATCTCCGGGCCCGGATGGCATACACCCCAGAGTACTACAGGAATTGAGTTCTGTGATAGATAGACCATTATTTTTAATTTTCTCAGATTCCTTAATAACAGGGTCGGTACCGCAGGACTGGCGCATAGCAAATGTGGTGCCAATATTCAAAAAGGGGACAAAAACTGAGCCGGGAAATTATAGGCCGGTAAGTTTAACCTCTACGGTTGGTAAAATCCTTGAGGGTTTCTTGAGAGATGCTATACTGGAGTATCTCAAGAAAAATAACCTTATGACAGAGTATCAACATGGGTTTATGATGGATCGATCCTGTCAAACTAATTTGATCAGCTTCTATGAAGAGGTAAGTTCAAGCCTGGACCAGGGAAATGCAGTGGATGTTGTGTATATGGACTTTTCAAAAGCTTTTGATACGGTGCCACACAAAAGGTTGGTACATAAAATGAGAATAATGGGGATAGGGGAAAATATGTGTAACTGGGTTAAAAACTGGCTCAGTGATAGGAAACAAAGGGTGGTTATTAATGGTACGTACTCGGACTGGGTCTCAGTTCATAGTGGGGTACCACAGGGGTCAGTATTGGGCCCGCTTCTTTTCAACATATTTATAAATGACCTTGTTGGGGGCATGCGGAGTAGAATTTCAATATTTGCAGATGATACTAAACTCTGCAGGGTAATCAATACAGAGGAGGATAATTTTATATTACAGGGAGATTTATGTAAATTGGAGGATTGGGCTGAGAAGTGGCAATTGAAGTTTAATGTAGATAAATGTAAGGTCATGCACTTGGGTAGAGGAAATAACATTTATGATTATGTACTTAATTGTAGAACACTGGGTAAAACAGACACAGAAAAAGACTTGGGTGTATGGGTGGATGGTAAACTTCACTTTAGTGGACAGTGTCAGGCAGCTGCTGCCAGGGCTAATAAAATAATGGGATGTATTAAAAGAGGTATAAGTGTTCATGAAAAAAATATAGTTCTACCTCTGTACAAGTCACTAGTGCGACCGTACTTAGAATACTGTGTACAATTCTGGTCACCGATATATAAGAAGGACATAGCTGAACTAGAGAGGGTGCAGAGAAGAGCGACCAAGATTATTAGAGGAATGGGTGGGCTGCAATACCAAGACAGGTTATTAAACTTGGGGTTATTTAGTTTGGAAAAACGAAGGCTTAGGGGGGATCTAATCACAATGTATAAATATATGAGGGGACAGTACAGAGACCTTTCCAAAGATCTTTTTACACCTAGGCCTGCGACTGGAACACGGGGGCATCCGCTACGTCTTGAGGAAAGAAGGTTTAATCATAATCACAGACGAGGATTCTTTACTGTACGAGCAGTGAGACTATGGAACTCTCTGCAGCATGATGTTGTAATGAGTGATTCACTACTAACATTTAAGCAGAGCCTGGATGCCTTTCTTGAAAAATTTAATATTACCAGTTATGTATATTAGATTTTATGACAGGGTATTGATCCAGGGAACTAGTCTGATTGCCGGATGTGGAGTCAGGAAGGAAATTTTTTCCCCATTGGAACTTGTTTGCCACATTGGGTTTTTTTTTGCCTTCCTCTGGATCAACATGTTAGGCTACGGGTTGAACTAGATGGACTTAGAGTCTCCCTTCAACCTTAAAAACTATGATACTATGATACTATGATACCTTCTTCCTTCCTCCTTTTCCGGTGGACGCAGGTTAGGAGATGTTTGTAGTTTCAGCGGTGTCACACATAGCAATGTGTGCTGCCGCAGGAATGACAAACAACATCGTTACTGCAGCAGCAACGATATTTGGGAAGAGGGGGGCATGTCACCGATGAGCGATTTTGAACGATTTTGCGACGATTCAAAATCGCTCATAAGTGTCACACACAACGACATCGCTAAAGCGGCCGGATGTGAGTCACAAATTCCGTGACCCTCAACGAGATCGCTTTAGCGATCTTGTAGCGTGTAAAGCCACCTTTAGTCACGCATATTTTGGAAAACTGCAATTTAGTTTTTTATATACAGTTAGGTCCAGAAATATTTGGACAGTGACACAATTTTCGCGAGTTGGGCTCTGCATGCCACCACATTGGATTTGAAATGAAACCTCTACATCAGAATTCAAGTGCAGATTGTAACGTTTAATTTGAAGGTTTGAACAAAAATATCTGATAGAAATTATAGGAATTGTACACATTTCTTTACAAACACTCCACATTTTAGGAGGTCAAAAGTAATTGGACAAATAAACCAAACCCAAACAAAATATTTTTATTTTCAATATTTTGTTGCGAATCCTTTGGAGGCAATCACTGCCTTAAGTCTGAAACCCATGGACATCACCAAACGCTGGGTTTCCTCCTTCTTAATGCTTTGCCAGGCCTTTACAGCCGCAGCCTTCAGGTCTTGCTTGTTTGTGGGTCTTTCCGTCTTAAGTCTGGATTTGAGCAAGTGAAATGCATGCTCAATTGGGTTAAGATCTGGTGATTGACTTGGTCATTGCAGAATGTTCCACTTTTTTGCACTCATGAACTCCTGGGTAGCTTTGGCTGTATGCTTTGGGTCATTGTCCATCTGTACTATGAAGCGCCGTCCGATCAACTTTGCGGCATTTGGCTGAATCTGGGCTGAAAGTATATCCCGGTACACTTCAGAATTCATCCGGCTACTCTTGTCTGCTGTTATGTCATCAATAAACACAAGTGACCCAGTGCCATTGAAAGCCATGCATGCCCATGCCATCACGTTGCCTCCACCATGTTTTACAGGGGATGTGGTGTGCCTTGGATCATGTGCCGTTCCCTTTCTTCTCCAAACTTTTTTCTTCCCATCATTCTGGTACAGGTTGATCTTTGTCTCATCTGTCCATAGAATACTTTTCCAGAACTGAGCTGGCTTCATGAGGTGTTTTTCAGCAAATTTAACTCTGGGCTGTCTATTTTTGGAATTGATGAATGGTTTGCATCTAGATGTTAACCCTTTGTATTTACTTTCATGGAGTCTTCTCTTTACTGTTGACTTAGAGACAGATACACCTACTTCACTGAGAGTGTTCTGGACTTCAGTTGATGTTGTGAACGGGTTCTTCTTCACCAAAGAAAGTATGCGGCGATCATCCACCACTGTTGTCATCCGTGGACCCCCAGGCCTTTTTGAGTTCCCAAGCTCACCAGTCAATTCCTTTTTTCTCAGAATGTACCCGACTGTTGATTTTGCTACTCCAAGCATGTCTGCTATCTCTCTGATGGATTTTTTCTTTTTTTTCAGCCTCAGGATGTTCTGCTTCACCTCAATTGAGAGTTCCTTAGACCGCATGTTGTCTGGTCACAGCAACAGCTTCCAAATGCAAAACCACACAGCTGTAATCAACCCCAGACCTTTTAGTACTTCATTGATTACAGGTTAATGAGGGAGACGCCTTCAGAGTTAATTGCAGCCCTTAGAGTCCCTTGTCCAATTACTTTTGGTCCCTTGAAAAAGAGGAGGCTATGCATTACAGAGCTATGATTCCTAAACCCTTTCTCCGATTTGGATGTGAAAACTCTCATATTGCAGCTGGGAGTGTGCACTTTCAGCCCATATTATATATATATAATTGTATTTCTGAACATGTTTTTGTAAACAGCTAAAATAACAAAACTTGTGTCACTGTCCAAATATTTCTGGACCTAACTGTATCTCTGTGTCAGCAGTGTTGTCCTCCTGGGTCTCCTGCCATAGTGTTTCATTTTATTCAAATGTAGATGAATAGTTCCCGCTGACACTGATGCACCCTGAGCCTGCAAGATAGCTTGAATTTTCTTTAGAAATTCATTGGGGCTGCTTATCTACCATCCAGACTTTCCTGCATTGCAATCTGCCATCATTTTTTCTGTCCCATCCACATGCAGTGAGGTTAACTACAGTGCCATGGGTTTGAACTCCTTGATTATGTTGTGAACTGAGGACAAAGGAACATCAAGATCTTTGTAGATGGACTTGTAACCTTGAGCTTGTTGATATTTTTTATCAGTTTTGGTTCTGAAGTGTTCAAACAGTTCTTTTATCTGCTTTCTATTCTCAATGCTTAGTATAGCAAACACAAACACAATGCAAAGATTGAGTCGTCTCTTTTTTTTTTTTGTTTCAGGTGTGACTTTCATATTGCCCACAGCTGTTACTTCCCACAGGTGAGTTTGAGTGTGCATCACATGCTTGAAACACTTTAGTTTGTAGAAATTTAAAGCGGTATGATTTTTTTTAATATATATATATATATATATATATATATATATATATATATATATAAAAATACATGGATGGTTGGCCGCCTCACAGAAGATATAATTTAACCAAATCTGCATTGTGCCTTAAAGCAAACACTAATAGGTAATTCAAATTGGATAATTCAATCCTACTATGGAATCAATAGCATTTAATGTTTTTGCTAAATTAATTTTAAAACTAATGGTTTCCTTATAATGAGAAGCTTAAGGCATGGACTTTGAATAAAACATTGTAAATGCAATAACCAGCAATGCATTTGAAATATCTATTACATGATGTAATTACTGTATATTACTCATTGTCTAGTTACTATCCATAAGTAAAGATTTTTAAACCCTTCACAACCGGCCAATTTTTCGCTTTCCGTTCTTTTTCCGCCATTCTTCTTCCGAGAGATGTGACTTTTTTATTTTTCAGTCAATATAGTCATGTGAGGGCTCATTTTTTGCAGAATGAGCTGTACTTTTAAATGAACCATAGTTTTTACCATATAATGTACTGGAAAATTACAAAAAAATTCCAAATGTGGAAAAATTGCAAAAAATGTGCAATAGCACTATTGTTTTTGAGATATTTTATTCATTGTTTTCACTATATGGTAAAACTGATGTGTGCGTGTGATGTCTGAGGTCAGTGCGAGTTCGTAGACACCAAACATGTATAGGTTTATTTTTATAAAAGGGGTTAAAAAAAATCAGAAGTTTGTTCAAAAAAAGTGGCGCACATTTTACGCCATATTCTGTGACCCGCAGTGTTCTCATTTTTCGTGATCTATGGCTCAGTAATGTTGTTTTTAACTGTACCATTTTTGCGCAGATACTACGTTTTAATCGCCTGTAATTGCATTTTGCGCAAAATTTGTGGCGACCAAAAAACGTAATTTTGGCATTTGAAATTTTTTTGCAACTACATCATTTACCGATCAGATTAATTGATTTTATATTTAGATAAATTGGGCATTTCTGAACGCGGCCATACCAAATATGTGTATATTTTTTTCTTTTTTAACGCTTTAGTTTTCAATGGGGCAAAAGGGGGGTGATTTGAAATTTTAGGGTTTTTTATAGGTTTTTTTTATTTTTTAAAACTTTTTTTTTTACTTTTTAATTTTACTAGTCCCCCTAGGAAACTATATGGATCAACAATCTGCTCTGCCATATCTGCTGATCACAGCTAATACAGCTGTAAACAGCAGATACAGTGCAGACCAAAAGTTAGGACATACCTTCTCATTCAAAGAGTTTTCTTTATTTTCAAGACTCTGAAAATTGTAGATTCACATTGAAGGCATCAAATCTATGAATTAAAACATGTGGAATGAAATACTTAAAAAAGTGTGAAACAACTGAAAATATGTCTTATATTCTAGGTTCTTCAAAGTAGCCACCTTTTGCTTTCATTACTACTTAACACACTCTTGGCATTCTCTTGATGAGCTTCAAGAGATAGTCACCAGAAATGGTTTTTCAACAGTCGTGAAGGTGTTCCCAGAGATGCTTAGCACTTGTTGGCCCTTTTGCCTTCAGTCTGTGGTCCAGATCACCCCAAACCATCTCGATTGGGTTCAGGTCTGGTGACTGTGGAGACCAGGTCATCTGGCGTAGCACCCCATCACTCTCGTTCTTAGTCAAATAGCCCTTACACAGCCTGGAGGTGTGTTTGGGGTGATTGTCCTGTTGAAAAATAAATGATGGTCCAACCAAACGCAAACCGGATGGAATAGCACGCCGCTGCAAGATGCTGTGGTAGGCATGCTGGTTTAGTATGCTTTCTATTTTGAATAAATCTCCAACAGTGTCACCAGCAAAGCTTCCCCACACCATCACGGTGGGAACCAGCCATGTAGAGTCCATCCGTTCACCTTTTGTACAAAGACACGGTGGTTGGTTCCAAAGATCTCAAATTTGCACTCATTAGACCAAAGCACAGATTTCCACTGATTTAAAGGCCACTTTACACGCTGCGATCTCGCTAGCGAGATCACTAGCGTGCGCACCCGCACCGGTCGGTTGTGCATCATGGGCAAATCGCTCCCGGTGGCACACAACATTGCTCGGACCCGTCACACTACTTACCTGCCTAGCGACGTTGCTGTGACCGGCGAGCCACCTCATTTCTAAGGTGGCGGTTCGGTCGACGTCACAGCGACGTCACTAAGCGGCCACCCAATCGAAGCGGAAGGGTGGAGATGAGCGGGACAAATATCCCGCCCACCTCCTTCCTTCCTCATTGCGGGCGGCCGCAGGTAAGGTGAGATTCCTCATTCCTGCGGTGTCACACATAGCGATGTGTGCTGCCGCAGGAACGACGAACAACATCGTACCAGTAGCAGCAACGATATTTGGGAACTGGACAGCGTGTCAACGAGCAACGATAAGGTGAGTACTTTGCTAGTTAGCAGTCGCTCGTACGTGTCACATGCAACGACGTCGCTAATGAGGCTGGATGTGCGTCACGAATCCTGTGACCCCAACGACATCGCGTTAGCAATGTCGTTGCGTGTAAAGCGGCCTTAATGTCCATTCCTTGTGTTCTTTAGCCCAAACAAGTCTCTTCTGTTTGTTGCCTGTCCTTAGCAGTGGTTTCCTAGCATCTATTTTACCATGAAGGACTGCTGCACAAAGTCTCCTCTTACCAGTTGTTATAGAGATGAGAAGGTGTGTCCAAACTTTTGGTCTGTACTGTATGCTTATTTTCTGCCTCACCCAGCTCTCAGCTGAGTGAAACCGAAAGTAATTCATGTGAGCTACAGGAGTCATCATATGACCCTGTGCTACCATGACAACCACCGGAAGTCACGTGATCACGTCACATGACGTCCGGTATCGGCCGGTGGGTAAATGTTTACCGCCGATGCCATTATAATGGCGTTCTCAAGTACACAGGAGGAAAAAGGAGGAGTGTATGTGAAGAATTTCAGGGACACATTAGATATTATTAAAGTGTAGCCGCTCACCTGAGGAGGTTGTGCAACCCTGCACAACCCCGGTTACAGAGTTGGTTGTGGAGCTGAGCAGATTCCCAGTCACCACTATAGTATTCCTCTGCCCGAGTTGTCTGCGTCCTGCAGGACAGTCATGTGACCGGTCACATGGAATCAGAGTCAATGCCGAGCCCAGAGGGAGGATAAGGCGCCTCAGGCTTAAAGCAGATCCTGGCGTGAGTCCCAGGGGGTAAAGTATAGCAAGCTGTGTGAATACACGGTCCTGTATGAGCGCTAAGAAGGAGATGGAGGGTTTCTTGCTTGAATTTCTTTATTTCTTAATACCACTCCGAGTTTCGTGATGAAGATATACTATTTTATATCGAAACATGTTGTGGTATTAAGAAATAAGGAAATGCAAGCAAGTAACCCTCCATTTCCTTCTTAGCGCTTCACTGGACCGTGCATTCACACAGGTTGCATTATAATGGCATTGTCACATCTTGACAGCGCCATTAAGGGGTTAAACGGCACAGGCAGATAACGATTCTGCTCGTGCCTGAGAGACACACATCTCAGCTGTGAAAATCAGCTGAAATGTGAGCCGAACGCGGCAAGCTGCTGGCAGCAGACTGCGGACAGTAACACTATGACCGCTAGGACGTAATATTACTGCCCGCGGTCGTTAAGGGGTTTTAATGTTTAGTGTATATAATGTCAGAGATGCATTAAGGCTAGTCGGGCCCCATTCACTTTAAAGTGTTTGGGGCCTAAGCACCTGATGTAATAAGCCATCTGAGGACCCCACAGGTTCTCTGGTGACTATTTGTAGATGTATAGAGATAGAGAGAACTTAGCTAATATACAGCTCTATACATAACAATAATGTAATAAGTAATAAAGGAAGGCACTATACATAAAAAAGGTGATGTAATAAAATGGCGCTATACAGGGGGGAAAAAAAGTTTTAAGTCAGCCAGCAATTGTGCAAGTTCTCCCATTTAAAAAGATGAGAGAGGCCTGTAATTGACATCATAGGTAGACCACAACTATGAGAGATAAAATGAGAAAACAAATCCAGAAAATCACCTTGTCTGATTTGGCAAGATTTTATTTATTTTTTTTAAATTATGGTGGAAAATAAATATTTGGTAAATAACAAATGTTCATCTCAATATTTTGTTATATAACTTTTGTTGGCAATGATTAGAGGTCAAACATTTTCTGTAAGTCTTCATAAGTTTGGCACACACTGTTGGTGGTATGTTGGCCCATTCCTCTATGCAGATCTCCTCTAGAGCAGTGATGTTTTGGGTCTGTCGCTGGGAAACATGGACTTTCAACTACCTCCACAGGTTTTCAATGGGGTTGAGATCTGGAGACTGGTTAGACCACTCCAGGACCTTCATATGCTTCTTACAAAGCCACTTCTTCGTTGCCCTGGTGGTGTGCTTGGGATCATTATCATGCTGAAAGACCCAGCCAAGTTCATCTTCAATGCCCTTGCTGATTGAAGGAGGTTGCACTCAAAATCTCACGATACATGGCCCCATCCATTCATGTACATGGATCAGTCATCCTGGTCCCTTTGCAGAGAAACAGCCCCAAATCATGATGTTGCCACCCCCAAGATTCACAGTAGGTATGGTGTTCTTTGGATGCAACTCAGCATTCTGTCTCCTCCAAACATGACGAGTTGTGTTTCTACCAAACAGTTCTACTTTGGTTTCATCAGACCATATGATATTCTCCCAGTACTCTTCTGGATAATTCAAATGTTCTTTAGCAAACTTCAGATGGGCCCGGACATGTACTGACTTAAGCAGGGGAACACATCTGGCACTGCACTACTCTGAGTACCTAGTGGCATATTGTGTTACTGATGGTAGCCTTTGCTATGGTGGTCCCAGCTTTATACAGGTCATTCACTAGGTTCCCCCGTGTAATTCTGGGATTTTTGCTCACTGTTTTTGTAATCATTTTGACCCCACGGGGTGAGATCTTGCTTGGAGCCCCAGATCGAGTGAGATTATCAGTGGTCTTCTATGTCTTTCATTTTCTTATTATTGCTCCCACAGTTGATTTCATCACACCAAGCTGCTTGCCTATTGCAGATTCAGTCTTCCTAGTCTGGGGCAGGGCGACAATTTTGTTTCTGGCGTCCTTCGACAACTCTTGGTCTTCACCATAGTGGAGTTTTAGGTTGTGGACAGGTGTCTTTTATATTGATAACAAGTTTAAACAGGTGCCATTACTACAGGTAATGAGTGGACGACAGAGGAGCCTCTTAAAGAAGAAGTTACAGGTCTGTGAGAGCCAGAAATCTTGCATGTTTTAGATGACTAAATAGTTATTTTCCACCATAATTTGCAAAAAAAATGTTGCCAAATCAGACAAGATGATTTTCGGGATTTGTTTTCTCATTTTATCTCTCATAGTTGTGGTCTACCTATAATGTCAATTACAGGCCTCTCTCATTTTTGAAGTGGGAGAACATGCACAATTGGTGGCTTGACTAAATTATTTTTTCCCCACTGTACATAAAATAGGATGCTATGTAATAAATAAAGATACTATTCACAACTAGATATTATGCTACGCATTTAGGAATGATGTTAGATATTACAATAAAAGGCACTATGTAATAAGGGATGGTGCTATTCATAACAAGAGAAAACATTATGTAATTAGGGACATCATTATTAGTGATGAGCGAGCATGCTTGTAACTACTCGGTACTCGCACGAGTATCGCTGTACTCGGGCTGCTCGGCGGGGACCGAGTAATCTCGCGATACTCGTGCTGTACTCGTGGTCTTCATTTCTGCATGTTGGCGCTCTTTTGAGAGCCAGCCCTCATGCAGGGATTGGCTGGCAGACCACTGCAATGCCACAGCCCTGTTAGTTGTGGAATTGCAGTGATTGGCCGGCCTGCACAGCGTGACAGAGCCTTTATACCGGCCGGCGCGCTGTGCTCTGCTCACAGCTATCCAGACAGTCAGTGCAGGGAGAGTGTCGCTGATTCAGGGAAAGCTTTGCGGCCCTTTATAGCTTTTTCAGTTGCAGGGCTGCAAACAGTGTGACCAAAAGTCCTTCTCAGGACTATTCTAGTTGTATACAGGCAGGCAGGGTATAGCCAGGTCGGAGTACAGTAGCAGAGTCCTTCTCAGGACTATTGTTGCTATATACAGGCAGGGTATAGCCAGGTCTGAATACAGGCTAGTGACCAGAAGAGTCCTTGTCAGGACTATTGTACCAGTATACAGGCAGGCAGGCAGGCAGGGTATATATAGCCATTCCTAGTGGTGACCGTATACCAGCCTTCATCATATCTGGGGCTGGTGTACACAGTGTAAAACAGTCCAGATAGTGTCTGACTTGTCTGTAATTGTCGCTCCCCAAAAAAACCTGTTAGGTTCTTATTGCGTCCGTGCTTGGTTTTTAAAACCGCACGTGTGTGCCTGTTGGTGGCAGCGTACAGGTGCACTTGTGTGCAATTTCCACAAACTTTGATATAACGCACAAGTAGTGAATATACACGTCAGCAGTGCACAGCATTGCAAAATGCGCAAGGGCATTGGCAAGGAACAAGGAAGTGGACGTGATGGTGGTGCAGGCAGAGGCCGAGGTCGTGGGCAAGCTCTAATTTCGCCACAACAAAGGGCCACATCTAGTCGCTCGCACGTCCTGTCCCAAATTCTTGGGGACCGCAGCAGTACACCGCTCTTTAACCAAGACCAGTGTCAACAGGTTGTTAGTTGGATAGCAGATAATGCTTCCAGTCAGATTGGCACCACCACAAACACTCTGTCTTCCACACGGTCAAGTGTCAGTAGCCGTGATACTGCACCGCACATTTCTGAACCTGATCCTCCTTCCTACCACCAGGCTGAGTACACGTCCTCCTCGGACATTAATGATCCCACACTTGGACACTCGGAAGAGCTGTTCACGTTTCCATTCACACATTCTGGCCTCTCGCCAGCTCATATTGAAGTGGGTCATGAGGAGATCGTCTGTACAGATGGCCAAATATTTGAGCAGCCACGTTCTCACGAAGTTGGCAACGTGTCTCAACAAGTGGTGGACGATGATGAGACACAATTGTCAGGAAGTCAGGAGGAGGAGCAGGGTGCGGAAGAGGAAGACGACGTGGTGGATGATCCAGTAACTGACCCAACCTGGCAGGAGGATATGCAGAGCGAGGACAGCAGTGCACAGGGGGAGGGAGGCGTAGCATCACAACAGGCAGTAAGAAGCAGGGTGGTGGCCCCAGGCAGAAGTCAGGCAACCGTTCCCCGGAACAACACGACGACACAAGGTGCCTGTACAAATGTTAGGTCTTCCCGAGTCTGGCAGTTTTTTAAGTTGGATCCAGATAATTCAAAAAAGGCCATTTGCAACACCTGCCGTGCCAGCATCAGCAGGGGTACCAAAACTAGCAGCCTGACCACCACCAGCATAATCAGGCACATGTCAGCCAAGCACCCGACTTTGTGGGAAGTACAACAGAGTCGAGGAGCAGTGCTTGCTGATGTCACTGCTACGTCTTCGCTGGTTGTGCATGCGAGCCAATCCCCTGTCCATGCTGCCTGCGAACAAGCCTCCTCCACTCCTGCACCTGCAGTTGCCTACGCAGAAAGAACACCATCATCAAGCACGTCCTTGTCCCAGCGCAGCGTTCAGTTATCCATTCAGCAAACCTTTGAACGCAGGCGCAAATACACTGCCAACACCCCACATGCCACAGTTCTAAATGCTAACATTTCGCGACTGCTTGCGCTGGAAATGTTGCCTTTTAGGCTGGTGGAGACAGAAGCATTCCGTGACCTGATGGCGGCAGCTGTCCCACGTTACTCGGTCCCCAGCCGCCACTATTTCTCCCGGTGTGCCGTCCCCGCGTTGCATAACCACGTGTCACAAAACATCACACGTGCCCTGAACAACGCTGTTTCACCCAAGGTCCACCTAACCACAGACACGTGGACAAGTGCTTGTGGGCAAGGCCGCTACATCTCGTTGACGGCACACTGGGTTAATATTGTGGAAGCTGGGACCCAGTCTGAGTGAAGGACGGAACATGTCCTTCCCACACCAAGGTTTGCAGGTCCTACCTCAGTCAGGGTTTCACCCACACTCTACAGCTCCAGAATGTCATGCTCTTCAGCCTCCTCCTCCTCCTGCGCATCCTCATCCACTGTACCCTCCACACCAGTCACAAGCTGGAAGCACTGCAGCACTGCCTCGGCGAAGCGGCAACAGGCTGTGCTGAAGCTAATCTGCATAGGTGACAAACCCCACAATGCAGAAGAGCTGTGGACAGCTCTGAAACAGCAGGCAGATCACTGGCTCACACCTCTGAACCTAAAGCCAGGAAAGGTCGTGTGTGACAATGGCCGGAACCTGGTGGCGGCTTTGAGGCGAGGCCAGCTGACACATGTTCCATGCGTGGCCCATGTTCTCAACCTCGTGGTTCAGCGGTTTCTAAAGTCATACCCAGAGCTGTCTGATCTGCTGGTAAAAGTTCGCCGCCTGTCTGCACATTTTCGAAAGTCACCTACTGCTTCAGCCGGCCTTGCCGGCTTTCAGCGCAGTTTGCATCTTCCGGCTCACAGACTGGTGTGTGATGTCCCCACGCGTTGGAATTCAACTCTGCACATGTTGGTCAGGATATGTGAGCAGAAGAGGGCAGTTGTTGAGTACCTGCATCACCTAAGCCGTCGGGAAATGGGTCAAACTCCACACATAACACCTGAGGAGTGGAGATGGATGTCAGACCTATGTACCATCCTCCAAAACTTTGAGGACTCCACCAAGATGGTGAGTGGTGATGACGCCATTATTAGCGTCACCATACCGCTACTCTGCCTTCTAAAACGGTCTCTGCTGAAAAACAAACATGATGCATTGCAGGCGGAGCGCGATGAGTTGCAGCAAGAAACAGTAGTGGGTGTGGGTGATGATAACACACAGCCCAGCCTCGTCTCATCACAACGTGCAGTGGAGGACTATGACGAGGAGGAGGATGAAGACATGGAGCAACTCTCCGGCCAAATTGAGGATATGACATGCACACCAGTCATATCCTCGGTTCAGCGTGGCTGGCCAGAGGACAGGGTAGATGAGGAGGAGGAGGAGGAGGAGGAGGACAGCATGTTCAGTCATCTTGTTGGTCAGGCTACTGAAGTCCTGGCTGTTAAGAGTCTGGCGCACATGGCTGACTTTATGGTAAGCTGCCTGTCTCGTGACCCTCGCGTTAAGAACATCTTGGCCGACAATCATTACTGGTTGGTAACACTGTTAGACCCACGCTACAAGGAGAACTTTTTGTCTCTTATTCCCGTGGAGGAGAGGTCAACCAAAATGCAGCAGTTCCGGAAGGCCATAGTCACGGAAGTAGGCAAAGCATTCCCCTCACAAAACGCTAGCGGCATAGGTCATGAATCAGTGGACAACCAAGGCGTACAGCCGAGAGAGGCACAAGTCCAATCCGCCAGAGGTAGGGGAACAGTCTTTAAGATGTGGGACAGTTTTCTCAGCCCCTCACGTACCACAGCCCCTGAGGTGCGGGGTAGTGCCACAAGAAATCCTAAGTTTGCCCAGATGCTGAAGGAGTACCTTGCAGATCGAACAACTGTACTCCGACATTCCTCTGTGCCTTACAATTATTGGGTATCCAAGCTGGACACGTGGCATGAATTGGCTCTCTACGCCTTGGAAGTCCTGGCCTGCCCTGCTGCTAGCGTTTTGTCAGAGCGTGTTTTTAGTGCCGCAGGTGGAATCATTACAGATAAACGCACCCGCCTGTCAACTGAAAATGCTGACAGGCTGACTCTGATCAAGATGAACAAGGGTTGGATTGGGCCAGACTTCACCACACCACCAGCAAATGAGAGCGGAATTTAAAGTTTGCCATGTACCTCCACTCACCCATGGGTACACACTTCTGGACTTTGGATAATCGCTGGACTGCTCCTCCTTCTCCTCATGCGCCACCATGATGATGACCGTTACAAATTGCAATACTTAGGCCTTTGTTTCAGGTATACCCCCAGTGGTAAATTTTTTCGCCCATTCTTTGCAGAATGGACATTACAACGACAGGAGACCCGCTCCTTTGCAATGGGAACAATGTTTTGAGGCCCTCATGCACGTCTCTACCCAGGGACAACGTGGAGCCTCCCAATTTTTGGCTGCCCTGCCTAAGGGCTATACTACAATAGACCCACTTCCTTCCAATGGGCACTTCAGGTTTACAGGCCCTCATGCACGTCTCTACCCAGGGACAACGTGGAGCCTCCCAATTTTTGGCTGCCCTGCCTAAGGGCTATACTACAATAGACCCACTTCCTTCCAATGGGCACTTCAGGTTTACAGGCCCTCATGCACGTCTCTACCCAGGGACAACGTGGAGCCTCCCAATTTTTGGCTGCCCTGCCTAAGGGCTATACTATAATACACCCACTTCCTGACAATGGACACTTAATGTTTTGAGGCCCTCATGCACGTCTCTACCCAGGGACAACGTGGAGCCTCCCAATTTTTGGCTGCCCTGCCTAAGGGCTATACTATAATACACCCACTTCCTGACAAAGGACACTTAATGTTTTGAGGCCCTCATGCACGTCTCTACCCAGGGACAACGTGGAGCCTCCCAATTTTTGGCTGCCCTGCCTAAGGGCTATACTACAATAGACCCACTTCCTTCCAATGGGCACTTCAGGTTTACAGGCCATCATGCACGTCTCTATCCAGGGACAACGTGGAGCCTCCCAATTTTTGGCTGCCCTGCCTAAGGGCTATACTATAATACACCCACTTCCTGACAATGGACACTTAATGTTTTGAGGCCCTCATGCACGTCTCTACCCAGGGACAACGTGGAGCCTCCCAATTTTTGGCTGCCCTGCCTAAGGGCTATACTACAATAGACCCACTTCCTTACAATGGGCACTTCAGGTTTACAAACCATCATGCACGTCTCTATCCAGGGACAACGTGGAGCCTCCCAATTTTTGGCTGCCCTGCCTAATGGCTATACTACAATAGACCCACTTCCTTACAATGGGCACTTCAGGTTTACAGGCCATCATGCACGTCTCTATCCAGGGACAACGTGGAGCCTCCCAATTTTTGGCTGCCCTGCCTAAGGGCTATACTACAATAGACCCACTTCCTTACAATGGGCACTTCAGGTTTACAGGCCATCATGCACGTCTCTATCCAGGGACAACGTGGAGCCTCCCAATTTTTGGCTGCCCTGCCTAAGGGCTATACTACAATAGACCCACTTCCTTACAATGGGCACTTCAGGTTTACAGGCCATCATGCACGTCTGTATGCAGGGGCATTGGTGAACCTCACAATTTTGGACTGCCCTGGCAAAGGAAAATACTACAAAGACTCACTTCCTCAAAATGGGCACATTAGACTCAAGAGGCCTTCATGTACGTCTCTTCTCAGGGACATCGGAGTGCCACACAATGTTTTCACGTAAAATCTTTCATGTATTAATCTCAAAAAGTAACATACACCAGCTCTATCTCACTATTGGGTATGTGCCCTTAACATTTCCGCCATGAAAAATCATTTTGGGGTCATTTTGGAAGGTTTTCTGGTGAGTCCGTAAAAATGGCGTAAAACGCGGACAAAATTGTTCACAGCTGTGACTTTTCAGTGATAAATGCTTCAAGGGGTCTTCCCCATGCTGTTGCCATGTCATTTGAGCACTCTTCTGAGACTTTTGTGACATTTTTAGGGTTTCTCCATGCTGCCGGGGGGGTCATTTCACAAAAATACTCGGGTCTCCCATAGGATAACATTGGGCTCGTTGCTCGGGCCGAGTACACGAGTATCTTGGGAGGCTCGGCCCGAGCTTCGAGCACCCGAGCTTTTTAGTACTCGCTCATCACTAATCATTATACATATATAAATGTTAAGCCACAAAAAGAATCATTACATTTTCCTCCAAAAAATTAAAGAATTAAATACAGCAAAAAAAAGGGCAACAATATTTACCTGCCAAGGTCACAGAATCAAACAGCAAATCACCTTAATAAAGATGTAGGCAACAAAATTACAAACACTGATGAAAAAACCACTCACAAATGACCAATACATGGAGGAGGTCCTTGCCTATTATTAAAATTGCACACAACAAAGGCTTGTATGGGGAGCTGTTCACAAATGTAGGGGCACAGTATCTGGCTTACAGCCTATTAGTGATGCCAATACTATTAGATTACACAAAAAGACTGACAGCACTCCCTAACATGCAGTGTGAACAGGTACATAACTGAATGGCCATTTCTATATCTGCCCTGTAGCCATGTCAAGACATATGTCATAATACTGGGTACCTACACTAAACTAAAGCCTATAATCTCTAGGTTTAAAAACCTCCATGTGAATGGCCATGTAGGAACCTTTTACTAGAGAGTAAAATCACCTGTTACTACTGGAGGAAAAGGTGCACAGTCAGAAGGCATGACCCATAATCTACATAAAAATACTGACGAAACTCCCAAACATGCAAAAGACAGTTGCACTCTGTAGTGCTCAAGCATGAAAACCATGAATGTAAGAATATAGACATGAATTACTGCTAGAGGAAATCTAAGAAAACATATAGATATTTAGCATAAAAAATAGCCATTTAGATATTTGCCCACATATAGTGTAGAGAAGTAGTACTTCAGTTCAGTGTAGCTACCCAGTATTACAAGATATGCCTTGAAGTGGCTACTAGGCAGATATAGAAATGGCCATTTTTGTATGCTAAATATATCAATTTCAGTTTGCATTAACAGGCAACAGATATTAAACTTCCCACTGGGTTGTACCTGGTTTAGCTGGGTTGGTGAGCCCCAGTGCAACCCAGTCCAGCTACACTGTACACACCATTACAGTCACCTTCACTTCCTGTCTCTTCAGGGGTCCCATAATGACTGGAGTAAAGCATTGCACACTCGGATGTCTAGCGGAACACCATTAGGTTGGTTGACTACACCACATGCCAGTAGAGGTTAACACGGTACCTTGACAGTTAAGGGGTCTGGCCACTAGAATCCTCACCAGTAAAAGTACCCAAATACCTTGACGGTTAAGGGGCCTGGATGTAAAGATTCCATACTCCGGCTCTTATAACCTTGAGCCTTTTCGTTTGAGGATCGCTCTCTAGTTACAATTCTGTTCACATTCTGTGTCTCCGGACTCTCTCGAGATTTATGCTTCTTAGCTTTTGTTTCCTTTGCTTTAAATAATCCATTGTTTTCAACCTTCATGATCAACTGACTATATGTCTATCACGTTCACTCACTAGGTCTTCATTGACTGTTTGTAGAATAAATTGTCCTTTTCATGTCGGCTGACCCCTCCAAGACTGGGTTTGTCCCAACACTTTACTTTCTCTGTCCCTGGGCAGACGTAATCTTTTATCTACTATCACAGCGTGTGTGTACCGCCCCCGTGTCCGGAACCGCGGTGGCTCGAGGGGTCTCCGGACCCGGGAGAGGGTCGCACGGACACTCAAAGTGAAAAGGGGGATATATACAGGGAATATAGAAGTTTGTGATGCCACCCACGGTGCGTGGTAAGATGGAGTACCACCACTGCTGTTGGGAGCGCCCGGTGGTGGTGATATGGCAGCAAGGTGTTTAACCCCTCCGTGGGTAGGGGGTTGTGCCCCGAGGCCTGGTGATGGTGGCGAAGGGGTGCCGTTGGGGAGGAAAGGGTTTCTGCGTACTCACTCAGTCCAAGAATACTGACACCGACAGCTTGTAAACCAGAATTCTGAGCACCGCTGCAGCAAGAGGGGAGCACACTTGGATCCGTGCCCTTGGTGTTGCTTGTTAGCCTGTGACCTTTTCTGTGGCACCTTCTTCACTGTTTGGACCCTGTAGTGTGGAACTAGTCGGGTCCCGCTCACCCGTATGGCTAACAGAGTGAGCTTGCTCTCAGGGTTCACGCTTGGGATTTGATGGACTGTGTTTTGGGAACAGTCCTATCCGTTTGTTGCAATAGTACCCCGATTTTGGAGCGGGTGAGGGATGAATCTTGAAGACTTCACCCCCGTTGGGTAAATTACCAGGACGCTTGAAGCTACTTCCCGGCCTAGTGTCCACGTACCCCGTTGTGCCCTGGCCCATGCCCTTAGATGGTTCAAGGCCGCCGGCTGCACTCCTTGGCAGATCCGTGCCCCTTGACACGATCCCCTGCGAACGGGGTTTCAGCTCCTTCCAGGCCCAGACCAACGTCTGCCATCTAGTAGTCTCAAGGAGCCCTGCTCCCAAATTGTGACCTCTCCCTTCGAGAGTCACCACTTAGCACTCCTACTCCTTCACTTCCTTTCTCACTTCTCCTTGTACACTTGTCACTTTCCCCTACCAACCCTCCAAGTGGGCGGCCCTAATTCCCATAGGGGCCCCCAATGGTGTGTCTGGTGGGTGTTGTGCAAAGTGTTCCCAGGGTTTTGACTGGCTCTGATCTTAGCAACACCAAATAACAGGGATCCGTAACCAAGGAGGAAGGGCAGAAGGGCAGATTGCACAATACCCTGTGATGACCTGATAGGCCAGGGCGTCACATGTGACACTGACTCACCCACCCCAGGGCTATGGGACACCCGGTGCCGGGCCGGACTAGTCCGGTGGTAGTCAGTGGTGGCTGGGCCCGGCTCCGTGGCCCTGGTGGGTGTCAGTAGAATATGTGGCTTGCTTGTTAATGGTTGTGTTCGTGACGCCACCTGTGGTATGCGGCTAAATAGCCGCCGCTGCTGTGTGAGGCCTCCGGGTGATATTATGGCAGCAATGGTAGTACTACTCCCCACAGGTGGAGCAATGCCCGGGGCACAGTTGGTGCTTGTGAATGTCTATGCAGCTGCAATAACAGAGACCACTTCAAGGGTGCAGTTCAAGTTCTTTACTCACACTTCTTGTCACAGCTGTAGGGACCCTTGGACTGCTGGGACCGCTGTCAGGGACCTCCGCCGTTTCTGGGTGATTCTGAGAGTGAAAGCCGGTGCCCTTCCCTTAGTGTCTCTTTCTTCTGCTGTCTCCCTTAGCCTTGCCTTTATTAGGGTGGACCTGGCTTGGCCTCCACTACAGCCTCCAGGCTGGGGGGTCACCTGTCGGCTGATTACCCCTTTTCTGAAGGTCTGCTATGGGTTCTGGCCCTGGGAGTTTACAACGTTCCCTGGGCCTCGGTTTTTACTGTTTGGAGATTGTCTTTGCACTCCTCCAGTCTCTAGGGACCGTCCCCTGTCGCAGCTTAATCACTCCACCGATGTCAATGTGGAACAGGCCACCGTAGCCTGCAACTACCCATGGCGCCTCTAGGCCCTCGCTTCGGTACCTATCAAGGACTGCTCGTGGTACCTCCAGGACTACCCGCGGCCCTGCGACTCCTGCTGTTCCTACGTGGTGTCACCTGGACCTCTGGGTCCCAGGGTCTTCACCAGGAAGCGTCTCTTTCAGTTCCTCTGCTCCTGGCTGACTTGGAGCTTTCTTTCCTTCTTTCCTTCTTTTCTTTCTCCTCCTTGCCTGCCTCCAGCAGGCCTCCTCCTCCCTCCTTTCTCTTTCACAGCTACATGCTGCTTCTCTCACTCCCTGAGGTAAACTGCAACTAACTTGACCTTCCTTTCTCTATCTGCTCTCTGGTGGCTCCTCCCACCTCCCCAGTTGCTAAGCTACCTCCCTATGGGAGCAGGGATGGGTCTTACAGCCCCTCTCAGCATGCAGCATGGGAGGGTTGCCTGCCACTTTCCCTGGTCCCAGTATGTACCTAACAATGGGTGTAGTGTGGATTTACCAGGGGACCGGAGTTCACTCTCTTCCTCTCCCAGAATGGGGCATCACACCGCTGGTGGGGTGCAATGACCTGTGGCGACGGAAGCCTCAGGGGCGCCACAACACGGTAACTTAGAATGGGAGTGCCTAGGGCCCTAAGCTGTCCCTTATTCCAGAGTTACTTCAGATGGCGAAAAGGTTTGGACTGCCAGCATAGCCCTGACTCCTGAACAGCCATGGTCTATTACCATGGGGAAGGTAATGACAGGAGTGATGAATCCTACAAAGACAGACAGGGAAAAAACCAAAGCACAAAGTTACTGCAAGCACACACAGAGGTATAGACAATACATGCTCATGGAGAAATAAAGTACAGGGAGGAAATAAACAAACAACAAGGATATTTCCACCACAGACCAAATAGCACTCAGTGGTTCACCAATAGCTGGATCACAACACACTATGACCGTTATTGCTAGAGTTACAGTATGATCAGCATTGAGTTACAGGTTCCACCATCTTTTAAAGTACAGAGGTGGGTGTGATATGGTCTTCAGCAACCTGTAACCCTATCAGCAATTCACAGGCCAGCAGTAATTAACACCTGCTAGACCTGTCACTAGAGAGCACAAAACTGGTCGATGTCCCTCTCTAACTGAGCAATTCAAAAGCACCGGGTGACATGTCAGACTCTGACAGGGTCAGAGATTGCCATGACACCTGGTAATTATAGAGCAGAACACCACATGACAACTACATTACTATACAAACAATCTACACCTTACACATTACATTATATCTTATCCTAATACACATACATTACATTTATTACTCTCACAACATACCAGATTATACCATACATTACATAGGAACATCACAACACAATACAATACAATTACACTTCACATTATATAACATTAACACGGTTGGTGTCTTCTGGGGCAGGAACATGACTACCATTTTCCATCACTGTTAGGCCTGTTTCACATGTCAGTGAAAAACACATGTTTTTCACTGACATGTTAAAAACACTTATGTCCCTCCATGTGCCGTGATTCACAAGCGGCTGGTTGGACGGGTCCTTCGGACGGCTACGGTGTTGATGTTCCTTGCAAGTTAGCGGTGACTGTCTCTTCCCTGCACCTAAATACGGTTGTTGGTAGCGAGGGGTTCCCACCGGTAACCCGCTCCCCGGCTTGGATATGGGCCGGAGGAGCCCCTCTTGCCCGCAGGCGCTGGCCCTGGGAAACTGGTGCCTTGGCGGTGGCGGTGTCTCCCCTTCACGGTTGGACTGTTGCCTTCAATCGGGACTTTGTTGTTGGGAGACCCGGAGATCCCCTTCACTGACGGATTTGGCAAATTGTACGGCGACTCCAAGCCTTGCCGGGATCCGAAAGGCCCCTGCCAATGGTGCTGGCCTCTCTTTGTGTACCGGTCCGGTACCGCCGGGCCACCACCCGTCCACGGTTCTTTCGGTAACTGCAATCAGCCACTCCTACAAACGGTCACCGCCGTCTGTCAACCTTGCTGTCTCGTCCGGGGCACACACCCGGACGCTCTCAGTCAGTTTTTTCAAACTCTATCTCTAAACTTCCCGTTTTTTCCGCCTCCAGGACTGTGAACTCCTCGGTGGGTGGAGACCAACCGCCTGGCTCCACCCCCTGGTGTGAACATCAGCCCCTGGAGGAGGGCAACAAGGGTTTTGTGTTCTGACCTTGGTGTGCCTGCAGGGAATGTGGGGTGTGTGGTGATGTTATGACCTGTGACCCCTGGCTTGTCCAGGGCGTCACATTCCCCCTTAGCAAAACGCAGACCGTCCTCGGGCTGCCCGTCCAACACCGGTTTTATTTTCCTGAAAAAAGGATAAGAAAACGGTAAACAGGTTTACAAATATACTAACTTCATCCCACAACGGGAGGCACTCTTCTTAAACGGTTTCAAACGGTTAATGGAGAGCTTCCGCTCTCACCCACCCAAGTAACCTGGCCCTGATGCTGCCCCTAAGAAACAGGCAGCACCCCTTGACCCCAGTCCTGCACCAAGTCACCCGAGAGGGATCTGTCCTTTCCAGGGGACCCACGTCCATGGGGAGCCCCTGGAACCCCCAGAGGGTAGCCACCGGTTCCTGTGGTGGCTGGGCCCCAGCCTGCTCCACTGCGGGCCCTCCCTCCAATCTGCCTCTCCAGAGGCGGCAATTGCGGAAACGGTAACGGAACTTATTTACAAGCCACTGAGTTTGTGGTTGCCCTGCAAGTTCTCGGGCTTGTCCATTGGAGTTCCTATGCAAAACTGTAGACGGTCCCCATGGGGACAACGGTGCCGGCAACGGCCGGTTCAATCAGCAGGCGAGACAATCAGGTTACTGTTCGGTAATCATTCACTTCCATTTTCAAACTTTTAAAACTTTTCAACACAAACACACTTTTGGTCCCAACGGGGACTGTGACAACGGTGCTCCGCTGCCCTTACTGTGACTCCTCTGTGTCTGCTGGGTCCTCTGCCACCAGCATATCAAACATGCAGTGACAGGCTTGCTGTGACATGGGCGCTCGGTATCCATTCCCACCATTACGCGCGGTGTAATAAACTACTGGTTCCCCCACATAGCGGAGACGCTCACTTGCCTCCTCACCTTCAAGGGCGGGTTCAGCACCAGAGCTGGAGTCGCTGGAGTCACCATCACTTGCATCTGCGTCAGGCAGTTTGCCGGCAGCTGCCGCAGCTTCCTGGCCTCCAGCATCCAGCACATCAGATCCTTCTGCAGTAGCACGGGGTAGCAGGTCAGGCGAGTTTACACTGAGGCGCCCCATAAGTAACGGCAAGGGTGATGCATAGGTCGAGACTAGGCCGGGCCCCTCAGCCGCAGTGGCTGGTCCTGGTAGGACATAGGGACGTGGGTCACCAGTCGGCTCTGTTACATCTGTTCCCCTCCCGTACATCGGGGCAGTTGCAATCAGCATCTCCACCTCATTGGTCCACTGCTCCATCATCTGGAAGATCTGGTCCTGTTGACGTTGGTGGAAGTCACTCACCCGGGCCTTCATCCATGCCACGGTCCCGGGCTCGGGCAGGGAACCCGGTGCAATCACTGCCGGGGCCCCCAACACATTTTCATCAAGGGGCCCCGGCTCCGGTGGCTCCTGGGGAAGCAGTTCAGGGCTGCCCCGGAGGTCTGCAGCCAGTCGGTCCGCTTGGGCGGACGGGAAGGGTACCGCTACCGGTTGGACAGGTAGCGGGCCTAGTGGCGGGTCGGCAGCGACTAACGCGGTTATCGGGGGAGGCAGCATGGTGAACGGGTGTAGGCCGGGCCCCTCAGCCGCGATGGCCGATCCCTCGGGGATACAGGGACGTGGGTCTCTTACCCGTTCCTCCAAATCCTCCTCCACCTCGCATCTCCGCATAGCAGCCACCATGTCCGCCATGTCGGCCTCCCACTCCTCCAGGAGGAGCTGCATCCGGGCCTGCAGACGATGACTCAGCGGGGTGGTCCGGTTCTCCATCCACGCCGCTGTGCCGGGCGCTGGGGTCTCGCTGTTATTAGCTGGAACGGACATCTCGGCAGTCGTGCTTTCCAGGAACTAGCAACAAGATGGCCACAGGGTCCTGGCGTCCCTGCTTTTATAGCCACCTTACATGCGGCCAGCCGCCATTCCGTCTCCCTTAGCCTCTTTCTGGCTCCTCCTCTATCTGGGCGCGGTTTTGGCCTTCGCGCCTCCACTACTCGAGAAGACGCTCGAGTGGGAACTTTTCGCGCCAAAGATGGCGGCTTCTGAAATTTTCCGGCCGGACACCTCCGGCTGTAACAAGGCGCACCTCTACCAGACGGCAGAGTGGTAAGATCCTGTTCGTGACGCCAAGTTGTCGCGGGCAGGGAGGAGGGTGGCAATGCTGCGCTCTCCCACAGCTCGGGCCCGGCCGCCGCTGCTCTGCGGCTACTGCTGCTCGGTGGCTCGAGCGATGG
This sequence comes from Anomaloglossus baeobatrachus, assembly GCF_048569485.1. Lineage (NCBI taxonomy): Eukaryota > Metazoa > Chordata > Amphibia > Anura > Aromobatidae > Anomaloglossus > Anomaloglossus baeobatrachus. Next base: position 139,005,489 of record NC_134358.1, read on the forward strand.
GCCGGATCCCAGGGACTCGAGCGGCGCTCCTCGCCCGTGAGTGAAAGGGGGGTTGATGGTTGGTGGGGGGTTTGATTAATGTCCGTGACGCCACCCACGGTTGTGGTGATTCTGGTGCCACCACCGCTGCTCTGTATGGGGATCCCGGGAGCGGTGACAGGGAGCAGCTGAGTTGGTGATTCTCCCCTCCGTGGGCAGGGGGCTGGCTGTCCCGGGGCCCGGTGATAGGGTTGGGATGGTTGACAGGCGGGTTATGGGGCCTGTTGAGGTACAGGGACGCAGGGGCAGCGCTGTGCCGCACGGCACGGAGGTACTCACTCAGCCCAAGGATGATGACACAGTTCACGGTAAACAAGCGGCTGGTTGGACGGGTCCCTCGGACGGCTGCGGTGTTGATGTTTCCTGCAAGTTAGCGGTGACTGTCTCTTCCCTGCACCTAGATACGGTTGTTGGTAGCGATGGGTTCCCACCGGTAACCCGCTCCCCGGCTTGGATATGGGCCGGAGGAGCCCCTATTTGCCCGCAGGCGCTGGCCCTGGGAAACTGGTACCTTGGCGGTGGCGGTGTCTCCCCTTCACGGTTGGACTGTTGCCTTCAATCGGGACTTTGTTGTTGGGAGACCCGGAGGTCCCCTTCACTGACGGATTTGGCAAATTGTACGGCGACTCCAAGTCTTGCCGGGATCCGAAAGGCCCCTGCCAATGGTGCTGGCCTCTCTTTGTGTACCGGTCCGGTACCGCCGGGCCACCACCCGTCCACGGTCCTTTCGGTAACTCCAATCAGCCACTTCTACAGACAGTCACTGCCGTCTGACAACCTTGCTGTCTCGTCCGGGGCACACACCCGGACGCTCTCAGTCAGTTTTTGGTTGCTCAACTGCCACTTCACTGCTCTCGCTTTCACCTTCAAACTCTATCTCTAAACTGCCCAGTTTTCCCGCCTCCAGGACTGTGAACTCCTCGGTGGGTGGAGACCAACCGCCTGGCTCCACCCCCTGGTGTGAACATCAGCCCCTGGAGGAGGGCAACAAGGGTTTTGTGTTCTGACCTTGGTGTGCCTGCAGGGAATGTGGGGTGCGTGTGGTGTTATGACCTGTGACCCCTGGCTTGCCCAGGGCGTCACATTAACATTGCTTCAAAGCTTTTTATGCTAGAATATTGAAGTAAAACTTGGATGAATTGGGCCCAATTCTTTGGAATATGGTGACACAACAAGCATAATAATAGACTAAACACAGAATAAAATCACATTCTTGTCATTGAATGTTTCCCCACTCCTCATCTCTATTACTGATATTCAAGTTAATATTCTATGACCCTATCCGTAAACTTACTAACATTTTGGCTATATCACTGTATACAGGTGACCCTATTGTTTTCTACTGTTTAATAATATTACTATCAGATTTCTCTCTGTTATAGTTTGCCAATATTAAAAGTATGTGATGTTTTCAATCTACAATTACAGGTCGCAAATGTGTTTTCTCTAATCAAGGACACACTTGTATATCTCTATATGGGTTTTTTTGTATGCCACAATAAAACATTTTTTGAAAACATAAAGAATATGAGGCCATGAACAAACGTGTTTATCTCTATATGCTTTTTGTATAGAATAGAAATATATTTGAAAAAAAAAGAATGTAAGGAGTGGGAGTTGGTTTTATTTAATACATACATTTTTCAGCATATATGGTTATGATATATCTAGGCATATTGTCATTATACTGAGAATTAATAAAGGATTTTGCTTCCTTTAGACATTTATGGTACAATTTACATAGTATCAAACATGGTCATGAAAAGAAAACTGCGACCAAACGTCCATATTGAATATAAATTTCATTTTTTTGATAATGCATGTCTGGGGTGGAACTCACATACTAAAATCAGGGGGTGAATATGCATTAACGCAGATCGCAGTCAGAGCTGTCAGTGTCACTGCATTGCTCAAAATGAACATGTGCAAAAATCATATACATAATGTAGCTGTTACTTGTTTAAGAGTCAAGGGTTTGGTCAAAGAGGACTGCGGGCACTTGTCTGGGACAGACACAAGACCGGAGTCCTCTTTGCAATGTGACACTGACAGGTCTGTTCCAATGAGTGATATTTTGGCGTTTATGGGGCTATTTACATCTTATAACTATGATCATTAGCCAAGATAACACAATTATACAATAACTAGAAGGTGGCCTGATTCTACGCACGGGTATTCTAAAATTTACGTATTGTGTAGTTAATGTATGATTTTTGTTATATATATATAGATGTTGTTGTGTGTAGTTACTAAATGTTTGTGTAGGGCGCTGTACATGTTCTGAGTGTTGTCTGGGTGTGGCGGGGGGTGAGAGCGGTGTTGTATGTGTGTTGCGTTGTTTGTGGAGCGCTGTGTGTCTGTAGCGTTGTGTGTGTGTGTTGCGCGGTTTTTGTGGGTGTGGAGTGTGTGTGTGTGTTTTGGGGGAGGCATGTTTTGTGCAATGTGTGTGTTGTGCGGTATGTGCATATATTTGTGTATGCCGCGGTGTTTGTGTGTTGGGTGTGTGCAGCGTTGTCTGTGTGTGTGGGTGTCTGTGTAGGGCGGTGTTTGTGGTTCCCAGTGTGTGTGTGTGGTGTGTTGTGCAGTGCGCGTGTGTGTGTGTCTTGGGGGGAGGTGGGCACCTCCCATCGTGCTCCATCCCCCATGCTGTGCACCCCCCATCGTGCTCCATCCCCCATGCTGCGCACTCCCCATCGTGCTCCATCCCCTATGCTGCGCATTCCCCATCGTGCTCCATGTCCCATGCTGCGCACTCTTCATTGTACTCCATCCCCCATGCTGCGCATTCCCCATCGTGCTCCATCCGCCATGCTGCACACTCCCCATGGTGCGCCATCCCCCATGCTGCGCACTCCCCATCGTGCTCCATCCCCCATGTTGCGCACTCCCCATCGTGCTGTATCCCCCAAGCTGCGCACTCCCAAACGTGCTCCATCCCCCAAGCTGCGCACTCCCAAATGTGCTCCATCCCCCATGCTGCGCACCCCCCATCGTGCTCCATCCCCCATGCTGCGTACCCCCCATCGTGCTCCATCCCCCATGCTGCGCACCCCCCATCGTGCTCCATCCCCCATGCTGCGCACTCCCCATTGTGCTCCATCCCCCATGCTGCGCATTCCCCATCGTGCTCCATCCCCCATGCTGCGCACTCCCAAACGTGCTCCATCCCCCATGCTGCGCACTCCCTATCGTGCTCCATCCCCCATGCTGCTCACCCCCCCATCGTGCTCCATCCCCCATGCTGCACCAGCATCAGCCTCTCTGCCCCCAGCATCAGCCTCTCTGCCCCCAGCATCAGCCTCTCTGCCCCCAGCATCAGCCTCTCCTCTCTGTCCCCAGCATCAGCCTCTCTGTCCCCATCATCAGCGTCTCTCCTCCCAGCCTACCCCAGCCTCAGCCTCCCCCAGCATCAGCCTCTCTTCTCTCAGTCTCCCTCCTCCCAGCCTCCCCCAGCATCAGCCTCCCCCAGCATCAGCCTCCCTCCTAACAGCCTCCCCCAGCATCAGCCTCCCCCAGCATCAGCCTCCCTCCTAACAGCCTCCCCCAGCATCAGCCTCCCCCTCCCAGCCTCCCCCAGCCTCAGCCTCTCTCCTCCCAGCCTCCCCCAGCATCAGCCTCCCCCAGCATCAGCCTCTCTCCTCCCAGCCTCCCCCAGCATCAGCCTCCCCCAGCATCAGCCTCCACCAGCATCAGCCTACACCCTCCCAGCCTCCCCAGCATCAGCCTCCCTCAGCATCAGCCTCCCCCAGCATCAGCCTCTCTCCTCCCAGCCTCCCCCAGCATCAGCCTTCCCCAGGATCAGCCTCTCTCCTCCCAGCCTCCTCCAGCATCAGCCTTCCCCAGGATCAGCCTCTCTCCTCCCAGCCTCCTCCAGCACGCCGTGCTCCTCTGCCGACACTCACAGATCCGATCGCATACACACACACACACCCGATCGCATACACTCACACACACCCGATCGCATACACTCACACACACCCGATCGCATACACTCACACACACCCGATCGCATACACTCACACACACCCGATCGCATACACTCACACACACCCGATCGCATACACTCACACACACCCGATCGCATACACTCACACACAACCGATCGCATACACTCACACACACCCGATCGCATACACTCACACACATCCGATCGCATACACTCACACACACTGACGATATTGCACATACGCGCTCACACTCACAACATACGAAGATACCACATGCTTATGGCCATGTGATCCTCCGGCAGGTCCTGGAAGCTCACTGCACAGTATTGCCGCCGAGAAGCAAGCGATATCCCAGGATGTTGTGAGTATGTGGATGCGATGTGAGGTGTGTGTGAGGTGTGTGTGAGAGTGAGTGTGATCTGATGTGTGTGTGTTGTTATGTGTGTGCGTGTGTGTATGTTCCGCCGCTGCAGGACCTTGATGCGCTGGTAACTATGCTACCATGGTTACCAGCGTATCCCGTCCCCCGGTCGCACGGGATCCCACACCAGCATACGGCGGCAACCCCTGCAATGCGAGGGTATGTGTCGGCTGGGTTTGCGGCGTACGCTGATGTGGGCTCCCGGGGGTACAGTACTCACCTGGGAGTCGTGGCTCCGTGTCGCTTCGGGGAATGCGTGCGGGGGGGGGCGGGGCGTGGCCGAGTTGCCAATATGTGCAGGGTGCTGGGGCGAGAGGCCAATCCGAGGGGGGGCGGAGCCTGGGCGAGCGGCCGGCCAATCCGTGTGGGGGCGGAGCCTGGGCGAGCGGCCAATCGGTGCGGGGGGCGAGGTCATGGCGAGCCCAGCGGCCAATCCACTTTGTGTCACCGTAAGGACACAATTTTGGCGCAAGACAGACAGACAGACAGACAGACAGACAGAATAAGGCAATTATACAGTCAGGGCCAGAAATATTTGGACAGTGACACAAGTTTTGTTATTTTAGCTGTTTACAAAAACATGTTCAGAAATACAATTATATATATAATATGGGCTGAAAGTGCACACTCCCAGCTGCAATATGAGAGTTTTCACATCCAAATCGGAGAAAGGGTTTAGGAATCATAGCTCTGTAATGCATAGCCTCCTCTTTTTCAAGGGACCAAAAGTAATTGGACAAGGGACTCTAAGGGCTGCAATTAAATCTGAAGGCGTCTCCCTCGTTAACCTGTAATCAATGAAGTAGTTAAAAGGTCTGGGGTTGATTACAGGTGTGTGGTTTTGCATTTGGAAGCTGTTGCTGTGACCAGACAACATGCGGTCTAAGGAACTCTCAATTGAGGTGAAGCAGAACATCCTGAGGCTGAAAAAAAAGAAAAAATCCATCAGAGAGATAGCAGACATGCTTGGAGTAGCAAAATCAACAGTTATGTACATTCTGAGAAAAAAGGAATTGACTGGTGAGCTTGGGAACTCAAAAAGGCCTGGGCGTCCACGGATGACAACAGTGGTGGATGATCGCCGCATACTTTCTTTGGTGAAGAAGAACCCGTTCACAACATCAACTGAAGTCCAGAACACTCTCAGTGAAGTAGGTGTATCTGTCTCTAAGTCAACAGTAAAGAGAAGACTCCATGAAAGTAAATACAAAGCGTTCACATCTAGATGCAAACCATTCATCAATTCCAAAAATAGACAGGCCAGAGTTTAATTTGCTGAAAAACACCTCATGAAGCCAGCTCAGTTCTGGAAAAGTATTCTATGGACAGATGAGACAAAGATCAACCTGTACCAGAATGATGGGAAGAAAAAAGTTTGGAGAAGAAAGGGAACGGCACATGATCCAAGGCACACCACATCCCCTGTAAAACATGGTGGAGGCAACGTGATGGCATGGGCATGCATGGCTTTCAATGGCACTGGGTCACTTGTGTTTATTGATGACATAACAGCAGACAAGAGTAGCCGGATGAATTCTGAAGTGTACAGGAATATACTTTCAGCCCAGATTCAGCCAAATGCCGCAAAGTTGATCGGACGGCGCTTCATAGTACAGATGGACAATGACCCCAAGCATACAGCCAAAGCTACCCAGGAGTTCATGAGTGCAAAAAAGTGGAACATTCTGCAATGGCCAAGTCAATCACCAGATCTTAACCCAATTGAGCATGCATTTCACTTGCTCAAATCCAGACTTAAGACGGAAAGACCCACAAACAAGCAAGACCTGAAGGCTGCGGCTGTAAAGGCCTGGCAAAGCATTAAGAAGGAGGAAACCCAGCGTTTGGTGATATCCATGGGTTCCAGACTTAAGGCAGTGATTGCCTCCAAAGGATTCGCAACAAAATATTGAAAATAAAATTATTTTGTTTGGGTTTGGTTTATTTGTCCAATTACTTTTGACCTCCTAAAATGTGGAGTGTTTGTAAAGAAATGTGTACAATTCCTACAATTTCTATCAGATATTTTTGTTCAAACCTTCAAATTAAATGTTACAATCTGCACTTGAATTCTGTTGTAGAGGTTTCATTTCAAATCCAATGTGGTGGCATGCAGAGCCCAACTCGCGAAAATTGTGTCACTGTCCAAATATTTCTGGACCTAACTGTATATATAGATTGTATAAATTGGTCCTTCAAGGGCTATGTATTCTATTTGGACATGTGATGTGTATTAATGCATATTCGCTCCCCTGTTTTTAGTATGTGAGTTTTTGGTCATCTAAAATAAGCTTCACTTAGAGATGAGCAAATCGATCTGTGAAGAATCAACTTCAAGTCAAATTTCCTCAAATTCACAGGTCCCCGGGAATTTCAACATTTTGTAATGCGATTAGCAAGGATCTATAAAAAAAAAATGCCTGGCACCATTTCACACAAGCCAATTAGGGGCAACTCCCTCTATGACAAGGACCATAATAGATGAGGGGCAGCCAAGTAGCACAGCTTTAGGCCCCCTTCACACATCCGTGTCTCCGGTACGTGCTAGGTCCGTGCCCGTATGTACTGGAGACACGGGCACACGTATACCCATTAAAATCAATGGGTATATGTGAACGCACGTGTTCTGCTAGTGGCCCGTGCCTCCATGTGGAGCAAACGTGTGCTGCGTGCTCCACACGGATGCATGTCCGTGTTTCTCCGGCAGCACGGGCCCGCACACGTACCACACGGATGTAGTGTGGATGCGGGTGCACATGACACACGCCGGAGAAACACACGTGTCATTGTAAAAAATAAAAAAACACATACTCACCTCCACCATACCTGCAGTCTCTGCCGTGGCTGTCTCCTGCATTCGACCCCCAGTGAATTTGAACAACGCATCTTCTTCACTGGGGGCCGGAAGCCGCGTCAGTGGGGCGTGGCCTGTGCCGGACGCTGTCATTCAGCACCACAGACAGCTCTGGAAGAAACAGGTAAGGCGGGGCTTTCCGTTCTCCATGTGTTATTACGTATAACACACGGTGAACAGGAATGTGCCACAAACACGGCACATGGGGAGCAAGCCACCCCTTTAACACGTACGTGAAAAAACGGATCGTTATTTTCACGGACATGTGAAGGGGGCCTTACACATAGCATAGCTTACAATTATCTCAATCAATCAGGACTATCCCCCTCAAATTGGGACAGCCCTGGGAGGTCAGGACGATATACCAACCTCCATTCATTTTGAAAAGAGGATAATTTTCTGTTCTTGAATGTCCATTGTAAGCTTGAAAGCAGAGGCAGATTGTACTGGTACATAGCAATATACAAGTACATCTCAGTAAATTAGAATATCATCAAAAAGTTAATTTATTTTGGTGATTCAATACAAAAAGGGAAACACATATATTATGAAGAGTCATTACACACAGAGTGATCTATTTCAAGTGTTTATTTCTGTTAATATTGATTATTATGGCTTACAGGAAATTAAAACCCATAAGTCATTATCTCAGAAAGAGTAATTACAACAAAACACCTGCAAAGGCTTCCTAAGCATTTAAAATGGTCCCATAGTCTGAGATTATGGTCGGCGCTGTGCATGACCTCACCAGTGCCATGCTCGTACCCGCCCCTAATCTCGTGCCTGCGCATTTAGCTCACCGGTGCGAGCGAAGGCAGCTATGTTTTTTGCTCTGCCCGCGATATGGCAGAGCGAACTGCGCCTGCGCGAGCTGACCTAACTACAGAGGCGCGAGATTTCAAAATGCGACGAGGATGATGACGGAGACGTTATCCAATCAATCTAGAAAGGAGGACGGCGATCAGCGGCAGGAGGGGGGACAGGAGCAGAAAATGAGCCCGCCCATCTGGCCCACACAGGTAATTAGCATACCTAACGGACAAGTTTTATAAAGTTATTTTTGGGGTCTGAAAGGGGAGTCAGGGCCAAGGTGCACCTTCATATAATGCAGCCCAGGAGCTGCAGAAGGTGATTCTTTTAGTTTAATAGGGAAAAATCTGGTGACAGGTTCCCTTTAATAACCACAGTATCACTGTGCTTGATTGACCAGCAAACTCGCCTGACCGAAACCCCATAGAGAATCTATGGGATATTGTCAAGAGGAAGATGAGAGACACCAAACCCAACAATGCAGATGAGCGGAAGGCTGCTATCAAAGCAACCTGGGCTTCCATAACACCTCAGCAGTGCCACAGGCTGATCGCCTCCATGCCACGCCGCATTGATGCAGTAATTCATATAAAAGGAGACCAAGTATTGAGTGCATTTACTGTACATACTTTTCAGTAGGGGCCAACATTTCTGAGTTTAAAATCATTTTTTCAGTTGGTCTTATATAATATTCTATTTTTCTGAGTTAATGACTTTTGGGTTTTCATTGACTGTAAGCCATAATCATTAAAATTAACAGAAATAAACACTTGAAATAGATCACTCTGTGTGTAATGACTCTATATAATATTTGTGTTTCCCTTTTTGTATTGAATTACTGAAATAAATTAACTCTTTGATGATATTCTGATTTATTGAGAGTCACTTGTATCTGTATATAACAGTGTTTTTCTATGTCCCTGTATATTACATGTTAAATAAACTTCACTTTTTTTTCTCCTTATAAAGCTACTATAAAAAAGAAAAATAATTACAAACATTTTATTTGAATGCACTTTTCTATAAAAAAAAACCAATAAAAATCTCAAATCAGTAAATAACAGACATATTTGGCATCCCTGTGATTGTAACGACCCATATAATACAGTTAACAAATTAGTTTCATTGGCTGATTTCTTTTTCTCCATTGAACCCCCCCCTCCCAAAAAAAAAAAAGTAACTCCTGTAAGGTTGTGTTCACATGAAGTATAACTGCTGTGTTTTTTGCTGCTTTTTTTTGGGGCAGAAAGTCTGCTGCGTTTAGCTATCTAAGTGAACTGGATGAGATTTCAGGAAAGCTCTGTCCACTTTCCAGGACAGTTTTGGTGCTTTATTTCTCTATAGGCTTCTAAAAGGAGCCTGAATCTGTTGGTTTTATAAGTGCAGAATCAAAGTTTTTCTGTACTATAAAAAACACATTAAAAACCCTGCTTCATATCTGAATAAAAAAGAATCAAGAAAAAGATAAAACAATACAAGTGCAATAACCAGAAAAGATTGTTATTGTGTAGTTTGGTGAGAATACCTGCAGGAAACAAAAAACACAGCATTGTTTGAGTACTGCCTTACAAAATGAAAAAAAACCAACAGATTTCATATAGTGGAGCTTACATGAAAATGAGAAACTCATGAGTAAGTAGATCCCAACTAGAGATGAGCATGAAGCAAGAAATGACGTTCACCAGCCCTGGCTAATCAAAAGCCACTTTGGGGTGGGAAGGTAAGAGATTCGCAGCCTCTTGTTCAGCTGCCATATATCACTGATATTGATGTTGGACCGAGGTCTCACGAATTAAACCACCCACCTCTAATCCAGATCGTCTCAGATACAGTGGGACAATCCCAGATTTGGATCTATGCGCTTCAGTCCTGGGGTACCTGCTGAATGTCCCTCATTGCAATCACACTCTTTCCAATATCCTTATGCCAGAATTGAAGAATGGTAAATGGGAGTAGCTTGAGGTGTGGCTGGAGACATGGTCAAAATTTGCTGTGGTGCACTATGCGTGTTGCATAGTTTGTCCCCTTTTGCTGTTCTATAAAACATTTGTGAGGTATGTACATAGGGATATACTGTAAAAGCCAAAAGGCATGTGTATATGTTGCGTATGTGGTGAGTTTTGTACCTCAGTTTTTGTAAGTCAAAGACAGGAGTGGAACATTATAAGCAAAAGAACAAGTGCACCACTTCTGCACCCACTCCTGGTTTTGGCTTACAAATGCTGAGGTGGATAAACTGACCAAATAGTCAATGTATACACATGGCTTTAGTCAGATTATTCAGATTGAGATATACTACTGCAGTGCTGTAGCATATTGAAAATGGTAAAGATGGGTGGATTTTTTTGAGTAAAATTGGGCCTTAACTTTATTGCGCACTCTTTAGGCCTGGTGTTACGACTAAGCCCTTCCACTCACATTGGGACAAACTTTCCAGGGAGGATGTTAACCGCAGAACCTATTCAGATTAAGAATACCCGTATCTGACCCTTTTTTGCCCCTGCCTGACCATCGAGATTGGCATCCTAAAATTACACAATGGCGCCACCCTCAAAGTTGGCTGACCCTAAGTGTTTCTAACTGCTCCATAAACTATAAACCAAGTGTAACACAAAACACCACAAAACACGCGTCTGGGACCGCTAGAAGCAGACAAGGTGCAAAACGGCTGTGGTTCTTGGGGGGCCTGCACCCGACTCTCTCCTTCCCGCTATTTTACCTGCACGTTATATGGAATAAAAGCACTTTCTGGATCTTGGATGGTGTATGCCATGGTTTTCTACTTTATGGACTTCTCTTCCCACAAAACACCAATAAACATAAAAATAATGCACACATTCAGAGGGTGAGATACAGGACTAAAGACGTTTTCACACAGTCATACAGGGAAGATGGAAAAAACTGAAATAAACCCAAAAAGACTTACGAACTAAGTGGAACCACTTCAATTCCAAATGAAAAAAAATAGGAGGATGCTAGGAAGGGAAATACTCAAAGAAACTGCAGGGAAAATCAAAAGTGATAACAAGATTATCCTAAACCGGGGAGCTGGGATACCACACATCCATCAACCTTGGAAAATAGTCATAACTGAGGGATGTGTATAGCTAGTATAAATAGCCCTTCCCAAGATATGATAGGGCAAACAAAAAAAGTTAAAACTCCTGAGTGGAAATAAAATGGAAAGGCAAGGCAAAAAAGACAAGAGAACTAACAGCAGTTGGACCAATACAAAATATGCTGTGGTTAAACGGAGCGGGAAAACAGAACACACAACCAGAGGTCCTTGGATCAAGCCCCGTATTTAACTAAGCTCGAAACATCAAAAAATAACTAATATATATAATCACATTATAAATTTGATAAAGAACTAGTCATATTAAGAAATCATCTTTCTGGACACTACCATAAAAATTCAAAACATTTCATTACAGACATCCCTGTATCACAAACCTATTATCTTAAGATGGGACAACTTAATCCCCAAACATATTAAAAAGTCCTATGTCTACAGAAAGGTCTAGGAGGAATACAAATTTATGGCAGCCTTTCATACTTTCGACGAAGGACTAAATCTGTCACAAGGATTTATAACATACTAAAACATCTGGAGAATATAGTCCAGGGGCAGCTATGGTATCAGGACTCTGATCTTACATTAACCTTGGAACATTGAAACTTTACCACCAATTATAATTATCTAAACTAATTCAGATAGGTTGAAGTCACTTGGACATGTGTATGCATTAAAAAGATCAAAAGGGTTTTTATATAGTTATAGAAGAAATCTACAGTAAGTATTATACATGTATTTTTCAGGAACCTGGAGGCTTTGTGACAAATTTATTTGAATACAACTTTGTAGAAAATTTGTTGAAGCTGGACAATTTGAATTTTAACCCCTTCACCCCCGGGCAATTTTCCGTTTTTGTTTTTGCTCCCCTTCTTCTGAGAGCTGTAACGGTTTTATTTTTCCATAAATCTTGCCATATGAGGGCTTGTTTTTACTTAACCATACATTTTACTATATCGTGTACTGAAAAATTGCAAAACATTACATGTGCTTAAAAATTGCAAAAAAAGTGTGCCTGCATGATGAATTTTGGGATATTTTATTCACAGTGTTTATTATATGGAAAAACTGATGGGTTGGTGTGATGCCTCAGGTCAGTACAAGTTTGTAGACACCAAACATGTTTAGGTTTACTTTTATCTAAGGGGTTAATTTTTTTTTTTAAAGTGGCACACATTTTGCACTATTTTCCATGACCCATAATGTTTTCATTTTTTGGCATCTGGGGCTCAGTGATCGCTTATTGTTTGCGTCCCGAGCTGATATTTTTAATGGTACCATTTTTGCACAGATGCTACATTTTAATCACCTGTTATTGTATTTTGAGCAAAATTTTCAACAGCCAAAAAATAACTTTCAGCTATTTCCATTTCTCGCAAAAACTAAAATAATGATAGCTACCTATATGTGTGACAATCTCATCTCCTCCTCTGAAATGTCTCCTGATAAGAGAAATTGTGTAACCAGTTAATAATCAGTCTAAATAATATTTATAATCCTCACTGATAAAGATGAAAATAATTTACCAATAATGATTGAAAAGATTTTAAAGATATTTGTGGCTGAGAAAATAATCCACCTTAGGATAACTTATATTTTTCGTTTTATAAGACACACCAGATTATAAGATGCACCCCAACTTTAGAGGAGGAAAATAGGAAAAAATAATTTTTAATGTTAAAATGAGGGTCCATCTTATAATCCTAAAGTGTCTTAATCCTAACGCTTACCAGGGGGGAACAGGGGTGGTAGAGTGGCTCTGGAAGGTCACAGGAAGCAGGGTCAGCGTTGCTGCGGGCTCAGAGGAAGTGTTGTGGCTCAGGAGGGTCAGCAATACTGCGGGCTGCGGGGGTGTCTTGGCAGCAGAGGGCGCCATTAATCTGCCGGCGGGCTGCGAGGGGTGTCACTGCAGTGGAGTGACTCAGGATGGTCACAGGTTGGGGTGTCTCGGTGACAGCTGCCATTGATCTGACTGTGTGCTCCATTGAATCGCCCATGGTTGATGAGATGAACTTCAAGAAAATGGCTGCAGAGGTAGCGTGTGCGCAGGTCTTACTCCGAGGCCATTTTCTTGATGTTCATTGAATCAATATGCACATGTGCCGCCTCCACGGCCATTTTTTTAAGTAAATTGCATCAACCAGGGGCCATTCAATGGAACCTTCAGTCACACCGAGACACCCTATCCTGTGACCCTTCTCAGCTGCTCCACTGCTCCTCCGAGCCCTTAGTATCGCCAACCCTACCTCCTATGACCCCGCTCCACCACCACTGGCCTCATAAGCCATATCCAGATTGTAAGATGCACCCCCATTTTACCCCTCATTTTGGGGCAAAAAATGTGTGTCTTATGAGTATAATCCAGACAATATGGTATATAAGATCTCTAGTTTTGTATTAGCATAGTTAAAAATAAGATAGAATTAATGTGTAAATATTGTCTACTGATAACTGAAGAACATTTTAGCCTGACCTGACAATGGGAGCACACTCCCAGAAATCCTAAATGTATTGTCTGTCTTGTACAGCACTTTGTACTAATTTGAGAATTATTAATTATAATCTTCTGAAATGGCTAATATATTCAATTACTTGTAATAATTATGAAAGCTCGCAGATATTTGGACATAATAAAGATAATTATACCCTCCATTATGCCAGGCCTTAAGACGAGGTAAAGTGCTTATGCTTAATACTTTCACCCGACTGTGAAAATGAAATTCTTTTGAGATGTAATCGCTTTAGTCAGTAAAAGTTTATCATGCATGGTGTCCTATCACATATACTCTAAAGCAAAAAAAAAAGTAATTGAAAATCCTTGCCCTCAAAATATATCATATTTGTGTCTGGAATTATCTGCTGTCATATACAGTAAAAAACAGTGACCCAATCCTTACTCGTCCACAAATCATCTTGTCTTATAAATACATCAAGAAGTACCAGCAGAGATGAAGAAAAAAAGATTAAACATTTAATTACATTTTCACCGGATAAATATCAGAATAATATTCTGACAAAACAGTTCTTGTATAAAGTGATAATGTTTTATAAATCAGCCCTCTTGTAACTTATTCTGCTCCCTCATTTATAAAATAGAAATTCAGCCACACATAATGTGAGATTTCCTACAAAACTATTCTCAAGATACAGGGCCCAAATATCAAAAACATTTTGTACACCAGTCTTAATGATGGGGATGCAGAAGTAAGATACGCCTTAATAATTAGGACATAAAGCTAGGGTCACATGATACTATAAAAAAATCAATCCCATTCTCATCCAAAAAAGTAGGAACATTTTGTCTCTCACTTGTCATCTGTGTGCAGTCCATATGCAATCAGTTTTTTTTACTCATTTACAGAAGCATTAAAGGGAAACTATCAGGTGCAATATTCCCCCAGAACCACGAGCAGTTCTGGGTGCATATTGCTAATCCCTGCCTAACTGTACCTGTATACACTAGCATAGATAAAGAGAGATTTAGAAAAAGTATTTCTAAAGATCTTTTGCTGTATGCTAATGAGCGCGGAGACTAGTCCCCTGGGTGTTAGTTCCCCGGCCAGTTGCACCCATTAGCATGTTAGTACACCCCTGTGGGTTCTGGTAACATGCTAATGAATGTGCAGCATCACCTCTCCGCCGCCATCACGTCCGACACTGGATTTCAGCGCAGAGCGCATGATCCCGGGGTTTGGGTCATGCGCACTATGAAGCCGGGTGTATGTGTCCTGGCTTGAAACTGAAGTAGTGCGCATGACCCAAACTTCTGGGTCATGCGCACTGAGCCAAAATCCCTAGTCAGACGCGATGGCGGCGGAGAGGTGAGTGAGATTGTAACGGTGGGATCAGGGACGCCTCTTTCGTAGTCGTGGCACTCCAGACCCAGCCGTCACAGACAAATCCGGGACACATGGAGCACATGGGAGATGTAGCATAGAGATATTAGGACAGTCCCATAACACAGTGTCGCGGGCGGGGAGGAGGGTGTCAGCACACTACGCTCACCCCTTCTGCTCGGGTCCGGCGGTTGCTGCTCAGTGCTGGCTCGAGCTGTGGGCCGGATCCCGGGGGTTTCTCGAGCGGCACTCCTCGCCCGTGAGTGAAAGGGGGTTGTTGGGTGTGGGGATAGTTTATTGTCCGTGACGCCACCCACGGTTGTGGTGATTTCACCACCGCTGCTCAATATGGGGATCCCGGGGATGGTGATGCGGAGCAGCCAGGTGTTGTGTTGCCCCTCCGTGGGTAGGGGTTAGTGATCCCGGGGCCCGGTGATGACATGGGAGATGCAGGGCCTGGTGGGCGCAGGGACGCGGGGGCAGCGCTGTGCCTTGCGGCACTGTGGTACTCACTCAGCCTGAGACGTTGACACAGTTTTACGGTAAACCACATGGCTGGAAAGACGGTTCCCACGGACGGCTGCACTTGCTCTCCCAGTAGGTGACGGTGATGTCCCTTTTCCTTGCACCTTTGTTTCTGTGTTGGTAGCGATGGGTTCCAACCGGTAACCCGCTCCCCGGCTTCAAGCTGGACCGAAGGAGCTCTACTCTTTGCCCGCAGGCGCTGGCCCTGAGAAACTGGTGCCTTGGCGGTGGCGGTGTTTCTGCTACAATGGTTGGGCTGTTGCCTTCAATCGGGACTTGGTTGTTGGGGGATCTACGTCCCCTTCACTGACGGATTTGGAAAATTATGGCGACTCCTAGCCTTGCCGGGGTCCGAGAGGCCCCTGCCCTGGTGCTGACTGTCCTTTGGTACACTGCTCCAGACCGCCGGGCCACTACCCGTCCGCGGTCCTTCCAGGAACTTCCAAACGGTCCCCCTCCAGACAGTCACCGCCGTTGCTGACCTTGCTGACTCTGTCCTGCACACAGCTGGACTACTTCAGGCTTTCTTTCTGTCACCTTTCACCTTCCTTCAACTTCTCTTACTCCTCCTTTACCACTTCCACTTCACTTCCTTTCACTTTCACCTCCTAAACTTCACTCCTCACACAAGCCCTGCCTGGGCTACTCTCCTGTTTACTCCTTCATGTCCCTCACTGGACTGCCTGGTTTCTCCCGCCTCCAGAGCTGTGAACTCCTCGGTGGGCGGAGCCAACCGCCTGGCCCACCCCCTGGTGTGAACATCAGCCTCTGGAGGAAGGCAACAAGGATTTTTGGTTAGCCTTGATGTACCTTACTGGGGTGTAGGGTGTGGTGGTGCAATGACCTGTGACCCCTGGCTTGCCCAGGGCGTCACATTCCCCCTTATCAAAATGCAGACCGTCCGCGGGCTGCCCGTCCAACACCGGTTTTATTTTCTGTAAAGCATAAAAAGGTATAACATGGTAAAACGGCAACATATTTACATTTTTAATGAATCTTCCCATAACGGGAGGCACTTTTACTTAAACGTTACTAAACGGTTTACGGTTACGGTTTCCGCTCTCTCCCACCCAAGCAACCTGGCCCTGATGCTGCCCCTAAAGCCAAGGCAGCACCCCTTGACCCACAGTCCAGCACACGGTACCCGAGCGGGATCTGTCTTTCCCCTCCAGAGGGTAGCCACCGGTTCCTTTGGTGGCTGGGCCCCAGCCTGCTCTGCTGAGGGCCCTCCCTCCAACCTGCCTCTCCGGAGGCGGCATTGCGGAAACAGTAATGGCAAACAACATATTTACAAGCCACTTAACGTTTGTGGGTGCCCTGCAAGTTCACGGGCTTGTCCATGGATAGTTCCCATGCAAAACTTTTTAAACGGTCCCCACAGGGACAACGGTGCCGGCTCCGGCCAGTTCAATCACAAAGATAATCTGGTGAAGTACTCGGTATCATTTCACTTATCATTTTCAACTTTTTAAACAACACTCTGGTGATCCCAACGGGGACGGTTGCAGCGGGCATCCGCTGGCACTACTGGGCATTTTCGTCCTCCTCACCCGGCTCGGGGCGGAAGGAAACGGGCACCAGCTTCTCCAGTGCATAGCAAGCACGGCGTGGAAGGGCCGCCCGATAACCGTTGTTCCCAGTTCGGGGGACATATGCGGCCTCCATGCCAGGCAGGGCAACGACCCCCTCCTCTTCCTCCGACACAGGCTCAGTGTCAGGACCGGAGTCGCTATCTTCTGCCCCTGCCGCAGTCACAGAGGGGTGCACATCCGACGGGCCAGGTGCGGTGCAGCGCGCGAGCGAGTAGGACGGAGGTAACACAGGAGTAGAGATGAGCGAACCGGTCGCGGTTCGGCTCGAGGTTGGTTCGCCGAACGGACATCCCGTTCGAGTTCGGTTCGTCGAACGTTCGACGAACCGAACTCGAACTGCATAGGAAACAATGGCAGGCAATCACAAACACAGAAAAACACCTAGAAAACACCCTCAAAGGTGTCCAAAAGGTCACAAACAACTCACAACACATGGGAAAGTGACAAGGACATATACTCATGCGAAAACAAAAGAGCTGGACAAGGAAATAGAGTAGGACACACAGATATATGAGTATATGCAAGGAAACATCGATTCCATTATTGTGCAACTTGAGCCCTGCTCATTTTAGGCTTCCAATGTTGATAAATTGCCTGAGCTCGCCACGTACGTCTTGGGGATCTTGTCGTGTCCTGCAGCCAGCGTTCTCTCGGAACCTGTCTTCAGTGCTGCTGTGGGTCTGCTGGCAGATAAGCACACGTGTCTGTCCACTGACAATGTGGACATGGCTCTCAGAGGACTTTTCTTCCCCTGGGTCAGCCAGGGGACGGGAAAGGCACGCGTATTTTTGAGAGTGCTTCATGCAAAGCATCTTTTTCTTTTTCAAAAGGGGGCTCAACCGATGCCAGTCAAGTGGGGTGTGTGTGGCCCAGTTAGTGGCAACGAGGGAGACTGTGGTTGGAGTCCCCTCGCTGTGTTTCTAAAAGAACCAAGATGAACAAGTCATGGCTCTCAGAGGACTTTTCTTCCCCTGGGTCAGCCAGGGGACGGGAAAGGCACGCGTATTTTTGAGAGTGCTTCATGCAAAGCATCTTTTTCTTTTTCAAAAGGGGGCTCAACCGATGCCAGTCAAGTGGGGTGTGTGTGGCCCAGTTAGTGGCAACGAGGGAGACTGTGGTTGGAGTCCCCTCGCTGTGTTTCTAAAAGAACCAAGATGAACAAGTCATGGCTCTCAGAGGACTTTTCTTCCCCTGGGTCAGCCAGGGGACGGGAAAGGCACGCGTATTTTTGAGAGTGCTTCATGCAAAGCATCTTTTTCTTTTTCAAAAGGGGGCTCAACCGATGCCAGTCAAGTGGGGTGTGTGTGGCCCAGTTAGTGGCAACGAGGGAGACTGTGGTTGGAGTCCCCTCGCTGTGTTTCTAAAAGAACCAAGATGAACAAGTCATGGCTCTCAGAGGACTTTTCTTCCCCTGGGTCAGCCAGGGGACGGGAAAGGCACGCGTATTTTTGAGAGTGCTTCATGCAAAGCATCTTTTTCTTTTTCAAAAGGGGGCTCAACCGATGCCAGTCAAGTGGGGTGTGTGTGGCCCAGTTAGTGGCAACGAGGGAGACTGTGGTTGGAGTCCCCTCGCTGTGTTTCTAAAAGAACCAAGATGAACAAGTCATGGCTCTCAGAGGACTTTTCTTCCCCTGGGTCAGCCAGGGGACGGGAAAGGCACGCGTATTTTTGAGAGTGCTTCATGCAAAGCATCTTTTTCTTTTTCAAAAGGGGGCTCAACCGATGCCAGTCAAGTGGGGTGTGTGTGGCCCAGTTAGTGGCAACGAGGGAGACTGTGGTTGGAGTCCCCTCGCTGTGTTTCTAAAAGAACCAAGATGAACAAGTCATGGCTCTCAGAGGACTTTTCTTCCCCTGGGTCAGCCAGGGGACGGGAAAGGCACGCGTATTTTTAAGAGTGCTTCATGCAAAGCATCTTTTACTTTTTCAAAAGGGGGCTCAACCGATGCCAGTCAAGTGGGGTGTGTGTGGCCCAGTTAGTGGCAACGAGGGAGACTGTGGTTGGAGTCCCCTCGCTGTTTCTAAAAGAACCAAGATGAACAAGTCATGGCTCTCAGAGGACTTTTCTTCCCCTGGGTCAGCCAGGGAATGGGAAAGGCACGCGTATTTTTGAGAGTGCTTCATGCAAAGCATCTTTTTCTTTTTCAAAAGGGGGCTCAACCGATGCCAGTCAAGTGGGGTGTGTGTGGCCCAGTTAGTGGCAACGAGGGAGACTGTGGTTGGAGTCCCCTCGCTGTGTTTCTAAAAGAACCAAGATGAACAAGTCATGGCTCTCAGAGGACTTTTCTTCCCCTGGGTCAGCCAGGGGACGGGAAAGGCACGCGTATTTTTGAGAGTGCTTCATGCAAAGCATCTTTTTCTTTTTCAAAAGGGGGCTCAACCGATGCCAGTCAAGTGGGGTGTGTGTGGCCCAGTTAGTGGCAACGAGGGAGACTGTGGTTGGAGTCCCCTCGCTGTGTTTCTAAAAGAACCAAGATGAACAAGTCATGGCTCTCAGAGGACTTTTCTTCCCTGGGTCAGCCAGGGGACGGGAAAGGCACGCGTATTTTTGAGAGTGCTTCATGCAAAGCATCTTTTTCTTTTTCAAAAGGGGGCTCAACCGATGCCAGTCAAGTGGGGTGTGTGTGGCCCAGTTAGTGGCAACGAGGGAGACTGTGGTTGGAGTCCCCTCGCTGTGTTTCTAAAAGAACCAAGATGAACAAGTCATGGCTCTCAGAGGACTTTTCTTCCCCTGGGTCAGCCAGGGGACGGGAAAGGCACGCGTATTTTTGAGAGTGCTTCATGCAAAGCATCTTTTTCTTTTTCAAAAGGGGGCTCAACCGATGCCAGTCAAGTGGGGTGTGTGTGGCCCAGTTAGTGGCAACGAGGGAGACTGTGGTTGGAGTCCCCTCGCTGTGTTTTACATGCTTTTAGAAGGGCATGACATGGCTTGGAGGTTGACTTTCATCATATGCAAACTGTTGGCTACCAAAATGCTGCCTTTCCAACAACTGTGGTTATAGGCAATGAGGAACATACTGATGAAGATGAGACGCAGATACCCGATTGGGATGACAACTTAAATATTCAGTCAGGGCAAGAAGAAACTCGGTCTGAGGGGGAGGGGAGTGCAAACACAACAATTGATGATGAAGTTCTAGATCCCACCTACTGTCAACCCACAGTCAGACACTCGAGGAGGTCAATAGAGGCGGTGGAGGAGGATGCAACCGACGTCGAAGTAACCTGGCGCCTTCCTGGACACAGTCGGAGCACTGGTAGCACGTCTACAACTGCATCCTCAGCCACCACTCTGCCTCTGAGCATTATTCGGGGTGGATCAACAGGTCGCATGGCCTCTAAGCCTTGCCTAGCCTGGTCCTTTTTTGACATAAAAAAAGATCGGCCAAATTATGCGATCTGTAACATTTGGCATGGTTATCTTAGTAGAGGTCAAAACCTCAGCAGTTTGACAACTTCTTCCATGAATCGTCACATGAATAAATATCATATGGCCTGGTGGGAAGCTCACCGTGCTGCAATGCGGCCTAGTGGAGCCAACCATCCACCGCCTGCCCCTTCCAGGGCATCCGCGCGCTCGTCATCTTCTAGGACTGTGGGGACAGCTGTCACACCTGTTTTTCCACCCACAACTTCCACCACTGTAACCGCAACAGGCAGTTTGCTTGGTAGGTCGTCAGTTGGTTTGGAAGGGGAAACAAGTGAGTGTGTACAGCTCTCTCAGACATCGATAGCACCAACCTTGGATGAAGGCAACATCATGTCTCCGCCTGCACTTTCCTCACAAAGCTGCATTTTTCCAGGGACACCCTACTAAACACCGTCTACACACAGCAGCCAGATCTCTGTCCCTCAGATGTGGTCAAATAAAAGGCCACTTCCTGCGACCCATGACAAAGCGAAGAGGTTGACTCTATCCCTCTGTAAGCTGTTGGCTACAGAAATGCTGCCTTTCCGCCTAGTGGACACACAGGATTTTAGAGACCTTATATCTGTCGCTGTGCCCCAGTACCAGATGCCTAGTCGCCACTACTTCTCTAAGAAAGGTGTGCCCGCGCTACACCAGCATGTCGCACACAACATCACCGCTTCCTTGAGAAACTCTGTGTGTGAACGGGTGCATTTCACCACCGATACTTGGACCAGTAAGCATGGACAGGGACGTTACATGTCGCTGACTGGGCACTGGGTAACTATGGTGATAGATGGTGAAGGGTCTGCTGCACAAGTCTTGCCGTCCCCACGACTTGTGTGTCAATTCTATGTCTGTCCAAGTTCCGCCACAGCTTCTGCATCCTCCACCTCATCTGTGTCCTCCACCTCCGCCCCAAGCCTGCCTGGTCAGGCCACCAGCGTTCTCACTGCGCAGAAGGAATCACGCACCCCTCATTACTATGCTGGCAGCAGAGCGCAACGGCATCAGGCGGTCTTTAGCTTGACATGTCTTGGGAATAAGAGTCACACAGCTGAGGAGTTGTGGTCAGCTCTGCGGTCCGAGTTTAATAAATGGTTGTCTCCACTCAACCTGCAGCCTGGTAAGGCCGTGTGCGACAATGCTGCAAACCTGGGTGCGGCCCTTCGCCTGGGCAAGGTGACACACGTACCTTGTATGGCTCACGTGTTGAACCTTGTCGTCCAGCAATTTTTAACACACTATCCCGGCCTAGATGGCCTTCTGAACAGGGCACGAAAACTGTCAGCTCACTTCCGCCGTTCAAGCGCCGCAGCAGAGCGACTTGCATCGCTCCAGAAGTCTTTCGGCCTGCCGGTTCATCGCCTGAAATGCGATGTGGCGACACGCTGGAATTCAACTCTCCACATGTTACAGCGACTGTGGCAGCACCGGCGAGCCCTGGTGCAATACGTCATGATGTATAGCCTGGGCCAACGAGATGCAGAAGTGGGGCAGATCACCCTGATGGAGTGATCTCAGATCAAGGACCTACGCACCCTTCTGCACAGTTTCGACATGGCGACGAATATGTTTAGCGCTGACAATGCCATTATCAGCATGACGATTACAGTCATTTACATGCTGGAGCACACGCTAAACACTATTCGTAGTCAGGGGGTGGGACAACAGGAAGGGGAGGAACTACAGGAGGATTCATATGCGCAAGACACAACAACATCACCAAGGTCCAGACGTTCATCATCACCAACGCGGCAGGCATGGGACCATGGGGGACAGGGATCAACAAGGGCGCATGGTAGCAGGCGACATGTTGAGGAAGGTGCAGGAGGACATGAAGATATGGAGGACGAACTGTCCATGGACATGGAAGACTCAGCAGATGAGGGGGACCTTGGTCAAATTTCAGTTGAAAGAGGTTGGGGGAGATGACAGAGGAAGAAAGAACGGTTAGCACCTCTATGCCACAAACACAGCGTGGACTTGGTCCGCATGGCTGCGCAAAACACATGAGTGCCTTCTTGTTGCACTACCTCCAACATGACCCTCGTATTGTCAAAATTAGAAGTGATGATGACTACTGGCTTGCCACACTATTAGATCCCCGGGACAAGTCCAAATTTTGTGACATAATTCCACCCATAGAAAGGGACGCACGTATGCAGGAGTATCAGCATAAGCTGTTACTCGATCTTAGCTCGGCTTTTCCACCAAACAACCGTGCAGGTGAAGGGAGTGATTCTCCCAGTTGTAACTTGACAAACATGGGACGGCCTCGTCATCTTCAACAGTCTACCCGTACCAGTAGGACCGTATCTGGTGCTGGTAACAGCAATTTTATGGAATCTTTTCATAATTTTTTTAGACCCTCCTTTGCAAGGCCACCAGAGACAACAAGTCTGACACATAGTCAACGGATGGAGAGGATGATACAGGAGTATCTCCAAATGAACATCGATGCAATGACTTTGCAAATGGAGCCTTGCTCCTTTTGGGCTTCAAATCTAGAAAAATTGACAGAGCTCTCCAGTTACGCCTTGGAGATTTTGTCGTGTCCAGCTGCCAGCGTTGTCTCTGAACGTGTCTTCAGTGCTGCTGGGTGTGTGCTGACAGATAAGCGCACGCGTCTGTCCAGTGACAATGTGGACAGACTGACGTTCATCAAAATGAACAAGTCATGGATCCAGAAGGAATTTACTACCCCTGTGTCATCCTGGGGAGAGTAAATGCTTGTGGATTTGGAATGTGCTTGATGCAAATCAAAACATCCTGTTTGCAACTAGGGCACAAGTGCTGCCACTGATGGGGTGTCTGTGTGCCCAATTTTGGGAAAAAAGGTAGACTCCGCTTGGAGTAACCCTTGCTTGCTGTGTTTTTTAAAAATGATACAAGATGAACAGATCTGAAGGCAAGATGAAGGCAACATCATGTCTCCGCCTGCACTTTTCTCACAAACCTGCATTTTTCCAGGGACACCCTACTCAACACCGTCTACAGACAGCAGCCAGATCTCTGTCCCTCAGATGTGGTCAAATAAAAGGCCACTTACTGCGACCCATGACAAAGCTAAGTGGTTGACTCTATCCCTCTGTAAGCTGTTGGCTACCGAAATGCTGCCTTTACGCGTAGTGGACACACAGGATTTTACAGACCTTATGTCTGTCGCTGTGCCCCAGTACCAGATGCCCAATCACCACTGCTTCTCCAAGAAAAGCATGCCCGCGCTACACCAGCATGTCGCACACAACATCATCACCACTTCCTTGAGAAAATCTGTGTGCGACAGGGTGCATTTCAACACAGATACTTGGACCAGTAAGCATAGACAGGGTCATTACATGTCACTGACTGGGCACTGGCAAACTATGGTGAGAGATGGAGAAGGGTCTGCTGTACAAGTCTTGCCGTCCCCACGAGTTGTTTCAATCCTTGTTCTGTATGTAGAAGTTAATACACTGCTTCTGCCTCTTCAACCTCGTGTGGGTCCTCTACCTAGGCGCAAACCCTGTGTGGTCAGGCCACCCTTCCTTGCAACTGCGCACAAGGACTACCACACACCTCCTTACTATGCTGGCAGCAGAGCTCAATGCCATCAGGCAGTCAAAGTTTTACTTTGAAATGTATGGGAAATGTGAGTCACACCGCTATTCCAGAGAATAGTAGTCAGGCAGGGTCAAAACATTAATTGAGGAACAGGAACAGAATGGGACGGCCAGGACTTAATCAGAAAACAAGCAGAGGTGAAATGCGTATCGGCCAACAAGGTACATAAACAGCAAGCAGGAAAAGTAGTCAGGTAACAAGCACACAAAATCATAAAACTGAAATGGGGGTAAAATTAACCAGAGGTTCATAGCTATGTCTGGCAGTGGTCTGCAGACAGGATGGGCATAAAAAAGGGTGTGGTGTCTTCCCATTGGTTGTAGCTGAATGATGGTATTTCATCTGTGAGATACCCACCAGCTACATTCAGCCAGAGATTCTGCATCTGTCAAGGTAATGCAGCCCAGTGGGTGAGCATAACCTGCGTCCACCTGCGCCGCTGGCAGCGACTACTCTCCCATCATCAGCACTATTCATGAAAGGAACACGTTGTCACCTGGCAACCGGAGTACAAATTGACGGAGCGGACTACGTTGGTGACTTAACAGCCGTGTGCGGCAATGATGCAAACCTGGCTGTGGGCCATCGTCAGGGCAATGTGACACACGTGCCTTGTATGGCTCACGTGTTGAACCGAATTCTCCAGCAATTTTTAAAACACCATCACGGCCTACATGGACTTGTGCAGCGGGCACGCTCACTATGTGCTCACTTCCATCGTGCGCACACAGCAGCTCAACAACTTTCATCACTCCGGAAGTCTTAGGGTCTGGCAGTTAAACGCCGGAAATGCGATGTTCCGACACGCAGGAATTGGAATCTGCACATGTTGCAGCGTGTGTGGCAGCACCGCAGAGCCCTGCTGAAATACGGTAAGACATATAGCCTGGGATAACTTGATCCAGAGGTGGTGCAGATCACGCTGCTGGAGTGGTGTCAGATCAAGGACCTATGCACCCTGCTACACAGTTTTGAAATGTCGACGAAGATGTTTAGCACTGGCAATGTCATTCTCAGGGTGACAA
Organism: Anomaloglossus baeobatrachus; assembly: GCF_048569485.1. Lineage (NCBI taxonomy): Eukaryota > Metazoa > Chordata > Amphibia > Anura > Aromobatidae > Anomaloglossus > Anomaloglossus baeobatrachus. The sequence goes on from NC_134358.1 coordinate 139,030,623, forward strand.
TTCTGGTCATCTACATGATGGAGCACACTGTAATTATTATTCAGAGTCAGGTGTTGGGACAAGAGGAAGGGGAGGAAGTACAGGAGGAGTCATATGCGGAAGGGATAACAAGATCTACGAGGTCCAGATGGTCAGCGGCACCTATGCGGCAGTCATGGTGAGGGAGAGGGATTAACAAGGGCGCATAGTATCAGCAAAAAGTGTTGATGAAAGTGCAGGAGCCCATGAAGAAATGGAGGACGAACTGGCGATCGGCATGGAAGACTCAGCAGATGAGTGAGAGCTTGCTCACATTTCGGTTGTGCGAGGTTGTGGGTAGAGGACAGAGGAAGTATGCACGATTCTCACCTCTCTGCCACCAACACACCAAGGACTTGGTCCTCCTGGATGCACAAGACACATGAGCGGATTCTTGCTGCACTACCTACAACATGACCCTCGGATTGTACGAATTCAAAGTAATCCAGAATACTGGGTTGCCACACTGTTAGATCCCCGGTACAAGACAAAATTTGCCGAACTAATTCCTGCCATAGAAATAGACGCACGTATACAGGAGTATCTGCAGAATGTGGTACGCAATCTTAGATCTACTTTTCCACTAAACACCAGTGCTGCACAGAGTGAATCTCAACGCTTTGTCATGGATAGGAGGAAATGGTCTTTTACTTGTCCACATCGGAGGGACCGAGGGATGGCTGCTGTGCTGAGATGGCGTTGAGTACGGTGTCCCTGCACAGTTGCACTTTTGGTCATATCCCAAAATGAGTTGGAAAAGGACAGATGCTGTTGGAAAGGGGAACAGGTGTGTTGGAAAGGGGAAAAAAATTTTGGTCCGTGGATTTGGTGGTTAAGCAACTGTAACATTTGCTGAAGAAACAACATCTGTTACAGTGGGACTGGCAGATTTGGATAAAGTGGTATATAATCTGTGACCGCTATATAACGAAAATTAATAAGAAAAGAAAGAGAAAGGTATATATCCCCATCAGCAGTCAGTGTCCACCGTGCTCCCAGTTGGAAAAGGAGAGGTTGGCAACTGGAAGGTTTGGTGGAGGATACAGAGCTGTGTGGCTATGAAACTAATAGTAGCCTGAACCGAGTTAGACGCCATTCGGATCTGGAGACTGTGAGCCCTGTTAGCGTCACAGGGTCCACATGCCCACCCAGCCCAGGAACTCCCTGTTAACAACACAGGGGCCATTGAGTACGCTGACCGTGTGCGTAGGGGCCACACCTGTGGACAGCAGGCGCATCAGCAGCAGCAGGCCTGTTAATGCCACTGGGCTGCACAAGCAGGACTGTTAGGACAGGAGCTGGTCTTAACCGTTCTGCGTTACCAACTGTGGTGGTGGCCTGCATCCACCAACCTATCCCTGCCTACCTCTGGCCTAAAGCCGCAATGGGTTCAACACATGGAGGTGTGCTCTTTCGGAGCATAATAGAAGACTGTGCACCTCCTTGTTGGCTCCAGCCCCTTTGATAACCTGGGTCCGCCCCAAACCATGGTGAACCACAATGCACCTCCTATAGACAAAAGTAGAGTGACACGTCATGAGTGGCATAACTAGCGTCCTATTTGGAAACGCAACTTCAATGATGACCTCATGGCTGCCATGACCCAAACACCTCACCAGTCATCGTCTGACCATCAATAATGCGATGACAAGTCATAGGTGTGGGCCTCTGCAAGCCATTTGGGAGGACACCTGATGCCCTGTGGTCTATATGGGACCCCCACATCAGGGCCAGGGCCAAAGAGTTCATTACCGGACCTAGTCTCTGATGCAGGAAGTGCCTGAGCATGCTCAGTAGCATGAAATACAGTCTCTGAAAAAAGACTATCAGCTTTAGCATGGTGTCTAGGCACAAAACAGGACTTAGACCCGGCACGGAATGCAAGCACCTGTGCAAAGAGGCTTTTCACACTTAGTGTGGGAGCATGCGCTGTATCCCGAAATGAAGACTTAGCGTCAGGAATGGCACAGTCAGGCTGAGCATACTCACTAGGCGAAACACTGTAATTATGCTGCAGCTGGGGTACATCGGCACACGCATGCGCACTTGCTGCCTCTCCACACTTAGACGTGGAGGGGAAATTTGTCTTGGAGATGCTGTCTATGAACAGAAGGAAAAGCTAAAGGAAGCCTGACTTTCTATCCCTCCGAATTATGAAATGCAGCAATGAATTCCATGAGTTTGCTATAACATTAGCGTAGCAAAATGTGCATGAGGGTGTGATGTAGAGGTGCTAGAAATAGCTTGTCACCAGTGGGGCACTAATGGAATACAACAGCCAGTTCTATGATGCCACAAAATGGCAGTATTTTGTGCTATCATTATAGCTTATTAAAAACAGAGCACGAGGTTGTCATGCAGAGGTGCTGCACATAGATTTGCAGTAGTGTGAATAGACAAAAGTACAATAGCCACGTTTAGGATACAACTAGGTACAGTGAGTGTTTGCTAGTATAATGGCTGAGTTTAAAAAAGTTAGAGTGTGCAATGCAGGCAGACGTGCTGCAAATAACGTTCCAATACTGTGAATAGACAAAAGTACAAAAGCCACGTTTAGGATACAACTAGGTACACTGTGTGTTTGCTAGTATAATGGCTGAGTTTAAAAAAGTTTGAGTGTGCAATGCAGGCAGACGTGCTGCAAATAACGTTCCAATACTGTGAATAGACAAAAGTACAAAAGCCACGTTTAGGATACAACTAGGTACACTGTGTGTGTTTGCTAGTATAATGGCTGAGTTTAAAAAAGTTAGAGTGTGCAATGCAGGCAGACGTGCTGCAAATAACGTTCCAATACTGTGAATAGACAAAAGTACAAAAGCCACGTTTACGATACAACTAGGTACACTGTGTGTTTGCTAGTATAATGGCTGAGTTTAAAAAAGTTAGAGTGTGCAATGCAGGCAGACGTGCTGCAAATAACGTTCCAATACTGTGAATTGACAAAAGTACAATAGCCACGTTTAGGATACAACTAGGTACAGTGAGTGTTTGCTAGTATAATGGCTGAGTTTAAAAAAGTTAGAGTGTGCAATGCAGGCAGACGTGCTGCAAATAACGTTCCAATACTGTGAATTGACAAAAGTACAATAGCCACGTTTAGGATACAACTTGGTACAGTGAGTGTTTGCTAGTATAATGGCTGAGTTTAAAAAAGTTAGAGTGTGCAATGCAGGCAGACGTGCTGCAAATAACGTTCCAATACTGTGAATTGACAAAAGTACAATAGCCACGTTTAGGATACAACTTGGTACAGTGAGTGTTTGCTAGTATAATGGCTGAGTTTAAAAAAGTTAGAGTGTGCAATGCAGGCAGACGTGCTGCAAATAACGTTCCAATACTGTGAATTGACAAAAGTACAATAGCCACGTTTAGGATACAACTAGGTACAGTGAGTGTTTGCTAGTATAATGGCTGAGTTTAAAAAAGTTAGAGTGTGCAATGCAGGCAGACGTGCTGCAAATAACGTTCCAATACTGTGAATAGACAAAAGTACAAAAGCCACGTTTAGGATACAACTAGGTACACTGTGTGTTTGCTAGTATAATGGCTGAGTTTAAAAAAGTTAGAGTGTGCAATGCAGGCAGACGTGCTGCAAATAACGTTCCAATACTGTGAATTGACAAAAGTACAATAGCCACGTTTAGGATACAACTAGGTACAGTGAGTGTTTGCTAGTATAATGGCTGAGTTTAAAAAAGTTAGAGTGTGCAATGCAGGCAGACGTGCTGCAAATAACGTTCCAATACTGTGAATAGACAAAAGTACAAAAGCCACGTTTAGGATACAACTAGGTACACTGTGTGTTTGCTAGTATAATGGCTGAGTTTAAAAAAGTTTGAGTGTGCAATGCAGGCAGACGTGCTGCAAATAACGTTCCAATACTGTGAATAGACAAAAGTACAAAAGCCACGTTTACGATACAACTAGGTACACTGTGTGTTTGCTAGTATAATGGCTGAGTTTAAAAAAGTTAGAGTGTGCAATGCAGGCAGACGTGCTGCAAATAACGTTCCAATACTGTGAATTGACAAAAGTACAATAGCCACGTTTAGGATACAACTAGGTACAGTGAGTGTTTGCTAGTATAATGGCTGAGTTTAAAAAAGTTAGAGTGTGCAATGCAGGCAGACGTGCTGCAAATAACGTTCCAATACTGTGAATTGACAAAAGTCCAATAGCCACGTTTAGGATACAACTAGGTACAGTGAGTGTTTGCTAGTATAATGGCTGAGTTTAAAAAAGTTAGAGTGTGCAATGCAGGCAGACGTGCTGCAAATAACGTTCCAATACTGTGAATTGACAAAAGTCCAATAGCCACGTTTAGGATACAACTAGGTACACTGTGTGTTTGCTAGTATAATGGCTGAGTTTAAAAAAGTTAGAGTGTGCAATGCAGGCAGACGTGCTGCAAATAACGTTCCAATACTGTGAATTGACAAAAGTACAATAGCCACGTATAGGATGCCACTAGGTACACTGAGTGTTTGCTAGTATAATGGCTTAGTAACAATGAGTTGTAGTGTGCAATGCAGGCAGACGTGCTCTGCAAATGTCTTTGCACTAGTGGGACTATAGCAAAGTCCAATAGCCACGTTTAGGATGCCACTAGGTACACTGAGTGTTTGCTAGTATAATGGCTTAGTAACAATGAGTTGTAGTGTGCAATGCAGGCAGACGTGCTCTGCAAATGTCTTTGCACTAGTGGGACTATAGCAAAGTCCAATAGCCACGTATAGGATGCCACTAGGTACACTGAGTGTTTGCTAGTAAAATTGCTTAGTTTAAAAAAGTTGTAGTGTGCAATGCAGGCAGACGTGCTCTGCAAATGTCTTTGCACTAGTGGGACTATAGCAAAGTCCAATAGCCACAGATAGGATGCCACTAGGTACACTGAGTGTTTGCTAGTATAATGGCTTAGTTAGAATGAGTTGGAGTGTGCAGAGGACAAGAGGGTACAGTGGCAGGATTGTGGTGCTCTGGGTAGAGGAATGGAAGCCTGCCTTTCTATTCCCTCCTAATGGTGAAATGCAGGGAGGAAATCCCTGACCTGGGCTACACAGACGCTGTTGCTGTTTGCAGGACCTGTCACCTATGGCTCTCTGACCCTGCCGCTTTGAGCCCTTAAAAGGACTGCTAGAAAGTGCTCTCCCTAAGCTGTCTAACGCTGTGTATGCAGCGCATACAGCTGTATCGGCTATAGGACTCAGGAGGACGGAGCTGCGACACTGATGTCTGACACCAAAGATGCAGAAGGCAGATAATGGCGTTCGTGAAGAAAATGTCCGGTTTTATAATGCAGGGACATGTGACATGCAGATCCTATCACACATGCCGTTGCTTCTCTGGCTCAAAGTCCACTTAGCTGTGTGTGTGTCTGTGATTGGCTGACATGCTGGCCCGCCCCACAAGACGCGCGCGCTTAGGGAAGGAAGACAAGAAAAAAAAAAAAAAATGGCGATCGCCATTATAGAAACAGCAGTGATCTGAAGGCGCTGTTCACGCACACTATACACTGAAATGTGATAATAGTTTGATTCACAGAGTGACTTACACTATTACAGCAGAAACCAAGCTATGATTTAGCTGTTTTTTGGCTGCTAGAACCGTTCTCGAACGTTTCTAGAACTATCGAGCTTTTGCAAAAAGCTCGAGTTCTAGTTCGATCTAGAACATGCCCCAAAATCACTCGAGCCTAGAACTGGAGAACCACGAACCACGAACCGCGCTCAACTCTACACAGGAGCCAGGGGCAGACCGGGTCCCTCAGCCGCAGCGACCGGTCCCTCGGGGACATAGGGGCGTGGGTCATTCTCCAGCTCCTCCATCACGGCCTCCACTCCATACACTCACGCCACAGCAACTAGGGCCTCCACTTCCGCGGCCCACTGCTCCATCAGCCCGCCGATCTGACTCTGGTAGTGACGGCAGATCCCCGCCGCCCGGGCCCTCAACCATGCCGCTGTTCCAGACACCCGCTCGGTAGTCTCTGCAGAACTAGGTGGGGCGGACATCTCGGCAGTCGTGCTTTCCAGGAACCCAGTATGTCTGCAGAGTCCTTGCGTCCCTGCTTTTATAGCTGCAGTTACATGCAGCCAGCCGCCATCGCGTCCCCCTTAGCTCTTTCCGGCCACTCCTCTCTCGGGGCGGGGTCTTGGCCTTCGCGCCTCTGCTACTCGAGAAGACGCTCGAGCGGGAACTTTTTGCGCCAAAGATGGCGACTTCTGAAATTTGTCAGCCGGATACCTCCGGCGGTAACAAGGCGCACCTCTACCAAACGGCAGAGCGGTAAGATCCTGTTCGTGACGCCAAGTTGTCGCGGGCGGGGAGGAGGGTGTCAGCACACTACGCTCACCCCTTCTGCTCGGGTCCGGCGGTTGCTGCTCAGTGGTGGCTCAAGCTGTGGGCCGGATCCCGGGGGTTTCTCGAGCGGCACTCCTCGCCCGTGAGTGAAAGGGGGTTGTTGGGTGTGGGGATAGTTTATTGTCCGTGACGCCACCCACGGTTGTGGTGATTTCACCACCGCTGCTCAATATGGGGATCCCGGGGATGGTGATGCGGAGCAGCCAGGTGTTGTGTTGCCCCTCCGTGGGTAGGAGTTGGTGATCCCGGGGCCCGGTGATGAGATGGGAGATGCAGGGCCTGGTGGGCGCAGGGACGCGGGGACAGCGCTGTGCCTTGTGGCACTGTGGTACTCACTCAGCCTGAGATGTTGACACAGTTTTACGGTAAACCACACGGCTGGAAAGACGGTTCCCACGGACGGCTGCACTTGCTCTCCCAGTAGGTGACGGTGATGTCCCTTTTCCTTGCACCTTTGTTTCTGTGTTGGTAGCGATGGGTTCCCACTGGTAACCCGCTCCCCGGCTTCAAGCTGGACCGAAGGAGCTCTACTCTTTGCCCGCAGGCGCTGGCCCTGAGAAACTGGTGCCTTGGCGGTGGCGGTGTTTCTGCTACAATGGTTGGGCTGTTGCCTTCAATCGGGACTTGGTTGTTGGGGGATCTACGTCCCCTTCACTGACGGATTTGGCAAATTATGGCGACTCCTAGCCTTGCCGGGGTCCGAGAGGCCCCTGCCCTGGTGCTGACTGTCCTTTGGTACACTGCTCCAGACCGCCGGGCCACTACCCGTCCGCGGTCCCTCCAGGAACTTCCAAACGGTCCCCCTCCAGACAGTCACCGCCGTTGTTGACCTTGCTGACTCTGTCCTGCACACAGCTGGACTACTTCAGGCTTTCTTTCTGTCACCTTTCACCTTCCTTCAACTTCTCTTACTCCTCCTTTACCACTTCCACTTCACTTCCTTTCACTTTCACCTCCTAAACTTCACTCCTCAGTAGAGTTGAGCGCGGTTCGCGGTTCGTGGTTCTCCAGTTCTAGGCTCGAGTGATTTTGGGGCTGTTCTAGATCGACCTAGAACTCGAGCTTTTTTGCAAAAGCTCGATAGTTCTAGAAACGTTCGAGAACGGTTCTAGCAGCAAAAAGCAGGGCTTTTTACAGCTACAGTGTGCAGGAGCCATCGCTGGCAGCCTGCCAGAAGCTGGTAACCAAGATAAACATCGGGTATCCAACCAAAGCGCTTTGGTTAGTAACCCGATGTTTATCCTAGTTACGTGCAGGAAGCCGACACTTCCCCGCTCAGCTCACTCCGCCCCCTCCTGCCCGCGGCATGTACACATACACACACACACACACACACACACACACACACACACACACACAGACGGTCCCGCTCGGCTTACCTGCGGTCGGCCCGGGGGCAGCAGTCCTTGGCACTGGAAACTGTGCCTGCCGGCCCTTTAAGGCCACTGTGTTCTCCTGCATTGAGCATCATCTGTGGGCGGAGCTACCGCCCGGCGTCCTGCTCGGTCGCACAGATGAAGGAGTCACAGTGCCAGCCAGCGACCCCCAGCACATCGCTTCCCTCCGGCGCTGTGTGGGCCCCATCTGCACCGTGACCTGATCAGTATGTGGGACATCACTCCCTCCCCGCCCCTCCCTGTCCCCCCGTGCGTGTGTGGCCCCCGGAGCCGCGTGTGTGGCCCCCGGAGCCGCGTGTGTGGGCCCCGCAGAGCCGTGTGTGTGACCCCCGGAGCCGCGCGTGTGGGCCCCGCAGAGCAAGGTGTGTGTTTGTATGTATGTATATATGCAGCAGAGCAGTATGCGTGTCTATATGTATGTATATATGCAGTAGAGCAGTATGCGTGTCTATATGTATGTATATATGCAGCAGAGCAGTATGCGTGTCTGTATGTATGTATGTATATATGCAGCAGAGCAGTATGCGTGTCTGTATGTATGTATGTATATATGCAGCACAGCAGTATGCGTGTCTGTATGTATGTATGTATGCAGCAGAGCAGTATGCGTGTCTATATGTATGTATATATGCAGCAGAGCAGTATGCGTGTCTAGATGTATGTATGTATATATGCAGCAGAGCAGTATACGTGTCTGTATGTATGTATATATGCAGCAGAGCAGTATGCGTGTCTGTATGTATGTATATATGCAGCAGAGCAGTATGCGTGTCTATATGTATGTATGTATATATGCAGCAGAGCAGTATACGTGTCTGTATGTATGTATATATGCAGCAGAGCAGTATACGTGTCTGTATGTATGTATATATGCAGCAGAGCAGTATGCGTGTCTATATGTATGTATATATGCAGCAGAGCAGTATGCGTGTCTGTATGTATGTATATATGCAGCAGAGCAGTATGCGTGTCTATATGTATGTATATATGCAGCAGAGCAGTATGCGTGTATGTATGTATGTATATATGCAGCAGAGCAGTATGCGTGTCTATATGTATGTATATATGCAGCAGAGCAGTATGCGTGTCTGTATGTATGTATATATGCAGCAGAGCAGTATGCGTGTCTATATGTATGTATGTATGCAGCAGAGCAGTATGCGTGTCTGTATGTATGTATATATGCAGCAGAGCAGTATGCGTGTCTGTATGTATGTATATATGCAGCAGAGCAGTATGTGTGTCTGTATGTATGTATATATGCAGCAGAGCAGTATGCGTGTCTGTATGTATGTATGTATATATGCAGCAGAGCAGTATGCGTGTCTATATGTATGTATATATGCAGCAGAGCAGTATGCGTGTCTGTATGTATGTATGTATATATGCAGCAGAGCAGTATGCGTGTCTGTATGTATGTATGTATATATGCAGCAGAGCAGTATGCGTGTCTGTATGTATGTATGTATATATGCAGCAGAGCAGTATGTGTGTCTGTATGTATGTATATATGCAGCAGAGCAGTATGCGTGTCTGTATGTATGTATGTATATATGCAGCAGAGCAGTATGCGTGTCTATATGTATGTATATATGCAGCAGAGCAGTATGCGTGTCTGTATGTATGTATGTATATATGTAGCAGAGCAGTATGCGTGTCTGTATGTATGTATATATGCAGCAGAGCAGTATGTGTGTCTATATGTATGTATATATGCAGCAGAGCAGTATGCGTGTCTATATGTATGTATATATGCAGCAGAGCAGTATGCGTGTCTGTATGTATGTATATATGCAGCAGAGCAGTATGCGTGTCTGTATGTATGTATGTATATATGCAGCAGAGCAGTATGCGTGTCTGTATGTATGTATGTATATATGCAGCAGAGCAGTATGCGTGTCTATATGTATGTATATATGCAGCAGAGCAGTATGCGTGTCTGTATGTATGTATGTATGTATATATGCAGCAGAGCAGTATGCGTGTCTGTATGTATGTATGTATATATGCAGCAGAGCAGTATGCGTGTCTATATGTATGTATATATGCAGCAGAGCAGTATGCGTGTCTGTATGTATGTATGTATATATGCAGCAGAGCAGTATGCGTGTCTGTATGTATGTATGTATATATGCAGCAGAGCAGTATGCGTGTCTATATGTATGTATATATGCAGCAGAGCAGTATGCGTGTCTGTATGTATGTATGTATGTATGTATGCAGCAGAGCAGTATGCGTGTCTGTATGTATGTATATATGCAGCAGAGCAGTATGCGTGTCTGTATGTATGTATATATGCAGCAGAGCAGTATGCATGTCTGTATGTATGTATATATGCAGCAGAGCAGTATGCGTGTCTGTATGTATGTATGTATATATGCAGCAGAGCAGTATGCGTGTCTGTATGTATGTATGTATATATGCAGCAGAGCAGTATGCGTGTCTGTATGTATGTATGTATATATGCAGCAGAGCAGTATGCGTGTCTGTATGTATGTATGTATATATGCAGCAGAGCAGTATGCGTGTCTGTATGTATGTATATATGCAGCAGAGCAGTATGCGTGTCTGTATGTATGTATATATGCAGCAGAGCAGTATGCGTGTCTGTATGTATGTATGTATATATGCAGCAGAGCAGTATGCGTGTCTGTATGTATGTATGTATATATGCAGCAGAGCAGTATGCGTGTCTATATGTATGTATATATGCAGCAGAGCAGTATGCGTGTCTGTATGTATGTATATATGCAGCAGAGCAGTATGCGTGTCTGTATGTATGTATGTATATATGCAGCAGAGCAGTATGCGTGTCTATATGTATGTATATATGCAGCAGAGCAGTATGCGTGTCTGTATGTATGTATGTATATATGCAGCAGAGCAGTATGCGTATCTGTATGTATGTATATATGCAGCAGAGCAGTATGCGTGTCTATATGTATATATATATGCAGCAGAGCAGTATGCGTGTCTGTATGTATGTATGTATATATGCAGCAGAGCAGTATGCGTGTCTATATGTATGTATGTATATATGCAGCAGAGCAGTATACGTGTCTGTATGTATGTATATATGCAGCAGAGCAGTATGCGTGTCTGTATGTATGTATATATGCAGCAGAGCAGTATGCGTGTCTATATGTATGTATGTATATATGCAGCAGAGCAGTATACGTGTCTGTATGTATGTATATATGCAGCAGAGCAGTATGCGTGTCTATATGTATGTATATATGCAGCAGAGCAGTATGCGTGTCTGTATGTATGTATATATGCAGCAGAGCAGTATGCGTGTCTATATGTATGTATATATGCAGCAGAGCAGTATGCGTGTATGTATGTATGTATATATGCAGCAGAGCAGTATGCGTGTCTATATGTATGTATATATGCAGCAGAGCAGTATGCGTGTCTGTATGTATGTATGTATATATGCAGCAGAGCAGTATGCGTGTCTATATGTATGTATGTATGCAGCAGAGCAGTATGCGTGTCTGTATGTATGTATATATGCAGCAGAGCAGTATGCGTGTCTGTATGTATGTATATATGCAGAGGAGCAGTATGCGTGTCTGTATGTATGTATATATGCAGCAGAGCAGTATGCGTGTCTGTATGTATGTATATATGCAGCAGAGCAGTATGCGTGTCTGTATGTATGTATATATGTAGCAGAGCAGTATGCGTGTCTGTATGTATGTATATATGTAGCAGAGCAGTATGCGTGTCTGTATGTATGTATATATGCAGCAGAGCAGTATGCGTGTCTGTATGTATGTATATATGCAGCAGAGCAGTATGCGTGTCTGTATGTATGTATATATGCAGCAGAGCAGTATGCGTGTCTGTATGTATGTATATATGCAGCAGAGCAGTATGCATGTATGTATGTATATATGCAGCAGAGCAGTATGCGTGTCTGTATGTATGTATATATGCAGCAGAGCAGTATGCGTGTCTGTATGTATGTATGTATATATGCAGCAGAGCAGTATGCGTGTCTGTATGTATGCAGCAGAGCAGTATGCGTGTCTGTATGTATGCATGCAGAGCAGTATGCGTGTCTGTCTGTATGTATGTATGTATGTATGTATGCAGAAGAGCAGTATGCGTGTCTGTCTGTATGTATGTATGCATGTATGTATGCAGCAGAGCAGTGTGTGTGTGTGTCTGTATGTATGTATGCAGCAGAGCAGTATGTGTGTGTCTGTCTATATGTATGTATGTATGCAGCAGAGCAGTATGTGTGTGTCTGTCTATATGTATGTATGTAGCAGAGCAGTGTGTGTGTGTCTGTATGTATGTATGTAGCAGAGCAGTATGTGTGTGTCTGTCTATATGTATGTATGTAGCAGAGCAGTGTGTGTGTGTCTGTCTATATGTATGTATGCATGCAGAGCAGTATGTGTGTGTCTGTATGTATGTATGCAGCATAGCAGTGTGTGTCTCTGTATGTATGCATGTATGATGTGTATCTATGTATGTCAGTGTATATGACTGTATAGATTTGTCTGTTTATATGTATTTTTGTGAGTTTGTCTTTAAATATGTATATGTACGTGTATGTATCTGTGTATGTGCGTGTGTATGGGACCCACTGGGACTCTTCCGCCCGGGGCCCACAAAAACCTGGAGCCGGCCCTGCCTGCGGTGATGAAGTCCCGCCATCCCGACCTCAGCGCTGTCACTGTCCTCCATGGCCGCCGCTTGTCACATCACCTTCTCTCGCTTCCGACCCGAGACTGACTAGCGGTGACGTCACGGGCCTCTCGCGATACTTGGTGTGAAGGCGGCGGTCATTGAACTCAGTGACAGGTGCTGTCAGTGTGCTGGAGATCAGCGCAGGTAATGTACCTCGCTGACAGCAGCACTTGTCATCCCCTGCAGTGACCTGGGCTGACCCATTGATGTTAGCTCAGGTCACTGCATTGCTCTCCCAGCCAATGGGGAACATCCTGCTCTTCATTGACTGGGACAGTGTGGATCGTCATGGCAACCCCTTGGATTACACCAGACCTGGATTTGTTTTTCTTTCTAATAAATTGGTTAAAGAGGGAATGTTTTGGGGAGTGTTTTTTGAAATAAAAATGTGTTTGTCGTCTATTTTTTTTTATTACTGACTGGGTTGGTGATGTCGGGTATCTGATAGACGCCTGACCTCACCAACCCCAGGGCTTAATGCCAGGTGACATTACACATCTGGTATTAACCCCATATATTACCCCGTTTGCCACCGCACCAGGGCGCGGGATGAGCTGGGGCGAAGCACCAGGATTGGCGCATCTAATGGATGCGCCACTTCTGGGGCAGCTGCGGCCTGCTATTTTTAGGCTGGGGAGAGTCCAATAACCATGGACCTCCCTAGTCTGAGAATATCAGGCCCCAGCTGTCTGCTTTACCTTGGCTGGTGATCCAATTTTGGGGGACCCCTACGTGTTTTTTTTTAATTATTTATTTAATTTAAAATAACAGCGTGGGGTGCCCTCAGTTTTGGATTACCAGCCAAGGTGAGGTTGCCAGCTGTGGTCTGCAGGCTGCAGCCGTCTGCTTTACCCTAGCTGGCTACAAAACTAGGGGGAACCCTGCGTCATTTTTTTTTTCATTTTTTTGGCTAAATACAAAGCTAAGCACCCCTTAGTGCCACATGAAAGGCACCAAAGGGTGTTCCACTTTTTCTACACTTTTTCTACATTTTTTTCTACATTTTTCCTCCACTTTTTCTCCACTTTTTCTCCACTTTTTCTCCACTTTTTCTCCACTTTTTCTCCACTTTTTCTTCATTTTTTTTTCCACTTTTTTTCCACTTTTTCTCCACTTTTTCTCCACTATTTCTCCACTATTTCTCCACTATTTCTCCACTATTTCTCCACTATTTCTCCATTTTTTTTCTCCACTTTTTCTCCATTTTTTTTCTCCACTCTTTCTCCATTTTTTCTCCACTTTTTCTCCACTTTTTCTCCACTTTTTCTCCATTTTTTCTCCATTTTTTCTCCACTTTTTCTCCACTTTTTCTCCACTTTTTCTCCATTTTTTTCTCCACTTTTTCTCCACTTTTTCTCCACTTTTTCTCCACTTTTTCTCCACTTTTCTCCACTTTTTCTCCACTTTTTCTCCATTTTTTTCTCCACTTTTTCTCCATTTTTTTCTCCACTGTTTCTCCACTGTTTCTCCACTATTTCTACACTTTTTTCTCCACTTTTTCTTCATTTTTTTCTCCACTTTTTCTCCATTTTTTCTCCACTTTTTCTCCACTTTTTCTCCATTTTTTTCTCCATTTTTTTCTCCACTTTTTCTCCACTTTTTCTCCACTTTTTCTCCACTTTTTCTCCACTTTTTCTCCACTTTTTCTCCACTTTTTCTCCATTTTTTTCTCCACTTTTTCTCCACTTTTTCTCCACTTTTTCTCCACTTTTTCTCCACTTTTTCTCCACTTTTTCTCCGTTCTTTTTCTATGGTCGGTCTACCCATTAGCTCTGCCATGCATACTGTAGCTCTACACCTACTGCACATGTTACTTTATGATTGACATCTCTTTCGTACCAGAGCTGTCTAAGCCTACTCTGACCCCATATTTGTCATTACTATATTGTCCTTGTACTGTATTATGACATTTGTATCATGTGTTTCATTTCTTTCTGTGTTGCAATTTTTTTGCTGCATCCCAATTGTACCTCTACATTGTTCGAGTTTATGTTATTGTTCTCTCACTCTTATGTGATACTGATTATTGTCATTTTTCATGATTACATGCAGATAAGTCCAATCTGACGAAGGCTCAGGCCGAAACGTCATTTGTAACTTGTTTTGGACAAAAACATATATGCTTATGAAAACATTTTTTTTCTTAATACGGACCAATAAAGAGTGATTTTGCATTACTATCCGTTGTGACTTTCTGACTTAGTCTGGGAGATTTAGAGTGCCGAGGTTACTCACTAATTTTATCTATTATTACCTCTAAGCACCTATATACCAGTGAGCAGAGCTTCTTCTACAGTAGTTCTCCTGATTAGGCATGCCCTTACCTCATGAGCAGGGCATTGCAGCTTTGGCAGCAACCATTACGACATGGACTCTGCTGCTGTGGACCCGAGAAGAGTGAGTGCAGATTCATTGCACCCACACTCCTCACATGAAGGGTCCGCACTCCTAGAAAATGGGGGATACGTTCCCTGAGTGTCTCCCCCCCATATTCTAGACGGTCCAGAGTCGTCGTGGGACCCCTTTATTTTTTTTCTTACAATAAATTGGTGAAAGAGGAAATGTTTTGGGGACTGTTTTTTCAAATAAATTTCTTTTGTCGATTTTTTTTTTTGTTAGTACTGACAGTTTATGATGTTGGGTATCTAATAGACGCCATGACATCACAAACTGCTGGGCTTGATCTCAGGTTACTTTACAGCTAGTATCAACCCGATTTATTACCCCGTTTGCCACTGCACCAGGGCACGGGATGAGCTGGGGTGAAGCGCCAGGATTGGCGCATCTAGTGGATGCGCCACGTCTGGGGTGCCTGCGGCCTGCTATTTTTAGGCTGTGAAGGCCCAATAACTATGGACCTTCCCACCCTGAGAATACCAGACCACAGCTGTCCGCTTTACCTTGGCTGGTGATCCAATTTGGGGGGGACCCTACTTTTATTGTGTAATTATTAATATTTATAAAATAATTATAAAAAAGAGCCTGAGGGGACCTCCATATTGGATCCCCAACCACGGTAAAGCTGCCAGCTGTGGTTTTCAGGCTACAGCCGTCTTCTTTACCCTAGCTGGCTATCAAAAATGGGGGGACCCAACGTCATTTTTTTTTTTAACTATTTTTTTAAATAGAAAAAATTAATGGGCTTCCCTGTATTTTGATTGCCAACCAAGGTAACGGCAGGCAGATGGGGGTGGCAACCCATAGCTGTCTGCTTTATCTGCGCTGAGAATCAAAAATACCGCGGAGCGCTACGTCATTTTTTTAAAGATTTATTTTTACAGCACTGTGATGTCCAGCAATCAAAATACAGGGAAGCCCATTTTGTTTTTAGTTATTTAAATAAATAATTAAAAAAAATATATATGGGCTCCCGCTGCATTTTTTGTATTGCTAGCTAAGGGTAACCCAAGCAGCTACTGGCTGCTAACCCCCACTGCTTGGTGTTACCTTCACTGGCAATGGAAAATCCAGGGAAGCATTTTTTATTTTTTTTGCCAAAAAACTACAAAAAAAGGACGTGAGCTTCGCCATATTTTTGTATGCTAGCCAGGTATAGCAGGCAGGTGCTGGAAGAGTTGGATACAGCGCCAGAAGATGGCGCTTCTATGAAAATGCCATTTTCTGAGGCGGCTGCAGACTGCAATTCGCAGCAGTGGGGCCCAGAAAGCTCAGGCCAACCTGTGCTGCGGATTCCAATCCCCAGCTGCCTAGTTGTACCTGGCTGGACACAAAAATGGGGCGAAGCCCACATCATTTGTTTTTTAATTATTTCATGAAATAAGTGAAATAATAAAAAAAGGGCTTCCCTTTATTTTTGGTTCCCAGCCGGGTACAAATAGGCAACTGGGGGTTGGGGGCAGCCGTACCTGCCTGCTGTACCTGGCTAGCATACAAAAATATGGCGAAGCCCACATAATTTTTTCAGGGGGCAAAAAACTTCTGCATACAGTCCTGGATGGAAAAAGGAAGGGAGCCAGCACTGCTTGTGAATGGCTTGCAACAATGAAGAAATAAAAAGTGTAATATTCACAAATTCGTTCCTACTGTAAAAATTCAATGAGATTTTTTTGCAAATGATTGATCAATGATTTGAGCCCCCATGCCCCGTCACGGCAAATCTCTATAGGGGGGTCCCTAACGCTATATTATAAATTATTATGTACCATAAGGTCTCATATATATATGCGCAGGACCATATAAAGACAACACTTACCTGAGACATGTCTGAACCGCTCCCATGCTACCAGGACTGACAACCGCGAATAAAGGCAGCCCAGGTGCCAGTGTGTGTGGCAGAACCACACACACCAGCACAATGTCAGGACTGGCCCTCACAGTGCCAGACCAGCAAACATGGATGAGGGCGGAACAAGGTTCAGGCAGGTGGTGTTTAAATAATGATGCCTTGGAGCAGGAGGCGGTGGCTGTGTGTGAACAAGCACCAAACTGAATTTTGATGGCTACAGAAGGAATTTGCAAACCACACTGGGCGTGCACGGCATGGTGGCGGTCGACCACCTGACCAGTAAACGAAAAAAGGAAGGGAGCCAGCACTGCTTGTGAATGGCTTGCAACAATGAAGAAATAAAAAGTGTAATATTCACAAATTCGTTCCTACTGTAAAAATTCAATGAGATTTTTTTGCAAATGATTGATCAATGATTTGAGTAAGTGGTGTCTTTATATGGTCTTGCGCATTATATGAGACCTTATGGTACATAATCATTTATAATATAGCGTTAGGGACCCCCCTATAGAGATTTGCCGTGACGGGGCAGGGGGGCTCAAATCATTGATCAATCATTTGCAAAAAATCTCATTGTATTGTTACAGTAGGAATGAATTTGTGAATATTACACTTTTTATTTCATCATTGTTGCAAGCCATTCACAAGCAGTGCTGGCTCCCCTCCTTCTTTGTTTACTGGTCAGGTGGTCGACCGCCACCATGCCGTGCACGCCCAGTGTGGTTTTGCAAATTCCTTCTGTCGCCATTAAAATTCAGTCTGGTGCTTGTTCACACACAGTCACCCCCTCCTGCTCCAAGGCATCATTATTTAAACACCACCTGCCTGAACCTTGCTCCGCCCTCATCCATGTTTGCTGGTCTGGCACTGTGAGGGCCAGTCCTGACATTGTGCTGGTGTGTGTGGTTCTGCCACACACTCTGGCACCTGGGCTGCCTTTATTCGCGGTTGTCAGTCCTAGTAGCATGGGAGCGGTTCAGACATGTCTCAGGTAAGTGGTGTCTTTATATGGTCTTGCGCATTATATGAGACCTTATGGTACATAATCATTTATAATATAGCGTTAGGGACCCCCCTATAGAGATTTGCCGTGACGGGGCAGGGGGGCTCAAATCATTGATCAATCATTTGCAAAAAATCTCATTGTATTGTTACAGTAGGAATGAATTTGTGAATATTACACTTTTTATTTCATCATTGTTGCAAGCCATTCACAAGCAGTGCTGGCTCCCCTCCTTCATTGTTTACTGGTCAGGTGGTCGACCGCCACCATGCCGTGCACGCCCAGTGTGGTTTTGCAAATTCCTTCTGTCGCCATTAAAATTCAGTCTGGTGCTTGTTCACACACAGTCACCCCCTCCTGCTCCAAGGCATCATTATTTAAACACCACCTGCCTGAACCTTGTTCCGCCCTCATCCATGTTTGCTGGTCTGGCACTGTGAGGGCCAGTCCTGACATTGTGCTGGTGTGTGTGGTTCTGCCACACACTCTGGCACCTGGGCTGCCTTTATTCGCGGTTGTCAGTCCTAGTAGCATGGGAGCGGTTCAGACATGTCTCAGGTAAGTGGTGTCTTTATATGGTCTTGCGCATTATATGAGACCTTATGGTACATAATCATTTATAATATAGCGTTAGGGACCCCCCTATAGAGATTTGCCGTGACGGGGCAGGGGGGCTCAAATCATTGATCAATCATTTGCAAAAAATCTCATTGTATTGTTACAGTAGGAATGCATTTGTGAATATTACACTTTTTATTTCATCATTGTTGCAAGCCATTCACAAGCAGTGCTGGCTCCCCTCCTTCTTTAGTCCTGGATGGAGTATGCTGATCCTTGTAGTTCTGCAGCTGCTGTCTGTCTGTATGGAGAAGAGCAGACAGCAGCTGCAGAACTACAAGGCTCAGCATACTCCATCCAGGACTGTATGCAGAATTTTTTTGCCCACCAAAAAAATGACGTGGGCTTCGCCATATTTTTGTATGCTAGCCAGGTACAGCAGGCAGCCACGGGCTGCCTCCAACCCCCAGTTGCCTATTTGTACCCGGCTGGGAACCAAAAATATAGGGAAGCCCATTTTTTTTTAATTATTTCACTTATTTCATGAAATAATTAAAAAACAAATGTCGTGGGCTTCGCCCCATTTTTGTGTCCAGCCGGGTACAACTAGGCAGCTGGGGATTGGAATCCGCAGCACAGGTTAGCCCGAGGTTTCTGGGCGCCTCTGCTGCGGATTTCAGTCCGCAGCCGTCCCAGAAAATGGCGCTCTCATAGAAGCGCCATCATCTGGCGCTGTATCCAACTCTTCCAACAGCCCTGGAGCCGGGTGGCTTGTTGGGTAATCATGAGTTAATACTGGCTTTGTTTTACTAGCCAGTATTAAGCCAGAGATTCTTAATGTCAGGCACGTTTGACCCGGCCATTAAGAATCTCCAATAAAGGGTTAAAAAAAAACACCACACAGAGAAAAAATACTTTAATAGAAATAAATACACAGACACATTAGAGACTCCATCTTTATTACCCCCTGTCAGCCCTCCACGATCCTGCTCTTCTGTCTTCTTTCTTTCTAGTGTAGTAGTAGTGACGATTGTAGTGAGGAAGGATGAGGTTCACCAGCTCATCACTTGGGGCTGGGGAACCTCATCCTCACTACAATGCTCACTACAATCGTGCAGCCTTCACTCCGTGAGTGATCAGTGCTGGCTGTCAGTGGTAACAGCGGTAACGCTGACAGACGCGTTACCATAGCAACGGTGCTCTCGGAGCCGCGGTTAGCGGTGACGTCACCGCTAACTGCGTTGCTATGGCAACGGTGATCTCCGTTAATGACCGGCTGTGTCAGCCGGTCCCTAACGGAACGGGGAGTCGACCGTGTGCTAGAGCAGGTCGCCGGTACACGGCGATACACATATGTGCACCGTGTACCGGAGAGATGCACTCGCAGGTCCTACATGACGTGTCATAGTCATGTGACCAGTCTGTAGCCAATGAGATAATAGCCACGTGACTGGTCACATGGCTATTTTGACGTCACGATAGGTCCTGCATCTCTGCTGGCAGTGCCGGTCACCGGGTGGATTCAGCGATCATCGGATGGAATAGCGGCAGGAGACAAAGTGCAGAAGGGATCGCGAGGACCGGTAAGTGTTATGGCAATGTTTATTAACTGTTTGTGTACATTTATCATGCATTTTTATGTGTTTGTGATTGCCTCCCATTATAGCCTATTGGCTCGAGTTCGGTTCGTCGAACGTTCGACGAGCCGAACTCGAACGGGACCCCCGTTCGGCGAGCCGACCTCGAGCCGAACCGCGACCGGTTCGCTCATCTCTACTCCTCACACAAGCCCTGCCTGGGCTACTCTCCTGTTTACTCCTTCATGTCCCTCACTGGACTGCCTGGTTTCTCCCGCCTCCAGAGCTGTGAACTCCTCAGTGGGCGGAGCCAACCGCCTGGCCCACCCCCTGGTGTGAACATCAGCCTCTGGAGGAAGGCAACAAGGATTTTTGGTTAGCCTTGATGTACCTAACTGGGGTGTAGGGTGTAGTGGTGCAAAGACCTGTGACCCCTGGCTTGCCCAGGGCGTCACAACAGCACCTGTCAAGTCCAGGCCTCTCCTCTACTGGTGAAGTTCAGCGTTGTCCCTGGCAATGGGAAAGAGTCCAAGACAGCCATATAACTCAACAAGTTCTTCTTTATTACATAACAGGTCTGCAGTACATCTATCAATTGAAATCATTCTCTCCTTCAGGTTACACTTTCAGTCAAATGTAGTTACTCTCTGGGCTCTGTTACTTAGTCCTCAGCTTACACCACCGTGCAGCTGTTGATCCAGACTTCCAAGAAATAGTACACTCGAGCACTGGTTCACCTTCCTGTCCTCTAAAGGGGCTCATAAAACCTATCCTCTAGTCGCTGCACTGTTCCTGGGCTCGCCAATACCTAACTCCAAGGTACTTCTCAGGCCTTCCTCAGGCACCTGTGCCAGCCTCCGGCTCAGGTAAGGAACATTAATATGGAAGCTTTTATCTGCGATTCCCTCTCTCTTTAGCTTAACTACATTACAGATGTTCCTCAGCTTTCCACCTCCATCTCTTTCTTCTCTGCTGCTTCAACTCCCTGCCAGGTCTGTGTCCCAAACTAGACTAGACTGGTTTCACTTCCTGTCACAACTGTAACTGCCACCGACTCCTTCCCCTAGCCAATCACCAACTGTCAACTGTTACCAGGCAGTTTTCCTAGTGAGTGTCCTACTCCTGGGTGACATCTAGTGGTGAAACAACCAAACAGCATTACAATATACATAAAACTCTAATACATCCTTATAACACACTATAAAGATTAACAACCACATTTTAGAAACATGTGATGTCTTCTGGAGGGTTTCTTCTCCCAGGGGGCTCGACCACCCCCTTACAAGATCATCCTGTGATGCTGCGTATTCATTAGCATGTTAGCACACCTACAGGGGCATACTAACATGCTAATGGGGGCAACTGGCCGGGGATCTAATGCCCAGGGGACTACTGGCTTGCTCATTAGCATACGGTAAAAGATCTTTAGAAATACTTTTTCTAAAGATCTCTTTATTTATGCTAGTGTATATAGGGACGAGTAGGATTAGCAATATGCACCCAGATCTGCTCGTGGTTCTGGGTGCATATTGGACCTGACAGGTTCCCTTTAACAGTTTCCTGTTACAAAATTGCAATGTGTCCGTGTACAGTCCTTATGCAGCTTTACCCACCCGCATGGCAACTCCCACCCACCCATCAGTGACCAGAACCAGGGAGGACACAGACAGAAACGGGCCCCTGGGCAAACATTGTAAATGGGCTCTTTGCAGTCCAACAACAATAATACTCAAAATGCACTATTGCACCTAATTTGAAGGTAGAAATTGGCCCCCCAATATCTTCGTCCTCTGTTCAGCCAAACAAGTTACACCAATGATATGTCCGTCCCTGACCAGAACAACAGCTGAGGTTACAGCAGGACTTGGCAAAGCAAAGTATTTAATGAAATGCTTATCTTTGGCAGTTAGTTCACATGTAAGGTAGTGACCAACACATTTAATGAACTGGCACTTAAAGGGGTTATTCTGGACTTTAAAAAAAAAAAAAAAAAAAATGTGCCTAAGCACTAACAGGCAGATAGTTGCTAACTACCTGCCTGTTCACCCTAATGCCGATCTCTGCCATCACACAGCGATCACAGACCACTCCTGCTGGTGATTCAGCTTCTTCTGCTAACAACACGTTGACAGATCAGCGGCTTCTTTTCGTTTTTTCTCTGTTGATGGGCACAAGTTGAGGTGTTTGTATAGGCTGGGAATCGATGGGGGTGGTGCTGAAATGGGAAAAGCCAAATGTGTCTTTCTGTAAATTCTACAGACAAGTCATGATCAGAGAAGTTGTCATGGTGGTCTGGGCCAGATGGAAAAATGGTAAAACTGAATGTATCGTAAAGAGGTCAGACAGGTGAGCAGTAAGGTGTACATATTATTTTTTTTAACCTTTTGACGAACTTTTACAGTTTAGCAAAATGCTGACCAATGGCTGGAATCATGCCGAATCTGTGTGGAAGTGAATTTAAAAAAAAAAATGCATTTTGTCGATATGGATTATTTTTTGTGATTTTCAAGTAGCATTTAATTCTACTTCTATCTATTCACTCATCTATAGAGTTGAGCGCGGTTCGCGGTTCGAGGTTCTCCAGTTCGCGGTTCGAGTGATTTTTGGGGATGTTCTAGATAGAACTAGAACTCGAGCTTTTTGCTAAAGCTCGATAGTTCTAGATACGTTCGAGAACGGTTCTAGCAGCAAAAAGCAGGGCTTTTTACAGCTACAGTGTGCAGGAGCCATCGCTGGCAGCCTGCCAGAAGCTGGTAACCAAGATAAACATCGGGTATCCAAGCAAAGCGCTTTGGTTAGTAACCCGATGTTTATCCTAGTTACGTGCAGGAAGCCCACACTTCCCCGCTCAGCTCGCTCCGCCCCCTCCTGCACACGGCATGTACACATACATACATACACACACACACACACACACGTCCCCAGCCATGCAGTCCACGACACTAACGTCCTCCTGTCACTCTGCACACATGGTCCCGCTCGGCTTACCTGCGGTGATGAAGTCCCGACCTCAGCGCTGTCACTGTCCTCCATGGCCGCCGCTTGTCACATCACCTTCTCTCGCGTCCGACCCGAGACTGACTAGCGGTGTCATCACGGGCCTCTCGCGATACTTGGCTGTGAAGGCAGCGGTCATTGAACTCAGTGAAAGGTGCTGTCGGCAGTGCAGGAGATCAGCGCAGGTAATGTACCTCGCTGACAGCAGCACTTGTCATGCCCTGCAGTGACCTGGGCTGACCCATTGATGTTAGCTCAGGTCACTGCACTGCTCTCCCAGCCAATGGGGAACATCCTGCTCTTCATTGACTGGGACAGTGTGGATCGTCATGGCAACCCCTTGGATTACACCAGACCTGGATTTGTTTTTCTTTCTAATAAATTGGTTAAAGAGGGAATGTATTGGGGAGTGTTTTTTCAAATAAAAATGTGTTTGTCGTCTATTTTTTTTATTACTGACTGGGTTGGTGATGTCGGGTATCTGATAGACGCCTGACCTCACCAACCCCAGGGCTTGATGCCAGGTGACATTACACATCTGGTATTAACCCCATATATTACCCCGTTTGCCACTGCACCAGGGCGCGGGATGAGCTGGGGCGAAGCACCAGGATTGGCACATCTAATGGATGCGCCACTTCTGGGGCGGCTGTGGCCTGCTATTTTTAGGCTGGGGAGAGTCCAATAACCATGGACCTCCCTAGTCTGAGAATATCAGACCACAGCTGTCTGCTTTACCTTGGCTGGTGATCCAATTTTGGGGGGACCCCTACGTGTTTTTTTTTTAAATTATTTATTTAATTTAAAATAACAACGTGGGGTGCCCTCAGTTTTGGATTACCAGCCAAGGTGAGGTTGCCAGCTGTGGTCTGCAGGCTGCAGCCGTCTGCTTTACCCTAGCTGGCTACAAAAATAGGGGGAACCCTACGTCATTTTTTTTTTTTCATTTTTTTGGCTAAATACAAAGCTAAGCACCCCTTAGTGCCACATGAAAGGCACCAAAGAGTGCAGAATTACAAAATGCAGGAGAGTGGGACATTATGTGTCTTTCTGCCATTATAATGACAGAAAAGACTGATATGAAGTGCACAAGCACAAGAAAATCACCAGAGCGCTCTACGCTGTGAAAAGCAGTAGAAAATGGCACTGGAGTGAACATGTGACCGCCTCATGTAGGATGAAGCTATGGATCCTGGGTAAATTTATGCATTTACCCTCCTTCAGTTTTTTTGCAGTACACAAAAAAAACGGAAGGCACACGGATGACAAACAGATGACATACGGACCGTCTACGGAACGGAAATGGATGCCACACGGATGCACCCGTGAAAAAAAATGGACTGTTTTTTGCAGACCGCAAAAATGGATCGGTCGTGTTAATGTAGCCTTATTCTGATCTGCCGTTTATAAACAGCAGGCAGAAATAAGTGAATAATGCCCCCTGGCGTCAGAAAATCTCCGGGGTTTCAGGGGTAGCTGAGACCCTGGAGATCATGATTCAGGATGGCTTTTCCGGTCCCCGCTCACGTGATCACAGGTATACACCGTACACCGATGATCACGTTACAGTAAATGACAGCGCCGGTAAAAAATTATTTATCTCCCATCTGGCATGAACAAACATGATAAATCTCCTCCCCGGTCCCCTCCGGTCCCCCGGTGTCGCCAAAGTGCCCCCCCCCTGATGCCCTCCCAGAAATCCAAGATGGCCGCGCGCACAGCAGCATGCCGGCCGCATTCACCCTACTCCTCTGATTTCTGTCGCATGTGTCATGACACATGCGACAGAAAACTCCTCCCCAGGCCCTGCCAGGTCACCCCCTATAACCCCACTGGTGTTCCCCGGTGTCCCACGGTACCTGTGCAGCGTTGATCCCCCCACGGCCCTCTCCTTCACAATAGACGCTGCCGCATGCACAGAGCGGCTGTCAGCTCAGCTTCCTGTGTTCAGACACAGTGAGTGGTGGTTATGCATCTGTAAGCTAAATGGGTGGCACGGTGGCTCAGTGGTTAGCACTGCAGTCTTGCAGCGCTGAGGTCCTGGGTTCAATTCTCACCAAGGACACCATCTGCAAGGAGTTTGTATGATCTCCTCGTGTTTGCGTGGGTTTCCTCCGGGTACTCCAATTTCCTCCCACACTCCAAAGACATACAGCGCTATGGAATTAATAACGCTATATAAATGAATAAATTATTATTATTACTGCAATGCCCTGCTCATGAGGTAAGGAACATAATTGATCAGGAGAGCTATATACTACATTTCCAAATGGAGGGATTTGCTTTTATAGTTTCCCTGCTGAACGACTACCAAATATGAGAGTCCGTTATACGCCACAAGAAAATACATCTAAATAGCGAGCTCTGTTGTTAAATATTCATTCAGCTGGATAACTGGACTTAAAGGGGTATTCCATCTCCAAGATCCTATCCCCAATATATAGTAGGTGGAATAGCAATAATATCAGCAAATACCAATATTTGGAAATGTAGAATAGTTCTCCTGATTAGGCATGCCCTTACCTCATGAGCAGGGCATTCCAGCTTTGGTAGTAACCATTACGAATTGGACTCTGCTGCTGTGGACCCGGGGAGAGTGAGTGCAGATTCATTGCACCCACACTCCTCACATGAAGGGTCCGCACTCCTAGAAAATGGGGGATACGTTCCCTGAGTGTCTCCCCCCCATATTCTAGACGGTACAGAGTCGTCGTGGGACCCCTTTATTTTTTTTCTTACAATAAATTGGTGAAAGAGGAAATGTTTTGGGGACTGTTTTTTCAAATAAATTTCTTTTGTCGATTTTTTTTTTTTGTTAGTACTGACAGTTTATGATGTTGGGTATCTAATAGACGCCATGACATCACAAACTGCTGGGCTTGATCTCAGGTGACTTTACAGCTAGTATCAACCCGATTTATTACCCCGTTTGCCACTGCACCAGGGCACGGGATGAGCTGGGGTGAAGCGCCAGGATTGGCGCATCTAGTGGATGCGCCACGTCTGGGGTGCCTGCGGCCTGCTATTTTTAGGCTGTGAAGGCCCAATAACTATGGACCTTCCCACCCTGAGAATACCAGACCACAGCTGTCCGCTTTACCTTGGCTGGTGATCCAATTTGGGGGGGACCCTACTTTTATTGTGTAATTATTAATATTTATAAAATAATTATAAAAAAAGAGCCTGAGGGGACCTCCACATTGGATCCCCAACCACGGTAAAGCTGCCAGCTGTGGTTTTCAGGCTACAGCCGTCTGCTTTACCCTAGCTGGCTATCAAAAATGGGGGGACCCAACGTCATTTTTTTTTTAACTATTTTTTAAATAGAAAAAATTAATGGGCTTCCCTGTATTTTGATTGCCAACCAAGGTAATGGCAGGCAGATGTGGGTGGCAACCCATAGCTGTCTGCTTTATCTGCGCTGAGAATCAAAAATACCGCGGAGCACTACGTAATTTTTTTTAAAGATTTATTTTTACAGCACTGTGATGTCCAGCAATCAAAATACAGGGAAGCCCATTTTGTTTTTAGTTATTTAAATAAATAATTAAAAAAAATATATATGGGCTTCCGCTGCATTTTTTGTATTGCTAGCTAAGGGTAATCCAAACAGCTACTGGCTGCTAACCCCCACTGCTTGGTGTTACCTTCACTGGCAATGTAAAATCCAGGGAAGCATTTTTTATTTTTTTTGCCAAAAAACTACAAAAAAAGGACGTGAGCTTCGCCATATTTTTGTATGCTAGCCAGGTATAGCAGGCAGGTGCTGGAAGAGTTGGATACAGCACCAGAAGATGGCGCTTCTATGAAAATGCCATTTTCTGAGGCGGCTGCAGACTGCAATTCGCAGCAGTGGGGCCCAGAAAGCTCAGGCCAACCTGTGCTGCGGATTCCAATCCCCAGCTGCCTAGTTGTACCTGGCTGGACACAAAAATGGGGCGAAGCCTACGTCATTTGTTTTCTAATTATTTCATGAAATTCATGAAATAATAAAAAAAGGGCTTCCCTTTATTTTTGGTTCCCAGCCGGGTACAAATAGGCAACTGGGGATTGGGGGCAGCCGTACCTGCCTGCTGTACCTGGCTAGCATACAAAAATATGGCGAAGCCCACATAATTTTTTCAGGGGGCAAAAAACTTCTGCATACAGTCCTGGATGGAGTATGCTGAGCCTTGTAGTTCTGCAGCTGCTGTCTGTCTGTATGGAGAAGAGCAGACAGCAGCTGCAGAACTACAAGGCTCAGCATACTCCATCCAGGACTGTATGCAGAAGTTTTTTGCCCACCAAAAAAATGACGTGGGCTTCGCCATATTTTTGTATACTAGCCAGGTACAGCAGGCAGCCACGGGCTTCCTCCAACCCCCAGTTGCCTATTTGTATCCGGCTGGGAACCAAAAATATAGGGAAGCCCGTTTTTTTTAATTATTTCACTTATTTCATGAAATAATTAAAAAACAAATGATGTGGGCTTCGCCCCATTTTTGTGTCCAGCCAGGTACAACTAGGCAGCTGGGGATTGGAATCCGCAGCACAGGTTAGCCCGAGGTTTCTGGGCGCCTCTGCTGCGAATTTCAGTCCGCAGCCGCCCCAGAAAATGGCGCTCTCATAGAAGCGCCATCATCTGGTGCTGTATCCAACTCTTCCAACAGCCCTGGAGCTGGGTGGCTTGTTGGGTAATCATGAGTTAATACTGGCTTTGTTTTACTAGCCAGTATTAAGCCAGAGATTCTTAATGTCAGGCACGTTTGACCCGGCCATTAAGAATCTCCAATAAAGGGTTAAAAAAAAGACACCACACAGAGAAAAAATACTTTAATAGAAATAAATACACAGACACATTAGAGACTCCATCTTTATTACCCCCTGTCAGCCCTCCACGATCCATGGTCTTCTGTCTTTCTCGTTCAACAAATGCAGCTCTGCTACATCACTGCTGCATGGGGCAAGACGCTGCTTCCCGTGGAGCCTTCACTCCGTGAAGGCTCCACGGGAAGCAGCGTGCAGCCTTCACTCCGTGAGAGATCAGTGCTGCTAGCGGTAACAGTGGTAACGCTGACAGACGCATTACCATTGCAACGGTGCTCCCGGAGCCGCGGTTAGCGGTGACATCACCGCTAACTGCGTTGCTATGGCAACGGTGATCTCCGTTAATGACCGGCTGTTTCAGTCGGTCACTAACGGAATGGGAAGTCGACCGTGTGCTAGAGCATGTCGCCGGTACACGGCGATACACAAATGTGCACCGTGTACCGGAGAGATGCACTCGCAGGTCCTACATGACGCGTCATAGTCATGTGACCAGTCTGTAGCCAATGAGATAATAGCCACGTGACTGGTCACATGGCTATTTTGACGTCACGATAGGTCCTGCATCACTGCTGGCAGTGCTGGTCACCGGGAGGATTCAGCGATCATCGGATGGAATAGCGGCAGGAGACAGAGTGCAGGAGGGATCGCGGGGACCGGTAAGTGTTATGGCAATGTTTATTAACTGTATGTGTACATTTGTAATGCATTTTTATGTGTTTGTGATTGCCTCCCATTATATTCTATAGGTTCGAGTTTGGTTCGTCGAATTTTCGACGAACCGAACTCGAACGGGACCTCCGTTCGACGAACCGAACTCGAGCCGAACCACGGCCGGTTCACTCATCTCTACTCATCTATAAATTTAGTATATTTTTAGATACTTACATGGTTACATAGGTTGGAAAGAGAAAAAGGTCCATAAAATTCAACCTTTCTCCACCATTATTTTCTATTGCAGGATTATTTAAAACCCACAATGCCATTAGTTGTGTGAAAAGCATCCAGCCCATTTTTAGATATAGTGTATGCCATTGCTACCTCATTTGGTAGGGGATTCCACAGTAGGACAATTTTAACTGTAAAGAACCTTTTATTATTTGATGCTGGAATCACCTCTTATCCACATGTAATGAGTGGCCCCTGGTCCTTTGTAAGGTCTTTTGAGACATGTGCCAGTACACACATGTATTTATACATTTCAATGAGATCTAGGGTGTCTTTGAGGCGTCTTTTTGAGGCATCTTTTTTCTAAGCTAAAAAAGCCAACCTTTCTAACCTCTCATTATATGGGAGGCCTTCTATTCCTTGTGATATTCTAATTGCTGGCCTTTGAACTGTCTAATTTCGCAGTATTCTTTTTAAAAAATGGAACCCAAAACTAGATCTTATATTTTAGATGTTGTTTTAAGGATACGTATAGCTTCCATATAATTCAGATGAGTGCAATCCAATGTTTGATTGTATAGCAATCGCTCCACTGTTAGAGCTCATGTGCACATTGCGGACTTACATTTACGCTGCGTATTGCACTGCAGCGTAAATGCATGCGTCCTACATTCACTGCACAATCTATGTAGATTGTGCATGAGACGTGCGCACAATGCTTTTTTGAATGCAGCGATTTGGGTGCTAAAATTTTGACCCAAATCCGTGCGTTAATAAAATGAGCATGCCAATTATTTGTGCGTTCTGGATGCGACTCCCACTCTATATATGATGGGGCAGCAGCCATAGTGCATGAAATCGGCTTTTTTTAACAAAAATACAGCATTCATTATGCAGTCTTCTGCAGCGATTTGAAGTGCACATGTGCTGTCAAATCCCTGCAGAATATTCAGCAGTTACATGCGCATGAGCCCTTATATTATAGAGCAGTGCCGACTAGCGTTTCCTTTCTCATGATGAGTAGACATGAGATAAAAAATCACTGCATATATTCTGTGAAGCACCTGAGGGTCTAAGGTGCTTACCAGACCTCTAAATAAATCTTGTGAGGGGTGAAGTTTTCAAAATGAGGTCACTTGTGGGAGATTTACACTGTTTAGGCAAATCAGCGGCTCTGCAAACATGACATGGTGTTCGCTACTGTATTTCAGTCAATTTTGTGCTCCAAAAGATAAATCATGCTCTTTCCCTTCTGAGTCCTGATGTACACCCAAACAGTAGTTTTCCACCACAGATGGGGTATTCCTGTACTCAGGAGAAAGTGCTCAACAAATTGCAAGTTTCATGTTCTCTGGTGAAAATGAAAAAATTGGGGCGAAAATAACATTTGTGGGGAAAAAAGTAACATTTTCATTTTTTGGTTTCCACATTGCTTTAATTCCAGTGACCCAAATAAAGGGTTAACAAACTTCTTGAATGTGATTTTGAGCACTTTGTGGTGTCAAGTTTTTAAAATGGTGTCACATTTGGGTACTTTCTGTCAAATGGAACCCTCAAAATCTGGTCTCGAAAAAAATTGCTTTTGTAAGTTTTATTGAGAATATGAGAAATTACTGATAACTTTGAACCCTTCTAACTTCAATAATAAAAAACTTATGTTGAAAAATGGTGCTGATTTCAAGTTGACATGTAGTAAATGTTATTTTTTAACTATTTTGTGTGGTATAGGTCTCATGTTTAACCCTTTCTTGACCTTTAGCATACCGGTACATCCAATGTTGTGTTTATCCCTTTGATGCGATATGTGACAAGCCCACATGTTTTCTCGCACATGTAAGTTGATGTGATCATCCAACATGTGCAGAAAACAGGTGCAGTTAAATCTATGATCCACCTACATAACCTCTGACAGCAGGAGATTTAATGCGTGTCGGCAGAGAGTACATCATTCCCCTACATTGGCGGCCCAGTGACATGATAATGGGATGCTGATGCATTGTCGTGACATTCCAAGATCTGCTAATGATTCCTGTCATTACGTAGTTCCTGTAAACGCCGTCTGAGCACTAGCATTCACATGAGATCAACATTTCTGCTGTACAGAGTGGTGCTGAAGCACTGTTCTGTATAGCACAAACAAACAGTATCGTTGCTTCAAGTCCCTTAAGAGGACTAGTAAAAACAATAAACAGTGTAAATAAAAGTTTTAAAAAATGTGAAAAAATGTAAAAAACGACAAAAGTTGAAATTATCCCCCTTTTGAAAATAAAAAATATTAGAGAAAATAAATATACACATATTTGTATCGCCATGTTCTGAAATTACCAATCTATCAAAATATAAAATAAAGTATCTGGTGAAGTGCATAGCGAGAAAAAAAATCAAAACACCAGAATTACATTTTTTTAGTGTCTGCTACATTGCAATAAAATGCAGTAAGAGGTGATCAAAACATGTCATGTACCCAAAAATGTTATAATTAAAAATATCAGATCAAGATGCAAAAAATAAGCCATCACACAGCCCCAGATCACGAAAAATTACAACATTATGGGTCTCAGAACATACGACAAAAGCGCAATTCTTTTTCTTGACAATTTTTTTTTCACCACTTAAAAAGAAACTTGCACATGTCTGGTATCAACAAGCTCACATTGATCTGGGGGATCATTCTGCTGAGTCAGTTTTACCATATAGGGAACATGGTAAATAAAACTTTTTCAAAACAATCGTGGAGCTGCACTTTTGTTTGCATTTTCAATGCACTTCGCATTTTTTTTCCCCATTTTCCAGTACAATATGTGGCAGAATGAATGGTGCAATTCAAAAGTACAACTCATCTTGCAAAAAAACTAGCTATAGTGACAGAAAAATAAAAAAGATATGGCTCTTGGAAATAAGGGAGGTAAACCCAAAAATGAAAAACCAAAAATCACTGGATGGTGAAGGGGTTAAGGATAGTGATAGGTGGACCTGGACTGTAAAAGTCTGGATCCACGTGGAGTTCTCAGGGCACTCTGGGTAACAATCTGGATGCAGCCACTTGGAAATTAAAAAAAATAAAATCAAAGAAAATTAAAATAAAGCCAGCACTTCACATTAACTTGTCTCTGCACGGCTGTACACTGCTTCCAGAGCCACTCACATTACTTCCAGGGTCGCTCATTATCTTCATGCATATACACGGCTTCCCCCACCCACCGGCAGGGCCCGTGTCTTTGATTGGATGCAGTCAGACAGCGCCCCCACCTTGTGTGATAGCATGTCTAGCTGCTTTCAATCACACATGCTGTCTGCGTCTAGATTGGTATAAAAAATTAATTAATTAATTAAAAAATTGGCATAAAGTCACCCCATGTTATTATACCCAGCCATGATAAAACATATGGCTACAGGCTGCAGCTGCACGTTATCTTGGCTGTGTCTCAAAATAGGAAAAACTGCATGTGGTTTTTTAAAAACATGATTTGAAAACTAATTTAAAAAGCAGCATGCGCCCCCCCCCCAATTTTGATACCCAGCCATGATAAAGCTGACAGCTCGGAACAGGTATTCTCAGGCCCATGGTTATTGAGCCCCCCCAGCCTAAAAATATCAGCTTGGAGCTGCCCAGAATTGTCACATCCATTAGATGGGACAAACCCGCAACTTTACCCAGCTCATCCTGATTGCCCTGGTGCAGTGGCTACTGAAAGCTCACAGCTGCTACTAAGCCCTAGATTAATAATGGGAGGTATATATGAGACCCCTCATTACTAATTTGTAAGTGAAAGAAGTAAACACAAACATAAAAAAAATCCTTTATTTGAAATAAAATACAAAAAACCCACCCTCTTTCACCACTTTATTAACCCCTAAAACACCCAGCTCTGACCTAATCTACATGAGGTCCCACAATGATTCCAGCTCTGCTCTGCTATATCTGAAGTGACAGCGTGCGGGGATAGAATATGACTGGCTATTGGGAGCTTCAGGCAGAGACTGAGCTGCAGCAATGAGCGGTGATGTCTCTGGTTACCTGCGATCACAGGTGGAGGACTGTGGGAACCTCCAGCTGTGACCGCAAATAACCTGAGCAATGTCACTGCTCACTGCTGTGGCTCATTCTCTGTCTGAAGCTTACAGTGGTCAATTATATTCTATGCCCGCATGCTGTCACTTCAGATTAGCAGACCTGGAATCGTTGTGGGAACTCATGTGGATTATGTAAGACCTTGGTATTTTGGGGGTTAATAAAGGGCTGAAAGAGGGTGGTGTTTTTTTGTATTTTTTGCTAAAATTATGAATTATTTCTTTCTCGTCTTCTGCATTGTAGCTTTTCTTTGTGACATCCTTTTATGAATAGTTTGACAACTAGACATTACTATTCCTTTCTCAAAAGAACCTATGTATCAATAAAGTTTTACATAATTACATAGATTTAGAATTGACCTAGGTCCATCAATTTCAACCTCTCTCCTCCATTTATACATTTTTTGGCACTAAATTATCTAAAATCAACAATGTTGTGTGTACTGACGAAATCATCCAGCCCTTTTAAAAACTGTTATAGTATCTGCCATTACTACCTTTTGTAGTAAAGCATTCCATAGTCTGACTGCTCTAACCATAAAGCACCCTTTCCTATTAAACTGCTGAAATCTCCTTTCTTTCACCCATGAGTGCCCCTTGGTCCTTAGTATTGTCTTCGGAAGAAATAAGTCATGTGCCAGTCCTTTATATTGACCACACATGTATTTTTACATATAAATGAGATCTCCTCTGAGACATAATTTTCTAAAATATACAAGCCCAACTTTTCCAACCTGGCAGACCTTCTATCACTTCTAATAATCTAGTTGCTGCCTTCAAACTGACTCTAACTTCTGAACATCTTTTTTAAAATATGGAGCCAAAACTGGATTCCATATTCTAGATGTGGCCTTACAAGTGATTTATAGAGGGGTTACAGTTCATTGGGTTCACTGGATTTTATCCCTCTTTTTATATACCCTAAAATCTTGTTTGTTGTTGCAGCTGCTGCTTGCCAATAAGTATTGCTGCATACAAACTCTTCAAAAATTCAGACTGCCAATCCAGAGATAGGTATAAAGTCAGCTTTAAAGAGATCAATGTAAAAACAAAAACCCCGGATGGTTGGGTGCACCTCAGTGTTTCCAGCATACAAAAGATGCGCTTAGTCCTATGAATATGCCTATGACTAATGCCGTCTTTTGTATGCCGGAAATGCACCTGACCCTCTGGGGTTTTAATTTTATATGGATTTCTATTAAAGCTGATTTTATATCTATCTCTGGAGTGTCAATGCCAGATTTTTTAAATTTTGCTGCGTAGTTTACTAGTAAGCAGAATGCCCATGTCTTTCTCCTGTTCTGTAGTCCTGAGTATACTTCAATTCAATGTATACACAGCTATAGGTTTACTCCATCCCAGGTGCATTACTTTACTTTTATCAACGTTAAATCTCTTTTGCCAAGTGTTAGACATCTTATCCAGATCGTTTTGTAATATTGTACTAGCACAGATCCCAGCGGTACCCCACTGCTGACTATATCCCATTTAGAGAATGTGCCATTTACAATGAATCTTTGTTTCCTGTCTTTTAGCCAATTCTATGAATCCATGCTGGTTGTCTGTTATTATATTATTCTTTGCAATATACTTCTGCAGGTCATCTCTTACAATGCCCTCAAAAACTTTGCACACCACTTATGTGAGACTTACCGGACGGTAGTTGCCTGGATCCACCTTCCTACCTTTTTTAAATATCAGTATCACGTCAGCAATCCTCTAATCCTGGGGCACCAATCCTATAATAAGAGTATAAGAAGGTGAGATACAGCAATCTGTCAATTACTGAGCTCAATTTCCTCAACATCCGTGGATGAATGTCATCCAGCTTGGGGGATTTGTTACTGTTTCATTTGTTCAGACACAGCAGTACTTCCTCTTGTGTTAAACTAGTTACATCAGGTGGCAAATCTAGATGTATGCCTTCTTGAATGATCCTGTGAACAGTCAGTTCATTGGTTAAAATGGATGAGAAGTGCATGTTTAATATCTTGGCCTTTTCTTTGTCATCGTCTATAATTATCTGGTTTTTAAAGGGCCGACACTATCCTTTTTGTTGTTTGACATTAATGTATTTATAAGATAAAAGAATTTTATTTTACTGTATCTGGCAATTTGTGTTTCAGTAGCTAACTTTGCAACCTTGATATTATTTTTACTTTTCCTATTGATCTTTTTATTCTCCTTTCAAGACTTTGAATACCCATTGTTTTATTCTTATACTTTGTACTATCTTATTATTCCTGGACATTTTATTACCAAAGGATATTAAATTTTCTACAGGATTCTAGGGATATATCTTTAAACTTGCCCCATTTATGTTCAGTTTCCCCAGTTATCATTACATGGTCCCAGTCTATACATGTAAGCTGTTTCCTTATCCCCTTCATGACCGGGCGATTTTCCATTTTGTTTTGGGGTTTTTGCCTCCCTTCTTCCGAGTGCCGTATCTTTTTTAATTTTTCCTCAATCTTGCCACATGAGGGCTGTTTTTTTGTGGGACAATTTGTACTTTTAAATGAAACCATGAGTTTTACCACATAGTGTGCTGAAAAATGGCAAAAAAAATCCAAGTGCGGAAAAATTTCAAAAAAAAGTGTGATTGCAAAATTGTTTTGGCATATTTTATTCACCGTAGTCAATATATGGTAAAACTGATGCAACAGTGTGATGCCTCAGGTCATTACGAGTTCGTAGATACCAAACATGTATAGGCTTACTTTTATATAAATGGTGAAAAAATTCAGACGTTTATTCAAAAAAGTCATGCACTATATGCACACCTGAGCCTCCTTGTGGGCCCTTGTATATTATGTTCCTTCCTTGTTTTCTATTTCCAGGGTTCTTTCACTATCAATGTATTTGAATATACCTGCTTACATTTAGGACTCTGTGATTTTGCTTACTATATATATTATTGCCAGTGATTAGGGTTGGACGGACCCAGACAGTAAAAGTCGATACACATGGTTTCAACAGTTTGATCCTGCACTCAAGAAATTAAAAGAAAAATAAGACTGAAACGAGGGCTTGATACTTACCGAGGCTCTGTTGCTGCTGTACACTGCCCCTGTGTGGCTGTACGCTGCTCCTGTGGCCTACTTTGGCCGCTCATCAATATACACTGCTTTCCCCACCCACCAGCCATCCTGGTATCTGTGATTGGTTGCAGTCAGATGTGCCCCCAGTCTGTGACAGCGCCTAACTGCTTTCACTTACAGCAGTAGTGGGCACAAAGGTCTGCTCGTCCTGAGCCACCTGGACAAGCAGAAGAGGAACTATTGCGGGTGCAGCTCATCCTGAGCCTCCTGCTTCATGAAGCAGGTTGCTCAGGATGAGCAGAGCAGGACACATCTCAGGTGCAGCTCCTCCTGAGCTCCCTGTTTAAATGAAGCAGGCCACTCAGGCGGAGCAGAGGAGGACACATCGCGGCCAGCTCGTAAAGCGGGCCGCTCAGGCTGAGCAGAGAAGGACACACACGTGGCTAGTTCATAAAGCAGGCCACTCCTCCACCTCCCCCCATCTTGGGGTCTCACCCCTAGACCCCCGCTTCTTTTATAAACAACTCCATACCCATGTGGACTTAGAAAAAGAATGGTTATTCTAACCCGGGCTGCATTTTGAACATGCCACCCTATCACGTGACAAATTACCTGAAAGGAGCCCGTACATTCTAGCATCTAGCTTTACTTTTAGTACATGATATAGATGCACGCAGCTCCAGAAGTGAATGTGCGACCTGGAAGCAGCTTGCTGCCATGACACGGAGCATTGGTGGGTGCACAACACCTGCTACTATCCCCCTATTCCTTCCACAAACATTTTTAATCCTCAGATTCTGGTTGCCATAGACTTTTATGGGTACCAGATTCCGGACCGGATCCAGATTTTTTAAAAATGATGAGTAAACCTAGCAAATACAATAGTTTTTTCAGCTGGCACCTATACACACTTGTAGGATGTGCAGGTCAGTCTTTTGAAATATTTGCAGTGAGTTTTTTTCTGACTGAGCACTCCGCCCTATAAACCAGGCTGTGTTCACAATCCTTATACCAGGAGTCCTAGCTGCCCAGACATGGAGGTTAGTCCAGATAGTGACATTTCAAGTTAGATTTTTAGTCTAGCTGCCCAGACAAGGATGTTTTTAACCTAGATAGTGGCATTTTAGTTAGTGACCCGGAATATTGAGATTTACCTTGCCGTTTGGTGTCCGGGCTTACATGCATTGGCCAATTCATAAACTAAAAATCTCATTTTTTCATATAGCAGTAATGCAGCACCAGAGTTCCCTTATACATTGATGGCATTTAGTGTGCGGCTGTATCCATTTTGTATTTGCTAGGTTTTTTCAGCTGGCACCTATACACACTTGTAGGATGTGCAGGTCAGTCTTTTGAAATATTTGCAGTGAGTTTTTTTCTGACTGAGCACTCCGCCCTATAAACCAGGCTGTGTTCACAATCCTTATACCAGGAGTCCTAGCTGCCCAGACATGGAGGTTAGTCCAGATAGTGGCATTTCAAGTTAGATTTTAGTCTAGCTGCCCAGACAAGGATGTTTTTAACCTAGATAGTGGCATTTTAGTTAGGGACCCGGAATATTGAGATTTACCTTGCCGTTTGGTGTCCGGGCTTACATGCATTGGCCAATTCATAAACTAAAAATCTCATTTTTTCATATAGCAGTAATGCAGTACCAGAGTTCCCTTATACATTGATGGCATTTAGTGTGTGGCTGTATCCATTTTGTATCTATATGTGTGTGTCTGTCTCTCTTTTTCCCCGTCTGTCTTTGTCTGTCTCTTTGCCCGTCTGTCTCTTTGCCCGTTTGGCTCTTTGCCTAGCTGTCTCTTTGCCCGGCTGTCTCTTTGCCCGGCTGTCTCTTTCCAGGGCTGTCTCTTTGCCCGGCTGTCTCTTTGCCCGAATGTGTCTTTGCCCGAATGTGTCTTTGCCCGGCTGTCTCTTTCCAGGGCTGTCTCTTTCCAGGGCTGTCTCTTTGCCCGTCTGTCTCTTTGCCCGTCTGTCTCTTTGCCCATCTGTCTCTTTGCCCGTCTGTCTCTTTGCCCGTCTGTCTCTTTTCCAGGGCTGTCTCTTTTCCCATCTGTCTCTTTCCCCATCTGTCTCTTTCCCCGTCTGTCTCTTTCCCCGTCTGTCTCTTTCCCCGTCTGTCTCTTTCCCCGTCTGTCTCTTTCCCCGTCTGTCTCTTTCCAGGTCTGTCTCTTTTAGAGTTGAGCGCGTTTCGCGGTTCTCCAGTTCGCGGCTCGAGTGATTTTGGGGGCTGTTCTAGATCGAACTAGAACTCGAGCTTTTTGCTAAAGCTCGATAGTTCTAGATACGTTCGAGAACGGTTCTAGCAGCAAAAAGACAAGCTAATTACTAGCTGGCTTTCCGCTGTAATAGTGTAAGTCACTCTGTGACTCACACTATTATGAAATTTCAGCATATAGTGTGCGGGAACACGCATTCAGATCACTGCTGTTTGGATAATGGTGATCGCCATTTTTTTTTTTTTTCCTTGTCTTCCTTCCCTAAGCGCGTGTAGTGGGGCGGGCCAGCATGTCAGCCAATCCCAGACACACACACAGCTAAGTGGACTTTTAGCCAGAGAAGCAACGGCATGTGTGATAGGATGTCCATGTCACATGTCCATGCATTATAAAAACGGACATTTTCCTCCAGCACGCCATTATCTGCCTTCTGCGTCTTGGTGTCAGTCACCGCTGGCGTAGCTCCTGTCTCCGATACTGCTGTGTACGCTCTATACACAGCGCTATACAGAATAGGGATAGAAGTTTCTATTAGTCCTTTTAAGGGCTAATACCGGCAGGGTCAGAGCCATAGGTGACAGTCAGGGCCGTGAAAACAGATTTTAACAGCTACACAAGATGACAGCGTCTGTGTAGCTAAGGTCAGGGATTTCCTCGCTGCATTTCCCCATTAGGAGGGATAGAAAGGGAGGCTTCCTTTCCCCTACCCAGACCCACAACCCTGCCACTGTACCCTCCTGCCCTTTGCACACTCAAACTCATTGTTACTAAGCCATTATACTAGCAAACACTGAGGAAACTTAGTGGCATCCTAAAAGTGGCTGTTGGACTTCTGTATTGTCCCACTAGTGCAAAGATATTTGCAGCACGTCTGCCTGCATTGCACACTCAAACTCATTGTCACTAAGCCATTATACTAGCAAACACTGAGGAAACTTAGTGGCATCCTAAAAGTGGCTGTTGGACTTCATTAGTGTCCCACTGGTGTCAAGCTATTTCTAGCACCTCTGCATGACACCCTCCTGCTCTGTTTTTAATAAGCTATAATGATAGCAAAAAATGCTGCCATTTAGTGGCATACAAGAAGTGGCTGTTGTACTTTATTAGTGCCCCACTGGTGCAAATCTATGTGCAGCCCCTCTGCATAACACCCTCCTGCTCTGTTTTTAGTAAGCTATAATGATAGCAAAAAATGCTGCCATTTAGTGGCATACAAGAACTGGCTGTTGTACTCCATTAGTGCCCCACTGGTGCAAATCTATGTGCAGCACCTCTGCATGACACCCTCCTGCTCTGTTTTTAATAAGCTATAATGATAGCAAAAAATGCTGCCATTTAGTGGCATACAAGAACTGGCTGTTGTACTCCATTAGTGCCCCACTGGTGCAAATCTATTTGCAGCACCTCTGCATGACACCCTCATGCACATTTTGCTACGCTAATTTTATAGCAAACTCAGGGAATTCCTTGCTGCATTTGATCATTTGGAGGGATAGAAAGTGAGGCTTCCTTTACTGTCCTGGTACCCACAGAACACGGTCACTGTTCCCACCTGTCCACTTTTGCCACGCTATTTAATTTGCCCAAAGAGCTGACTCTTTTTCTGCCTTCCTAAAATTGTCTGTAATACTAAGTTAGTGTTCCTTTGCTGCCAAGCAAGAGTCAACACATGTGCATTCTACACTCCTTTCCATTTCTGGAATGCAATTATTAAATGCAGGTAGTCCAGCCAATCTGTGACGAAGGTGCAGGTGTGGATATAATGTAGCCTGCATCCAATGTTGGTTTTCTCGATGTCTGACAGCTCAACAATACCATCTGTTTCCACTTCCAAAACAAGTGATGACCTACCAATCACACTCCCTGTTGCGTGTAAAGGGGTGGAAGTTCAGTTGAAAAACCATGTGAGACTGCTGTCCCCACAGTCACAGAGGATGAAGAGCACGCAGATGCCCTTGATGGGGCAGGCGGTGGTTGCACAGGCACGCTAGGCCGCATTGTAGCACAGTGAAATTCACATTGCGACTTATGCTTCATTTTAAGTCGTGTACAGGGTGGGCTCCCCAGTATGCAGCAAAACCAGGTAACAGGAAAAGGACTTTAGTCAGTTGGGTTGATAAATGATTGTTTAACTTTACCAAAACAAACAATAAGAACCATGCAAACAATTTAAATAATTGAACAATCTATTCTGTTGCCTACTACCTGCTAATCCCTCTGCGTAGCAGTAATTGTGTGTTTGTGCGTGTGTGTGTGTGCGAACACGACTTACCAGTGGCGCATCACAAGAGCTTCCCAGTTATCTACGTAAACATAGACAAAACACATTACCCCCCCTGAATACCCTTTGTTAGCTGAAGCCTCACAGATAAGGCAGATGATAACAGTGTGAATGCAAACCACACAGCTCTGAAACACAGTCATGGAAATCTTGAAAATCAACAGTCAATGCAAACATGTGTCGCTGTCCCTCTATGATTTAAACTGTACGTGACAATTTGACAGTGCAGAGGCAGCAAGTCTTATTGTCTATAA
Source organism: Anomaloglossus baeobatrachus (assembly GCF_048569485.1). Lineage (NCBI taxonomy): Eukaryota > Metazoa > Chordata > Amphibia > Anura > Aromobatidae > Anomaloglossus > Anomaloglossus baeobatrachus. Next base: position 139,071,052 of record NC_134358.1, read on the forward strand.
ATAGTCGGCCTACCCAGAACAGATATGTGTTTTGCTAATAAAACAAAGTGTTGCGTGCCCGCATTATCTGGGCACAGCCTACCATACCCGGGTACTGTGATGTCCAGTTGCCAGAAATACAGACTTTACGCTCCTCTCATGGTAAGCAGTATAGACAGCACCGTAAGAATGTTGGTCTGTGGCACAGGATGCTGCTCACTGGCGTTATGGTACTCCTCACCAAACTCCAAAATGACTCCCCTCACAATTGAACGAAGTGTTTCCGCGGTGGCTCCTTGCTGTAACACACGCCTTTAGCTTTTCCTTCTGTTCATAGACAGCATCTCCAAGTCCACACCCGAAGACCAATTTCTCCTCCACGTCTAAGTGTGGAGAGGCAGCTAGTGCGCATGCGTGTGCCAATTTACCCCAGCCGCAGCTTAACTACAGTGTTTCGCCTAGTGAGTATGCTCAGCCTGACTGTGCCATTCCTGAGGCTAAGTCTTCATTTCGGGGAACAGCGCATGCTCCCACACTTAGTGTGAAAAGCCTCTTTGCACAGGTACTTGCATTCCGTGCCGGGTTTAAGTCCTGTTTTGTGCCTAGACACCATGCTAAAGCTGATATTTTTTTTTCTGAGACTGTATTTCATGCTACTGAGCATGCTCAGGCACTTACTGCATCAGAGACTAGGTCCGGTAATGAACTCTTTGGCCCTGCCCCTGATGTGGGGGGCCCATATAGACCACAGGGCATCAGGTGTCCTGACGATGTGGCCAGGCCACTCCCAAATGGCTTGCAGAGGCCCGCCCCTATGACTTGTCACCTCATTATTGATGGTGAAACGATGACTGGTGAGGTGTTTGTGTCGTGGCAGCCATGAGCTCATTATTGAAGTTGCGGTTCCAAATAGGACGCTAGTTATGCCACTCATGACGTGTCACTCTGATTTTGTCTCCAGGAGGTGCATTGTGGTCCACCCTGGTTTGGGGAGGACCCAGGTTATAAAACGGACTGGAGCCAACAAGGAGGTGCGCAGTCTTCTATTATGCTCTGAAAAAGCACACCTCCATGTGTTGAACCCATTGCGGCTTTAGGCCAGAGGTAGGCAGGGATAGGGCGTCGATGCAGGCCGCCACCACAGTTGGTAACGCAGAACGGTTAAGACCAGCTCCTGTCCTACCAGTCCTACTCGTGCAGCCCAGTGGCATTAACAGGCCTGCTGCTGCTGATGCGCCTGCTGTCCACAGGTGTGGCCCCAATGCACACGGTCAGTGTATTCAATGGCCCCTGTGATGTTAACAGGGAGTTCCTGGGCTGGGTGGGCGTGTGGCCCTGTGACGCTAACAGGGCTCCCAGTCTCCAGATCCGAGTGGCGTCTAACTCGGTTCAGGCTACTATTAGTTTCATAGCCACACAGCTCTGTATCCTCCACCTAACCTTCCAGTTGCAAACCTCTCCTTTTCCATCTGGGAGCACGGTGGACACTGACTGCTGATGGGGATATATATCTTTCTCTTTCTTTTCTTATTAATTTTCGTTATATAGCGGTAACATAGTATTTACCACCTTATCCAAATCTGCCAGTCCCACCGTAACAGATGGTGTTTCTTCAGCAAATGTTACTTTTGCTTAACCACCAAACCCACGGACAAAAACTTTTTTCCCCTTTCCAACACACCTGTTCCCCTTTCCACCAGCATCTGTCCTTTTTCAACTCATTTTGTATATGACCAAAAGTGCAACTCTGCAGGGACACTGTACTCAATGCCATCTCAGCATAGCAGCCAGCCCTCGGTCCCTCAGATGTGGACAAGTAAAAGACCATTTCCTCCTATCTATGACAAAGCATTGAGATTCACTCTGTGCAGCACTGGTGTTTAGTGGAAAAGCAGATCTAAGATTGCGTACCACCTTCTGCAGATACTCCTGTATACGTGCGTCCCTTTCTATGGCAGGAATTATTTCGCCAAATTTTGTCTTGCACCGGGGATCTAACAGTGTGGCAACCCAGTAGTTAGCATTACTTCGAATTCGTACAATCCGAGGGTCATGTTGTAGGTAGTGCAGCAAGAAGGCGCTCATGTGTCTTGTGCATCCAGGAGGACCAAGTCCTTGGTGTGTTGGTGGCAGAGAGATGAGAATCGTGCCTCCTTCCTCTGCCCTCTCCCCCCAACCTCGCACAACCGAAATGTGAGCAAGCTCTCACTCATCTGCTTAGTCTTCCATGCCCATCGCCAGTTCGTCCACCATTTCTTCATGGGCTCCTGCACCTTCCTCAACACTTTTTGCTGATACTATGCGCCCTTGTTAATCCCTCTCCCCCACTATGACTGCCACCTAGGTGCCGCTGACCATCTGGACCTCGTAGATCTTGTTATCCCTTCCGCATATAACTCCTTCTGTACTTCCTCCCCTTCCTCCCAACACCTGACTCCGAATAATGCTTACAGTGTGCTCCATCATGTAGATGACCAAAATTGTCACATTGAGAATGGCATTGCCAGTGCTAAACATCTTCCTCGACATTTGTAAACTGTGTAGAAGGGTGCATAGGTCCTTGATCTGACACCACTCCAGCAGCGTGAGCTGCACCACCTCTGGATCAAGTTAGGCCAGGCTATATGTCATAACGTATTGCAGCAGGGTTCGGCGGTGCTGCCACAAACGCTGCAACATGTGCAGATTCAAATTCCTGCGTGTCGGCACATCGCATTTCAGGCGTTTAACCACCAGACCTAAAGACTTCTGGAGCGACGAAAGTTGTTGAGCTACTGGGTGCGAACGATGGAAGTGAGCACATTGTGAGCATGCCCGCTGTACAAGGCCATGTAGGCCGGGATGTTTTAAAAATTGTTGGAGAATCAGATTAAACACGTGAGCCATACAAGTCACGTGTGTCACATGGGCCTGACGAAGGGACACTTTCATGTTTGCATCATTGCCGCACACAGCTGTTAAGTCACCACCGTAGTCCGCTACGTCAATTTGTACTCCTGTCGCAAGGTGACAACGTGTTCCTTTCGTGCATAGTGCTGATGATGGGAGAGGAGTTGACGCCAGCGGAACAGGTGGACACAGGTTATGCTCACCCACTGGGATGCGTTACCTTGACAGATGCAGAACCACAGGCTGAATGCAGGTGGTGGGTATCTCACAGATGAAGTACCATCATTCAGCTACAACCAATGGCAAGACACAACACCCTTTTTTAGACCCATCCTGTCTGAAGACCACTGCCAGACATAGCTATGAACCTCTGGTTACTGTTACTCTCAGTTTAGTTTTATGAGTTTGTGTGCTTGTTACTTGACTACTTTTCCTGCTTGCTGTTTAGGTACCTTGTTGGCCGATTTGCATTTCACCTCTGCTTGTTTTCTGATTAAGTCCTGTCCCTCCCATTCTGTTACTCTTCCTCAAGTAATGTTTTGACCCTGCATGACTACTATTCTCTGGAACTGCAGCCTTCCACAGGTATTGATCAACTTGGGCCCTGTGTCATTCAACATCACTGTATAGGGATTAAAGGGTTTCAGGGTTCTGGGGGTCCAGCTTGGTGAGTGGGTTCCCTCTAGCCTATCCTTTACAGCCCGTCTGAGTTTGTCCATCCAGGCAGGCATTACACCGTGCCCTCGACAGAAGGACATGTAGGCCGGGATAGTGTTTTAAAAATTGCTGGAGATACGGATTCAAAACGTGAGCCATACAAGGCACGTGTGTCACATTGCCCTGAAGAAGGGCCGCAGACTGTTTAGCATCATTGTCGCACCCGGCATTCCCTGGCTGCTGGTTGAGTGGAGACAACCATTGATGAAACTCGGTCTCCCTCTACAGAGCTAACCGTCCACAATTCCTCAGCGGTGTCTCACATTTCCCCTACATTTCAAAGTAAACATTTGACCGCCTGATGGCCTTGAGCTCTGCTGCCAGCATAGTAAGGAGGTGTGTGGGATTCCTTGGGCACAGTTACAAGGAAGGGTGGCCTGACCACACAGTGTTTGGGCTGAGGTGCAGGAACAACACGAGGTTGATGAGGCAGAAGCAGTGGAGGAACTTGTACATACAGAGGAAGGATTTAAACACACAACTTGTGGGGACGGAAAGACTTGTACAGCAGACACTTCTCCATCTATCACCATAGTTACCCAGTGCCCAGTCAGCGACATGTAACGCCCCTGTCCATGCTTACTGTTCTAAGTGTCTGTGGTGAAATGCACCCTGTCACACACAGAGTTTCTCAAGGAAGCAGTGATGTTGTGTGCGACCTGCTGTGGTAGTGCGGGCACCCCTTTCTTGGAAAAGGAGTGGCAAATGGCCATCAGCTCTTGGGGCACTGCAATGGGCATAAGGTCTCAAAAATCCTCGGTGACAAAAGGGTGTAAAGGCAGCCTTTCTGTAGCTAACAAGTTTGAGATGCCGAAACTAAACCTCTTAGGCATGTCATGCACTTTGAAAATCATGTAAAAACAGAGAGGGGACTCCAATCACAGTCTCCCTCGTTGCCACTAATTGGGCCACACACACCTCACTTGACTGGCATCAGTTGATCCCCCTTTTCAAAATGAAAGAGATGCTTTGCATGAAGGACTCTCAAAAATACGCGTGCCTTTTGCCTCCCCTGGCTGACCCAGGGGAAGAAAAGTCCTCTGAGAGCCATGACATGTTCATCTTGGTTCTTTTAGAAACACAGCGAGGGGACTCCAACCACAGTCTCCCTCGTTGCCACTAATTGGGCCACACACACCCCACTTGACTGGCATCAGTTGATCCCCCTTTTCAAAATGAAAGAGATGCTTTGCATGAAGCACTCTCAAAAGTACGCGTGCCTTTCGCCTCCCCTGGCTGACCCAGGGGAAGAAAAGTCCTCTGAGAGCCATGACTTGTTCATCTTGGTTCTTTTAGAAACACAGCGAGGAGACTCCAACCACAGTCTCCCTCGTTGCCACTAATTGGGCCACACACACCCCACTTGACTGGCATCAGTTGATCCCCCTTTTCAAAATGAAAGAGATGCTTTGCATGAAGCACTCTCGAAAATACGCGTCCCTTTCGCCTCCCCTGGCTGACCCAGGGGAAGAAAAGTCCTCTGAGAGCCATGTCCACATTGTCAGTGGACAGACACGTGTGCTTATCTGCCAGCAGACCCCCAGCAGCACTGAAGACAGGTTCCGAGAGATCGCTGGCTGCAGGACACGACAAGATCCCCAAGGCGTACGTGGCAAGATCAGGCAATTTATCCAGATTGGAAGCCTAAAATGAGCAGGGCTCAAGTTGCACAGTAATGGCATCGATGTTTCCTTGCATATACTCATGTATCTGTGTCTCCTCCTCTTTTTCCTTGTCCAGCTCTTTTGTTTTCGTATGAGTATATGTCCTTGTCACTTTCCCATGTGTTTGTGTTGTGTTGTGAGTTGTTTATCACCTTTTGGACACCTTTGAGGGTGTTTTTATGTGTTTGTGATTGCCTGTCATTGTTTCCTATGCGGTTCGAGTTCGGTTCATCGAACGTTCGACGAACTGAACTCGAACGGGACCTTCGTTTGACGAACCGAACTCGAGCCGAACCACGGCCGGTTCGCTCATCTCTAGTCTCTTTGCCCATCTGTCTCTTTGTCCGTCTGTCTCTTTGTCCATATGTCTCTTTGCAGGGCTGTCTCTTTCCAGGGCTGTCTTTTTCCCAGTCTGTCTCTTTGCCTGTCTCTTTGCCCGTCTGTCTCTGTCTGTGTCTCTGTCTGTCTGTCTCTTTCTGTCTCTCTATCCATCTCTCCACTGACATCATATTACCTCACACATAAGCTTCTTATACTAAGGGGTACTTTGCACGTTGCAACATCGCTACTGCGATATCGTCGGGGTCAAATCGAAAGTGACGCACATCCGGCACCGGTAACAATGTCGCAACGTGTAAAGCCTAGGATAGAAGATTAACGAGCGTGAAACAGTCAAAAATCGGTGATCTGTGTCACGTCGTTCATTTCCATAATTTCTCTGCAGCGACATGTACGATGTTGTTCCTTGTTCCTGCGGCAGCACACATCGCTGTGTATGAAGCCGCAGGAGCGAGGAACTTCTCCTTACCTGCGTCTCGCCTGCAATGAGGAAGGAAGGAGGTGGGCGGGATGTTTACGTCCCGCTCATCTCCGCCCCTCCGCTTCTATTGGCTGCCTGCCGTGTGACGTCGATGTGACGCTGCACGACCCGCCCCCTTAGGAAGGAGGCAGGTCGCCGGCCAGAGCGACGTTGCAGGGCAGGTAAGTGCGTGTGAAGCTACCGTAGCGATAATGTTCGCTACGGCAGCTATCACAAGAGATCACATCTGCGATGGCGGCGGGGACTATCGCGCTCGGCATTGCTAGCATCGGCTAGCGATGTCGCAGCGTGCAAAGTACCCCTAACAGTCTATTTTGTTCCTATAGCAACCACTGACAGTTGCTGTTAATAGCCTGTAGCTACCACCTCCATTCAGTTTAATAGAGGCAGGATTTTGGAGAGTAACTTGAAAGTGCGGGGTTAAATTTTTCCGTAAAAACATAGTCTATGACGTTCTCTGAGTCATATGAGGTGTCTGTGCAAAATTTCGTGATTGTAAATGCAACGGTGCAAATTCCTTTAGCGGACATACATACACACATACACTGAGCTTTATATATTAGATTCACATGTGTCCTGTTTTCTTGGAGTAGTGTCATTTGAGGAGTACCTTTTTGTATCCATGTGCTTACGTGAGGGAGGGGTGTTTCTTGACCATATATGGGGTATCCCCTATGTTGTTTTTAAATTGTTTTAGGTTTTCACTCTTGTTCAAGAAAGCTATGTGGTTTTATATATCAATTATCATTGTGGAGTGCTCTTACCTTACTGGACTTTTTGCTTTTCTTTGAAGACTATGCAGTCACACTTCACCAACCGGTAACACCCAGTTGACAATTATTCATAAAAGTACTTGAAAAATAGTAGAACAAAGCACAGAGTTCTATAAAAACAAGACTGATTATTTCACAGAGAATGAGACAATTTTCTAAAACAGACATCAGAAGTCCTGACATTGTTTCATTCTTTGTACCAATTTAAAATGAGTGACATCTAGCTGCAAATAAATATTTGCAAACTTATATCTTTTTATTTTTTTTATTGAAAATCCCTAATGTGTTATATAAATATCTATTGAGAATGCTTTCATAGTGACATTAAAGATTTACTGTAGCGATTCCTCTATTTCTATGTGTTGCTATCAAATGAAATGTTATAGATTTCAGAAATGTGGAAAAATTTAATTCTAAGATAGATCATGATTTTATAGGATTGGAAGCTTCATGGAAAGAGTCACACTTAAGCAGCAGTAATATATTTCAAGTCATGTCTCCATGGTCGTAAAACTGATGTGCTATATAGAATATTGCTGACAAAAGACTGAGGACCAAGGTTGTGTCTCACCTTTAGAGATGTTCATTTATTGTTAACAATTTATAACTAAATAATAAATATTTATTTGTAAATAAAAAAGTAACAGTGATTTCATGAGTGTTAACTACCTATTCAGAGCACTTATGATGTGTCAGATTGGCAGTGTTTTAGATGTGAATTGTGGAGGTCCAGATATTGACATAGAGGTCCAGAAGTATGAAATTGAGGTCAGGCTGTTAGTGTTTCAGTGATGTATGGACTTGTAGCGCCGAACGCGGCAGGTGTTTTAACCTACTCGTTGCCGGGCCGGGGGTGCAGATCTTCTGCGATGTCACAGGGTGGCCTGGCCCGGTTCCGTTGCCTCGAGGTGTACAGGAAGGAGGGTTGTAGAGTGGTAGGGAGGATGGAGGTGGTAGTTGGAGGTTAGGAAACTCTTTTAAGGTCGTGACGCCACATGTGGTACGCGGCCAGGGATGGGGGCCGCCGCTGCAGGGTCTCTCACCGGGGCAGATGTCGGGTGCAGCCGGGATGGTGTTGCTCCCCACAGGCACAGGCGGAGCGGGATTACCCTGGGGAGGAAGACGGGAGTGGTAGTAGTCCCCGTTGGCGCCAAGGCGCTAGGCGACGGCGCTGGTGGAGGAGAGGCAGAGACAGGGGCTGCGGTACCAGGTCTTTTTACTCACAGGTAGTTTAATTGCTGTCCCAGAGTACTGATCTCCGCCACGATGGGCTCCAGCAAATCCCGGATCTGTAAAAGGTCAAGTCCGGTGTGTGTGTCAGCCTGTGAGCGCTTTCCTCCTTTGATGCGCTAAGTATCGGACCCCCGTGGCTGGCGTGAAGCACTTAAGGGTTCTGGTGTCAGTAAAGTGTCCTGTTCTGTATGCTGATAGCGCTGTTCCATTATGGGGCCAGTCCTCAACCTATATGCTAATTGCTGCAGACTCAGTGGGATGGGTCCGGTGTCTGTTCTAGCCGTACCCTGCGACCCTTGCAGAGTTGGTAGATAAGGTGAAGTATATCTGCTCTAGGATTCTGTATCCCGACAGCGCCGCTCCTGTGGAAGCAGCCTCCTGCTTCTCCCCAGCAACCGTGTTGAACGCCCTGGCCTCTCACAAGTAATGATGTCTCACTAACTTCTGACTTCTCACAGCTTATGAGAAATTCTGGGCTGCCACTCACTGGCAGCAACCTATGGAGGCTATTCTGAGAACGTTCTCACAACGCAGCTCCATTGGAATAGATGGGCATTGTGGGACAATACTCCATTGGATTAAGTTAGAATTGAACCTGTGGAGAGCTACAGAAAGACTTGGTATTTTTCGGACTATAAGACGCACCCTTGTTTTAGAGGAGGAAAAAATAGAAAAAAATAAAATTAAAGTAAAAGAATGTGGTCATGACACACTGTTATTTTACTGCTGACAGTGTTACTGAGGTAATAATATCCCCAAATTCTGTCCTCATATCCTCCATTCTGGGTACCTTCCAGGTATATATGGCCCCCATCGTGGAATATGTATGTTCCCCATCATTATGTGTGTGATCCTCCAATCTGGATTGTGTGTGTATATAGTTATAGAGTGTGTGTGTGTGTGTGTGTGTATATAGTTATATAGTGTGTGTGTGTGTGTGTGTGTGTATGTGTGTGTAAATATATGATCCAACCCCATCCAGGCGTACAGTAATGCCTATACTATATTATTTATTGCCTTACTTTTACTGATGTGATGCTCACCATGCTTCAGTTTGGTCCTGGCATTACAAACAAAGTCTCTGGTATCTCAAGGACCTGCAGTGATGTAATGAAGAGGCAGGGCACTGTGCTGTTCTGTGCTGCTCTGGCCCACCCCTCTGCATCACATCACTGTAGGTCCTTGTCAGCTACGGGAGACTGTTTCTAGTGCAGAGGCAGGAGCAAAGTGAAAGTAATTTGAGCCCTCAGCACAGAGACTGCGGCTGTGCTGTGAAGGTATGCCGTGCTCTGGCCCGGACACTGCAGTGATCTTCACTTTCCCCGGGCCAGACATAACTGCAGCGTCTCCCTGCTCCTGCCTCCTACACAGCGGACACACAGTCTCCCCAGCCGCTGCAGGATACCGGCGTCTGGAGCTCCCACGTGTGACCGCTGTTTACATTAAACAAGTATTCATTAGCTGCTCCTCACACCCGCTGACTGCAGAGAGAGGTGGGCGGGGAGCAGCTAATGAATATTCACTGACTTTAAGCAGCGGGTACACGTGGTTTCTCCAGCAGCCGGCATCCTGCAGCAGCGACCCTCCCTGCCTCCTGTGATCCCACTGCATAGCGCTGACTCCCCACAGCTCCCTACCCCGCAGCTTCAGACCATAAGACGCACCCCACACTTTCCTCCCAAATTTGGAGGAAAAAAAGTGCGTCTTATGGTCCGAAAAATACGGTAAGTACAATTGTTTAAAAGAAGAAAATAAGTAATGCATTTGCCCTCCACGTCTGAAGTGACAGCATGAGGGCAAAGAACATGTCTGCATGCTGTGTGAGTCAGGCCGAGAATGAGCTGCGTGATGAGTGGTGACGTCACTCAGGTTATTTGCAGTTACAGCTGGAGGTTCCCACAGTGAGTTCACAGACCTGCATCTCCTAGCAGAATACCACATTTTTTTACCAAGAGGTGCATATTTGGTGCTGAAATTTTTACACAATATTTCTGCAACCAATCTACTCTTCCTGGTAAAAATACACATCAAAACATCATGCAGTTTATAACATAATAACATACTGTACATGCTCTAATTCCTCTATCCCTTCTACCACCATTTTTAAGCTCCTGATTCAGGTCCCCATAGACTTATATGGGGACTGGCATCTAGCCAGATATCCGAGATCAATCTGGGCCCGAACTGTTTTTGATTTTTTTTTAAACCCAGTTGAACCCGCCTATCCCGGGTGTCTGTATGTCGGTCCATCACTATTTGCAACTGATCCTATAAGAAAAAATGGATTAGTTATAAATGCAAGTAAAATGGATGGCTAAATAGCAATCCTCTAATGGCTCCATCCTCCGTAGACTCCCATGTTAAGAAACGGAGGGAAGACATCAGTTATTTAGCAACAAACAAAAAATTGTGCTTGCACAACTTTTTTTCCAGATGGATCTCTGCATAATCCGTTCTAACAGATGATTACGGGACAGATGTAACTCAGTTGTCTGAATCTCACAATTTTTCCCTTGTTAACATTAATCAAGTCCCTACACTTAGACTGGGGTCACCAGAGTGTTGATTTTCTCATGCAAGAGAAATGAATCGATTATATCAATGACACTCCGGTCCAAGTTTCATCAGAGTGTCAGCTTACTCTCTTGTATGATATAATCATAGCACATTGTCAGGAGAAGATGGAGAACAACATTTCTCTATCTTCTCAATTCTGTGAATCTGTGGAAATCAGACTGCACTTGGATGTCATATGAGGGCAGCTCATTAACTTCAACGGTCTCATAGACTTGAATGGGGGCACACAATCCAATATGCGCAGTACAGCGCAACAGGCTGCAATTTTTTTCTTATGCCGAATTGGCGTATATGACTCTGAATTGCATTGCCTCATAGAATAACATTGGTCCAAGTGCTATCCAATAAAACATTGGATCACTCTTGTCTGATCGATCTATGTATTTGTATGAGCGAGCCTTTTATTCTGCTTTCAACAAATCTACTTCAAAAACTCACTCTTCTCCTGCTCCCCAATAAACCTCACCCATTGAAAATGCCATTGCAACTGGATAATTAATGTTAGTCAACTCATGTGTGAGCGGTTTTAATAATATGGCTGACTCATGATTTATAAAGTTATGGAATATTCCAATTACTTTGTGTTTTAGTGATTTCTATTACCTTTTTTTTAAGTGAGAACAACTTATTCATGACTATTCTCTTTCAGAGGAATGAAACAGAGATGGAGAATTTGGGTTGAAGAGGGGAATATACACTGTGATAGTTGCTGACCTGTTGGGTGGAGATTGATTCTTAAATCCAGAAACCTTTAAAAATATTACAATGTTGTTCATTTTAGTACAATCATGCAAGATAATTTCTTGTCTATTTATTTGTGAACATAGTATCATTTGGGTTATGTTTCTCGTAACAAGTTGATTTCTTCCAGTAATCTCAATTCCAGCTAATGCATTTTGTACTTCATGTTTTATGACATTGGAGTATCATAAATCCCACATAGCATTTAAAACAGTATGGTACAAGAAAAGTGGTCGTGAGTCAAATTGGACAACCAGAGATTTATAAGGGTAATCTACTTCTGCCAACAATTTAACAGCTCATACTTTATATAGATCAAAAATAACTACTGCCACCATCAGAAAAAAATGCAAGTGTACTGTATTTCTGGGTGTACCAAGGTGACTTTGGATGAGTATAGACAATGTGACAATAACTCTTAAGATCAAAAGTTCCAGGACAAGTTTGTCCCAGAATATAGCATTTCAGGAACACATAAAAGTAAAAATATGGGAACCTAAAAAAACAGGGCTTAAAAATGCCATGAGCCCCTTTGACCATGTTTAAAAAGGGAATCTGTGAGGTGATTTTCTAGAACAATACTAATGGTATCCTGAAATATTGCTTGGGCAGCCCTTTCAGGATCAGTAACTTTTATTGCTGTAGCTTCTCTGGTTTTCTTGCTGTAAACTTTGAAAAGTTCAGCATCGGTGCACTGACTTGTCAATCGTATGTAAATCCAAATTAAGTGTGCTCTGCTCCCCACTTCCATAATCCCGCTCACCTCTCGGTGCCGTCATCAGTAATAGTGAAAATCTTCACTGTCATTTACTCATTTACTGTCACTGCTGAGATGTGCGCGAATTATGGGCATGGGGAGCAGTGCATATTTAGTTTAGATTTACATACATTTAACTAGCCAGCATGCAACGGTGAATTCTCCAGAGTTTATAGCAAGATAACCGGAGAAGGTAGAGCAAAAATAGTTACTGATCCTGAAAGGGCTGCCCAAGCTGTATTTCAGGACACCATTAGCATTGTACTAGAATATCACCTGACAGATTCCCTTTAATGATTGAAAGGACTAGCAAATGATCTCACATATGGTGCTCCAACATATGCTCCTTCTAAGGAAACTATCATTAGAAGATGACTTATTGATTACATAAGGTTTTTGTATTAAATGTATTATTTAGGGGCAGGTGGAGCATTATTTTTTATACATATCACAATCTGTAATAAAAAAATTAGAAATAACAAATTCCACACTAGCCACTAAGTTTTTTCTTTTTTTACTCTAATTTACTGTTGTCCCTGGAAACAACACATGAACATAGGCTCAAACCCTGACCCAATCTTTTGTACTGAAATATCTAATGAGCTAGTGAAAATGACATTACGAAATGAGCTGTATCATCACTTGTAAGAATAGAGGAAAATGTGTTCAACTCACCTTCTCGGAAGTAAAAATGCAAAAGATGTCATGACTGATGGTCGGTAGATGGTGCATGGCAATGGATCTGGTAAGGAAAAGGAGAAAAGGAAAGTCTAGCACTAGTTTTCAAATCTGAATCCATTTTTTCATAAGATTAAAATCCAATATGATAAAAAAAGTCCGTGTAGAAATGAGTAGGTTTATGAGTCATGAGGTTACTTCTTTCAACTCACATGTTTTTTATCATATTAGATTTTAATCTTATGAAACAAAGATACATTGTACATGTAGGATCCTTTGTCATCAGCTTTCTATAGAGGTGTTACCTGTCATTGTAACCCTGCCTTTGATGGTAAGAATCCTTAATATACTCTTCCTGCAAGGACAAGGAATTAGAAATCTTAAAAAGCCCCAGTGGCTAATATGAAAAATGGAGGCTTACTAATTTTATATATGTATAGTAGTACAAAATCCTAATTCAATGGGAAATGGGTGTTTTTCTGATGATTGTTTCCTTTTGGTAACAGCGCAATTTTATATTTTTGCACTTTCATGCTTTCCTTTACTTCGTTCAAGATCCATAATGTTTGTATTTTTCCATGAACGGAGCTATATGAGGGCTTTTTTTCTGTTGGACAAGTTGTAGTTTTAAAAGACACCATTAATTTTCCCATATAATATACCGTAAAACGGGGAAAATGTCTAAGCGGGGTGAAATTGTGAAAAAATGCAATTTTGTCATGGTTTCTGGTTTTGTTTTTTTCTTTCATTCTTTTTCTAGTAAACCGCATAGCATGGTTCTCCAAGACAGTACTACGGTATTATAGGGATACCAAACTTGCATAGATTTTTGATTAAGTGGTGAAAACAATAAGATTTCATAGTTTATGTCATCATTTTTTAAGCCCCATCATTTTTTTTAAATTTTTTACTGATTTATCTGTTTTATTTGCTTGTTTTATTTGCTTGTTTTATTTGTGTGTGGCAGGCTGACAGCTTCATTACTACTAATTTGGGATGCATAGAACATGTTGATCAATTTTTATTGCATTTTTTTTAGATAGGAATGGTAACTCAAAAAAAAACCTGCATTTCTTCTATTTCCATTTTATTTTTCATTATGGATGTTACCATATGAGTTCATGGGAATTTGTCACCAAGTTTTTGCTAAATCATCTGAAAGCAACATAATGTAAGTAAAGAGATTCCAATGATATATCACTTAGTTTACTGAGTGCAGCAGTTGTGTTCAATCAGAATTCTTAGATGTAGCATGTAGCTGAGCTCAGAAAGGTAACCCCACCCACATCACAGCTTTCTGTATATTGAGAGTGAACTGCTTATCATGGTCAGACGACTTAGCACGAGGCAGCTAGTCACAGCAATGATAATTTTCTAGTGATAAAACAACAGTACACTGCATAATAAATTACACATTCCTGAAATGTGTGTTTCAGCCCCTATTTCCTGTTGTATAAAGATGACAGATTCTCATTAATCAATTTTATACATCGGAAATTTATGTAAAAGCAATGACAAATATGTAATTTTTTTTATTTCTTTATTTTAAATGAGGAAAAAAGGGATGATTTTAATTTTCATATATTTTTTATTTTTCTCACTTTTTTTAGTCCCCATAGGTACTTGATCCTGTGATCCTTCGATCGCATAAACTATATATTGTAATAACACAGAGCTTCACAAAAGTACCAAGATGGCAGCAATTGCTGGTTTTCAGCATGTCCCCAGCTGCCATCATAACCCATTGATACCACATGATCATGTAATGGGAGTCAATGAGTGCAAACACCAGCGAGTGTTAGATTTAACGTCACTGCAAAGACTAAAGGGTGCTTTACACGCTGCGACATCGCTAGCGATTGCTAGCAATGTCGCGAGCGATAGCACCCGCCCCCATCGTTGGTGCGATACGTGGAGATCGCTGCCATAGCGAACATTATCGCTATGGCAGCGTCACATGCACATACCTTGTCAGCGACGTCACTGTGACCGCCAAACAATCCCTCCTTCAAGGGGGAGGTGCGTTCGGCATCATAGCGACGTCACTGCGGCGTCACTAAGCAGCCGCCCAGTAGCAGAGGAGGGGTGGAGATGAGCGGGACGTAACATCCCGCCCACCTCCTTCCTTCCTAAGTCATTGCCGGTGGATGGAGGTAAGGAGATGTTTGTCGTCCCAGCGGTGTCACACATAGCGATGTGTGATGCCGCAGGAACGACGAACAACATCATACCTGTGGCATCAGCGATATTAAGGAAATGAACGATGTGTCAACGATCCTCATTTTTTGAATGATTTTGCGATCGTTGATCGTCGCTCTTTGGTGTCACATGCTGCGATGTCGCTACCAGCGCTGGATGTGTGTCACTAACGACGTGACCCCGACGAAATATCGGTAGCAATGTTGCAGCGTATAAAGCACCCTTTAGGTATCAAACACAGCGATGTGTCCTGCCCAGCAGGACATCACCTTTGAAGAAAATAATCCGGACCCTTCAGCAATGACTAGCAATCTCACAGCAGGGGCCTGATCGCTGGTAGGTGTCACACTTAACGAGATTGCTGCTGCGTCACAGAAACGGTGACGCAACAATGATCTCGTTAGCGATCTCATTAGCGATCTCGTTAGCGATCTCGTTGTGTGTGACAGGGGGCTTTACAGTAGTGACCAGTGCTAAGCTCTGACCTCTACTGTTAACCACAGATAGCAATATAGGTGACATTTACCATGTGTGGAGAAAGCTTAGCTCCTGAGCCCTCTACACATGTGATCAACCTTGCAATGACATACCTTTACTATGTCACTATTTCACTATTTAAAGGGAACCTAATTTATAAGACTATGTAGCCCTTTAAATTGTAAGCCATTAATCTAATTTTGACCCCTAAAGTGCTGTTTAAGCAGCTTGAAATCACATTTTGAAGTTCAGTATATATCAGTCTAGAAGTGAAGTGTGACGTAATGATGCACTTGCGGTTATTCAGCCGCATGCTATATTCTTTGATTAGCACCACCGGTTGATGGCCATGTTTCACAGCAAATATCCTATTAATTAACCAAAGGAGGGTAATACTAATTAGCAAAAACCTCCTGAGCCTGAGAAACTGATAGAGAAACATCAAACCCCCATGCACTTATAAACATAAGCATACAAAACTTATTTCTTGCTTTGTGACCTTAAAGGTATTAATGATCTTACCTTTTAAAGGACTTGCTTTATAGTTGTTAATGCTGAAAGGGATATATTACCACACTTCAGATTTTCTAAAAGAAAATAATCCACTACCTGAAAATCCACCCATGACATACTGTAACATCTAAGAAGCTGATAATCTAGTCCTGCAATAAGAGCATAATCACCTCTCAATTTATAATGCCTTCCTTATGGGAAGAAGACTGGACCTTGATTTAATGGTTATCAATTGCATAGAATAGACTAGTTAAACAAGAGCAACAAATCCGCTTGGACTGTTAATTTGATGGTTTTAGCAAGTAACACCAAAAAGGTTTTCAAAATTGAGGGATTTGAGGCCCAGAATTTAAAACATATTAGGTCAGGTTGGCAATAATGTACATATGTACTTTACATTTTTATCCAGTTGCTTCAGTAAAGAGAATAGTGTATTTATTGAGGTATATAAGACCTGGAATTAAACGCTACACAAATGTTATCCTATGTTCATATTATCACTTAAAAAAATTGTTCTCTAGCCGCCTGGAGTCCCTTAAACTACATTCTAAGCCAAACACCACAGTTGATTAATACTAATTCGATAGTTAAAACTGTCCAACTCTAACATTCCTATAAGTGTAAAGTATTTCGGTTTTGCACTAGTAACAATTTAGCAAGTTATGTAACTATGGGACCAACTCGTTAAAGCATGTACATCAGAAAACTGGCGTAAAAATAAAAATTGCTATGTAAAATAGGGAGTTGTACAAAAATGTTGTGTTTGTTGACTTTTTTTTACACAGTTTAATTCAACTGTATCAAAATGGGTCGACCTGGAGCAGAGCCTTAGATGGGGATGTGGCCACATCCACCCGTCAGAGTCATCAAAAATGCCAGCGCTTTGTATGCAGGAAATGCTACTCCATTGCTTGACTTGAGCAGCATTTCCAGCACAGTCCACAGAGGCACATGCCATTTAGTAGAGGCGCCAAATACATTAAGTGGCATGAGCCGCATAATGAATTTGGCTCCTTCTATTTCAGCAAGACTAGCATAACGCAATTGTTAAGCGGGCTTTACACGCTACGATATCGTTAATGAATTATCGTCTGGGTCACATTGTTTGTGACACACATCCGGTGTCATTAACGATATCATAGTGTGTAACAGTTATGTGCGACCTAAAACGATCGCAAAAGCAGCATAAATTGTTTGCGGTGGAGAGGGCGTCCTAAAACAAAAAATCGTTTACCTCTCATTAGATGTTGTTCCTTGTTCCTGCGGCAGCACACATCGCTATGTGTGATACCGCAGGAGCGAGGAACATCTCATTACCTGCCTCCACTGGCTATGCGGAAGGAAGGAGGTGGGCGGGATGTTTACGTCCTGCTCATCTCCGCCCCTCCGCTTCTATTGGATGGCTGCCGTTGCAGGACAGGTAAGTCCGTGTGACGGGGGTAAGCGAAGTTTTGCGCGACGGGCAGCGATTTGGCCGTGTCGCACAACCGACAGGGGCGGGTACGATCACTTGCCATCTCGCTAGTGAGATCTCAGCGTGTAAAGCCCGCTTTAGAGTTGGCCTCTAAATCTTTCAACTCTGTCTAATGCAGCCCTTGCATTTTACATATTTCTCTGTACTTGCTGGAAACTTTGAGCCTTATTAGAATTCCTAGCACGAATGTAAAGAATTGTTTGAGAAATAAGACTTCAGAGCACATTGACATAATGCTTAATGTAATGGTGTATGGTACAGTATATAGCAACAAATATAAAATTAATATTTCACAGATGATCGCAACTGTACCATAATATCTTTCCCAACGTATGGCACTGCAAATGTATTAAAATAATCCTCCTAACCTAAAATATTTGCAGTCACAATCACAACTCATTGGAGAGGAATCTTTAACCTGTGATGGAAAAATGAAAGCCTCTATAATCCGCAACAAGGGGAAATGATAAGCTTAGGTTTCTTTGCTGGTCTATACTTTCCTACCTTAGCAGCAACTGGTAAATCATTCTATGTGTAGAAGAGACAAAAATACTTAATTGGCACCTTTCTTGAGACACAATCAATTCTAAGAACTTCCAAAAAAGACAAAGATCCTCGCTTTGTAGAAAAAGATCTTATGTTATGATGATTGGACTATATTAAGCATTGTAGATCTATGCCAATATAACAAAGTTAGTTAGTACAGTTTCAAAAAGGCAGACGTCTGTTACGGTCAATGAAAGACAGGGTAGAATAGGGAAGAAATAGTGATAAATTATAGAACTTTTTTTTTCACTTATTTATCCAGAAAAAGAAAAAAATCTATAGGGTATGGGACAATTTGCCCCTAAATGGGTTGTCCACTACTCAGACAACCCCTTCTCAATTACTATACCCCCCACATAAAATAAAAACAGGCTGTACTCACCTTCAGTGCCGATGTAAACATTGACTCATGGGGCTTGAGTAATATTTTTGACATGGTCAATAATGGTTACTTCACTCTCACTTAAATCCGACCAAATTTATCCCTAGCAAAAGTCGGAGAGTAAGTGCAGTTCTGACTTACTCCATATCTTAGTTTCATCCAATGAAAGTGAGAGTTAAGTGCAACTGCTGCATAGCTCATTTTGTACAATAACGCTATGAGATCCTTGGTGACATAGTACTAGCATCACTGGAATGGTGACATCACCAACGGTTACAGGCTGATTTTATTTTACAATGACAAGCAAAAGGGTAACAATGTTTTGAAGATTTGCCTTTCAGTCTCTATATCTCACCATTCACTACATCTTTGAGCATGAGACTACCTTTATTTTATAGATAATAATCTTGGTTATCTCTTATATAAATTTGAACATCAACTATTTAGCATATGATTAGTTATACAGATTCTTGCTATGTCACTGACTTTTTACTGTTTTGCTTCTGGTGATTGAAAAATCTTTTTCTTCTTTTATACTACAAATTACAACCTGCTCTCACATTTCCTAATAGCTCAGGGTTTTATTAGGTTGATTTCCAAGTGAAAGGTCACTGGATTGTATCGAGGAGCAGACAGGAAG
This sequence comes from Anomaloglossus baeobatrachus, assembly GCF_048569485.1. Classification (NCBI taxonomy): domain Eukaryota; kingdom Metazoa; phylum Chordata; class Amphibia; order Anura; family Aromobatidae; genus Anomaloglossus; species Anomaloglossus baeobatrachus. Next base: position 139,090,111 of record NC_134358.1, read on the forward strand.
AAGATTTCTCAAGAAAAGAGAAATGACTCACCTATGGGGCCTCAGGGCTACTCGTCACTGGGCCAGTGGTATTTGGGGGTTGCTGTGAATTGCCTGACCCGGCTCCATGGCCGCATTGGTGTCAATTAAAGGTGCAAGGTGACCAGTATAGGGGATGATGGGGGTTTGCTTTTCAGTGCCATCCATGGTATGCGGCCAATGATCAGCCACCGCTGCGAGATGTTGCTCTCCTCTGTAGCAGATGATAACGCAACTCAGATGGTCTTGCTCCCAACAGGCAGAGCTAGGCCCCCAGGGAGGACGATGGTGGGGGGTAACGGCTATTGGCGCTGGCAATGGCGGAATGAGACCAGGATTGCAGACAAAGTTCTTTTACTCACTGTCGTCACTTGGCGTGCCAGTTTCCGCCGTGATGGGCCCCAGCTGATCCCAGATGATTCGGAGGGCACAACTGGTGTTTTGAAGCTGTGAGACCTTCCTTCCTTGGTCTCTGTAGTGTGGATCCCCGTGGCGTAAAGCTACTTAGGGACCCCAGTGTCCTTGGGTTTAGTTTCCGTCCCATCTGCAGGCAGTGCAAATCAAATGTGGGGCCAACTGTGGTCTTGACTCCTGACTCTATATGCTGCTGTGCCCTGGGACCTTTGTGGTGGGCAATGGGACATAAAATCCCCCTTCACTGCAGATTCTGATGGTGCAACATGTAGTGTACACCACCCTAGGGCTCTGCACCCTGACTGTGCCAGTCCTGAAGGGGCTCTTAGGCTCACCTCTCGACTACCGTATTGCTCCTCTGTCTCTCCAGCTCACCCGGTAAACTCCTGCTTCTTCCAGTCTGTCCGGCCCTAACTAAGGAAGCTCTGAAGCACTCTCTTCAGTGGCCATGTATCTGCGAGTCCCTGGATGTTATGGTACTCTTGTCCTTCCCTCTTCAAGGAGGCGTTAAAGCACTCTCCTCAGCTGTTTTTTTCTCAGGAAGCTCCCAAGCACTCTCCTCAGCGACCGTCTTGTTCCAGTTCCCAGACTGTTCTGAGATAATAGTCTGTGTGTTCTCTAACTTCCCTCATGCTGCCCCCACCTTCCTGATGACTCACTAGTGCTGGGGAAGATCCGTTGCTATGATGACCACCTCTAGTCCGGTTCCAGTGGGAAAGCACCTAAGCTGTGTGTTGTGTAAGGGATGAACACCAGTGGTTAACCTCTTCCTTACCCATGATGAGTACAGCACCTTAAGTCAGATGCAATACCCTGTGGCGACTGAAGCCTCAGGGGCGCCACAGAAACAGCATCATCCAGCTCACCGATAGTGGCCTCTCAGCCTAGAATATTGTCAAATTGCATCATATGACAATGACAGTTGTAACAATACAAAATGAAGCCTGTCCATCTATTCAAAAGCCAAGAGGTGGATGTTCAGGCAAAATATCAGGGTCAACAATTTGGCTCCTCACAAGGTCTATCAGTTTAGGAACAACAAACATGACAGTGTAGGTAACTCATGTGCTTCATAATAGTGAGATCACAGACATCCGTGCAGGCACAGCGCAACGCACTTTACACAAGTCTGGAATGGTGGCTCAAAAAGGTGACGAAGCCTAAACTTCAATATCACCATAAGAAGCATTGGCTTGAGTTTACAAAGAAATACAAAAAGTGGACAGTAGACATTTGGAAATGAGTGATTTGGAGCAATAAGACGACAGTCAATAGACTAGGCTCTGATGTGTGCAAAAGGGTCGGGAAGAAACAAGGGAAAAGGGGGCTAACAGATCAAAAAATTGAAGGAACTGTCAAGTTCAGTGGACAAAGCATGATGATATGAGGTTGTTTCCAAGCCAAAGGCATTGGAAACTTTACCAGTATTGATGGTGGTCTCATTGTTGAGCTATATATGAGAATCCTATAAGATGAGTTGCTTCGTACACTCGAGTGATTACACTATGATAGCTTAGGACGTACCAGTACGGACCGCGGTCATTAAGGGGTTAAGAGAAATAAACACTTGAAATAGATCACTCTGTGTGTAATGACTCTATATAATAGACGTGTTTCCCTGTTTGTATCGAATTACTGAAAAAAATTAACTTTTTCATGATATTCTAATTTATTGAGATGCACTTATATGTTTCTCAAATTCCAAATTTTCGCAGATCTAATCATTACACCGTGTGTAGAATTATTAGGCAAATGAGTATTTTGATCACATGATACTTTTTATACATGTTGTCCTACTCCAAACTGTATAGGCTTGAGAGCCAGCTACCAATTAAGTAAATCAGGTGATGTGTATCGCTGTAATTAGGAGGGGTGTGGTGTAATGAAATCAACACGCTATATAAGGTGTGCTTAATTATTAGGCAACTTCCTTTCCTTTGGCAAAATGGGTCAGAAGAGAGATTTGACGGGCTCTGAAAAGTCCAAAAGTGTGAGATGTCTTGCAGAGGGATGCAGCAGTCTTGAAATTACCAAACGTTTGAAGTGTGATCACTGAACAATCAAGCATTTCATGGCAAATAGCTAACAGGGTCGCAAGAAGCATGTTGGGCAAAAAAGGCGCAAAATAACTGCCCATGAATTGAGGAAAATCAAGTGTGAAGCTGCCAAGATTCTATTTGCCACCAGGTAAGCCCTATTTCAGAGCTGCAACGTTACTGGAGTATCAAAAAGCACAAGGTGTGCCATACTCAGGGACATAGCCAAGGTAAGGGAGGCTGAAAAACGACCACCTTTGAACAAAAAACATAAGATAAAACGTCAAGACTGGGCCAAGAAATATTTTAAGACTGATTTTTCAAAGGTTTTATGGACTCATAAAATTAGAGTGACTCTTGATGGGCCAGATGGATGGGCCAGAGGCTGGATCAGTAAAGGACAGAGAGCTTCACTCTGACACAGACGCTAGCAAGGTGGAAGTGGGGTACTGGTATGGGCTGGTATCATCAAAGATGAATGTCTGGGTTCTTTTTGGGTTGAGGATGTAGTGAAGCTCAACTCCCAGACCTACTGCCAGTTTCTGGAAGACAACTTCTTCAAGCAGTGGTACAGGAAGAAGTTGGTATTGTTCATGAAAAACATGATTTTCTTGCAGGACAATGCTCCTTCACATGCATAGCTACATAGTTACTTAGGTTGAAAAAAGACCTAGGTCCATCTAGTTCAACCTTCCTCCACCAGTTCTACATTTGGTCACTAAGTCATTTATAACCAACAATGTTGTGTGTACTGAGGAAATCATCCAGCCCTTTTTTAAAAGCTGTTATAGTTATAGCTGTTATAGTATCTGCCATCTTGTGGTAGGGCATTCCACAGTCTGACTGCTCTAACTGTAAAGAACCCTTTCTTATTTAGCTGTCGGAATCGCTTTTCTTCCACTTGCAGTGTATGCCCCCTGGTCCTTAGTATTGTCTTTGGAAGAAATAAGTCATGTACCAGTCCTTTATATTGATCACACATGTATTTATACAAATAAAGGAGATCTCCTCTGAGACGTCTTTTTTCTAAGCTAAACATATATAACTTTTCCAACATCTCATCATATGGGAGGCCTTCCATTCCTTGTAGTAGTCTAGTTTCCCACCTTTGAACTGACTCTAACTTCTTAATGTCCTTTTTAAAATGTGGAGCCCAAAAATGGATCCCATATTCCAGATGTGGCCTTACAAGTGATTTATAGAGGGATAACAATACGTTGGGATCACGGGATCTAATCTCTCTTTTTATACACCCTAAATTTTGTTTGCTTTAGAAGCTGCTGCTTGATATTGAGTCCTGCTGCTCAGCTTATTTGTAATGAGAATACCAAAGTCCTTCTCCTGTTCTGTAGTCCCGAGTTTACTTCCATTTAATGTATATGCAGTTATAGGATTACTCCATCCTAGGTGCATTACTTTACATTTATCAACATTAAATCTCATTTGCCAAGTATCTGCCCATTCTGACATCTTATCCAGATCTTTTTGTAATGTACTATCAAGGTCAGTTTTTAATATCCTACATAGTTTAGTGTCATCAGCAAAGACGGACACTTTACTCTCAATCCCATCCACAAGGTCATTAATAAAGAGATTAAAAATAATCGGTCCTAGCACAGATCCCTGCGGCACCCCACTGCTGACTATGGCCCATTTAGAGAATGTTCCATTTATGACTACTCTTTGTTTCCTATCTTTTAGCCAATTCCTTACCCAGTTGCGTATAGTTTCCCCTAGTCCTTGTTTCTGGAGCTTTAGTATAAGGCTATTATGTGGTACAGTATCAAATGCCTTTGCAATGTTCAAATAAATCACATCAGCTACATTACCAATATCCAGGTTTGCACTTATCCCCTCATAGAACCCCAACAGGTTGGTTAGACACGACTTATCTTTCATTAATCCATGCTGTCTGTTAATTATTATATTATTTTCTGCAATATATTTTTGCCTGTCATCCCTTAAAATGCCCTCAAAAACTTTGCATACTACTGATGTTAGGCTTACTGGACGGTAGTTGCCTGGATCTACCCTCTTACCTTTCTTAAATATTGGTACCACATCAGCAATCCTCCAACCCTGAGGCACCAACCCTGTTACAAGCGAGTCTAAAAAGATGAGATACAGCGGTCTGTCGATTACGGAGCTCAATTCCCTCAATATTCGTGGATGAATGCCATCTGGCCCTGGGGATTTGTCAATGTTTAATTTACTCAGACGTAGGCATACTTCTTGTTTTAAATTAATTATTTCTGGTGGTGAACTTTGATTTTTCACTTGTTGAGTGATCCCTGGTACAGTCAGTTCCTTGGTGAACACAGATGAGAAATGCCTATTTAATATCTCAGTCTTTTGTTTGTCCTCTATAACTAACTTGTTATTATATTTTAAGGGGCCAATTAATTAATGTATTAATTAATGTATTTATAAAAGATTTTGGGATTCATTTTAATGTCATTGACGATTTTTGTTTCAGTATCTAATTTTGCTTGCATGATTTCTTTTTTACATTTCTGATTGATATCTTTACACTTCTGAAATTCTATTTCTGTATTCTTTCTCAGCCTTTAAGATTTTAAACGCCCTTTGTTTTTGTTTTATTATACTTTGTACAGTCTTATTTATCCATAGTGGTTTCTTTTTATTCCTGGACATTTTATTACCAGAGGGCATAAGTTTTTTACAGGACTCTAGTAGTATATCCTTAAACTTACCCCATTTATGTTCGGTATCCCCAGTTACCATGACTTTGTGCCAATCTACACAGTTAAGCTCTTCCCTTAATTTGTTGAAATCAGCTTTCCTAAAATTCCAGGTTTTAACATTTCCCCTTTGAAATGTTCTATTGAATATTACTTTGAAGCTTACCATATTATGATCGCTGGTGCCCAAGTGCTCCCGGACCTGTAGATCTGAAATTGTATCCGGTCTATTTGATAGGACCAGATCTAGCAAATTATCTCCCCTCGTCGCTTCATCTACCATCTGAGAGACGAAATTATCTTGAATGGTAGATAAGAACTTACAGCTTTTAGCACAACCAGAAGATTTTATGTCCCACTGTATGTCTGGATAGTTGAGATCACCCATCATAAGAACCCGATTTACTATTATTAGCTGCCTTTTCAATTTGTTCCAGCATTTAACCCTCTATTTGTTCAGGTATGTTAGGAGGCTCTTCACCTTCCCCCATGATGAAGCGGCAAGCGACGTTCTTTTAAGCTGCGAAACGTACGTCGGGCCTCCTCCTACCACCGGACTCAGGTATAATGTGTTCCTCTACCAGGGCTTAAATTATTAAGCCCCCTTTCCGCTATATGGGTTTATTTGATTTGGCTTTAGGAATTTGCCTGCACTCTAATCTAGGTTAATATCTATACCCTGATCTCTGCTACAGTGTTTTTATGAATACCGCTGAATTTCGGCACCCCCCTCTTTTACTTATCTAATGGTTTTTTGTTTGACTCATAATACTTGTTGATGGGGCTGCACGATCTATATGTATTTCCTTAATTTAATTTATTAACACTACTGTAGCTGTTTTCCATTTGTACAGGCTCTTTTCTCCTGGTTTTTCTTATGCATTTACCTTGCCACAATTATTAAAAACCCTTTTGCTTACCGGCCAGTGATTTGGATTTCTTATCTCTGCTAGGGATTTTCTCAGGTTTATTTGTTACACTCATTTACTATATAACCTGGGATTTGTACCGTTTTTTGGTGAATTTTCTTTTCCTCTTTGTCTGCATCTGGCCAATGCAGACTCGGGGTTAAGTCTTTTCCCTATTATGGTCATAATGCCCACTTCTCTTAATCAAGTATTAAAGTTTTCTTCTGCTTACATGCCGGTGATTTAGAGACATGCATCTCTATCAGAGATATACCTTTTTACCCATCCTGATGCTTATATGCTATTGATTTAGGCTATATTATTATAATCTATTTGTGAACACTGTCAATCTCCTGTTGTCCGCACCAGGCCATTGTTCTGTTTTTTACCATCTGCCTCCCCCCTCCTCCCTCAATTGTGTATTATCAATGGGATTTTTTGCACTTGCACTTTGATATTTCTATAAAATAAAACTTATGAATTGATTTCAGCAATTTTGCTCGTTTTCTCCTCTTTGTTTGAAATGTTAGGAGGCTTATAGCAAACTCCAATTACATTTTTTACATTATTAACCTCCCCATGTACATTTACCCATACTGACTCTACATTGTTGTAGTTCCCCCCAATGTCATCATTCAACACAGGTTTTAGGTTAGACTTGATATATATGCACACCTCACCACCTTTTTTCTCTTTCCTGTCCTTCCTAAATGTAGTATAACCCTGAATGTTTGTCACCCAGTCATGGCTTTCATCCAGCCAGATTTCCGTAATACCCACCACATCATAATCCATGGTTGACATAAGAGTCTTCAATTTATTATTTTGTTTGCAAGACTTCTTGCATTTGACAGTAGACATTTATTACTATTAACACCTTTATTACTCCTAGCCTCCCTACGTTCCTTGCATGTCCCTTCCCCCCAATCCTTCATTGACCCCTACCGTCTCATTGTCTCTATCTGCTCTATCTATCCCTTTATTTGCGCCACTACCCACCCTCCCCCCAGATACTAGTTTAAAAGCTCCTCCATCCATCTGACCATTTTCTCCCCCAGCACAGCTGCACACTCCCCATTGAGGTGCAGCCAGTCCCTACCGTAGAGCCTGTAACCGACTGAGAAGTCGGCCCAGTTCTCCATGAACCCGAACCCTTCCTTCTTGCACCAATTTCTAAGCCACGTATTTTTCTCCCTAAGCTCCCACTGTCTCTTTAGTGACACTCGTGGCACCGGTAGTATTTCTGAAAACACCACCTTGGAGGTCCTGGACTTCAGCTTCTCTCCTACTCACCTGTAATCATTTTTAAGGACCTTCCACCTGCCTCTAACTTTGTCATTAGTACCAATGTGCACCATGACTGCTGGGTTTTCCCAAGCCCCATCCAGCAATCTGTCTATCCGATCCACAATATGCCAAATCCGAGCACCCGGCAGAAAACACACTGTTCGACATTCACGGTCTTGGCGACAGATGACGCTGTCTGTCCGCCTAAGTATAGAGTCTCCTACCACCAACATTTGTCTGGGCTTTGCTGCACTCCTATTTCCCTCCTTCCTACAGCAGTCGTTTTCCTAGTTGCTAGGAGAAACGTCCTGCTGTAGTGAGCCTAGTCTTGGCCCTTCATTCCTAATATCAGCCAAACAGGCATATTTACTAGGTCGTGCCAGATCAGGACTAGGCTCACTGACACTTTTCCCCTACCTCTTCTTTTAACTGTTACCCAGCTACCTACCTCTGGGTCCTGATCTTCCCCACCTCCACCCTGCTCGATATCACTGGCCCCAGCCAGAGAAAGCTCAGTGAGCTCTAAACTCCTCTCCAGGTTTGCAATGCCTCTGAGTGTACATCCAACATGTATCCAACTACTCCACAGCGTGGCTGGCCAGTAAAGGTCTAAAAGATGAAAAAATAATGACATGGCCCCCTTGTTCACCTGATCTGAACCCCATAGAGAACCTGTGGTCCCTCATAAAATGTGAGATCTACAGGGAGAGAAAACAGTACACCTCTCGAAACAGTGTCTGGGAGGCTGTGGTGGTCACTAATTTTTTGGGGTTTTGTTTTTGCATCTCAGAAATGTTTATTTCTAAATTTTGTGCAGTTATATTTGTTTACCTAGTGAAAATAAACAAGTGAGATGAAAATATATTTGTTTTTTCTTAAGTTGCCTAATAATTCTGCACAGTAATAGTTACCTGCACAAACAGATATCCTCCTAAGATAGCCAAATATAACAAAAAACCACTCCAGCTTCCAAAAATATTAAGCTTTGATATTTATGAGTCTTTTGGGTTGATTGAGAACATAGTTGTTGATAATAAAAAAAAAATCCTCTAAAATACAACTTGCCTAATAATTCTGCACATGGTATAGTGTGTTTCCCTACGATAAATTTTCACATATTGCCTGTCCATTTTAGGGTTACATTGGTAAATCCATTACTTCAACTGAGCTATGGAAAAGGATAAAAGGAAAAAGTATAGGTACAACCACAATACATGAAGAACCAATGTACCCTAAAAGAGCAAATTTTCCCTCCTGTTAGCAAATGTCAATCAACTGGATTAACATTCAGAATAGGAATTTTATGCATGTACATAATTATTTGGTATTTTCTTCTAACAAAACATGCAAGCTTTTTTTTTTTTTTTTTTTTTAAAACCATTGACAGATTCTGCTATAACCAGCTCCTGCAGTATCTATTCCACAAATTAAAAAAAATAATCCTTCTTGCCTAGTGAAAGTGAACCTTTTATTCTCTAAATGAAGAGACTTCCCTCTTATTTTTTTAGGAGGTTTGTATGTACATGTAAAAGTATATCATGTTCCCACTTATTCAACTCTTGCATCATATATAAGATCTTCCATGTCCTTAATTGGCATTTTGGCTCTCCTTTGTAATCTCTTGGACTCCAGAGTTTCCTTTCCATCATCACATGATCAGAATTAAACTCTATATTGCAGTGGTTGTCGCACTAATGCTTTGTAAGGCTATGTGCGCACGTTGCGATTTTTTTCCGCGGAAACGCTGCGTTTTGAACTGCAGCTTAACTGCATGTGTTCAGCTTCCCCAGCAAAGTCTATGAGAAAGCCAAAAAATCAATGCACACAGTGCGTTTGTAAACGCAGCGTTTTGGATGCCCAAAATCGCTGCGGAATAAAAAGTATGTCACTTCTTTTGTGCTTTGTAGCTGCATTCTCCACCCATTGAAATCAATGATGTGGGTCAGAAGAACACAACCAAAATTCACTTGGACTGCATTTTTGTTGCGTTCTGCATGCTTTTTTGACAAGCAAAACGCAGGTCTTTTCAGTCTCTGTCAATGTCGGTCAATTTCTGTCTGTGGATGTCGGTGAATCTCCCTCTGTCTGTCGGTCGGTCTCTTTCTCTGTCAGTGGGTCGCTCTGTCTGTCTCTCTCTCTGTCAGTCGGTCTCTCTGTCTGTCCCTCTCTCTGTCCGTCGGTCAGTCTCACCCCCCTCTCTCATAGGTGCTGTGATGGGAGAGAAAAAGGCGCAATAGGGTCTTACCCGGTTTACAGGGCGAAAGGTAAGAGTAATGCACTCACCTGGTAGGGTTGTGCCAGTCTTAACCCAATTGCAGACGTGGATGAGCGCTTAGGTGGTTCAGCAGCGGCCCCGTCACAGAGCAAAATTTTCAACGTAAAAAAACTGGGGGAAAACGGGTTTTATGCCGCGCTAGGAAACCACGAGCATGAATATAACAAATTTTTCTTTTATTTAGGTAATTCCAACGCATTTCGGAGACTCATCTGCCTCCTTCCTCAGGGAAAAAAATCTACTAGATAGTAGCTTTTTTTCCCTAAGGAAGGAGGCAGATGAGTCTCCGAAACGCGTTGGAATTACCTAAATAAAAGAACAATTTGTTATATTCATGCTCGGGGTTTCCTAGCGCGGCATAAAATCCTTTTTTCCTCAGTTTTTTTACGTTGAAAATTCCCCTCTCATACTCAATGATCCCCAATCACCGGCGTGGCGCTGCAAGGCGTTCACACTGCTCCGGCGGCTTTTCCTCTTTTGAAAATGCCGGCCACTCACTATTCAATCTCGTATTCCCTGCTTTCCCCACCCACTGGCGCCTATGATTGGTTACAGTCAGACACGCCCCCACGCTGAGTGACAGCTGTCTCACTGCAACCAATCACAGCCGCCAGTGGGTGGGTCTATATCGTGCAGTAAAATAAATAAATAAACAAAAAAGACGTGCGGTCCCCCCCAATTTTGATACCAGCCAAGATAAAGCCACACAGCTGAATGCTGTTATTCTCAGGATGGGGAGCGCCACGTTATGGGGAGCCCCCCAGCCTAACAATATCAGCCGGGAGCCGCCTGGAATTCCAGCATCCATTAGATGCGACAGTCCCGGGACTTTACCCGGCTCATCCCGAATTGCCCTGGTGCGGTGGCAATCAGGGTAATAAGGGGTTAATGGCAGCAGCCCATAGCTGCCACTAAGTCCTAGGTTAATCATGACTGGCGTCTCCCCGAGATACCTTCCATAATTAACCTGTAAGTGAAAGTAAATAAACACATACACCCGAAAAAATCCTTTATTTGGAATAAAAGACAAAAAAAACACCCTCTTTCACCACTTTATTAAAATCCCCAAAAAGCTCTGCTACATGAAGCTGACAGGAGCGGCAGTAGAACACCGCCACCCCTGTGAGCTCCATGCAGCAACTGAAGTGAATCGCGCTGTCAGCGGGGACGTCACTGAGGTAATGCCGGTGTGTGCGGTGATGATGAGGGCTGTAGTGTCCTAATGTGTGCGGTTATGTAGGCGGTAATGTCGGGATGTGTGCTGGGATGTAGGCGGTAATGTCAGGATGTGTGCGGGGATGTCGGCGATAATGTCGGGATGTAGGCGGTAATGTCAGGATGTGTACGGGGATGTCGGCAGTAATGTCGGGATGTAGGCGGTAATGCCGGGATGTGTGCGGTGATGTTTGCGGTAATGTCGGGATGTGTGTGGGGATGTAGGCGGTAATGTTGGGATGTGTGCGGTGATGTTGGCGGTAATGTCGGGGTGTGTGCGGTGATGTAGGCAGTAATGTCGGGATGTAGGCGGTAATGTCGGGATGTGTGCGGTGATGTTGGCGGTAATGTCGGGGTGTGTGCGGTGATGTTGCCGGTAATGTCGGGATGTAGGCGGTAATTCCGGGATGTGTGCGGTGATGTCTGCGGTAATGTCGGGATGTGTGCGGGGATGTAGGCAGTAATGTCGGGATGTAGGCGGTAATGTCGGGATGTGTGCGGTGATGTTGGCGGTAATGTCGGGGTGTGTGCGGTGATGTTGGCGGTAATGTCGGGATGTGTGCGGTGATGTCGGCGGTAATGTCGGGATGTGTGCGGGGATGTCGGCGGTAATGTCGGGATGTGTGCGGTGATGTAGGTGGTAATGTCGGGTTGTGTGCAGTGATGTAGGCGGTAATGTCGGGATGTGTGCGGTGATGTAGGCGGTAATGTCGGGGTGTGTGCTGTGATGTCAGCGTTAATGTCGGGATGTGTGCGGTGAAGATGATAATCAGGACGCCACACACAGACAGAGCTGCGGTATGACAATGAAGTCGGGTGCAGTTCACCAGAGTTCATTCTCATGGCACGACTCTGTCTGTGTCGGCTATCAGCCAGCATGTAGCAGAGCTGAATTGCTGGGGGAACGCACTGTCAAAAATGCATCCAAAATGCATGCGTTGTGGATGCATTTTATTTTATAAACGCAGTGTCCAGTCTGAAAGAGGGTGCGTTCTTTTCCGCACTACAGAGAACGCAATGTGCGCACATAGCCTAAGGGCGGCTTTGCACACTACGACATCGCAGGTGCGATGTCGGTGGGGTCAAATCGAAAGTGACGCACTTCCGGCGTCACTTGCGATGTCGTAGTGTGTAAATCCTAGATGATACGATGAACGAGCGCAAAAGTGTCGTTATCGTATCATCGTTGCAGCCTCCGACATTTCCATAATGCCGGTGCAGAGACAGGTACGATGTTGTTCCTCGCTCCTGCGGCAGCACACATCGCTGTGTATGAAGCCGCAGCAGCGAGGAACATCACCTTACCTGCCTCCCGGCTGCAATGAGAAGGAAGGAGGTGGGCGGGATGTTTACATCCTGCTCATCTCTGCCCCTCCGCCGCTATTGGCTGCCTGCCGTTTGACGTCGCTATGACGCCGCACGACCTGCCCCCTTAGGAAGGAGGCGGGTCGCCGGCCAGAGCGACGGTCACAGGGCAGGTGAGTGCATGTGAAGCTGGCGTAGCGATAATTTTCGCTACGCCAGCTATCACAAGATATCGTACCTGCGACGGGGGCGGGGACTATCGCGTGCGACATCGCAGCATCGGCTTGCGATGTCGCAACGTGCAAAGTCCGCCTAAGGCTTTAGTATTACAGGCCTGTCGCATGAGTCCATACCTCTTTAATACATGACTGTGTCCTGTTGGCTTTAGAAGCCCAGTACACCCAGATCCTTCTCTACAAGTGACTCTCCTAGTTAATAAACTACAACAGTTATTGGCAAGACAAAAACATTTTTGGTAGGTAAGGGAGTTTATTTCATGTATATTTTTTTTTCCTTTCTTACATTTAGTTTTCTTTTTTATATACTGTCGTTTAACACTAGAACTACCGGAGGAGTCATTTTGGCCCTTTTGCTATTTCTTTTTCCTATAATTTCTAAAATTTTAACAAATGAGTTCTGAGTTTTTGTGACTTTTATTTATTCATGGTAGTGTATATTTTAGGATACAAAAATGAATTGTAACTTTTTCAGGGGCCCGGATTTTACCATTCATACCTATAAGTACTGAAGGGGTCAATTTGACCCCATACATAAAAGTAGTAGTAGGCAAGTCACCTAATGTTACAGAGTACAGATAATCACAGTGCTTCTCCCTAGTTGTAGAATGTAATTGTATCTTTGCATATCAGGGATGATTCAGCATTTTGTTTTGTCTAAACTTGTCTGAACATGTTTGATCCATGTCTCTTGTAGCGATTTTTGTCTGCACTTCAGTAGCAAACATTACAGTTGAAGCTAGAACTCTGCATGTTTGTACAGTATTGTTTTATTACATCTGCGATCTTACAAGTCCCTTTTTGCGACTTATATTTGAAGCATGAGTAAGCAGAGGGGTCTGACAAGTGATGACATTTTGAAATATCTTCAGAATTTATCTGAAAATAAGTCAGAAGAAGAAAATCAGGAACAATTAGACTCAGAGTCTGATGAAGAATATTTTCCTCATGCACTGGGAATGTGGAAGAAAGTACTATTAGTGCTAACTGTTGGACACCGCATGCTATGACCATGTAAAAGGAAAATGCGTTTAAACTGCTGTACTTGATCTTAACACTGTTCCTACTAAGTTAAAATAAATGTTCTTTAATTTGTTAGCAACAAAAAAAGTTATTTTTACTCCAGAGACAGTACTTTTGAATGGGGGTCAAAATGACCCCTAATGATAGTTATAGGTATTATGAAACATGCAGTAGTTCTAGTGTTAAAGGTTAGAAAATAGCTTCAAGAACCTTTACTTTTTCCTCTGTAGTCTTCCACTGTGAAATGGGAAATCTGACCCCTTTTGGTATGTTCACACAGGGCTTTTTTTGGTAAGGTTTTTGCTGCATTTTTTAGCTGCAGATTTGCCTTGGTTTTATGCAAATACATGCTAGTAAAAGGCTGCTTTTTACAGTACCAGCAAAGTCTATGAGATTTCGGAGATCTCATGCACACTCACACAAACACTTGCAGATTTTTTCCTGACTGTTTTATCAAATACCTGCATTTTTCGTGCAGAATTCAAAGAATGAACATGTCAATTCTTTGCAGCAACTTTGCAACATTTTTTCATTAATACAACTCATTTTGTAGGAAAAAACGCACCAAAGACGCATAAAAAATGCCACTAAAAAAATGCACCAAAAACGCAGATGACTCAAATTATATTTCCTGTCACAAGATAGGTTTTGGTCAGGAAAACAACTTACCAAAAAAGCCCTGTGTGAAGATAGCCTTAAGGCTACTTTACACACTGCGATATCGGTCCCGATATCTCTAGTGTGGGTACCCGCCCCCATCTGTTGCGCGACACGGGCATATCGCTGCCCATGCCGCACAACATCGCCCAGAGCCGTCACACATACTTACCTGTCCGGCGACGTCGCTGTGACCGGCGAACCGCCTCCATTCTAAGGGGGCGGTCCGTACGGCGTCACAGCGACGTCACTGAAACGTCACTGAACCGCTGCCCAATAGCAGCGGAGGGGCGGAGATGAGCGGGACGTAACATCCCGCCCACCTCCTTCTTTCCGCATAGCGGCCGGGAGGCAGGTAAGGGGAGCTTCCTCGTTCCTGCGGCGTCACACGCAGCGATGTGTGCTGCCGCAGGAACTAGGAACAACTTCGTTACTGCTGCAGTAACGATTTTTAAGAATGGACCCCCGTGTCGCCGATTAGCGATTTTGCACGTTTTTGCAACGATGCAAAATCGCTTATCGGTGTCACACGCAACGGCATCGCTAATGCGGCCGGATGTGCGTCACAAATTCCGTGACCCCAACGACTCCGCATTAGCGATGTCGCAGCGTGTAAAGCCCGCTTTAGTGCTGTGCTTCATCTAGTTAGCAGGAGCCAGTGAAAACTGCATTTCAATTACCTCTAACTCAGGCAGACAGCTTTCATTTACCCTGTAAATATATGTGGCACCCCTGAAGCTTCAGACACCACAGAGGTACTGTACCTCAGCCAGAGGTGTGGTATCCCATCCTGGGTACGGAAGAGGTCATCCACCGATATGCACACAAAACATACAACACCTCAGTTAGCTTCTCTCCACCGGGTCAGGGTTAGGGCTTGGTTCCATTAATGCTATGTATAGCTACCACTGGAGATGGGTCCTCCCTCCCCATAATCCCGCATGGCCTGGGGGTGGAGTATAGTTAGTTGCGGACACTGTAATGTCAGGGAGTCTGAAAGGAGCAGTGGGAGAGGAAAGACCTGTGGTCGTGGTCTGGAGCTGGTGCAGCTCGACCCAAGTGTAAGACAGAAGGGGTCCTAGAGACCACGAAAAGTGCACCATACTCCCATGGTCTCGTTCCCCATACAGCAACGGAGTGGAAGGACTTGGCCACAGATTGGGGACTGGTCCCTAGACTAGAGGAGAAGAACCTATGTGCTCTGCTAGTAAAACCAGAGGCTGAGGACCATTTAGTACCAAAGCCAACTCCGCACATGAATCTGCTGGAAGGTGACCACATAGGGACAAGGAAAAGAGCTTCAAACCACCCCAAAAGGGCCCTCAGACACCGGCTTAGTGCACTGTGTGCGTAGGCGCGGGACAGGAGGGAGAGAAGTCAGCGCAGGAAGACGACCAGGGAAGGAACACTAGAAGGGTGCACCAGTCTTGACCTCCGAACTATCCGGGATTGGCTGGAGCCCATCACAGTGAAGCACCAGCACTCCAAAAGTGGTCACTGACATCATGTTACCTTGGAACCTGCTACAGTGAGTAAAAACCTTGAGACTGCTTCCCTGTGTCGCTCCGTTGTTTGCCTGCGCCTCTGGTCTGCATCCCCACCATTACCTGCTATTACTCCCATTCGCCCTGGGGCCCAGCTCTGCCCGTGGAGAGCTACACCATCTGAGCTGCATCACCATCTGCCCCAGAAGTCCCCATCTCGCAGTGGCGGCATCTAACTTGCCACATACCACAGGTGGCGTCACGAATAACTGTCATTATCCCCTTAAATGACACCGCCGGAGTCACGGAACCAGGCCTCACCATCGCAGCGTTCCAGAAATGGATCCGCGGCCCTTTAACGAGTAACCTCCAGGCTCCGGTGCAGACGTGTCATATACATTTGATCAGTTTTAGGAACCAGAGATACCTGGGAAAATGTAAGCAGTTATTTATTCTTACCATGGACTATTCTACAGGGTGGGCCATAAGTATGGATACACCCTAATAAAAAAGAGTAAAGTTGAATTCAAAATAGAGGCTTTGCAGATGGCCGCCATGGGTGTCACCCGACCTCAAATGTTTTTCCCCTCCCATTTACGACTAATATGTCACAAACGGTAGGGTGTATCAATACTTATGGCCCACCCTGTATCACTAGTGAGGCTTAGGCTAGTGAAGCATTAGTAAAAGAATAGTGAGAAGTGCTATGATAGACCACATGTAGACTTTGTATTGATACGCAATTCCTTGAATGCTGCATGTATAAATATACAGTTACAGAATTTAATTGATCAAACATTATGACCAGTTATTTAGTAATGATAAAAGCTAGAGTTGACATCTTAAACATAATTAATGTCACATTCTAATGGTCTCTCTTTTCTGAAGCAAACAGAACCATATTAATTATATACGGGATCACTAGGTTTATTTATAAGGTTTCTTTGCTACGATCGAATGCTTGAAAAACTCACACTTAATGTTTCCCACTTTACAAGATTACTCACAGTATATAAAACAAACCAATTTATGATGGTCTTTTGTTTATTATGAGATATGTGCACTGCCCATGTCATTTACATCGAAGCAACAAGTATGTTGGAATATGTTGTTACCATAGAACCATTCATCAAGATGTACAAGAAAATAAAATGTGCACATTTTTATAAGAATGCCAAAGATTTCTAGTTGGGTGACAAAGTAACTCAGTATTGACGAAGTCTCCTAAACCTGTGACTTAAGGGTACTTTGCACATTGCGACATCGCTAGCGATCTCATTAACGATGTGACATGCTAGATCGCAGATGCGATCTGCAAAGATCGCACATAGGTCATTTTTTATAGCGCCGGTCGCATGTGCGATCTAGCATGTCACATCGCTAACGAGATTGCTTGCGACGTCACAGTGTGCAAAGTACCCCTAAGTACTAAGCAGACAATTCTTCAAGAGTACCTGCAATCCAATTCTTGCTGCCCAAATCACTGGCAACATAATTCAAACAGTGGCTGTGTTCTTCAAGCTGTGTATGTTTTTCTTTAGACAGCCGACCATGGACCTTGTGTCTCAGATGACTAGTCCGAGGCAAATTTCCAGCTGCTTCTGCTCACTCTGCTCACCATGACTGACAAGTAGAGTTGAGCGCGGTTCTAGGTTCGTGGTTCTCCAGTTCGCGGCTCGAGTGATTTTGGGGACTGTTCTAGATCGAACTAGAACTCGAGCTTTTTGCAAAAGCTTGATAGTTCTAGATACGTTCGAGAACGGTTCTAGCAGCAAAAAAACAGCTAATTCCTAGCTGGCTTTCCGCTGTAATAGTGTAAGTCACTCTGTGACTCACACTATTATGAAATTTCAGTGTATAGTGTGCGGGAACAGCGCCTTCAGATCACTGCTGTATGGATAATGGCGATCGCCAATTTTTTTTTTTCCTTGTCTTCCTTCCCTAAGCGCGCGCGTGTAGTGGGGAGGGCCAGCATGTCAGCCAATCCCAGACACACACACAGCTAAGTGGACTTTTAGCCAGAGAAGCAACGGCATGTTTGATAGGATGTCCATGTCACATGTCCCTGCATTATAAAAACGAGTATCTGCCCGTCCGGACGCCATTATCTCTTCTGCGTCCTTGGTGTCAGACATCACTGATGCAGCTCCGTCCTGAGTCCTATCGCCGATACTGCTGTATGCGCTCCATACACAGCGCTGGACAGCTTAGGGATAGCACTTTCTATCAGTACTTTTAAGGGCTCATACCGGCAGGGTCAGAGCCATAGGTGACAGGTCCTAAAAACAGAGTTTAACAGCTACACAAGATGACAGCGTCTGTGTAGCTAAGGTCATGGATTTCCTCGCTGCATTTCCCCATTAGGAGGGAATAGAAAGGCAGGCTTCCATTCCTCTACCCAGAGCCCCACAACCCTGGCACTGTACCCTCCTGTCCTCTGCACACTCCAACTCATTATAACTAAGCCATTATACTAGCAAACACTGAGTGTACCTAGTGGCATCCTAAATGTGGCTGTTGGACTTCTGTATAGTCCCAGTAGTGCACAGATATTTGCAGCACGTCTGCCTGCATTGCACACTCAAACTGATAGTTACTAAGCCATTATACTAGCAAACACTGAGTGTACCTAGTGGCATCCTAAACGTGGCTGTTGGACTTCTGTATAGTCCCAGTAGTGCACAGATATTTGCAGCACATCTGCCTGCATTGCACACTCAAACTGATAGTTACTAAGCCATTATACTAGCAAACACTGAGTGTACCTAGTGGCATCCTAAACGTGGCTATTGGACTTCTGTATAGTCCCAGTAGTGCACAGATATTTGCAGCACGTCTGCCTGCATTGCACACTCAAACTGATAGTTACTAAGCCATTATACTAGCAAACACTGAGTGTACCTAGTGGCATCCTAAACGTGGCTGTTGGACTTCTGTATAGTCCCAGTAGTGCACAGATATTTGCAGCACGTCTGCCTGCATTGCACACTCAAACTGATAGTTACTAAGCCATTATACTAGCAAACACTGAGTGTACCTAGTGTCATCCTAAACGTGGCTATTGGACTTCTGTATAGTCCCAGTAGTGCACAGATATTTGCAGCACGTCTGCCTGCATTGCACACTCCAACTCATTATAACTAAGCCCTTATACTAGCAAACACTGAGTGTACCTAGTGGCATCCTAAACGTGGATGTTGGACTTCTGTATAGTCCCAGTAGTGCACAGATATTTGCAGCACGTCTGCCTGCATTGCACACTCAAACTGATAGTTACTAAGCCATTATACTAGCAAACACTGAGTGTACCTAGTGTCATCCTAAACGTGGCTATTGGACTTCTGTATAGTCCCACTAGTGCACAGATATTTACAGCACGTCTGCCTGCATTACACACTCCAACTCATTATAACTAAGCCCTTATACTAGCAAACACTGAGTGTACCTAGTGGCATCCTAAACGTGGCTGTTGGACTTCTGTATAGTCCCAATAGTGCACAGATATTTGCAGCACGTCTGCCTGCATTGCACACTCAAACTGATAGTTACTAAGCCATTATACTAGCAAACACTGAGTGTACCTAGTGTCATCCTAAACGTGGCTGTTGGACTTCTGTATAGTCCCAGTAGTGCACAGATATTTGCAGCACGTCTGCCTGCACACACTCAAACTGATAGTTACTAAGCTATTATACTAGCAAACACTGAGTGTACCTAGTGTCATCCTAAACGTGGCTATTGGACTTCTGTATAGTCCCACTAGTGCACAGATATTTGCAGCAAGTCTGCCTGCATTGCACACTCCAACTCATTATAACTAAGCCATTATACTAGCAAACACTGAGTGTACCTAGTGGCATCCTAAACGTGGCTGTTGGACTTCTGTATAGTCCCACTAGTGCACAGATATTTGCAGCACGTCTGCCTGCATTGCACACTCCAACTCATTATAACTAAGCCATTATACTAGCATACACTGAGTGTACCTAGTGGCATCCTAAACGTGGCTGTTGGACTTCTGTACAGTCCCAGTAGTGCACAGATATTTGCAGCACGTCTGCCTGCATTGCACACTCAAACTGATAGTTACTAAGCCATTATACTAGCAAACACTGAGTGTACCTAGTGGCATCCTAAACGTGGCTGTTGGACTTCTGTATAGTCCCAGTAGTGCACAGATATTTGCAGCACATCTGCCTGCATTGCACACTCAAACTGATAGTTACTAAACCATTATACTAGCAATTTATGCTGCCAGTTTTAGGGCCGTAGTTGCATTGTCAGGGATATTTATTCTTTATTATTCTGCTGTTAATAAAGCTAGACCACCACTGCAATCTACACCACCTCTCAATTTTTACTACCACATTTTCAGTGCACAATCTTGTCGCAATCAACATGAGTGGCAAAATGACAGATGCTGGTGGAAAGGGGAAGAGGCGTGCTGGAAAAGGAAAAAAAGGGTTTGTCCGTGGGGAAGGTGGCAAAGCTCCATTATCATCTGCTGAAGATAGACCATCTACCAGCAAAAGTAAGATGTCTACTACTTACCGTGGACAATCCGATGTGCTCCCTTTTTTACGGACACGAACAACATGAACAAAGGTAGATGATGGCCAAAAAAGGAAAATGCTTGAATGGATCTCAAGTGGTCCAACAAGTGCCCTCTCAGCCACTTCAAGTACCGCATGCATCCAAAAAACACCAGTCCTCTGAGTTGTCATCCCAATCAAACTTGCTTTCTCCCAGCTCTGAAGTCTCCATCAGCCCTGCACAGTATGGTGGAACTGAGATGGCTGAGTCTGCAGAGCTGTTCAGTCACACTATAGCCTGGGAATCAGAGGTCTGCTCCCAAGCTACAGTGAGTACAGACCAGGAAATGGTCTGCAGTGATGCCCAGAACCTTTGTCACTCTGATTCAGGCCGTGAGGACCAAGTTTCTGAGCATAATGTTGACCCTTTGTCACAAACTGTAACACCTGTGGTTATAGACAATGAGGAACATACTGATGAAGATGAGACGCAGATACCCGATTGGGATGACAACTTAAATATTCGGTCAGGGCAAGAAGAGGCTCGGTCTGAGGGGGAGGGGAGTGCAAACACAACAATTGATGATGAAGTTCTAGATCCCACCTACTGTCAACCCCCAGTCAGGCACTCGAGGAGGTAAACAGAGGCGGTGGAGGAGGATGCAACCGACGATGAAGTTACCTTGCGCCTTCCTGGACAGAGTCGGAGCACTGGTAGCACGTCTACAACTGCATCCTCAGCCACCACTCTGCCTCTGAGCACTAGTCGGGGGGGCTCAGCAGGTCGCATGCCCTCTAAGCCTTGCCTAGCCTGTTCATTTTTTGACATAGAAAAAGATCGCCCAAATTATGTGATGTGTAAAATTTGCCGTGATTCTGTTAGTAGAGGTCAAAACCTCAGCAGTTTGACAACTTCTTTCATGAATCGTCACATGAATAAATATCATAGGTCCCGGTGGGAAGCTCACCGTGCTGCAATGCGGCCTAGCGGAGCGAACCATCCACGGCCTGCCCCTTCCAGTGCATCCGCGCGCTCTTCATCTTCTAGGACTGTGGGGACAGCTGTCACACCTGGTTTTCCACGCACAACTTCCACCACTGTAACCGCAACAGGCACTTTGCTTGGTAGGTCGTCAGTTGGTTTGGAAGGGGAAACAAGTAAGTGTTTACAGCTCTCTCAGACATCGATAGCACCAACGTTGGATGAAGGCATTTTTCCAGGGACACCCTACTCAACACTGTCTACACACAGCAGCCAGATCTCTGTCCCTCAGATGTGGTCAAATAAAAGGCCATTTCCAGCGACCCATGACAAAGCTAAGAGGTTGACTCTATCCCTCTGTAAGCTCTTGGCTACCGAAATGCTGCCTTTCTGCCTAGTGGACACACAGGATTTTAGAGACCTTATGTCTGTCGCTGTGCCCCAGTACCAGATGCCTAGTCGCCACTACTTCTCTAAGAAAGGTGTGCCCGCGCTACACCAGCATGTCGCACACAACATCACCGCTTCCTTGAGAAACTCTGTGTGTGAACGGGTGCACTTCACCACCGATACTTGGACCAGTAAGCATGGACAGGGACGTTACATGTCGCTGACTGGGCACTGGGTAACTATGGTGATAGATGGTGAAGGGTCTGCTGCACAAGTCTTGCCGTCCCCACGACTTGTGTGTCAATCCTCTGTCTGTCCAAGTTCCGCCACTGCTTCTGCCTCCTCCACCTCATCTGGGTCCTCCACCTCCGCCCCAAGCCTGCCTGGTCAGGCCACCAGCGTTCTCACTGCGCAGAAGGAATCACGCACCCCTCATTACTATGCTGGCAGCAGAGCGCAACGGCATCAGGCGGTCTTTAGCTTGACATGTCTTGGGAATAGGAGTCACACAGCTGAGGAGTTGTGGTCAGCTCTGCGGTCAGAGTTTAATAAATGGGTGTCTCCACTCAACCTGCAGCCTGGTAAGGCCGTGTGCGACAATGCTGCAAACCTGGGTGCGGCCCTTCGCCTGGGCAAGGTGACACACGTGCCTTGTATGGCTCACGTGTTGAACCTTGTCGTCCAGCAATTCTTAACACACTATCCCGGCCTAGATGGCCTTCTGACCAGGGCACGAAAACTGTCTGCTCACTTCCGCCGTTCAACCGCCGCAGCTGAGCGACTTGCATCTCTCCAGAAGTCTTTCAGCCTGCCGGTTCATCGCCTGAAATGCGATGTGGCGACACGCTGGAATTCGACTCTCCACATGTTACAGCAACTGTGGCAGCACCGCCGAGCCCTGGTGCAATACGTCATGACGTATAGCCTGGGCCAACGAGATGCAGAGGTGGGGCAGATCACCCTGATGGAGTGGTCTCAGATCAAGGACCTATGCACCCTTCTGCACAGTTTCGACATGGCGACGAATATGTTTAGCAGTGACAATGCCATTATCAGCATGACAATTCCAGTCATTTACATGCTGGAGCACACGCTATACACTATTCGGAGTCAGGGGGTGGGACAACAGGAAGGGGGGGAACTACAGGAGGATTCATATGCGCAAGGGACAACAACATCACCAAGGTCCAGACGTTCATCATCACCAACGCAGCAGGCATGGGACCATGGGGGACAGGGATCAACAAGGGCGCATAGTAGCAGGCGAAATGTTGAGGAAGGTGCAGGAGAACATGAAGAAATGGAGGACGAACTGTCCATGGACATGGAAGACTCAGCAGATGAGGGAGACCTTGGTCAAATTTCAGTTGAAAGAGGTTAGAGGGAGATGTCAGAGGAAGAAAGAACGGGTAGCACCTCTATGCCACAAACACAGCGTAGACTTGGTCCGCATGGCTTCGCAAGACACATGAGTGCCTTCTTGTTGCACTACCTCCAACATGACCCTCGTGTTGTCAAAATTAGAAGTGATGATGACTACTGGATTGCCACACTATTAGATCCCCGGTACAAGTCCAAATTTTGTGACATAATTCCAGCCATAGAAAGGGACGCACGTATGCAGGAGTATCAGCAGAAGCTGATACTCGATCTTAGCTCGGCTTTTACACCAAACAACCGTGCAGGTGCAGGGAGTGATTCTCCCAGTTGTAACTTGACAAACATGGGACGGTCTCGTCATCTTCAACAGTCTACCCGTACCAGTAGGACTGTATCTGGTGCTGGTAACAGCAATTTTATGGAAACTTTTCATAATTTTTTTAGACCCTCCTTTGCAAGGCCACCAGAGACAACAAGTCTGACACATAGTCAACGGCTGGAGAGGATGATACAGGAGTATCTCCAAATGAACATCGATGCCATGACTTTGCAAATGGAGCCTTGCTCCTTTTGGGATTCAAATCTAGAAAAATAGCCAGAGCTCTCCAGTTACGCCTTGGAGATTTTGTCGTGTCCAGCTGCCAGCGTTGTCTCTGAACGTGTCTTCAGTGCTGCTGGGTGTGTGCTGACAGATAAACGCACGCGTCTGTCCAGTGACAATGTGGACAGACTAACGTTCATCAAAATGAACAAGTCATGGATCCACCAGGAATTTACTACCCCTGTGTCATCCTGGGGAGAGTAAATGCTTGTGGATTTGGAATGTGCTTGATGCAAATCAAAACATCCTGTTTGCAACTAGGGCACAAGTGCTGCCACTGATAAGGTGTCTGTGTGGCCCAATTTTTGGAAAAAAAGGGAGACTCCGCTTGGAGTAACCCTTGCTTGCTGTGTTTTTTAAAAATGATCCAAGATGAACAGAGCTGGGATCAGGAAAGACTTTGCTACCTACCCTGGTGTCATCCTGGGGACGGTTAAGAATAGCGTATTTTTGAATGTGCTTGATGCAAATCAAAACATCCTGTTTGCAACTAGGGCACAAGTGCTGCCACTGATAAGGTGTCTGTGTGGCCCAATTTTTGGAAAAAAAGGGAGACTCCGCTTGGAGTAACCCTTGCTTGCTGTGTTTTTTAAAAATGATCCAAGATGAACAGAGCTGGGATCAGGAAAGACTTTGCTACCTACCCCGGTGTCATCTTGGGGACAGTTAAGTATGGCGTATTTTTGAATGTGCTTGATGCAAATCAAAACATCCTGTTTGCAACTAGGGCACAAGTGCTGCCACTGATAAGGTGTCTGTGTGGCCCAATTTTTGGAAAAAAGGGAGACTCCGCTTGGAGTCACCTTGTGGTGTTTTACATGATTTTAAAAGGGCATGCCATGCCTATATCTGTGTCTCATCCTCTTTTTCCTCGTAACGCTGTTTTGTTTTCACATGAGAATTTGTCCTTGTCACTTTCCCATGTGTTTGTGTTGTGAGTTCTTTGTCACCTTTTGGACACCTTTGAGGGTGTTTTCTAGATGTTTTTATGTGTTTGTGATTGCCTGCCATTGTTTCCTATGCAGTTCGAGTTCGGTTCGTCGAACGTTCGACGAACCAAACTCGAACGGGAGCTCCGTTCGGCGAACCGACCTCGAGCCGAACCGCGACCGGTTCGCTCATCTCTACTGACAAGTCTTTGTGTGTGTGTGTGTGTACAATATAAGGAAAAAACTGTGAAGCACAGGAATAAGATGGCAAGAAGCCGCCAAGCTTTGGACTAGCCATCCGAGACGCACTGTTAATCCAACACATTTTTAAATCCTTTTTTTCTTTTCACTTTTTTCTTTTTAAACAATCATGAAATATTTCAGTTTTTATAATGGTCACCAGTAGTCTTGGGCGGACTGTAAAAATTCAGATCCACGCAGGTTACTTAGTACCCTTGCACCAATCCCGGCCCAGGAGTTTCCAGGGAACTCAGGTAATTATCCGAATCTGGCCACCCAGGTAATTAAAAAAAATAAAAGAAAAAGAAAGAAAATGGGGATTTAAACATTTTTTTTTAAAAAGCCGCATGGGGTTCTTCCTATTTTAATATACAGCCAAGATAAGCGCATAGCTGGGGACTGCAGCCTGTAGCCGTATGCTTTATCTATGCTGGGTATGACCCTATGCCAATTTTTGTACTTATTTATTTATTTTTACACCAATATAGACACACACAGCAAGTGCAATTGCAAGCGGTCAGAAATGCTGTCACACAGGCTGGGGGTGTGGTCTTATTGCAGCCAATAAGAGACGCAGTGACTGCCGATGGGATAGGGGAACAATGCATATGCATGAGGTTAATGAGTGGTAATGGAAGTAGTGTTACAGCCGCATGGGAGGATGATAAGAATAACACACCTGCTCTAATCACGCTATCTCTTCTACCACCATTTTAAAGCACCTGATTTGGGTCTCCATAGATTTATATGGGGATTGTCGTCTGGCCAGATATCCGGCATTAATTCCAGGCCTGAACCGGGGTCTTTTTTAAAATTCGGTTTGACTCACCGGATTTGCCCGTCATTAGTCACCAGATCTTTTAAAGTTGTTGTGCATACATTTGGATTGCTTTATAATGTGTATGGGGCAGAACTCCTGTACATACAGGATACAAAATGTTATGCAATATTTTTATATATATATATATATATATATATATATATATATACAGTACAGACCAAAAGTTTAGACACACCTTCTCATTCAAAGAGTTTTCTTTATTTTCATGACTCTAAAAATTGTAGATTCACATTGAAAGCATCAAAACTATGAATTAAAACATGTGGAATGAAATACTTAAAGTGTGAAACAACTGAAAATATGTCTTATATTTTAGTTTCTTCAAAGTAGCCACCTTTTGCTTTGAATACTGCATTGCACAATCTTGGCAATCTCTTGATGGGCTTCAAGAAGTAGTCTCCGGAAATGGTCTTCCAACAGTCTTGAAGGAGTTCCTAGAGATGCTTAGCACTTGTTCTCCCTTTTGCCTTCACTCTGTGGTCCAGCTCACCCCAAACCATCTCGATTTGGTTCAAGTCTGGTGACTGTGGAGGCCAGGTCATCTGGCGTAGCACCCCATCACTCTCCTTCTTAAGGGGGCTTTACACGCTGCAATATCGCTAACAATTTATCGTCGGGGTCACAGTGTTTGTGACGCATATCCGGCGCCGTTAGCGAAATCGCAGCGTGTAACACGTACGAGCGACCTACAACGATCGCAAAAGAGACAAAAATCGTTGGTTTTGGAGAGGTCATCTAAACACCAAAAATCGTTGTCTTGTACGTAGCGATGTTGTTCCTCGTTCCTGCGGCATCACACATCGCTATGTGTGTCACCGCAGGAGCGACGAACATCTCCTTACCTGCCTTCACCGGCAATGAGGAAGGAAGGAGGTGGGCGGGATGTTACGTCCCGCTCATCTCCGCCCCTCCGCTTCTATTGGACGGCTGCCATGTGACGTCACTGTGATGCCGCACAACCCGCCCCTGTAGAAAGGAGGTGGTTCGCCGGCCAGAGCGACGTCGCAGGGCAGGTATGTCCGTGTGACGGGTATTAGCGATGTTGTGCGCCACCACAGCGATTTGCCCGTGTCGCACAACCGACGTGGCGGGTACGCTCGCTAGCAATATCGGTACCGATATCGCAGCATGTAAAGTACCTTTTAGTCAAATAGCCCTTACACAGCCTGGAGGTGTGTTTGGGGTCATTGTCCTGTTAAAAAGTAAATGATGGTCCAACTAAATGCAAACCGCATGGAATAGCGTGCTGCTGCAAGATGCTCTGGTAGCAATGCTGGTTTAGTATGCCTTCAGTTTTGATTAAATCCCCAACAGTGTCACCAGCAAAGCACCATCACACCTCCTCCTCCATGCTTCACGGTGGGAACCAGGCATGTAGAGTCAATCCGTTCATCTTTTCTACAACAAAGACACGGTGATTGGATACAAAGATGTCAAATTTGTACTCATCAGACCAAAGTACAGATTTCCACTGGTCTAATGTCCATTCCTTATGTTCTTTAGCCCAAACAAGTCTCTTCTGCTTGTTGCCTGTCCTTAGCAGTGGTTTCCTAGCAGCTATGTTACCATGAAGGCCTGCTGCACAAAGTCTCTTGATAGTTATTCTGGAGATGAGAAGGTGTGTCCAAACATTTGGCCTGTACTGTATATATATATATATATATTTATATATTAGCTGTATACTAGCCGACTAGCTTGGATAGTAGCTGTCTCTCTGTCTCTCTCCCAGTCGCTGTCTGTCTGTCTCTCTGTCTATCTCTTTACTTGTCTGTCTGTGTATATGTCTCTGTCTGTTTCTATCTCTCTGTCTGTATTTGTATCTGTCTGTCAGTCTCTATCTCTGTGTCTGTCTCTATGTGTGTGTCTGTCTGTCTCTCTCCCCATCTGTCTCTTTCCCCGTCTGTCTTTGTTTGTCTCTTTTCTCGTCTGTCTCTTTCCAGGTCTGTCTCTTTCCCAGTCTGTCTCTTTCCCAGTCTGTCTCTTTGCCTGTCTGTCTCTTTGTTCGTCTGTCTCTTTGTCCATCTGTCTCCTTCCAGGGCTGTCTCTTTCTAGGCTGTCTTTTTGCCCGTCTGTCTCTTTGCCCATCTGTCTCTTTGCCCATCTGTCTCTTTCCCCATTTGTCTCTTTCACCGTCTGTCTCTTTCCCCGTCTGTGTCTTTCCCCGTCTGTCTCTTTCCCCATCTGTCTCTTTCCAGGTCTGTTTATTTGCCCGTCTGTCTGTTTGCCCATCTGTCTGCTTGCCCATCTGTCTCTTTGCCTGTCTGTCTCTTTGCCCGTCTGTCTCTTTCAATGGCTGTCTCTTTCCAGGGCTGTCTCTTTTCAGGGCTGTCTCTTTCCAGGCCTGTCTCTTTCCCCGTCTGTCTCTTTGTCGGTCTGTCTCTTTCCCAGTCTGTCTTTTTCCCAGTCTGTCTCTTTGCCTGTCTGTCTCTTTGCCTGTCTGTCTCTTTGTCCGTCTGTCTCTTTGTCCATCTGTCTCTTTCCAGGGCTGTCTCTTTCTAGGCTGTCTCTTTGCCCGTCTGTCTCTTTGCCCGTCTGTCTCTTTGCCCATCTGTCTCTTTCCCCATTTGTCTCTTTCACCGTCTGTCTCTTTCCCCGTCTGTGTCTTTCCCCGTCTGTCTCTTTCCCCATCTGTCTCTTTCCAGGTCTGTTTATTTGCCCGTCTGTCTGCTTGCCCATCTGTCTGCTTGCCCATCTGTCTCTTTGCCTGTCTGTCTCTTTGCCCATCTGTCTCTTTCAATGGCTGTCTCTTTCCAGGGCTGTCTCTTTTCAGGGCTGTCTCTTTCCAGGGTTGTCTCTTTCCCCGTCTGTCTCTTTCCAGGCCTGTCTCTTTCCCCGTCTGTCTCTTTGTCAGTCTGTCTCTTTGTCAGTCTGTCTCTTTCCCAGTCTGTCTTTTTCCCAGTCTGTCTCTTTGCCTGTCTGTCTCTTTGCCTGTCTGTCTCTTTGTCCGTCTGTCTCTTTCCAGGGCTGTCTCTTTCTAGGCTGCCTCTTTGCCCGTCTGTCTCTTTGCCCATCTGTCTCTTTCCCCAATTGTCTCTTTCCCCGTCTGTCTCTTTCCCCGTCTGTCTCTTTCCAGGGCTGTCTCTTTCCCCGTCTGTCTCTTTCCAGGTCTGTCTCTTTCCAGGTCTGTCTTTTTGCCCGTCTGTCTCTTTGCCCGTCTGTCTCTTTCCCCATTTGTCTCTTTCCCCGTCTGTCTCTTCCCCCGTCTGTCTCTTTCCCCGTCTGTCTCTTTCCAGGGCTGTCTCTTTCCCCGTCTGTCTCTTTCCAGGTCTGTCTCTTTCCAGGTCTGTTTATTTGCCCGTCTGTCTGTTTGCCCATCTGTCTGCTTGCCCATCTGTCTCTTTGCCTGTCTGTCTCTTTGCCCATCTGTCTCTTTCAAGGGCTATCTCTTTCCAGGGCTGTCTCTTTTCAGGGCTGTCTCTTTCCAGGGTTGTCTCTTTCCCCGTCTGTCTCTTTCCAGGCCTGTCTCTTTCCCCGTCTGTCTCTTTGTCAGTCTGTCTCTTTCCCAGTCTGTCTCTTTGCCTGTCTGTCTCTTTGCCTGTCTGTCTCTTTGTCCGTCTGTCTCTTTGTCCGTCTGTCTCTTTGTCCATCTGTCTCCTTCCAGGGCTGTCTCTTTCTAGGCTGTCTTTTTGCCCGTCTGTCTCTTTGCCCATCTGTCTCTTTGCCCATCTGTCTCTTTCCCCATTTGTCTGCTTGCCCATCTGTCTGCTTGCCCATCTGTCTCTTTGCCTGTCTGTCTCTTTGCCCGTCTGTCTCTTTCCAGGGCTGTCTCTTTTGAGGGCTGTCTCTTTCCAGGGTTGTCTCTTTCCCCATCTGTCTCTTTCCAGGCCTGTCTCTTTCCCTGTCTGTCTCTTTGTCAGTCTGTCTCTTTGTCAGTCTGTCTCTTTCCCTGTCCGTCTCTTTGTCAGTCTGTCTCTTTCCAGGTCTGTCTCTTTTCAGGGCTTTCTCTTTCCCCGTCTGTCTCTTTCCCCGTCAGTCTCTTTGCCCGTCTGTCTCTTTGCCCATCTATCTCTTTCCCCATTTGTCTCTTTCCTTGTCTGTCTCTTTCCCCGTCTGTCTCTTTCCCCGTCTGTCTCTTTCCCTGTCTGTCTCTTTCCAGGGCTGTCTCTTTCCCCGTCTGTCTCTTTCCAGGTCTGTCTCTTTCCAGGTCTGTTTATTTGCCTGTCTGTCTGTTTGCCCATCTGTCTGCTTGCCCGTCTGTCTCTTTCCCCGTCTGTCTCTTTCCCCGTCTGTCTCTTTCCCCGTCTGTCTCTTTCCAGGTCTGTCTCTTTCCAGGTCTGTCTCTTGCCAGGTCTGTTTATTTGCCCATCTGTCTCTTTCCCCGTCTGTCTCTTTCCCCGTCTGTCTCTTTCCCCGTCTGTCTCTTTCCCCGTCTGTCTCTTTCCCCGTCTGTCTCTTTCCCCGTCTGTCTCTTTCCAGGGCTGTCTCTTTCCCCGTCTGTCTCTTTCCAGGTCTGTCTCTTTCTAGGTCTGTTTATTTGCCTGTCTGTCTGCTTGCCCATCTGTCTGCTTGCCCGTCTGTCTCTTTCCCCGTCTGTCTCTTTCCCCGTCTGTCTCTTTCCCCGTCTGTCTCTTTCCCCGTCTGTCTCTTTCCAGGGCTGTCTCTTTCCCCATCTGTCTCTTTCCAGGTCTGTCTCTTTCCCCATCTGTCTCTTTCCAGGTCTGTCTCTTTCTAGGTCTGTTTATTTGCCTGTCTGTCTGCTTGCCCATCTGTCTGCTTGCCCGTCTGTCTCTTTCCCCATTTGTCTCTTTCCCCATTTGTCTCTTTCCCCGTCTGTCTCTTTCCCCGTCTGTCTCTTTCCCTGTCTGTCTCTTTCCCCGTCTGTCTCTTTCCCCGTCTGTCTCTTTCACCGTCTGTCTCTTTCCAGGTCTGTCTCTTTCCAGGTCTGTTTATTTGCCCGTCTGTCTGTTTGCCCATCTGTCTCTTTGCCTGTCTGTCTCTTTGCCCGTCTGTCTCTTTCAAGGGCTATCTCTTCCAGGGCTGTCTCTTTTCAGGGCTGTCTCTTTCCAGGGTTGTCTCTTTCCCCATCTGTCTCTTTCCAGGCCTGTCTCTTTCCCCGTCTGTCTCTTTCCCCGTCTGTCTCTTTCCCCGTCTGTCTCTTTCCAGGGCTGTCTCTTTCCCCGTCTGTCTCTTTCCAGGTCTGTCTCTTTCCAGGTCTGTTTATTTGCCCGTCTGTCTGTTTGCCCATCTGTCTGCTTGCCCATCTGTCTGCTTGCCCATCTGTCTCTTTGCCTGTCTGTCTCTTTGCCCGTCTGTCTCTTTCAAGGGCTATCTCTTTCCAGGGCTGTCTCTTTTCAGGGCTGTCTCTTTCCAGGGTTGTCTCTTTCCCCGTCTGTCTCTTTCCAGGCCTGTCTCTTTCCCTGTCTGTCTCTTTGTCAGTCTGTCTCTTTCCCTGTCTGTCTCTTTGTCAGTCTGTCTCTTTCCAGGTCTGTCTCTTTGCAGGGCTGTCTCTTTCCCTGTCTGTCTCTTTCCCCGTCAGTCTCTTTGCCCGTCTGTCTCTTTGCCCATCTGTCTCTTTCCCCATTTGTCTCTTTCCTTGTCTGTCTCTTTCCCCGTCTGTCTCTTTCCCTGTCTGTCTCTTTCCCTGTCTGTCTCTTTCCAGGGCTGTCTCTTTCCCCGTCTGTCTCTTTCCAGGTCTGTCTCTTTCCAGGTCTGTTTATTTGCCTGTCTGTCTGTTTGCCCATCTGTCTGCTTGCCCGTCTGTCTCTTTCCCCGTCTGTCTCTTTCCCCGTCTGTCTCTTTCCCCGTCTGTCTCTTTCCAGGTCTGTCTCTTTCCAGGTCTGTCTCTTTCCAGGTGTGTCTCTTTCCAGGTCTGTTTATTTGCCCATCTGTCTCTTTGCCTGTCTGTCTCTTTCCCCATCTGTCTCTTTGTCAATCTGTCTCTTTGTCCATCTGTCTCTTTGTCCGTCTGTCTCTTTGTCCGTCTGTCTCTTTCCCCGTCTGTCTCTTTCCCCGTCTGTCTCTTTCCCCAACTGTCTCTTTCCCCGTCTGTCTCTTTCCTCGTCTGTCTCTTTCCCCGTCTGTCTCTTTCCCCGTCTGTCTCTTTCCAGGGCTGTCTCTTTCCCCGTCTGTCTCTTTCCAGGTCTGTCTCTTTCCAGGTCTGTTTATTTGCCCATCTGTCTCTTTGCCTGTCTGTCTCTTTGCCCGTCTGTCTCTTTCAAGGGCTATCTCTTTCCAGGGCTGTCTCTTTTCAGGGCTGTCTCTTTCCAGGGTTATCTCTTTCCCCATCTGTCTCTTTCCAGGCCTGTCTCTTTCCCCGTCTGTCTCTTTGTCAGTCTGTCTCTTTCCCTGTCCGTCTCTTTGTCAGTCTGTCTCTTTCCCTGTCCGTCTCTTTGTCAGTCTGTCTCTTTCCAGGTCTGTCTCTTTGCAGGGCTGTGTCTTTCCCCGTCTGTCTCTTTCCCCGTCTGTCTCTTTCTCCATTTGTCTCTTTCCCCGTCTGTCTCTTTCCCCGTCTGTCTCTTTCCCCGTCTGTCTCTTTCCAGGTCTGTCTCTTTTCAGGTCTGTTTCTTTGCCCATCTGTCTGTTTGCCCATCTGTTTGTTTGCCCATCTGTCTCTTTGCCCATCTGTCCCTTTGCCCGTCTGTCTCTTTCAAGGGCTATCTCTTTCCAGGGCTGGCTCTTTTCAGGGCTTTCTTTCCAGGGTTGTGTCTTTCCCCGTCTGTCTCTTTCCAGGCCTGTCTCTTTCCCCGTCTGTCTCTTTGTCAGTCTGTCTCTTTCCCCGTCCGTCTCTTTGTCAGTCTGTCTCTTTCCAGGTCTGTCTCTTTCCCCGTCTGTCTCTTTGTCAGCCTGTCTCTTTCCCCGTCCGTCTCTTTGTCAGTCTGTCTCTTTCCAGGTCTGTCTCTTTCACCGTCTGTCTCTTTCCCCGTCTGTCTCTTTGTCAGTCTATCTCTTTCCCTGTCTGTCTCTTTCCCTGTCTGTCTCTTTCCCTGTCTGTCTCTTTCCAGGTCTGTCTCTTTCCAGGTCTGTTTATTTGCCTGTCTGTCTGTTTGCCCATCTGTCTGCTTGCCTGTCTGTCTCTTTCCCCGTCTGTCTCTTTCCTTGTCTGTCTCTTTGTCAGTCTGTCTCTTTCCAGGTCTGTCTCTTTCACCGTCTGTCTCTTTCCCCGTCTGTCTCTTTGTCAGTCTGTCTCTTTCCCTGTCTGTCTCTTTCCCCGTCTGTCTCTTTCCAGGTCTGTCTCTTTCCAGGTCTGTTTATTTGCCTGTCTGTCTCTTTCCAGGTCTGTCTCTTTCACCATCTGTCTCTTTCCCCGTCTGTCTCTTTGTCAGTCTGTCTCTTTCCCTGTCTGTCTCTTTCCCCGTCTGTCTCTTTCCAGGTCTGTCTCTTTCCAGGTCTGTTTATTTGCCTGTCTGTCTGTTTGCCCATCTGTCTGCTTGCCTGTCTGTCTCTTTCCCCGTCTGTCTCTTTCCTTGTCTGTCTCTTTCCCCATCTGTCTCTTTCCCTGTCTGTCTCTTTCCCTGTCTGTCTCTTTCCAGGGCTGTCTCTTTCCCCGTCTGTCTCTTTCCAGGTCTGTCTCTTTCCAGGTCTGTTTATTTGCCTGTCTGTCTGTTTGCCCATCTGTCTGCTTGCCCGTCTGTCTCTTTCCCCGTCTGTCTCTTTCCCCGTCTGTCTCTTTCCCCGTTTGTCTCTTTCCAGGTCTGTCTCTTTCCAGGTCTGTCTCTTTCCAGGTCTGTCTCTTTCCAGGTCTGTCTCTTTCCAGGTCTGTTTATTTGCCCATCTGTCTCTTTGCCTGTCTGTCTCTTTCCCCGTCTGTCTCTTTGTCAGTCTGTCTCTTTGTCCGTCTGTCTCTTTGTCCGTCTGTCTTTTTCCCCGTCTATCTCTTTCCCCGTCTGTCTCTTTCCCCGTCTGTCTCTTTCCCCGTCTGTCTCTTTCCCCGTCTGTCTCTTTCCTCGTCTGTCTCTTTCCCCGTCTGTCTCTTTCCCCGTCTGTCTCTTTCCAGGGCTGTCTCTTTCCCCGTCTGTCTCTTTCCCCGTCTGTCTCTTTCCAGGGCTGTCTCTTTCCCCGTCTGTCTCTTTCCAGGTCTGTCTCTTTCCAGGTCTGTTTATTTGCCCGTCTGTCTCTTTGCCTGTCTGTCTCTTTGCCCGTCTGTCTCTTTCAAGGGCTATCTCTTTCCAGGGCTGTCTCTTTTCAGGGCTGTCTCTTTCCAGGGTTGTCTCTTTCCCCATCTGTCTCTTTCCAGGCCTGTCTCTTTCCCCGTCTGTCTCTTTGTCAGTCTGTGTCTTTCCCTGTCCGTCTCTTTGTCAGTCTGTCTCTTTCCAGGTCTGTCTCTTTGCAGGGCTGTGTCTTTCCCCGTCTGTCTCTTTCCCCGTCTGTCTCTTTCCCCATTTGTCTCTTTCCCCGTCTGTCCCTTTCCCCGTCTTTCTCTTTCCCCGTCTGTCTCTTTCCAGAGCTGTCTCTTTCCCCGTCTGTCTCTTTCCAGGTCTGTCTCTTTTCAGGTCTGTTTCTTTGCCCATCTGTCTGTTTGCTCATCTGTTTGTTTGCCCATCTGTCTCTTTGCCCATCTGTCCCTTTGCCCGTCTGTCTCTTTCAAGGGCTATCTCTTTCCAGGGCTGGCTCTTTTCAGGGCTTTCTTTCCAGGGTTGTGTCTTTCCCCGTCTGTCTCTTTCCAGGCCTGTCTCTTTCCCCGTCTGTCTGTTTGTCAGTCTGTCTCTTTCCAGGTCTGTCTCTTTCACCGTCTGTCTCTTTCCCCGTCTGTCTCTTTGTCAGTCTGTCTCTTTCCCCGTCCGTCTCTTTCCCCGTCCGTCTCTTTGTCAGTCTGTCTCTTTCCCCGTCCGTCTCTTTCCAGGTCTGTCTCTTTCCAGGTCTGTCTCTTTGCCCGTCTGTCTCTTTGCCCGTCTGTCTCTTTGCCAATCTGACTCTGTCTGTCTCTTTCCACGTCTGTCTCTGTCTGTGTCTCTGTCTCGTTTTATCTGTCTCACCACCAACATCTTATTACCTCACACATAAGCTTCTTATACTAACAGTTTATTTTGTTCCTATAGTAACCACTGACAGTTGCTATTATTAGCCAGTAGCTCCCACGTCCATTCAGTATAATGGAGGCAGGATTTTGGAGACTAACTGTAAAGCGCAGGGTTAAATTTTCCCGTCAAAACATAGTTTATGACGTTCCCTGGGTCACATGGGGCGTCTGTGCAAAATTTCGTGATTCTAAATGCGACGGTTCAAATTCCTTTAGCGGACATACACATATACACACATAGACACATACACTGAGCTTTATATATTAGATATATATGTATATACAGTACAGACCAAAAGTTTGGACACACCTTCTCATCTCTAGAACAACTATTAAGAGGAGACTTTGTGCAGCAGGTCTTCATGATAAAATAGCTGCTAGGAAACCACTGCTAAGGACAGACAACAAGCAGAAGAGAATTGTTTGGGCTAAAGAACACAAGGAATGGACATTAGACCAGTGGAAATCTGTGCTTTGGTCTGATGAGTCCAAATTTGAGATCTTTGGATCCAACCACCGTGTCTTTGTAGAAAAGGTGAACGGATGGACTCTACATGCCTGGTTCCCACCGTGAAGCATGGAGGAGGAGGTGTGATGGTGTGGGGGTGCTTTGCTGCTGACACTGTTGGGGATTTATTCAAAATTGAAGGCATACAGAACCAGCATGCCTACCACAGCATCTTCCAGCAGCGTGCTATTCCATCCATTTTGCGTTTAGTTAGACCATAATTTTTTTTTCAACAGGACAATGAACCCAAACACACCTCCAGGCTGTGTAAGGGCTATTTGACTAAGAGGGAGAGAAATGGGGTGGTACGCCAGATGACCTGGTCTCCACAGTCACCAGACCTGAGCCCAATCGAGATGGTTTGGGGTGAGCTGGACCACAGAGTGAAGGCAAAAAAGCCAACAAGTGCTAAGCATCTCTGGGAACTCCTTCAAGACTGTTGGAAGATCATTTCCGGTGACTACCTCTTGAAGCTCATCAAGAGAATGCCAAGAGTGTGCAAAGTAGTAATGAAAGCAAAAGGTGGCTACTTTGAAGAACCTAGAATATAAGACATATTTTCAGTTGTTTCACACTTTTTTAAGTATTTCATTCCACATATTTTAATTTATAGTTTTGATGCCTTCAATGTGAATCTACAATTTTTAGAGTCATGAAAATAAAGAAAACTCTTTCAATGAGGAGGTGTGTCCAAACTTTTGGTATGTACTGTGTGTGTGTGTGTGTGTGTGTGTATATATATATATATATATATATATGAGTTTTGTCTTGGGACCGTGAAGAAGGCGGCTGCGTCCGCCGAAACGCGTAGTCCATACTGCATATACCTTGCGCTTAACAACTTGTCAAGAGCTCTGGAGTTTTTTATTCTTCGATAATAAAGTCAGAGAAAAAAACAAAAAAAAAAAACTTTTGTTGCCCTTTGGAGTCATTCTGCCTTGCTGGATCCATCCTCAGCTTGCTCTATATACATATATATATATATATATATATATATATATATATATATATATATAATATATATATATATATATATATATATATATATATATATCTCATAGGGTGTAGTGGCCTTGGGTGATGAAGAAGGAATGAAGGTGTACACAGTAATCAATTTACTTACAGAATTTTATTTACAAGGAAGCAATAAACTTGGTTGTTTCTCCAAACTTCAGGAAATCGATTAGCGTGAGTGAAGGTGAACAGATGATAACTTTGTCAATTGGTTTGCAGTTTATGATCACCTCCCTTTTGACATCATTCTTAGGGGCACTTTGCACACTACGATATCGCAAGCCGATGCTGCGATGCCGTGTGCGATAGTCCCCGCCCCCGTCGCAGCTGCGATATCATGGTTCGCTATGGCAGCTTCACATGCACTCACCTGCCCTGCGACGTCGCTCTGGCCGGCGAACCGCTTCCTTATTAAGGGGGGGAAGTCGTGCGGCGCCATAGCGACGTCACACGGCAGGCAGCCAATAGAAGCAGAGGGGCGGAGATGAGCGGGACGTAAACATCCCGCCCACCTCCGTCCTTCCGCATGGCCGGCGTGAGCCGCAAGACGCAGGTAGGAGATGTTCGTCGCTCCTGCGGCTTCACACACAGCGATGTGTGCTGCCGCAGGAACGAGGAACAACATCGTAACATCGGTATTTTCCAATTCATGGAAATGCCAGACCCTACACCGATGATACGATTACGATGCTTTTGCGCTCGTTAAACGTATCAAAAAGGATTTACACACTACGATATCGACTGCAATGCCAGATGTGCGTCACTTTCGATTTGACCCCACCGACATCGCAGCTGCGATGTCGTAGTGTGCAAAGTGCCCCTTTGGCTCTGTTCACACTAGAAAAAGGATTTTTCTCAAGAAATTTCTTGAGTCTGAAAGATTAGCGCACTTGCGGTCAAAAAACGCACCGAAAACCGCATGCATTTTTACTGCGTTTTTGGTGCGGTTTTGGTGCGGTTTTTCCGCAGGTTCGTCCCTGCGGTTTTTTTTTTTTACTTGTTTGACACTTGGCACACACTTGTGGCCTACATTTCACAGTCCTTCACATACAGGTGTCTGTCCCCAAGTACTAGTACTAGTACTAGTAATGATCTTCCAGACTCCTTTGGTGTGGCTATGCTCCACGGCTCAAGAGCAGGGTCTCCAACTGGACTTTTTAATTTTTACTTTTTCTGGATAGCTTAATAAAAATCACTGACAAATAATATTTCTTACGGAAACATTGAGCCATTCTGATTATACATGATACAAGAATAAAGCCTATAATTCTGATATGAACACATCAGCTGCATTCACTTTAAACTGTAAAATAATTGCAGACAAAATAATCTGTATAAGTTTCTTCTGCTTCAAAAAAAAATCATGGACTCCTTAAATAAAATGTACGAACAGAGCAAAAAAGTGACCTATTTTTAAACACTATCTTTAAATTTTTAAAAAAGGAGGAAAAAAAAGCTCAACATGATGTTTGTATTCACTGTGTATCGAGACTCCAGGACGGGTGCCAGTCTTGCTGGTGTGGCATAACCAGTATCACTGTAATAGGATGACCAGTGCCCTACTGCCCCCACTTCTCTGCTGATGAATGATGGAATTGCAATGTGCTGTATTTTTGTAAACTCTCTTGCATTAATGTATAATCCTCCCCCTGTGTAATACGGCCGGCTGCCAGAGGCCATGGATCTCAGGTTCCCCAGACAGAAGGGATGGACTGGGAGATGACAGGGCAGCAAGGGTTAAGTGAGAGGGTGGCTCACCAGCACAGGAAAAGTTATAGGGAAAGGAACTTCCTAGTTCAGTCAGATAGGGAAATGCTGGTATATGTGGCGCCCTGGCCTAGCCAGGTCGTCACAGATAACATATAAACACCCCTCCACCCCCATTAGACAGGGACACCAGCCAAACAAAAACCCTTGTTGCCTCCCTCCAGGTTCTGAAGTCCACACCAGGTGGGGCGGAGCTAAGCGGTTGGCCCCACCCACCGAGGAGTTCACAGGCCTAGAGGCAGGAAAAGTGTCAGTTAGAAGTTGGAGAACAGTGTAGGAGTTTGAAGTGAGAGGAGTGAGCACTTGGGTGTCTGGGTTTGTGGCCCAGGCACTGACAGCAACGTTGGCAGATGGTGGTGGCCGTCTGCAGGAGTGGTGGAGCAACGCGGAACTGTAGGACCGGGGACGGGAGACGGACCGCCGGTACCGACTGGGGAGCGAAGTGAAGCCAGCACACACAGGCAGGGCCATCGGACCCCGACCAGGCTTGGAGCCGCCGACAATAGTCAGATCCGAATGTGACTGGAACCCCAGGGGTTTCACAACAGCAAAAGTCCCGATTGAAGGCAACAGCCCACACCGTGAGGGTATACAGCTACCGCCTAAGGCTAGAGACCCAAGGGCCAGCATCTGCGGGCAAACGGGCTCCTCTGGTACCCATACACCGGGGAGCGGACTACCATTGGGAATCCATAGTAGTCAGAAAGAGAACATTAAGGTGCAGGGAAAGACAGCCGCCATCACCTGTCCGGGGAGAAGCACTGCAGCCGGCTGCGGGACCCG
This sequence comes from Anomaloglossus baeobatrachus, assembly GCF_048569485.1. Classification (NCBI taxonomy): domain Eukaryota; kingdom Metazoa; phylum Chordata; class Amphibia; order Anura; family Aromobatidae; genus Anomaloglossus; species Anomaloglossus baeobatrachus. Next base: position 139,128,594 of record NC_134358.1, read on the forward strand.
TCCATCCAGCCATTTGGTTTACCAAGGACTTTGTACCTTTTTTGCTGAGTGAGTACACCCGTGCCATCCGGCACCGCGCCGCGCTGTCCCTGCAACCCTGCACCTCACCAACCCTGCCTCCCCGTCACATCATTGGGCCCCGGGACCACCAACCCCTACCCACGGAGGGGGAAAACAACATCCCAGCTGCTCCTTGCCATCGCACCCGGGATCCCCGTCATCAGCAGCGGTGGTGCCTATCTTCACCACGACCCGTGGGTGGCGTCACGGACTAAATGCCCCAAACCAACCACCCCTTTCACTCATGGGCAAGGAGCGCCGCTCGAGTCCCCGGATCTGGCCCACCGAGCAGCAGCAGCGCCGGACCCGAGCGTTAGCGAAAGCGCAGCAGCGACGGCGTCCTCCCCGCTCGCGACAACTTGGCGTCACAAACAGGATTGAACCCCTCTATTTACCAGTAGAAGTATGCCTTGTGATCTCCGCCGGCGGCGTCCGGCCAAAAATTTTGAAGCGCCGTCATCTTGGCGCGAAAATCTCCCGCTCAAGCATCTTCTCCGAGCAGGGAAGGTGCGAAAGCGAAGCCACGCCCCAAAAAAACGGAAGCGCTGAAGAGTATCAAGGGGGCGTGAGAGTGTGTCTGCCTGATGTAGCCGAGGCTATAGAAAGCGGGGACGCCAGGACTCTGCAAGATATCCCGTTCCTGGAGGCTGAGCAAGTAAGATGTCCGTCCCGTCCAGCAGGCCCACACCCGGAACAGCGGCATGGGTGGAGGCTCGGGTGGCCCAATTAAGCCGCAGGCTGCAGACCCGGCTCCAGCTCCTGGTGCAAGAATGGGAGGCTGGAATGGTGGAGGTGGTGATGACCGTGCAGGCCCGTGAGGTAAAAACAGAATCGGAGGAGGGGGTGAGTGACCCACGCCCCTGTGTCCCAGAGGGACCGGTCGCTGCGGCCGAGGGGCCCGGTCTGCCGTCGCTCAGCCAGCTGCGTTCCCCGTTGCCTGTATTGGTCGGTGCCACCCCGTCGGCCAGCCAGTTGCTCCTGAACCTGACAACAGATGACATCACCCCCGCCTGCGAAGTCCCACCTGCAGGTGCTGCCCATGAACGACAACTTGCCTGGCCAGTCCCGACCCCGCTCCCCTGGGAGTCACCCCACCCGGAGGCAACCGCGCCTGAAGAGGTCCTGGCAGTCCGCCCGACTAGTACAGAGACGGAGGGTGGCCCGCCTCAAGCCCGGAAGGTGACGCTGACTGCTCCCAAACTCCAGGCCTCGGCTGAGGCTGCGGAAGGTTGTCGCTGCAAGGCAGAAAAACAGGCCGCGACACAGCGGTGCCCCCCTAATCAGAAGGTGCCGGTTGTAGCCCGCATCGGGGGGTACCGGCTGGGCCCAACCCCCGCACTGGATGAGCCGCCATGTTGGGAGCGGTGGCCAGACCCGATGGGATGACAGTCAAAGGCCCGGGAGAAGGCTGCAGTCCTGGCCCGTATTGTGGAAGCCAAGGACGCTCTCCGGAGGGCCTCCCCTGAAGCTCCCGGCCCGGTCTTTGAAGGTCAAGTCCAGCAGTTCCACCCCCGGCGAGGATGGGGGTTTATTTACGAGCCCCACCTGGGAGTCGAGGCATTCTTCTCCTGTCGTGACGTGCACAGCCGACTGCCTCTGGGCCATCCGGAGCGTGACCTTTGCGCAGGAGAGTTGGTCACATATACCTGTCACCTGGGAGAGAGGGGCTGGTTCGCCCTGGATGTCCAGAGAAGGGTGAGCCATGATGACTACGAGCATCCCCGGTCACCTCCTCCGCCATACAGTCCTGGGCGGATCCGGAGGAAGCGAGTGGGGATGGTGATCTCCAGTAATGGCAGCGGTCCTCCGTTGCAAGCAGTTGTCCCCCGTTGGGACCCTCAGCAATTTGATTGAATGACTTTAATGAACCGAAGCTTTACCTGATTGACTGTGTGATTATTCCGGCCATTGCCGGCAAGTTGTCCCCGGAGGGACCCTATGTGTTTACAACCTGCATGAGAGACTACTCATGGACATGGCCGAGAAATGGCAGGCCACCCACGGACTAGTGGGCTTGTATATAAGTTGAGGGATGGAAACCATTGCCGCCTCCGGAGAGGCAGATTGGAGGAAGGGCCCGCAGCAGAGCAGGCTGGGGCCCGCCCACCACCAGGACCGGTGGCCATCCTCCGGGGGTCAGGGGTCCCCCAAGGACGTGGGGTCCCCTGAAATGACAGTCGGGTGCAAGAAACCATACCCGTTCCCGCTCGGGCAGCCTGAACCTGGACTGGGGTCAAGGGGTGCTGCCCACTTCTTAGGGGCAGCATCAGGGCTAGGTTGCTTGGGTGAAAGAGCGGAAGACATCTGTCCGTCCGTCATTATTAAAAGTGTTTATGTTTATATGTACAACGTTTGAAGTGTCCTCAAAAGAAATGCTTATGTTTGAAATGTTTCCATGTTAATTTATTTTTTTACAGTTTTAAAAGAATAATAAAACCGGTGATGGACGGGCAGCCCGCGGACGGTCTGCATTTCACCAAGGGGGAATGTGGCACCCTGGCCTAGCCAGGTCGTCACAGATAACATACAAACACCCCCCCACCCCCATTAGACAGGGACAACAGCCAAACAAAAACCCTTGTTGCCTCCCTCCAGGTTCTGATGTCCACACCAGGTGGGGCGGAGCTAAGCAGTTGGCCCCACCCACTGAGGAGTTCACAGGCCTGGAGGCGGGAAAAGTGTCAGTTAGAAGTTGGAGAACAGTGTAGGAGTTTGAAGTGAGAGGAGTGAGCACTTTGGTGTCTGGGTTTGTGGCCCAGGCACTGACAGCAAGGTTGTCAGACGGTGGTGGCTGTCTGCAGGAGTGGTGGAGCAACGCGGAACCGTAGGACCGGGGACCGGCGACGGCCCGCCGGTACCGACCGGGGAGTGAAGTGAAGCCAGCACACACAGGCAGGGCCATCGGACCCCGACCAGGCTTGGAGCCGCTGACAATAGTCAGATCCGAATGTGACTGGAACCCCAGGGGTTTCACAACAGCAAAAGTCTCGATTGAAGGCAACAGCCCACACTGTGAGGGTATACAGCTACCGCCTAAGGCTAGAGACCCAAGGGCCAGCGTCTGCGGGCAAACGGGCTCCTCCGGTACCCATACACCGGGGAGTGGACTACCGTTAGGAATCCATAGTAGTCAGAAAGAGAACATTAAGGTGCAGGGAAAGACAGCCGCCATCACCTGTCCGGGGAGAAGTACTGCAGCCGGCTGCGGGACCCGTCCATCCAGCCATTTGGTTTACCGAGGACTTTGTACCTTTTTTGCTGAGTGAGTACACCCGTGCCATCCGGCACTGCGCCGCGCTGTCCCTGCAGTCCTGCACCTCACCAACAATGCCTCCCCGTCACATCATCGGGCCCTGGGACCACCAACCCCTACCCACGGAGGGGGAAAACAACATACCAGCTGCTCCTTGCCATCGCTCCCGGGATCCCCGTCATCAGCAGCGGTTGTGCCTATCTTCACCACGACCCGTGGGTGGCGTCACGGACTAAATCCCCCAAACCAACCACCCCTTTCACTCACGGGCGAGGAGCGCCGCTCGAGTCCCCAGATCAGGCCCACCGCTCAAGCCACCGAGCAGCAGCAGCCGCAGCAGCACCGGACCCGAGCGTTAGCGAGAGCGCAGCAGCGACGGCGTCCTCCCCGCCCGCGACATATACAGTGCAGATCAAGAGAAAGAAGTCAGGAGGGACAGGAGAGCAGAGTGGATTGAATAGGGTGGATGTGACAGGGACAGGATTGAAGGAGTGAAGGAAGCCCATACCTTCACAATCCCCTGGTCCCTACTACAGAAACAGGAGGAGAAGCAAAGATGTCAGAAGAGGCTCTATTGCAGTAGGACATAAGTCCAGACTCTCATGGAGACGTAAGGAGAATTTGGGGCACCCCTACCTGAGGCGTTATCTGTTGGTACGCATGAGAAAGCAGTTACGACGGGGGGGGCAAGTGAGTCCATCCATCTGTTAGCTGAGCTGAAGGTCCCACTGTGGCACCCCAGTGGTCACGAGAGCCACAGTGGCGTTGTTCTCCTCACCGGGATCAATGTTATGCTTGGAGGCAGCGTGGGGACCTCTCCTTGTCAGGAACATCACATGCAACATCTCCTACTCCAGGCCAGCAGGGGGAGCTCATAACCGGTTTTGAAGGGAGTCTCTCTGTACATGCTGACCTGAGGGAAAGGTTATAGTGAACAGGAAGGAAGTCAGGCAGAACAGTGTTGGTGAGCAGAGAGAGCGTTCGCTGTTTGAGAGCTTCTGTGTGAGCATTCCAGGACTGCGTATTAACCCCTTAACGACCCATGACGTACTGGGTACGTCATGGATCGTGTGCCGGTAAGCCCCGCCCCCTGCCGCCGGCAGGTGGCGGCGATCCGCGCACATATCAGCTGTTATCAACAGCTGACATGTGTGCCTGCTAGCCGCGGGTGGAATCGCTTCCACCCGCGGCCATTAACCCCTTACATTTCGCTGCCAAAATCTTGGCAGTGATATGTATATGGGCGCCGCCATGACAGTCACTTACCCCGCCCCCGCCGAAAGTCACGTGACATGATCACGTGACTTTCGGCAGTTGCCATGGTAGCACAGGGTCATGTGATGACGCCTGTAGCTAACATGACTCACTTCCTCTCAATGCCGGAATACAGCCGGCATTGAAAGTAAAGCAGCAAATCTGCAGTTCTCAGCTCTGTAGCTGAGATCTGCAGATAGTGCAAAGCGATCGGATTGCTGATCGCTATAGCCCCCTAGGGGGACGAGTAAAATAAAAAAAGTAAAAAAAAAGTTTTAAAAAATTAAAAAAAATGAAAAACCTAAAAGTTCAAATCACCCCTTTTTCACCCCATTGAAAATTAAAGGGTTAAAAAAATAAAAAATACACACATATTTGGTATCGCCACGTTCAGAAATGCCCGATCTATCAAAATATAAAATCATTGAATCTGATCAGTAAACGGCGTAGCGGCAAACAAATTCCAAACGCCAAAATTACGTTTTTTGGTCGCCGCAAATTTTGCGCAAAATGCAATAACAGGCGATCAAAACGTAGCATCTGCGCAAAAATGGTACCGTTAAAAATGTCAGGTCGAGACGCAAAAAATAAGCCATCACTGAGCCTCAGATCCTGAAAAATAAGAACGCTACGGGTTTTGGAAAATGGCGCAAAACATGCGCCACGTTTTTTGGACAAGCTTGTCAATTTTTTTAACCCCTTAGATACAAGTAAACCTATACATGTTTGGTGTCTACAAACTCGCACCGACCTGAGGCATCACATAGATACCTCACTTTTACCATATAGTGAACACAGTGAATAAAATATCCCAAAAACTATTTTTTTGCCGTTTTCCAGTACACTATATGGTAAAACTTATCGTTTCATTTAAAAGTACAACTCGTCCCGCAAAAAACAAGCCCTTACATGGCAAGATTGACGGAAAAATAAAAAAGTTACGGCTCTCGGAGGAAGGGGAGCAAAAACAAAAACGCAAAAACGGAAAGTTCCCGGGGGCTGAAGGGGTTAAAAGACTAGGAGGGCACCAACCCCTGGGATCTCCCCTGGCACTTATGGAACATGTATTCAAAAAGCAGAAAAAGAAAGTGCCATAAATGAGAGATCACCAAGCAAATAGTTAATCAAGAATAATATTTATTGTGGTTCAAAAACATTTGTGTCACACAACACCAATGGTATAAAAATAACCAAATACATTTAAAAACATTTAAAAAAACATACAAAATCACAAAAGACCAAGTGATCCCAAGTATACACCAGACCCAGATATTAGACAAACTGGCTATTATAGCAAAAAAAGGGAGATTTGCACAGACATGAGAAATGTAAAGCACAAAGAAAGATGTATTTAAATCTTACCCAAATAGCTGCAGTAAATCAAACACCTAACTACAGCTTGCAGTGTGGTCATAATAGACCATGATTAAAAGCCTGAGCAGAGTGCAATATATGGACGTCTCCATCTAGCAAAACCCCATGCTGTGCTGGCAAAAAATCATGCACATAAATGTATAAAGCCAGAAAGTTGAAAGTAACTTAGAGGTAAAAAGTGACTTTATACCTCTTTTGCCCTTGAGAAAGTCACCCAGGAGTGACGATACGCGTTGCGTAAGGTGATCCCTTGATTTACCCCTGGACCATGCATCTAGCCTAGGGCTAGTCACTTTAACTACTTACTTTCAACTTTCTGGCTTTATACATTTATGTGCATGATTTTTTGCCAGCACAGCATGGGTTTTGCTAGATGGAGACGTCCATATATTGCACTCTGCCCAGGCTTTTAATCATGGTCTATCATGACCATACTGCAAGCTGGAGTTAGGTGTTTGATTTACTGCAGCTATTTGGGTAAGATTTAAATACATCTTTCTTACTTTGTGCTTTACATTTCTCATGTCTGTGCAAATCTCCCTTTTTTTCTATAATAGCCAGTTTTTCTAATATTTAGGTCTAGTGTATGCTTGGGATCACTTGGTCTTTTGTGTTTTTGTATGTTTTTTTAAATGTTTTTAAATGTATTTGGTTATTGTTATACCATTGGTGTTGTGTGACACAAATGTTTTTGAACCACATTAAATATATTTATTATTCTTGATTAACTATTTGCTTGGTGATCCCTCATTTATGGCACTTTCTTTTTCTGCCTTTTGAGCATTCCAGGACCGAGCGCTAGGACAGGACACCGGGGTCCTCGGTTACTGGGTGCTAACGGCCCAGTAGCAAAACCCGGAGGGCAAGAGACTCTACTTTCCTGGCCCAACATAGTTCCAAGATGCAGCAGCAATATAGAACCTGGGATCGCAGTAATACAAGCGGGTCCCATAACCGGTTCACGTTCCCCATCACAGGGGACATACATCTTCAAGTAAAGAGCGAGAAGGGGATGCTGTGCTGCTCCAGGTCACAACGGCTCCCACCAAGAGCGCATTAAGGAAGGCCTCCAACTTGCCAGGCAAAGAGAGATCCACGCTGCTTCTGGGCTGACCGGACCACTGTAAGCCTGGACAATAACATCTGACCACTAAAGCTGAAGAGGAATCTGGTGAACAAAGGAATGATCCAGCTACACGTTTCCATAAAAACACAGATTTAATGAAAAACTTTTTAAAATACAAAGAAGCTTTTTCTTGTAATAAAGATAAGCCACAAAAGTATACCATCTCTGAGTCAGGAAAAATCTAAAGGTTCTTTAAACCGCACACCAGACGCGTTTAGAGCACATGGCTCTTAGACCTTGGTCTAAGGAAAGAAGAAACTAACAACTTGTGTCGTCCAGTTGCTGTCGACGTCCCAGCCCTGCACGCCATTGCACTACAACAACCCCCACTATCTTCTTGGGGCCCGCTCCATCCGTGGGGAGTGATTACACCCAAGCTGCACTACCACCATCCCCAGCAAGGAACCCTTCAGCGGAGGCTAATTCCTGCCCGCATACCACAGGTGGTGTCACGACAAACTTTCCCAACCACCCCATTTTCCCTTCATTTGCTGTACGCCTAGGGGCTACGGAAATGGCCAAGGCCACCCGTGACATTGCCTGACCCAACCCACAATGGCCCGGTAACGAGTAGGTTAACCACCTGCCCCGTGGGACGCTACACCACCATGCAGGGCTTAAGGTTAAGTTGCCCCATTACGGCCGTCCCTACAAAGCCGAGCCAGATGCTTGAGTTAAAGTACCTGAAAGATAATGATGATGACGAGTCTGCTGTATAGAGCTTGAAACTTTCTTCTGGCAAATTACTCAGTAAAGGGATGCAAGTGTTACCGGGTGTCTGTCTCCTTCCTGACCGAGTGGGGCACAAGGCACATAGAAGTTAACATGACCCAGATGATCAGCAGCCAGCAGGTATCACCACCTCCACAAAACAATACACCTCCTTCATTCTGCCCCCCGTGTCTATATTGTGCCGGGGTGGGTTGAGGTCTGCCATGACCCTCGTCCACGATTACTCCTCGCCTGTACTTTACATCCCAACAAGGATAAGGGAGAAAGATATGGCACAGGTAGTCCAGGGTATAGATAAGTAAAAAAATGTAATGTTTCATTTCATGATCCATATTATAAACAGACAGATCCACTGAACAGGATAAATCTAATGGATTTCTGGCTTTCAGAGTCATCCTTTGTCATAGGATATACAGTGCATCATGGGAAGAAAATATTTAAACATGAAACAACCAATCAAAAATCAAGTAGGAAAAACCATCTATGCAAAAAACACAGACAAGTGTGCAAAAGGATCTATTAAAGCAACCCAAGTTAATCAAATGTACTGTATGTATAGAAACAAAAGTCATAAACAATTAATAAATATAAAATAAATTGTTTTTAAAGTTCATGCCTTTTGAATAATTTAAATCTAACATTAATATCCAGAAGGCTTCTCGTAAAGCTAGCTGCTTCTGCCAGTTTCCTAATTTAATAAGGCGTAACACTTTTTCAATGCCATAAAATTGGAGAAATGAGATGCCTCCTATGTGTGCATTAATAAAGTGTTTTACGGCTGCAGAATAGGTGGTATTAGCAGTGTTGATGTTAGAGAAATGTTTGGATGTACGCTTCTTTAATTTTCTAGTTGTATGTTCGACATTAGTACAGGCAATACAGTAAACGACATGGTGCGTATCACAGTAGATAAATGCATCAACCTTGCTTTCTACACCATGTGGAAGAAAAAATGAACCATTCAGATGTTAATTTAGGTTGTCGAGTCAAACTGGGAGACAGCATAGTCATAAGAGAAAGCCCTATCCCGGCAAAACATATACAGTCCTTGTCTTTAACTTGATGAAGCTTGATGCACTGATAAGTAAGTATTTCAATATGATATTTTTTATTTTTAGAAAACTGAGGACTAAAGGCTCTAAAGAAAGTGTGAGGTACATTAGTTCTACTGTTTTTTTCTTTTGTTTGTATTGTCATACAGTAAAAAGGTTCCGCATTTTGAGCTGATTGATTTGAAGGGTTTTTAACCACTGATTTATTCTATAACGTTTGCCAATAAACATACAATGATCACCGCGCTCTCTCGCAAGAAAGAAGTGTTAACTGAACAAATACAAAATGAAAAGGATATGTAAAGCGCAATAGGGTCTTATTATGGTAAAACAGTGGGGGGGGGAGCTGGGAGTGTACTCACCTGGTGGGTGTAGTTTCAGACTGTGGCAACATCCAAAATTAACTGTAAAGCATTTAAATGGGAATGGATATAATCTGCGCTGCCAAAATAAAGGAGATCCAGAAGACGATAGATGAAGGGTGGTTTAATGTCTACCCATTTCTGCATCAAACAAATTCCTTCTTCAGGACAGCCACATGTAAAGTGACACATAGTAAGCTTGTAATAATAATAATAATAATAATAAAAAAGTTTATTTATATAGCGCCAACATATTCCGCAGCACTTTACCATCCGGTGGGGGGGTTGTATAGACAAAAACAAAACAAAATAGTACATATTTCAACAGCTACAGTAGGAATGAGGGCCCTGCTCAAAAGCTTACAATCTATGGGGAAAAAGGGGGACACAAGAGGTGAAGCACACTTGTAGATCTGGCCGGCCATCATTATGCTAGTTTATTGGTTACATATAAAGATGAATGATCTGGTCTTTAGACAGTAACCTTTTGGGTCCCCTTACGTGCTATTGGTTGTATGTAGGATGTGAGGACTGAAATAGGAGAGAGAAGGTTACGAGTAGAATTTAGAAGGTGGGACAGGTGAGAGTTAGGTTAGTAAGTTATTATGATAAGCTTGTCTGAAGAGATGAGTTTTTAATGTACACTTAAAAACTTGGGGGCTGGATATTAGTCACATTCTTTGGGGTAGTGCATTCCAGAACACTGGCACGGCATGAGAAAAGTCTTGGTGATGGAGGTGTGAGGTTCGTATTATGGAGGATGTTAGTCTAAGATCATTTGCAGAATGAAGGGGGCGGGTAGGATGATAGACAGAGATGAGGGATAAATTCATACAAAGTTCTAAAAAAGACTGCCAAAAATCGGTAGAGGATGGGATCTGTAGAGCAGAAGGGGTAAACAAATGCGGAATTATCAACATGTTAAAAATGAAAATGACTTTTTGTAATAAAATCAATCAATAACCTCTAATACATGACATCTAAAAACATTTCTTTAGCCAGACCTATCACTTCAATTCACTAATCTAATAGTGATGAGTGAGCACTAAAGTGCTCTAGTGCTCATTACTCAAATCGAGCCAGTCTGACAGGCTCGATTTGAGTAATCAGTATAATGGAAGTCTATGGGGAACTCAAGCTCTTTTCCGGCACACCCCCTCATAAAGGCTATGGAAGTCGGAAAATCACTGAACTGGATGGAAAAAGGATTTAAATGTGATGGGAACAGCATGTGGAAGACGCCTGGATGCATCTCTGACTCCCAGGTCGCTGCTGGGAAGTGAAAAATTAAATAACTAAAAAAAAAGTGTGGGGTCCCCCCATTTTTGATAACCAGCCATGGTAAAGCAGACAGCTGACAGATAGTATAATCAAACCCATGGTTATTTGGCCCTCCCTAGCCAATTCATTATCGTAAAAAAGCTGACTTCAAGCCCTTGTGTTAGTTAAACGAAAAAAAACACACACAAATACTTTATTTTAAAAAAACACCCCAACTCTAGCCCTGGTTCACCAATTTAGTGTAAAAAAGAAACAAACAAACAATGCAAATCCTAAGTAGTTCACCAAATCTGATATAGTCCACAAATGGAAACCTGAAAGACATAAAAAAAAAGAAAGACAAGAAAGAAAGAAAGTTGAACTGTCAATCGTTCAACAATTTATTAAAAAATAATTCCCACAGTATCGATGTAGTCCATGACGTTTCCACAACGTCCCCTGAATCTGTGATGAGTGGGGATGACCTCAGTAACTTTTCTGCTCATCATTGAATCCCACAGAGGGCAGCACGAGACCCAGAATGTCTCAGAAAAAGTGACGCAGTAATGTCACTGCTCAGGAGAAATTTCGGGTCTTGCGCTACTCTGTGTGATTCAGTGAAAGCAGTGATGAGCCGTAACGTTCCTGACGTCATCATTGATTATCACAGTCGTTGGGTAATATAGAAAGCAGCCTTACCTGGAGTGACCTATCAAGCGTCATCCTCAGAACAATGGTCCATAGGTTGTACTACAGAATCCCTGGATGTCCTGGGAATGCCATGGACTACATCGAAGCTGCAGAATTTGTTTTTAAAAAAATTAATTGGTGCCAAAAGACAGTATCTTGTCTTTCTTTCTCTCTTTTTTTATATATTTCAGGTAAGTGGGCTACTTCAGATCTGCATGGCTTTTAAAAAAAATAAAAATAAATAAAAATTGGTGAACCAGAGTTAGATTTGAGGTGTGTCTTTTTAAAATGAAGTATTTGTGTGTTTTTTGTTTTTTTTATACCTTACTTGATTAGTAATGTGTGTGTCTGATAGACTTTCTCTATTACTAACCCCTGGGCTTGATGCCATCTGACACTACACAACTAACATCGTCCTTATAAACCATTACCCGGATTACTAACGCACCAGGGCAATCAGAAAGAGCAAAGGTGAAGCATCAGAATTGGCACATTTATTGTGATGTGCCACTTCTGGTAAAGCTGTGGACTCTTACTTTTCGGGTGGGAAGGGCCCAATAACAAAGAACCTTCTCGGCCTAATAATTTCAGCCTGCAGCTTTCAGCTATACCTTTGCTAGTTATGAAAAATGTGGGTTCCCACGTTGTTTTTTTACTTTATTAAGTTATACATAATAAGCTGTCCAATAAAGTCAACATTCAAAGCAAGAAGGCCTGCGGAGACACCATCACATGTTTCTCAACGCTGGCAGGAAACTAGCCAGGTCTTTCACCGGGAAGGAACAACCACGGGAAGGGCAGTCTCCAGTCAAGGAGACCACCTATACCAAAACATGATATCCATCCACAGACAGCCGTTTCGGGGTATTTGCCCCTCATCAGTGTGGAGTAGGAATCTGGCTAGTGGGACATTGCCTAGTAAAAGACTATGTGAGCAAGGATGGTTGACCTTAGGGAGATCAACATCCACCACTGCGGAGATACCATCACGTGTTTCTCAACGCAGTGATTCTAGAGCAATGGCCCCTGGGAAATATTCAAAGCAAGAAGGCCTGCGGAGACACCATCACATGTTTCTCAATGCTGGCAGGAAACTAGCCAGGTCTTTCACCGGGAAGGAACAACCACGGGAAGGGCAGTCTCCAGTCAAGGAGACCACCTATACCAAAACGTGGTATCCATCCACAGACACCCGTTTCGGGGTATTTGCCCCTCATCAGTGTGGAGAAGGAATCTGGCTAGTGGGACATTGCCTAGTAAAAGACTATGTGAGCAAGGATGTTTGACCTTAGGGAGATCAACATCCACCACTGCGGAGATACCATCACGTGTTTCTCAACGCAGTGATTCTAGAGCAATGCCCCCTGGGAAATATTCAAAGCAAGAAGGCCTGCGGAGACACCATCACATGTTTCTCAACGCTGGCAGGAAACTAGCCAGGTCTTTCACCGGGAAGGAACAACCACGGGAAGGGCAGTCTCCAGTCAAGGAGACCAACTATACCAAAACATGGTATCCATCCACAGACAGCCGTTTCGGGGTATTTGCCCCTCATCAGTGTGGAGTAAGAATCTGGCTAGTGGGACATTGCCTAGTAAAAGACTATGTGAGCAAGGATGGTTGACCTTAGGGAGATCAACATCCACCACTGCGGAGACACCATCACGTGTTTCTCAACGCAGTGATTCTAGAGCAATGCCCCCTGGGAGCAATGACCCAGCGTTGAGAAACATGTGATGGTGTCTCCGCAGGCCTTCTTGCTTTGAATATTTCCCAGGGGGCATTGCTCTAGAATCACTGCGTTGAGAAACACGTGATGGTGTCTCCGCAGTGGTGGATGTTGATCTCCCTAAGGTCAACCATCCTTGCTCACATAGTCTTTTACTAGGCAATGTCCCACTAACCAGATTCTTACTCCACACTGATGAGGGGCAAATACCCCAAAACGGCTGTCTGTGGATGGATACCATGTTTTGGTATAGGTGGTCTCCTTGACTGGAGACTGCCCTTCCCGTGGTTGTTCCTTCCCGGTGAAAGACCTGGCTAGTTTCCTGCCAGCGTTGAGAAACAAGTGATAGTGTCTCCGCAGGCCTTCTTGCTTTGAATATTTCCCAGGGGGCATTGCTCTAGAATCACTGCATTGAGAAACATGTGATGGTGTCTCCGCAGTGGTGGATGTTGATCTCCCTAAGGTCAACCATCCTTGCTCACATAGTCTTTTACTGGCAATGTCCTACTAGCCAGATTCCTACTCCACACTGATGAGGGGCAAATACCCCGAAATGGCTGTCTGTGGATGGATACCATGTTTTGGTATAGGTGGTCTCCTTGACTGGAGACTGCCCTTCCCGTGGTTGTTCCTTCCCGGTGAAATACCTGGCTAGTTTCCTGCCAGCGTTGAGAAACATGTGATGGTGTCTCCGCAGGCCTTCTTGCTTTGAATATTTCCCAGTGGGCATTGCTCTAGAATCACTGCGTTGAGAAACACGTGATGGTGTCTCTGCAGTGGTGGATGTTGATCTCCCTAAGGTCAACCATCCTTGCTCACATAGTCTTTTACTAGGCAATGTCCCACTAGCCAGATTCCTACTCCACACTGATGAGGGGCAAATACCCCGAAACGGCTGTCTGTGGATGGATACCATGTTTTGGTATAGGTGGTCTCCTTGACTGGAGACTGCCCTTCCCGTGGTTGTTCCTTCCCGGTGAAAGACTTGGCTAGTTTCCTGCCAGCGTTGAGAAACATGTGATGGTGTCTCCGCAGGCCTTCTTGCTTTGAATATTTCCCAGGGGGCATTGCTCTAGAATCACTGCGTTGAGAAACACGTGATGGTGTCTCCGCAGTGGTGGATGTTGATCTCCCTAAGGTCAACCATCCTTGCTCACATAGTCTTTTACTAGGCAATGTCCCACTAGCCAGATTCCTACTCCACACTGATGAGGGGCAAATACCCCGAAACGGCTGTCTGTGGATGGATACCATGTTTTGGTATAGGTGGTCTCCTTGACTGGAGACTGCCCTTCCCGTGGTTGTTCCTTCCCGGTGAAAGACCTGGCTAGTTTCCTGCCAGCGTTGAGAAACATGTGATGGTGTCTCCGCAGGCCTTCTTGCTTTGAATATTTCCCAGGGGGCATTGCTCTAGAATCACTGTGTTGAGAAACACGTGATGGTGTTTCCGCAGTGGTGGATGTTGATCTCCCTAAGGTCAACCATCCTTGCTCACAATAAAGTCAACAGTGAGCAATTTTATTATATGTCTGGGGGTTGTGCAATTATATACCTGTCTAGCTATATGTCTGTCTGTCTGTCTATATATCTGTCTGTATGTCTATCTATCTATCTATTATTGATGTCCAAAAATGCTAAAAACTACAAGTGAAAATTCATTCAAAAAAGCTCTCACAAATTCATCGAAAAAGCGCCAAAACGGTGGCATAACGCACATTTTTGCTACAGCATTTTTCCTGCCAAGAGATGCACAAATAGTGCAGCAATGTCTGCATCCAAATACTCAACATGTGCACATACCCTAATACTCTGACAACATTGTCCCCAACAGCAACCTAGGAGTCAGAGATTGCGCCCAGGGATCTTCCCCATATTGTTTCCATCCATTTCAGACTTTTTTCCGCCCACCCCAGTCCTCCTGAAGATCTTCCCTAAAAATGTAATACTCAGAGCTGCTTGAGTCATGCCCATTCGAGCATCCAATTTGCTCATTTCAAGTACTGTGCACTTGAGCATTTTAGTGCTCGCTCATCACTATTTATAGCCTAAAAAACTGGTGAATGGTTCCCTTTAAACTGAGGACCTATTCTTTATATAGGCCATCAAAAAGAAAGTAATGGACAACTGCTCTAAGGCGGGCTTTACACGTTGCAACATCGGTAACGATATATCGTCGGGGTCACGTTGTTAGTGACGCACATCCGGCGCCGTTACCGACATCGCAGCATGTAAACCCTAGGAGCAACGATCACCGATCGCAAAAACGTGAAAATCGCTGATCGGTGACACGTTGCTCCTTTTCATAATATCGCTGCTGCTGCTGGTACGATGTTGTTTGTCATTCCTGCAGCAGCACACATCGCTGTGTGTGACACCGCAGGAACAACAAACATCTCCTTACCTGCTTCCACCGACAATGTGGAAGGAAGGAGGTGGGCGAGATGTTATGTACCGCTCATCTCCGCCCCTCTGCTTCTATTGGCTGGCCGCTTAGTGACGTCATGGTGACGTCGCTGTGACGCCGAACGCACCTCCCCCTTGAAGGAGATATTGTTCGGCAGTCACAGCGACGCCGCCGACCAGGTATGTGCGTGTGAAGCTGCCGTAGCGATAATGTTCACTACGGCAGCAATCACCACATATCGCATGTGCGACGGGGGCGGGTGCTATCGTGCTCGACATCGCTAGCAATTGCTAGCGATGTCGCAGCGTGTAAAGCCCGCCTAAGATTCTATGATAGACTTTAGTCAATGGTGCATGTCTATAAGAATTGCAGAGAGACTGAATAACGGAAAGGTAAAGGCTTCAGCAAAATCATGAGAAAGAACACAATAATGTTACTACAGTACAATGAGCATTATATTCATGGCAACACAATGTCTCATACTGAACAACATTATAATGAGATAATATGACACACAGAGGCTTATCTGTCTCACACATCCAATCTGGAAACAAGAGATAGAAATGCAATCGATCTTAACCAGGGTTTATTAATAAAGCAGTTAAGATGGAGATGATACTGAGCTAACTCATTCCTCATTTGGAAAGGAACATTTTGCCACTGCTTGGATATTTACAATTTTAATATTGTCGTATATATTACATTCTGACTGCTAGTGTCTCAGTGAATTTTGAGTTTAACTCTTATGAGGCAAGTAGTGTGTTGGTTTTTAGTAAACTGGAGAAATGTCATTTATAGTTATAGATTTATGTAAAAATACAGTTGCTAAGATTTTATCAAACTTTAATTAAAGGTAAAGTTTGTGTGAAGACTGCATACTTTTTGTGAACCCTGGGAGAATATGAGGTCATTCTTGTGCCTAAAGGAAAGAAATTTATTACCAAAACATGCAAGAGATACTTAACAGGTTACTCTCACCTTATATTCTCATCATGCAGAAGGGCACACTGCTAACTCCTAACAAGTATGACACTTAATACTGAACATTTCTTTTTGGAATCTCTGTACAACTTTGGCCTGACTTTTTGCCCGGCATAGCCTCTTGGCACAGGATTCCTATTACAGCCAGTATATATACAATACTGGGAATTTCTTTTTGGAATCTCTCTGCCACTGTGGCCTGACTGTTTGCCCCGGCATACCCTCTTGGCGTCCGGGAACAGGATTCCTATTACAGCCAGTATATATACATACCTATTCTATATGATTTGACATCTGGTGACTTCTCATTAGATTATTATGCTGTCACACAATTGTTTCCACCATACCCCTGAATTTTTACATGTAATTTTTATGCACATTATTGTAATTTGTATAATATTTTTGGAACTATTTTTTTCTACTTGTTTAATAAAAAAATAGATTTTTAACATAAAAAAACACTATTTTCCTCCTCAGTTTTGTTATTACCCCTGAGTGTAATCATGAGTTGACCTTGTTACCTCTTTAGCCATCTATTTCCATTATGTGCCTTATGGTTAAGCTTCTTCCGGAAGACCTGTAAAGCGTCAGGTTTCTCGTCGTACTGCGGCAGCCAGGTAGCTCCGGGCACATAGGGCAAGGAGAACGGCATCACCTGAGCAATGGCGGGGGCCGCGGCCTCCCCTGCTCGTGCAGCCGGAGCACGGCCTGGACCATTCTCATTCGCGGGTGCCGCTGCAGCTGCAACCGCCGCTCCTCCAGCGGCTCCGTCGGGCAGACATCTTGTTTCCGCCCCCCTTGGTCTTTTCTCAGCACCTCTTCTTCAGGGGCGGAGCTTCGACTTTTGCGCCTCAACTGCTCGAGAAGACGCTCGAGCGGGAAAATCTTCGCGCCCAAGATGGCGGCTTCTGAAATTTTTCAGCGGCTGGATACCGCTGGCGGGACACAAGGCGCACTTCTACCAGGTAGAACGATAAGATCCTGTTCGTGATGCCAAGTTGTCACGGGTGGGGAGGGAGCCGTCGCTGTTGCACTCTCGCTGGCGCTCGGGTCCGGTGCTGCTGCTACTCGGTGGCTCGAGCGGTGGGCTGGATCCGGGGACTCGAGCGGCGCTCCTCGCCCGTGAGTGAAAGTGGGTAGTTTGGTTTGGGGATTTGGTCCTTGACGCCACCCACGGTTTGTGGTGAAGTTGGGGCACCACCGCTGCTGGTGACGGGGATCCCGGGAGCGATGACAGGGAGCAGCTGGGATGTTGTTTCACCCTCCGTGGGTAGGGGTTGGTTGTCCCGGAGCCCGGTAAGGTGTGACGGGGAAATACGGTTGGCAAGGTGCAGGGTCGCGGGGGCAGCGCATTGCCAGATGGCACGGTGGTACTCACTCAGCCAAGAACAGATGCAGAGTCTCTGGTAAAACAAACGTCTGGATGAACGGGTCCCGCAGCCGGCTGCTGTGGTTTCTCCCGGACGGTTGGTGGTGGCTGCCTTTCCCTGCACCTTTTGTGTAACTTCGGTCCCGATGGCTTCCCAGCGGTAACCCGCTCCCCAGTGTAAATATATGCCAGAGGAGCCTTTTTGCCCGCAGGCTCTGGCCCTGGGAATTCTAGCTGTGGCGGTAGCTGTATTTCCCTTTCGCTGTTTGGACGGTTGCCTTCAATCGGGTCTTGGCTGTTTGGAAACCCCTGGGGTTCCGGTCACTAACGGATTTGACCTGTTTAACGGTGACTCCAAGCCTGGTCGGGGTCCGCAGGCCCTGCCGGTTTGTGCTGGCTTCTCTTCGCTCCCCGGTTCGGTACCGGCGGGCCACCGCCCGTCCCCGGTCCTACGGTTCCGCGTCGATCTGCCTCTCCTGCAGACGGCCACCACCGTCTGCCAACCTTGCTTTTGGTGCCCGGGCCACGTACCCGGACACAGTCAGTCTGCTCCTCTACTACCACTTCACTCCTCTCTCTTTCACCTATCTAACTCATCTGACTTCCTTTCCCGCCTCCAGGACTGTGAACTCCTCAGTGGGTGGGTCCAACCACCTGGCTCCACCCCACCTGGTGTGGACATCAGCCCCTGGAGGGAGGCAACAAGGATTTGTGTCTGACTGATGTGCCTATCTCAGGGTGTGGGGTGTGTTGTTGTAGTACCTGTGATGACCTGGCTAGTCCAGGGCATCACATTAGCTCCGTCGCTACCCCTAAAACCTTCTAAAGTCCCACTGCCACTCTAGGAAAAACTCCACTTCCATACCACATTCTCATGTGTCAATGATCATCATAATTTTTTTATAATATTAATTTCTAACTGCAGAATATTGTGTTCTGCAGTCAGCAAATTTACAGTTAGGTCCAGACATATTTGGACAGTGACACAATTTTCGCGAGTTGGGCTCTGCATGCCACCACATTGGATTTGAAATGAAACCGCTACAACAGAATTCAAGTGCAGATTGTAACGTTTAATTTGAAGGTTTGAACAAAAATATCTGATAGAAATTGTAGGAATTGTACACATTTCTTTACAAACACTCCACATTTTAGGAGGTCAAAAGTAATTGGACAAATAAACCAAACCCAAACAAAATATTTTTATTTTCAATATTTTGTTGCGAATCCTTTGGAGGCAATCACTGCCTTAAGTCTGGAACCCATGGACATCACCAAACGCTGGATTTCCTCCTTCTTAATGCTTTGCCAGGCCTTTACAGCCGCAGCCTTCAGGTCTTGCTTGTTTGTGGGTCTTTCCGTCTTAAGTCTGGATTTGAGCAAGTGAAATGCATGCTCAATTGGGTTAAGATCTGGTGATTGACTTGGCCATTGCAGAATGCTCCACTTTTTTGCACTCATGAACTCCTGGGTAGCTTTGGCTGTATGCTTGGGGTCATTATCCATCTGTACTATGAAGCGCCGTCCGATCAACTTTGCGGCATTTGGCTGAATGTGGGCTGAAAGTATATCCCGGTACACTTCAGAATTCATCCGGCTACTCTTGTCTGCTGTTATGTCATCAATAAACACAAGTGACCCAGTGCCATTGAAAGCCATGCATGCCCATGCCATCACGTTGCCTCCACCATGTTTTACAGAGTATGTGGTGTGTCTTGGATCATGTGCTGTCCCTTTCTTCTCCAAACTTTTTTCTTCCCATCATTCTGGTACAGGTTGATCTTGGTCTCATCTGTCCATAGAATACTTTTCCAGAACTGAGCTGGCTTCATGAGGTGTTTTACAGCAAATTTAACTCTGGCCTGTCTATTTTTGGAATTGATGAATGGTTTGCATCTAGATGTGAACCCTTTGTATTTACTTTCATGGAGTCTTCTCTTTACTGTTGACTTAGAGACAGATACACCTACTTCACTGAGAGTGTTCTGGACTTCAGTTAATGTGAACGGGTTCTTCTTCACCAAAGAAAGTATGTGGCGATCATCCACCACTGTTGTCATCCGTGGACGCCCAGGCCTTTTTGAGTTCCCAAACTCACCAGTCAATTCCTTTTTTCTCAGAATGTACCCGACTGTTGATTTTGCTACTCCAAGCATGTCTGCAATCTCTCTGACGGATTTTTTCTTTTTTTCAGCCTCAGGATGTTCTGCTTCACCTCAATTGAGAGTTCTTTAGACCGCATGTTGTCTGGTCACAGCAACAGCTTCCAAATGCAAAACCACACACCTGTAATCAACCCCAGACCTTTTAGCTACTTCATTGATTACAGGTTATCGAGGGAGACGCCTTCAGAGTTAATTGCAGCCCTTAGAGTCCCTTGTCCAATTACTTTTGGTCCCTTGAAAAAGAGGAGGCTATGCATTACAGAGCTATGATTCCTAAACCCTTTCTCCGATTTGGATGTGAAAACTCTCATATTGCAGCTGGGAGTGTGCACTTTCAGCCCATATTATACATATAATTGTATTTCTGAACATGTTTTTGTAAACAGCTAAAATAACAAAACTTGTGTCACTGTCCAAATATTTCTGGACCTAACTGTATGTAAGCAGCTCTCTTCCCATTGGACATATGTATATATATATATCACAAGACATTATAGGAGACGCTATTTACTGGTATTTCCTTGGGAGAATTTTCTATACATGTTCTCATGTTATCATGTTTAGTGAAATGCAGATCTCATTGGGCAGGAAGGGGTAAGAGGTGAGTTGTGCTACTACCTACTGTGAGTGGACGGTCGAGTGGTTGGGTTGGTTGCATTTCATCACTTTCGTGCCCTCAGCTTCTTCATATAATGTGCCACAAGGGCCCAGGGCGCTCTGGCAACTTAGAAACAGTGGACAGGCCGGCAGCACCTGATGTCACTGATGTCAGACATGGCCAGCACTCTCTGTTGCAGCCTTATTATGTAAGTTGCTGTGGCTGTGACTAGGACCAGTGGCATAATTAGAGTCTGATGTGCCCCAGTGCAAAATATGTTCCTGTGTCCCATGCTTGTATGTTGTTCAGATTTATATGCCCTTGTATAACCCTTGGTCTCTGTGCTGCAATGCATTTCAGCTTGCTGTGCACTCTTGGTTGCACATCCAGCTGAAAAAGGCACCCTCTCCACCCCCTGGCTCCCTATACCAGTAATGTCAGTAATGTCCTGATGGATGCCCTGAGTGGTATAGCAAAGAGATTGTAAGTCATTCACTGCTTGCTTATGAGACAAGGCCATTGCTGATAGACTGCAGTGGTGGCTCATAACCTTGGCAATGAGCAGTAAGCTATAAATTAAAAAGCTTTAAATTTTTGAGATTATCATTAGAAATCTACACTTCCCTCACATCCTAATTGGCAATGTAGACTTAGCAAGAATAAGCCTCATAGAGACCTCATGTCTGGAGGACATTGAAATTAAACTAAAGAAAGCCATCTTCTCAGAGAACTAAATGTTTAGGCTATACTGGTTGATAAATACTGTACACAGATTAAGTTCAATCTGTGCAACAAATTTTGTCCAGCAGGATCAGACTTAAGGGTACTTTACACACAACGATATCGCTAACGATATATCGTCGGGGTCATGGTGTTCGTGACACACGTCCGGCGCCGTTTGCGATATCATTGTGTGTGACTAAAAGGAGCGACGATCAATGAACGCAAAAACGTCAAAAATCGTTGATCGTTGACACGTCGCTCCTTTTCATAATATCGTTGGTGGTGCATGCCGCTGGTTGTTCGTTCTTCCTGTGGCATCACACATCGCTATGTGTGACACCGCAGGAACGACAAACATCATCTTACCTGCGTCCACCGGCAACGAGGAGGGATGGAGGTGGGCGGCTTTTTCTGCCCGCTCATCTCCGCTCCTCCTCTGCTATTGGGCGGCCGCTTAGTAACGCCGCTGTGACGCTGAACGAACCGCCCCCTTAAAGGAGAGATTGTTTGGTGTCTCTAGCGACGTCGCTAAGCAGGTATGTGCGTGTGACGCTGCCGTAGCGATATTGTTTGCTACGGCAGCGATCACCCCCATGACGAAACAGCGACGTGGGCGGGTGCTATCGCGCATGACATCGCTAGCGATGTCGCAGCGTGTAAAGCACTCTTTAGATAAAACATGTAGGCAGTACTACACTAGGTTGGCCTAGAAGAATTTGGTTGTCGTTGCTGCACTGTCAACAAGACAGTGGCTGATGTTTGCCTGTGGATGCAGGGAAGGTGAGTATAGCATGTTTTATTTCTTTATAATATCTTGAAGCCAGGGACATTTATTTGCTCAAAGCAAAAATACCCTATATTTCTGTATAAGATTAGTTGGATGGATTTTAGCCTTTGATTCTTCAGGAGAAAAAAAATTATAAATTCTCAATGTTTCCGATCAATCAGTACAAAATAAGTACAAAAACATAGAATAAACCAACATGCTAAGAAAACCATCAGTCCAAGTTTACACTAGACAAAAAAAACCAAGGTGGGAGTTGGGTTAAGCGTCTAATTTGATTTATTAAAAATACATTCTGTTCCATTAGTACACAGAACAATAATTACTCTATTGTGCTGCTGGTTAGGCTCTAAGGGAAAATATTTTCTTTGCTAATGAAAATAACACTTTTCTCCATATCATACTTATAATTAATTGAGGTGGCACCATCACGCTAAGAAAGTGTTCTTTTGCTGTAAAAACAGAGCAAAACACAGAGAACTTTTTGATGAAAACCATCCAGAGTATTTTATACTTTAGACAAGTACACAAGCAAGGAAATTTAGGAGCAGGTGCAGGACATGAGTACAAATTTCTTGAGTGGCCCATACAAAATCTCAGTATGAACCTGATCCAATAGCGCTAATTCAACTTGAAAATTGAGCAAAATGGCTTAAATATTAATTTAAGGCTGTACTTCTGAATTTCATGTATATGTTTCATCCCATGTGGTGTTGGCAGGGAATAGAGTTGGAGTGACAGAGGCTTCAGACATATTCTTGCATATAATTAATACATGTTGCCCCCCTTCACCTTCATTATGTAAAAATGTCCTCCATCCTGTACTAATGTCCCACATCCTGGTTCACTTGCTGGTAAATATGCCCCCCATGCTAGTATATATGTCTCCATCCTGGTATATCTGTCCCTCATCCTGGTAGATACAGTGACGAGCAAAAGGGTAACAATGTTTTGAACTTTTGAACTTCTGTCTCCATATCTCACCATCCACTACAGCTTTGAGCTTGAGATTACCTTCATTTTATAGACAATCATCAATCATCTTGGCTATTTCATACATACATTTGACTTGAAACTATTAGCTTATGATTAGGTAGGCAGATTCTTATCATGTTACTGCATTGTTCCTGTTTTGCTCCTGGTGTATACACAAGTCTGGAATTGTAGTTTGAAAAAGGTAAAAAATCCTGGACTTCAATATCATTATAAGAAGTAACTGCTCGAGTTCCTAAAGATGGAGAAAAAGTAGACAGTACATGATTTGGAGTGATGAGACAAGTCAATAGATTAGGTTCTGATGGGTGCAAATAGGTCTAGAAGAAACAAAAGAAAAAATGGGTAATGGATTGAAGGAACTGTCAAGTTTAGTTCGGGAGGCCTGATGATATGGGGTTGTTTCAAAGCCAAAGGCATTGGATACTTGACGAGGATCAATGGTGGTCTCAATCATACTTTGTACTATGGGTAAGAAATGGATGACATAGTGTTTCAGCATGTCAATGACTTGCTTGAATCTGATTGAGAGTGTGACACCCCATGGAGCAGAAGATAGGAGCTTAAATCCGTACCTTGTATACCCGTCGCCGGGACAGTGGTTTGCAGAAATCGTGGCATGACCCAGTTCCATTGCCCTGTGGTGCACAGTAAAAGGGGCAAGCAAGGATTGTTCCTGGAGAGGTAGTCACCGGTTACAGTGGGGACTGGTGTCCCGGTTATCTCCGTTGCCCACCTTTCCTCCGACCTTCCCCCTCAAGGAGTGGAAAAAATGATGTCAACTACGCCACCTGTGGTATGCGGCCAGGGATAAAGCCGCCGCTGCAGGCTACCTCTGTTATGGACAGGATTATGAACGATTATGAGTATTAAGAGTATATAAGAGTTATATGAAGATATCCAAAAAACAGGATTTAAGATAAGTGCTTGAACTGTGTATCACACTTATATCTGCATTCAGACATCAGAAGACTCAGACAGTCTGGACTTTCATGTGACAAGTGAATCATGCTGGCATAGCTTAATATAAATGAGGAAATGCATTATACATTACAGTTTACTGTATATCAGAGAATAAGATATTTTATCCAATAGGAGACGTGTTACATATTCTTGGCTCCTAGCCAACTAGTTCCTTTTAAATGTTTGTGGACTTCCGTATTAAACCAGTCATATTTTCTATGCAGATCCGTGTCATTTCTCTGGTCTGTATGGAAGAATTAGTATGCATGCTACTAACAAATGACTCATGATTTTGATGCAGACGGGGTTAAGGTAGATGCACAATTAGATTGCATCACTGTAAATTTATGGATCCTTTAACAAATGGCGCCCAATGCACCTTAGGACAGAGCTTCTGGATGTCGACGGCCATGCTGACACCTTGATTCGAAAAGGCAACTACACGAGAGGGGAGATTGCGCACTCCACAATGCAGGTGAGAAAATTTGTCTTATCTCACCTTGCAGACCTCATGCGTGTACTTGCATTTCGAAAGGGGGAGTTGGGCTGTCCCAGTCTAGATACCTAATGATGACCGCAATCTCGAATGCGATAAGCCGTCCTAAGAGATCCCACCTGGTCATTTTTACCTTAAGCTGTCTGCATATTGTTAAACGTTAAATGTATGTGTTTTGGTTTTTTTGTCTGTCCTGTGGAAAAAGCAGAAGTTCCAAGTTTCGTTTTCCTTGAGTTAACGTTAGAGGAAAATGAGGAAGTTGTGAAATACGGTGATTTCTGGTATGAGCCAGGTTATATGTGTGTGTAATGCAGGTGAGTTCAGACACCTGTATGGAATATATAAAGTGTCTTTATTGTTATGTCAATCAATGTGTTGCTTCATTATTTTGACTGTCTGGAAGACTGAAAAGAATATAGCAGATGCTGGTGTTTGAGCAAAAATGAGGAAGTGTCACGGTACAATACCAGCTGTGTGAAAAAAGAGGAACTTATACTTTGTAAAATATAAATGTTCAGTGGCAGAAGGTATACTGCGATATACACCAATGTGTGATGTGTCCGGTCGGTAATTGATGTTTGATAAAGCCCGGGAGCCTGGTCCTCGATGCAGGGCCGGCGTCAGCACGCGGCATACCTGGGCAAATGCCGGGGCCCTGGAGAGCCGGGGGGGCCCACTCGGCCTCGTCAGTTCTGGTGCCCCTTGGCCGGGGCCCCCTCGCCTTAGTTCTGCTGCCCCCGGGCCGAGTTCCGCAGTCCTCGGCAGGAATCTGCAGCGCCGTCCCTTTAAGGCGCGCAGACTTCCTGGTTTGAACTTCATCTGTGGGCGGAGCTACCGACCGGCCTGCTCAGTCCCACAGATGAAGGAGTTGCAGTGCCAGCCAGCGACCCCCAGCACAGCTCTTCTCTCCGGCGCTGTGTGGGCCCCCTCTCCGGCGCTGTGTGGGCCCCCTCTCCGGCGCTGTGTGGGCCCCCTCTCCACCGCTGTGTGGGCCCCCTCTCCACCGCTGTGTGGGCCACCTCTCCGGCGCTGTGTGGGCCCCCTCTCCGGCGCTGTGTGGGCCCCCTCTCCGGCGCTGTGTGGGCCCCCTCTCCGGCGCTGTGTGGGCCCCCTCTCCGGCGCTGTGTGGGCCCCCTCTCCGGCGCTGTGTGGGCCCCCTCTCCGGCGCTGTGTGGGCCCCCTCTCCGGCGCTGTGTGGGCTCCCTCTCCACCGTGACCTGAGAGGTATGTGCCCTCCCCGCCCCCGATTTATGGGCCCTGGGGAGCTGTATGGGCTTCTCCCCCCTTAGGTGTATGCCCTGCCCCCCGGTGCTGTATGTGCTGGCCCCTGGAGCTGTGTGTGTGGGCCCCACAGAGCTACGTGTGTGTCTGTATGTATGTAGCAGAGCTATGTGTGTATGTATGTAGCAGAGCTATGTGTGTATGTATGTAGCAGAGCTATGTGTGTATGTATGTAGCAGAGCTATGTGTGTATGTATGTAGCAGAGCTATGTGTGTATGTATGTAGCAGAGCTATGTGTGTATGTATGTAGCAGAGCTATGTGTGTATGTATGTAGCAGAGCTATGTGTGTATGTATGTAGCAGAGCTATGTGTGTATGTATGTAGCAGATTCATGTATGTATGTAGCAGAGCTATATGTATGTATGTAGCAGAGCTATGTATGTAGCAGAGCTATGTATGTAGCAGAGCTATGTGTGTATGTATGTAGCAGAGCTATGTGTGTATGTATGTAGCAGAGCTATGTGTGTATGTATGTAGCAGAGCTATGTGTGTATGTATGTAGCAGAGCTATGTGTGTATGTATGTAGCAGAGCTATGTGTGTATGTATCCAGCAGAGCTGTGTATGTATGTAGCAGAGCTATGTGTGTATGTATCCAGCAGAGCTGTGTGTGTATGTAGCAGAGCTATGAGTGTATGTAGCAGAGCTATGTGTGTATGTATCCAGCAGAGCTGTGTATGTATGTAGCAGAGCTATGTGTGTATGTATGTAGCAGAGCTATGTGTGTATGTATGTAGCAGAGCTATGTGTGTATGTATCCAGCAGAGCTGTGTGTGTCTGTATGTATGTATCTAGCAGAGTTGTGTTGTGTGTGTCTGTATGCATGTATGATGTGTATCTATGTATGTCAGTGTATATGACTGTATAGATATGTCAGTTCTATACGTATTTTTGTGAGTTTGTCTTTAAATATGTATATGTATGTGTACGTATGTGTGTGTCTGCGTGTGGATGGGGCCCACCGGGACTCTTCCGCCCAGGGCCCACAAAAACCTGGAGCCGGCCCTGCCTCGATGGAAAGAAGATTTGAAAGGGGGGTTTTGAAGGTACTGGTGCAGAGTTATAAAAGTGGGTGAAAGAGCCCTGACTGTTACCTGGTACGGTTTCCGCTACGTAGTGAGTTGAATGTTTGTACACTGGCTCATTTGTTTCCTTGGTGGATGGCGATGTATTTTAAGAATACATTAGTAGAATCCTTAACCTTGGTCTTAATAAGAGTTATTGAGTCTTGGATGGTCCATCCTCATGAGGTGTATGTAGTGTGAGCAGATTTTGCTAGTACTCGAGATATCAAAAACAGCTGGCGTATAGTGAGGGACAGTGTAATTTCTTATCACCCACGTTACACTGGTGCTCTAGTTCTTCCTGAAAGACGTTTGTATGTATAATGTACGCATTTTCTGGTGTGGAACGGCGTAGGAAAGTTGAAATTGAAAAAAAAGAGAAGTGTTAGTTTTTAGTGATGAGCGAGTATGCTTGTTACTACTCGGTACTCGCACGAGTATCACTGTACTCGGGCTACTCGGCGGGTACTGAGTAAATTCGCGATACTCGTGCTGTACTTGTGATCTTCATCAATGCATGTTGGCGCTCTTTTGAGAGCCAGCCCTCATGCAGGGATTGGCTGGCAGACCACTTCAATGCCACAGCCCTGTTAGTTGTGGAATTGCAGTGATTGGCCGGCCCGCACAGCGTGACCGAGCCTTTATACAGGCAGGCGCGCTGTGCTCTGCACACAGCCATCTCATATTCCCTGCTTTCCCCGCCCACAGGCGCCTATGATTGGTTGCAGTGAGACACGCCCCCACGCTGAGTGACAGGTGTCTCACTGCACCCAATCACAGCAGCCGGTGGGCGTGTCTATACTGTGCAGTAAAATAAATAAATAAATAATTAAAAAAAACGGCGTGCGGTCCCCCCCAATTTTAATACCAGCCAGATAAAGCCACACAGCTGAAGGCTGGTATTCTCAGGATGGGGATCCCCACGTTATGGGGAGCCCCCCAGCCTAACAATATCAGTCAGCAGCCGCCCAGAATTGCCGCATACATTAGATGCGACAGTTCTGGGACTGTACCCGGCTCGTCCCGATTTACCCTAGTGCATTGGCAAATCGGGGTAATAAGGAGTTAATGGCAGCCCATAGCTGCCACTAAATCCTAGATTAATCATGTCAGGCATCTCCTCGAGATTCCTTCCATGATTAATCTGTAAATTACAGTTAAAAAACACACACACACGAAAAATCCTTTATTAGAAATAAAAAACAATAACAAAGTCCCTCATCACCAATTTATTAACCCCGACAAAGCCTCCATGTCCGGCGTACTCCACAGTCCTCCAGCGTCGCATCCAGCTCTGCTGCATGCAGGTGACAGGAGCTGCAGAATACACCGCCGCTCCTGTCAGCTTCACACAGCAACTGAGGTGAGTAGCGCGATCAGCTGCTGTCAGTCAGGTAACTCACAGCCACCGCTGGATCCAGCGGTGGCCGCGATTAACCTCAGTGACAGCTCAGCTGATCGCGATACTCACCACAGTTGCTGCGTGGAGCTGACCGGTGCGGCGGTGAGTAGCGTGATCAGCTGAGCTGTCACTGAGGTTACCCGCGGCCACCGCTGCATCCACCGCTGGATCCAGGTAACCTCAGTGACAGCTCAGCTGATTGCGCTATTGCCTTCATTTGCTGCGTGGAGGTGACAGGAGCGGTGGTGTATTCTGCAGCTCCTGTCACCTTCATGCAGCACAGCTGGATGCGACGCTGGAGGACTGTGGAGTACGCCGGACATGGAGGGTTTGTCGGGGTTAATACATTGGTGATGAGGGACTTTGTTAGTGTTTTTATTTCTAATAAAGGATTTTTCGGGTGTGTGTGTTTTTTAACTGTAATTTACAGATTAATCATGGAAGGAATCTCGGGGAGACGCCTGACATGATTAATCTAGGATTTAGTGGCATCTATGGGCTGCCATTAACTCCTTATTACCCCGATTTGCCAACGCACTAGGGTAAATCGGGAAGAGCCGGGTACAGTCCCAGAACTGTCGCATCTAATGTATGTGGCAATTCTGGGCGGCTGCTGACTGATATTGTTAGGCTGGGGGGCTCCCCATAACGTGGCGCTCCCCATCCTGAGAATACCAGCCTTCAGCCGTATGGCTTTATCTGGCTGGTATTAAAATTGGGGGGACCGCACGCCGTTTTTTTTAATTATTTAATTATTTATTTCACTGCACAGTATACACACACCCACCGGCTGCTGTGTTTGGGTGCAGTGAGACACCTGTCACTCAGTGTGGGGGCGTGTCTCACTGCAACCAATCATAGGCGCCGAAAAGCAGAAAAGCAGGGAATACGATATTGTTTAATGAGCGGCTGACTTTTTCAAAAGAGGAAAAGCCGCCGGAGTTTAGTGAACAGCTGTGCAGCGCCGCGGCAGTGATCGGGGAACGGTAAGTAAGAGAGAGGGGAGAGAATGACCGACAGACTGTGAGAGGGGGACAGACAAGACAGAGAGAGACAGACAGAGCGAGACCGACCGACGGGAGATAGAATGAAAAAAACAAATGACCGACATCGCTAGTAAAAAGCACAAAACGTGCGTTTTGGACATCGGAGTGCCACACAATGTTTTACGTAAAATCTTTCATGTATTAATCTCAAAAAGTAACATACACCAGCTCTATCTCACTATTGGGTATGTGCCCTTAACATTTCCACCATGAAAATTCATTTTGGTGTCATTTTGGAAGGTTTTCTGGTGGGTCCGTAAAAATGGCGTAAAACGCGGACAAAATTGTTCACAGCTGTGACTTTTGAGTGATAAATGCTTCAAGGGGTCTTCCCCATGCTGTTGCCATGTCATTTGAGCACTCTTCTGAGACTTTTGTGACATTTTTAGGGTTTCTACATGCTGCCGGGGGTCATTTCAGAAAAATACTCGGGTCTTCCATAGGATAACATTGGGCTCGGTGCTCGGGCCGAGTACACGAGTATCTTGGGATGCTCGGCCCGAGCCTCGAGCACCCGAGCTTTTTGGTACTCGCTCATCACTATTAGTTTTCTATTGAAAATCTGTGAATGAGGTCAAATTAGACCAGCAAGTTTAATTGTAAGTGACAGAAGGTGAGACGCATGTTTAAAAAGAAAATGGAGAATTCTCCCAAGGGGGGAGATTAGATGAGAATTGATTGAAGGTACAGGATGTGATATTGAACGTCAACGAAAGTGAAAGTATTGAGATGGTTTGAAGAAATGTAATTCTGAATCTAGTAACTACACTATGTGTAGTTTACCTGTCTGTGAAAATGGCTTCTCCAGGCCCATCATTAGAAGCAACGCCCTCAACCCTATAAGCTATCCAATAGCTTGGACTTGTGTACTGTCTGTGGAGCACTGTGTCCACGTAAGCCCACCCCATTATTTCCTGTCCTGAATGTAGATTTCTTTCTGTCACTCTGTGTTTTGGGTGGGGTGTGATATGGGGATATTATGTCAGGGTCTGACAGGAGATAGGGATACACTTGAGGCTCGACCCTGACCACCATTATGTCTACCGTCGAGACGAGGGCGAGCACAGGGTCCCTAGTCACAGGGTCAGCACAGGGGTCCCTATATAATCCATATTCCCAGTGACAGATTGAATACCTCCTGAATGTAGATGGCACAACCCATGTCCCTCCCTCCCAGGCCTCTTCAGATGCCATTTTTGGCCAACACCTACTTCCTCTTTTAGCGACCATTTCATCCCAGTCACTACATAGTTCCTCTTTTGATGCCATTTTAGTCTGGCCAACACCCAGTTCCCTTTTCCAGCCACCATCTTAGGACCCAAAGCCACTGCTCTGTTTATTGCTGATGCAGCAGAGGCTGCAGAGGAGGGACCTGAAATCCACACTACGTTTTTGGTCATATATGCAGTTGTGCCCCATTGTGTTCCCACTAATGAACCTTAACAAAGGACAATGCTGATAGTCCTGTGGATACCTTTTCCCTTCACTTTTGCATATTTGTTTTTGCTGTACCTAGTATACAATTTATTAGACCATATAGACTGCTCAATATTAGTCCTGGTGGACAGTGAATATTTTACTGCCTATGGCAGTTGCTGCTTAGCCCAGTTTTGAGATATTCTCACTTGTATGTTATCCTGCCTGGTATCTTGCACAACAGTTCCCTGATAGAGAGGGTGGAGGATCGTGTGGTCATAAGGGGATTTTGATCATCAGGACTTGACATATATTAGGGTTTTTGTTGGCAGCACCCAGTAATCCTTTGTGTCTTAGTTTGCAGGGCCTGACAGGAGATAGGGATACTCTGGAGGCTCGGCCCTGACCACCATTAGGTCTACCGTCGGGATGAGGGAGAGTGCAGGGTCCCCAGTTACAGGGTCAGCACAGGAGAGGTAGAAAAGGCACGCTCCACTGCTATTTCTAGTTGTGTATATGTAGTCAGGGGTGTGCTGCTTGCTAGTTTCCAAACACTCTTGTGCTCTTTTTCCCCAGGATTTTAGGGGATCTTCGTTTTTAGAATTTCAGTGTTCTCCTGACCCCAATTTATACCCATTGCTCTTTCTTACAAACCTGGGTATAGTCCTTTGTATCAGCTCTGAGAGCCCATATGCAAACAACCACAGCTGGTAACTCCTGATTACAGAGTGAAGGACCAAGACACCCTCCTTCAAGTGGCAAGACGTCTGGAGATGAATCTAGCAGCTTACAAGATCACCCCACATACAGATGTGCTGCATTCACAGCCACCTGAAGAGTATCATCATGTCATCTGCAGCCCAGAAGTCATTCTACCTGTTTGCCATGGAGGAAGACAGCAGCCCTTTGAATACTACTTAGCCAGATTGAACACCTACCTAAAGCACCAGTTGAAGATCAATACCCGTATGACATCACTGCTCCCTGACAAAGTCACCATCTCCCGGTGTACGGTCTCTAATCCTGCTAAACTTCTCCCTCTACCAAGGAGGGAGTGTCCCACCTCTGACATCTTGGTGGAAGAGGTAGTTGATTCTGGCATAGCTGAGGCAGGAAACTCTGGATTCGATACAGTGACGGACACACCTTTGGACCCTGACTTAACTCCTTTGCGGATGGATCAAGATGTGCATCAAGAAGACGGTTCCACACGGGTATGGTGGTGGTAGCAGAAGACGCTGTGCTAATAGAGCAGTCGCTACCCGCATCTCTGTCTACAAAAGCAGCAGAGGTATGTGCTCTCACTGAAGCCTGCAAGATGGCAGCCAACATCAACTCTGTATGGCAGACAAGAGACTTGATCACCGCCAATGGAACTGTACGTCGCCATGAGGCCATAGAAGAACTGATGGAAGCTTTGCTATAGTCAGAGAGTCGCGGTGAGCAGGGTTGAGGCCTACATTGGAGGAAGGAATTAAGGGAAGCAGTAAGAAGTGCCCTCACTGACAGAACATCCAAAGGAGCCCCAAGACGACTTACCAAAGAAACAGTCAGTCAATCTGTGCTTTTTAAATGACCCCGACATGAAGAAGAAAGGAAAGATGGAAAGTCTTGAGAGAAAACATTGTCCTGACCCTACAAGAGCAAGTCTCAGAAGAAGAAGAGGACTAAGATAGGATGTGGCTGTGGGCTCCCGGAGACCATAGGAAGTGGCTAGTGATCTGCTTTTACTGCCAGCAAAATAGATATGGCAGGCCTTAGACACAGAACTAATCCTACACACCCCATACCAGCCACAGAATAGAGGAAAGGTTGGGAGCATGGGGCAGTGTAGAAACCAAGGGCATGAGACTCTTCCCCTTGCATTGTTCAGTGTCAGACACACCTCAGTAGGGACCACTAAGTTGAGACCCTATGAAATCCTGTTTAGAAGTACCCCCAGATACTTTAACTAAACTTGTTGTTTGTTTAACTAATTTTTGGCTAATATACGTTCTCGAGTTTTCTCCTCCAGATCCAACCAGATCTAGATATTTCTCTTTCTCTCTTTTTCTCTCTCTCTCTCGTCCTCCTTTTCTCTTTTTCTCTCTTTTTCTTTCTCTCTTCCTCTCTTCTCAATCTTTCTCTCTCCCTTCCTCCCTTCTCTCTCAATCTTTCTCTCTTTCTTCCTCTCTTCTCAATCTTTATCTCTCTCTCTCTTTCTCTCTTTCTTTCTCTCTCTTTCTTACAAAGATCCA
Organism: Anomaloglossus baeobatrachus; assembly: GCF_048569485.1. NCBI lineage: Eukaryota > Metazoa > Chordata > Amphibia > Anura > Aromobatidae > Anomaloglossus > Anomaloglossus baeobatrachus. Next base: position 139,161,409 of record NC_134358.1, read on the forward strand.
TGCATTCCACTACAAAAGATGTCGGACCTGAGACCAGGAGATGGCTGTCTTCAATCTTCTACCCGATACTTTGTGCCAAGAAGATGATATCCAAGCCTGTAGACCAGAAGATGACTGTGCATCTCACCTTTGATGATGTCCCACCATTACCGCCTGAGGACTATGAGACTCTGAGTGAAACCAACCCTGATAAATATGAGCTGATGAGAGGACTACCTCCACTTTCCCCCCCTTCCTGAATAACGTGTGCCAGCGTGGAACATAGCCATGAGGACAGTCAAGAGGATATGGTCAGGATCTGGCTCCCTATGCATAGTCTGTTGGGTGGGGAGATTCATCCACAAGGGATGGGTTATCTCATATGCGAGTGAGGTAACCATCGGCATTAGGACAGATCAATAGACTCGGAAAAAGTAAGGAAGGACTTTTGGCTATCTCCAAAGGGGGGGAATGTTATGGACAAGATTATGAACTATTATGAGTCTTAACAGTATATAAGAGTTATATGAAGATATCCAAAAACCAGGATTTAAGATAAATGCTTGAACTGTGTACCACACCTATATCTGCATTCAGACATCACAAGACTCAGACAGTCTGAACTTTCATGTGACAAGTGAATTATGCTGACATAGCTTAATATAAATGAGGAAATGCATTATACATTACAGTTTACTGTATATCACAGAACAAGCTATTTTTTCCAATAGGAGACGTATAACATATTCTTGGCTCCTTGCCAAATAGTTCCTTTTAAATGTTTGTGGACTTCCGTATTAAACCAGTCATATTTTCTATGCAGATCCATGTAATTTCTCTGGTCTATATGGAAGAATTAGTATGCATGCTACTAACAAATGACTCATGATTTGGATGCAGACGGGGTTAAGGTAGATGCACATTAGATTAGATTGCATCACTGTAAATTTATGGATCCCTTAACACCTCGCCGGGGAAGATGTTGGGGTGCAGCCGAAATGATATTACTTCCCACAGGCGGAGCGGCCCCCGGGAGGGAGAACGGGGAACTTGGAATCGCCGGATCACAAGGCGATAACAAACAGAGTCAGAGTCACTGGGTTGCGGGTTTAAGATTTACTTACTCACAAGTCTTGGTTTCGCACCCAGGATGCTGGTCTTTACTGTGTTGACTCCGGTCATTCCCAGGAAGGGCAGATGTCAAAGTCTGGTAGGGAAGCCTGTGGGCTTTCTCCTTCTGTGCTCTCATGTGGTGGTCCCCTCCTGATCTCTGGAGCTCTTGGGACCTGCTACTCTTCCACCCAAAGCTGCAGTGGTTTAAAGGGGCAACAAAGTCCTCCCCTCTGTAACCCTCTTCTCCTCCATACCACACGACTACCGGTCCCAGGCTCTCAACTCCCTTCCCGGCTAGCCACGCCACCTCTCCCATTCCAAGTCTCTGCCAGCTAATGGACCTAGAGCCTCATAACTGGCAACTCTCTCAGCGTAGGGATCCTCAGCCATCCACTCGCCCAGTAAGGAAAGGGTGTATGAACCGGTCTGGAACTGGCAGTTCCTCTGCTCTGCCTCACTGAGAGAGAGAGCTCTCAGGGAGTTGGTCACTGTGCGTCTTCTCTCATTGGTCTCTCCAAGCGTTCTGAAGTAAAGTAAAACCAAGCTCTCTGCTCTACAAGTCCCTACTGCATGTGCACCCATCTAAGGAATATTCCATCTGTCTGTGTGTGTGAGGCTGTGTGAAGCAGGAAACGAAACCTACCATGTTTTTAACCTCTTCCTGCCCAGGATGGACGGACATTATAAAATACATAAAATACAATACCTTGTAGCACCCAGTCTCAGGGGCGCTACAAGAGCATACCGATAAGGTTTTAGACAGCATTAAAGCCAAAGGAGATTTATAACATGCTAACAAAATATAAAATATAAAAATATAAAAAAATAAATTCGGAATTTTAGGAGCAAAACAGTAACAATGCATTGACATGACATGAATCTGTATCATATGCTAAGTAGTTGCATGTCAAATGTATGTATGAGATAGCCAAGATGATTATCTATAAATATAGTATAGTATAGTTCTCCTGGTTCGCTATGTCACTTACCTCATGTGCAGGAAATCATAGTAGCATAGATAATGTGAATGAACAGACCAATGGAAGGGCATGTGCACCACTTTTCCACATCTATCTCCTATGAATGTACTGCAGATGGCTAAGTGCTCAACCATCCCTCCAATCAAACAGGGGACTCTAAAACCCCACCCATGCAGAACTACCTGCAATCAACAAGTTGTCTCCTATCCTGCGTTAAACATTTTAATAAAATGATGGAATATGACTGTGCCTTATTAAATATTCCACCATTCTGACAGTATTTTCCTTTGTAGACCACATAATTGAATGATTCCATTTATCTTTTGGCAATCAATTATTGTTAAAATGACTGGTGCAGTAATCTAGTGAATGAAGTAAATAGTTAAGACTATGCAGTGCTTAAATACACTAGAACAAATTTTTATAGACATCCAATAGTTCCAACCCTATATGATACATTTTGGTTGGGATGAGTTTAAATTTAGTCTAACAAACCAATGTGCAGGGAGGGATATCTGGCACTATCTGTGTCCTTTACTGAAATATCAGTCTCATTACCGTTTGACAGTAAAAATACATATAGGAGATAAAAAAATGAAAAACAAAAATTCACCTTACTGATTATGGTAAGCCCCAACACAGAAAATTGGTCCCATTATCCTGAAACGCAGGATTGACAGCTGCACAGGATTGCATACAACTCAATGTATTCCTTTGGAATACTGCTGCAGCTCAATGGGCAAAATTAATCAGCCACCCTTCAAAAAGTCTGTAACCCAAGCATAAAGCATGACTAATTCTCATTTCTAAATGAAGATTGATCCCACTTGTAAAGGATATGATTCAGCCATGTACAAAGAAGGAAATGTGCCGTAATTCAATACATACACATTAATGTGTTTAACTTGTACCTCTTCTAGAAGAATGCAGATTTTCAATTGTAAGGAAATCTATTTTTTTCAGTATCCAATGCATCCAAAGGAATATTTGGCTCAAACACTTAACATACAAAGTAACTAGAACATTAAAATAGTTCTAACGTGACAGGAGGGTGGATGTGACAAAAATCTGTAATTTGTGAGAATGAAAAGACCGCTGAGAAGAGAAAGATAGACACGGGATAATCAAGCAGTAGTCACAAGTGAAAAGCCAGAAAACGATGTTCAATAATCATAAAGGAGACGATAACATGAAAATTGTATGAAATGTATTATTTACTAGCAGCAAAGGGTGAGGATATGCAATTCATATGGTGTCAGGTAGACCTGGAACAATACAAAGAAAATCTCATGTACATTATCTGGAATGTTACACTAGTTTTCCAAGACAAAGAGGTAATGAAAATTGTATATTGGAGCCAGCTTTTTTTTATATATATATATATATATATATATATATATATATATATATATATAGATTATATATATATATATATATATACACACACATCTATATATATATATATATATATATATATATATATATATTATATATATATATATATATATATATATATATACAGTGCCTACAAGTAGTATTCAACCCCCTGCAGATTTAGCTGGTTTACACATTCGGAATTAACTTGGCATTGTGACATTTGGACTGTTGATCAGCCTGGAAGTGTGAAATGCACTGCAGCAAAAAAGAGTTATTTCTTTTTTTTTTTTTTTTTTTAAATTGTGAAAAGTTTATTCAGAGGGTCATTTATTATTCAACCCCTCAAACCACCAGAATTCTGTTTGGTTCCCCTAAAGTATTAAGAAGTATTTCAGGCACAAAGAAAAATGAGCTTCACATGTTTGGATTAATTATCGCTTTTTCCAGCCTTTTCTGACTAATTAAGACCCTCCCCAAACTTGTGAACAGCACTCATACTTGGTCAACATGGGAAACACAAAGGAGCATTCCAAGGCCATCAGAGACAAGATCGTGGAGGGTCACAAGGCTGGCAAGGGGTACAAAACCCTTTCCAAGGAGTTGGGCCTACCTGTCTCCACTGTTGGGAGCATCATCCGGAAGTGGAAGGCTTATGAAAGTACTGTTAGCCTTCCATGGCCTAGACAGCCTTTGAAAGTTTCCACCCGTGCCGAGGCCAGGCTTGTCCGAAGAGTCAAGGCTAACCCAAGGACAACAAGGAAGGAGCTCTGGGAAGATCTCATGGAAGTGGGGACATTGGTTTCAGTCAATACCATAAGTAACGTACTCCACCGCAATGGTCTCCGTTCCAGACGAGCCCGTAAGGTACCTTTACTTTCAAAGCGTCATGTCAAGGCTCGTCTACAGTTTGCTCATGATCACTGGGAGGACTCTGAGACAGACTGGTTCAAGGTTCTCTGGTCTGATGAGACCAAGATTGAGATCTTTGGTGCCAACCACACACGTGACGTTTGGAGACTGGATGGCACTGCATACGACCCCAAGAATACCATCCCTACAGTCAAGCATGGTGGTGGCAGCATCATGCTGTGGGGCTGTTTCTCAGCCAAGAAGAGAGAAGAGTTCTGCCCAGCGCAAGAAGGAGAGATATGCCAGTAAATTTCCAGATGCTTTATTCTGCTTGGTTTCCAGTAAAAACGATCATATAAACATATGAACAGTTAAGACAATGTCCTCCATGGATAGTGACACAACAGCGACGCGTTTCGGCTACAGGAGTGTAGCCTTTGTCAAGTGGCTTTACTATGTGAACTGAGTCCTCTTTATACCCATACATGCAAAAGTCCTCCAAACAAACAGGTGTAGATTCTTGCTGAGATCCTCAGAATTAACTCTTGATCCACTGGCTTCGAATATATCACAGCACATTGCAGGTACATGGATTAAAATACAATGCGAAGAAAACAAACGATATGCACATTATATGACATTACTTCCATATCAAAACACATTGCTTGTAAATTACATGATAATATTCATACAATAAAAATTACATGAAAAGTACATGAATGTATGACTAACATAGTGATATGAATCTTTGCCCAGAGGAGTGTATCACCGTACAGATGCATTGTTATAATTGCCCTATTTCTTAGGAGTGATGCAATAGCTTATGTAGCAATTACCCAACGATCAGTGCACAAATACAATTTAATCCAGAGAAAGAGGAGAAAAAAAAAAAAAAAAAAAAGGTTTTGGTGGGTTTATATACCTTATCTGTATCACCAGAGCAGGAACTATAATTGCATAAAATTTATTTCGTATCAACAAACACTACTTGAGTGCTACATTATAATGCTCCCATGATGGAAGTGACCTAGAAAATACATATGCAAATGCATAACAATCAGAGTGATGTGAACTGTTACCAAAGGGAGTATGCCACAATAAGCATAAGTTGTATTTAATTGCCCTGTCAACAGATATGATTGGATGACATATATAGTAAATATCTCATACCCCACATTCAATGCACTAGTGAGGAAAAAAAAAAAAAAAAAAAAAAAGGGGGGGGGGGAGAGGTTCTGGTGGGTATATATACCTTTTCTGTATCTCCAAAGCAAGAACTACAATTGCATAACAATTCTCTCGTATCAAAAAACACTACTTGAATGCTATATCATAAAGCTCCCATAATGGAAGTGACCTAAAAAATATATGCAAATGCATAACAATCAGAGTAATGTGAACTATTATCAAAGAGAGTGTATCACAAAATGCATACGTTATGTTGATTGCCCTGTTAACAGATATGACATGATAACATATATAGTGAATATCTCACACCCAACAGTCAATGCAGGAAAAAAAAAAAAAAAAAAAAAAAAACAATTCTAGATGTCAATCAGTTGTATTGCAAAATCAGATCTTTGCGTATATTCAAACCATTTGGCTGCCTAGTTCCTAATTTAAAAATCCAAAAAGACTCACGATTTAAGATTTTACGTCTATAGCATCCCCCTCTGATAGGTTTCTGAACCCTTTCTATGCCACAAAAGCTAAAACTACTGTTATCACCTCCGTGTACTTCAGAAAAGTGTTTTGATACCATTGACGTACCAATTTTATTCGTTCCCGAGGCATCAGATAAGTGTCTCCTTATTCGTTTCTTGAGGGGACCAATGGTGCACCCAACATATTGAATTCGACATAGGGTGCATGTTATTAAATAAATTACTCCAGTGGTATTACAGTTGATGAATCTATTAATGTCATAAGTATGACCATTAGCTATAGATGTAAATGTATTCGTCCTATCAGCATGGGAACAAGAAATACAAATATTGTGATGACATTTAAAAAAACCCTTAAGGTCCAACCACGTAGAGCCCTTTTGCGGGGGAGATTTTAAAAAACTAGGGGATACTATATTACCAATTGTGGGAGCTCTTTTTGGAATGAATCTAATATCACATTTGGTCAGTATTTCTCTGGTTGTCAAATCACTATTCAGAATGGGAATATATTTTCTCACAATTCTAACAATGTCATTAAAATCCTCACTATAAGTAGTGACAAAGTTTATAACATTGCTATCATTACTACTTGATGTTTTTACCCTATCTATTAGCAGTGACTCACGTTTCATCTGAGAGACCTCCTCATATGTCCTAGCTAACAGGTTTTTGGGGTAGCCCCTATCTCTTAGATCCTTACACTTGTCTCTTAACGCTTCTTCCACATATCTACTATCTGAGCAATTACGTTTAATTCGGATTAACTCCCCTTTAGGAATGTTAGAAGTCACATGTCTAGGATGACATGAGCCATATCTCAAGATGGTATTTTCGCTTATCTCCTTACGATAAGGAGTAATAAGCACATCAGGCATACCTCCGCCGGCTTGCAGGGTGATGTCCAGGAAGTTTATTTGGCTCTGATGATAGTTTGAAGTAAAACGCAGATTAAAATCATTGCAGTTGATATACTCTATGAACAAACCAATTTCTTCCTGGGTACCACTCCACACCAACAGGAGGTCATCTATATACCTTCCGTACCACATTATTTGCCGTTGCCATGGGTTACCATCATTCATCAAGAAAATCTCTTCCCAGAGACCCATAACGAGGTTAGCAAGGGAGGGTGAATATTTCCCTCCCATGCTAACACCCTGCTTCTGGATGTAAAAAGTTCCATTGAAGAGAAAGTAGTTTTTAGTCAAAAGATATTTGGTGACGTCAAGTATAAAAGACTGCATGTGACTGTCATAATCGCTATATTTACATAAAAAATGTCTAAGTGATGTCATGATGACCCCATAGGAGATAGAGGGATAAAGAGCTACTACGTCAGCTGTTAACCATGTAAATTGATCCTCCCATTGAAAGTTTTCAAAGGCACAAAGGACACTTTTAGTGTCCCTTATGTACCCAGGTAAAGACTTGACTAACGGCTGCAGGGCATGGTCTAGCCAGGCCCCTATTCTTTCTGATAGAGACCCTATAGCAGACACGATGGGTCTAAATTTAGGGGGGAATCCACCCTTATGCACCTTGGGGAGGGAGTGGTAGATGGGGATAACAGGATTATCCACATATAAAAAATCCATTAATTTTTGCGTGATAATACCCATCTCCACTCCATCCCGTAGTACTGACAGTAGTTCCTTTTGAAAAAGTGAGGTGGGGTCTCCTGCCAAAATCCCATAGGTGTCTCTATTGCTGAGAAGTTCTACATTGCATTTAATATACAGATCCGTGGACACGGATCTGTATATTAAATGCAATGTAGAACTTCTCAGCAATAGAGACACCTATGGGATTTAGGCAGGAGACCCCACCTCACTTTTTCAAAAGGAACTACTGTCAGTACTACGGGATGGAGTGGAGATGGGTATTATCACGCAAAAATTAATGGATTTTTTATATGTGGATAATCCTGTTATCCCCATCTACCACTCCCTCCCCAAGGTGCATAAGGGTGGATTCCCCCCTAAATTTAGACCCATCGTGTCTGCTATAGGGTCTCTATCAGAAAGAATAGGGGCCTGGCTAGACCATGCCCTGCAGCCGTTAGTCAAGTCTTTACCTGGGTACATAAGGGACACTAAAAGTGTCCTTTGTGCCTTTGAAAACTTTCAATGGGAGGATCAATTTACATGGTTAACAGCTGACGTAGTAGCTCTTTATCCCTCTATCTCCTATGGGGTCATCATGACATCACTTAGACATTTTTTATGTAAATATAGCGATTATGACAGTCACATGCAGTCTTTTATACTTGACGTCACCAAATATCTTTTGACTAAAAACTACTTTCTCTTCAATGGAACTTTTTACATCCAGAAGCAGGGTGTTAGCATGGGAGGGAAATATTCACCCTCCCTTGCTAACCTCGTTATGGGTCTCTGGGAAGAGATTTTCTTGATGAATGATGGTAACCCATGGCAACGGCAAATAATGTGGTACGGAAGGTATATAGATGACCTCCTGTTGGTGTGGAGTGGTACCCAGGAAGAAATTGGTTTGTTCATAGAGTATATCAACTGCAATGATTTTAATCTGCGTTTTACTTCAAACTATCATCAGAGCCAAATAAACTTCCTGGACATCACCCTGCAAGCCGGCGGAGGTATGCCTGATGTGCTTATTACTCCTTATCGTAAGGAGATAAGCGAAAATACCATCTTGAGATATGGCTCATGTCATCCTAGACATGTGACTTCTAACATTCCTAAAGGGGAGTTAATCCGAATTAAACGTAATTGCTCAGATAGTAGATATGTGGAAGAAGCGTTAAGAGACAAGTGTAAGGATCTAAGAGATAGGGGCTACCCCAAAAACCTGTTAGCTAGGACATATGAGGAGGTCTCTCAGATGAAACGTGAGTCACTGCTAATAGATAGGGTAAAAACATCAAGTAGTAATGATAGCAATGTTATAAACTTTGTCACTACTTATAGTGAGGATTTTAATGACATTGTTAGAATTGTGAGAAAATATATTCCCATTCTGAATAGTGATTTGACAACCAGAGAAATACTGACCAAATGTGATATTAGATTCATTCCAAAAAGAGCTCCCACAATTGGTAATATAGTATCCCCTAGTTTTTTAAAATCTCCCCCGCAAAAGGGCTCTACGTGGTTGGACCTTAAGGGTTTTTTTAAATGTCATCACAATATTTGTATTTCTTGTTCCCATGCTGATAGGACGAATACATTTACATCTATAGCTAATGGTCATACTTATGACATTAATAGATTCATCAACTGTAATACCACTGGAGTAATTTATTTAATAACATGCACCCTATGTCGAATTCAATATGTTGGGTGCACCATTGGTCCCCTCAAGAAACGAATAAGGAGACACTTATCTGATGCCTCGGGAACGAATAAAATTGGTACGTCAATGGTATCAAAACACTTTTCTGAAGTACACGGAGGTGATAACAGTAGTTTTAGCTTTTGTGGCATAGAAAGGGTTCAGAAACCTATCAGAGGGGGATGCTATAGACGTAAAATCTTAAATCGTGAGTCTTTTTGGATTTTTAAATTAGGAACTAGGCAGCCAAATGGTTTGAATATACGCAAAGATCTGATTTTGCAATACAACTGATTGACATCTAGAATTGTTTTTTTTTTTTTTTTTTTTTCCTGCATTGACTGTTGGGTGTGAGATATTCACTATATATGTTATCATGTCATATCTGTTAACAGGGCAATCAACATAACGTATGCATTTTGTGATACACTCTCTTTGATAATAGTTCACATTACTCTGATTGTTATGCATTTGCATATATTTTTTAGGTCACTTCCATTATGGGAGCTTTATGATATAGCATTCAAGTAGTGTTTTTTGATACGAGAGAATTGTTATGCAATTGTAGTTCTTGCTTTGGAGATACAGAAAAGGTATATATACCCACCAGAACCTCTCCCCCCCCCCCTTTTTTTTTTTTTTTTTTTTTTTTTTAACTCACTAGTGCATTGAATGTGGGGTATGAGATATTTACTATATATGTCATCCAATCATATCTGTTGACAGGGCAATTAAATACAACTTATGCTTATTGTGGCATACTCCCTTTGGTAACAGTTCACATCACTCTGATTGTTATGCATTTGCATATGTATTTTCTAGGTCACTTCCATCATGGGAGCATTATAATGTAGCACTCAAGTAGTGTTTGTTGATACGAAATAAATTTTATGCAATTATAGTTCCTGCTCTGGTGATACAGATAAGGTATATAAACCCACCAAAACCTTTTTTTTTTTTTTTTTTTTTTTTCTCCTCTTTCTCTGGATTAAATTGTATTTGTGCACTGATCGTTGGGTAATTGCTACATAAGCTATTGCATCACTCCTAAGAAATAGGGCAATTATAACAATGCATCTGTACGGTGATACACTCCTCTGGGCAAAGATTCATATCACTATGTTAGTCATACATTCATGTACTTTTCATGTAATTTTTATTGTATGAATATTATCATGTAATTTACAAGCAATGTGTTTTGATATGGAAGTAATGTCATATAATGTGCATATCGTTTGTTTTCTTCGCATTGTATTTTAATCCATGTACCTGCAATGTGCTGTGATATATTCGAAGCCAGTGGATCAAGAGTTAATTCTGAGGATGTCAGCAAGAATCTACACCTGTTTGTTTGGAGGACTTTTGCATGTATGGGTATAAAGAGGACTCAGTTCACATAGTAAAGCCACTTGACAAAGGCTACACTCCTGTAGCCGAAACGCGTCGCTGTTGTGTCACTATCCATGGAGGACATTGTCTTAACTGTTCATATGTTTATATGATCGTTTTTACTGGAAACCAAGCAGAATAAAGCATCTGGAAATTTACTGGCATATCTCTCCTTCTTGCGCTGGGCAGAACTCTTCTCTCTTCATTACACACAGGTAGCAGCACCTGCAGCCCGAGCAGCAGAAGGAAATTCGAGCACATGGAATGGGTGAGCTGAAAGTTTTTCTCTTTTTCTCAGCCAAGGGGCCTGGCCATCTGGTCCGCATCCATGGGAAGATGGATAGCACGGCCTACCTGGAGATTTTGGCCAAGAACCTCCGCTCCTCCATCAAGGATCTTAAGATGGGTCGTCATTTCATCTTCCAACAAGATAACGACCCAAAGCACACAGCCAAGAAAACCAAGGCCTGGTTCAAGAGGGAAAAAATCAAGGTGTTGCAGTGGCCTAGTCAGTCTCCTGACCTTAACCCAATTGAAAACTTGTGTAAGGAGCTCAAGATTAAAGTCCACATGAGACACCCAAAGAACCTAGATAACTTGGAGAAGATCTGCATGGAGGAGTGGGCCAAGATAACTCCAGAGACCTGTGGCGGCCTGATCAGGTCTTATAAAAGATGATTATTAGCTGTAATTGCAAACAAGGGTTATTCCACAAAATATTAAACCTAGGGGTTGAATAATAATTGACCCACACTTTTATGTTGAAAATGTATTAAAATTTAACTGAGCAACATAACTTGTTGGTTTGTAAGATTTATGCATCTGTTAATAAATCCTGCTCTTGTTTGAAGTTTGCAGGTTCTAACTTATTTGCATCTTATCAAACCTGCTAAATCTGCAGGGGGTTGAATACTACTTGTAGGCACTGTATATAGTATATTCAGTATATATATATACAGTATATATATATATATATATATATATATATATATATATATATATATATAGCTGACTATTTTAAAAATTTTGCAAAACGAAAATGAAACCCCTTACATTCGAGGAACAATTGCATTCAAATGACATTAGTATCATCAAATTTGTAAGATATTCAAAAAAGTTCCTCCTCTTTTTCATTTCAAAATTTTCAAAAAAACCGATTTTTCGTGTTTTAATTTTTTGAAGATTCTGGAATGATTTACAATATTCAGGAATAATTTAGAACATCTAGAATAAGATTAATCTAGTGAAAAAATGACATTTTTAATTGTTACCCATTAAAAATTTATATTTAACATTTTCTTTAAAAGTTAGATCTAGCCTTACAAACATGTGCTATAAGAAGAGCTGAAAGAATTTAAAAGCATGTGGTACATTTGGAGTCAGGCAGCCATCTTGTATACTAGAAAGTGAATTTTACTGTGAATAAGTTTTTTAATTTAAAAGTGTATATGAAGTGAAGAAGTGATAAAATTATCGTAATAAATAAATAGTGTAAATGTTTATAGATTTCTAAGTAATATTGGGAAAGAAAATAAGAAAGTAAATGTTGATATGAAAGAGTGCGTACAGGGGGTAGGTCTGGTAGTTCAGTGAAAGATATAAAAAGAAAGAGAGACAAATATCTTTCTAAGTTGTAACAAAAAGTGGTATTTTATTCACATCTAGAACATTCTGGAATATTTTAAAATATTTTGTAATTTAGTATTATCTTTTCATTTTCAGTGCAAAGCTTCAAGTTTTACGATCAAGAAGTGCAGGTCATTCAGAAAATGTCTTCTAGAAATTCTAGCAACAGTGTAAAGGCAAACAGGTCTATCTGGATGAGGAATCTGCCCTCCTATTCTCAACAGAAAAGGGATCCAAGTATTACATATGTTGAAAAGCTCTCCAATCTCACGCGGATGCCAACGAACTGCCAAATTCTTGGAAACTTCAGTTTTCTGTTCAACAGCAAGAAACGGCGACTGGATCAAATAATAAATACGATAATGGATATAGAATTGCTTTGGAGGGAAACTCTAGACTTCCCACTTTTATCCAGTGCACTCATCAGAAAGAAACTCAATCGTCTGATTAATCTAAATGACAAAAACAAAAAGAAACCTTCTGATAAATTTACTGCAACACTTTCTCAGTTATTTGATGTCACCAACGTTAATGGAGAATGGAAAACTCGGAGGATAAAGAGCTCTACCTGAGGCAAGTTGAGAGTGGAGGCAAGGTTGTTTTTTCGACACTCAAACAAGCTCCTTTGAAATCAATTCATGCAAGAAAACGAATCCGACTATCAATATTTCAAGCTCAAGCCAGCACTTCGCATCCGCAACCCACACAAGATACTGTCTCTGAATCTTTACCCGAGACTCCAAAGCCAACCTCTTCTCCCACATCATCTTCTCCTGAACGCACACCGAAATACAAAAATACCAGAGTGGTGCCGCGTCCTCGGTATAGCATGCGACCTCATCTGCTATGAATGGGCAAATGCCTGGTTCCAGTCGCAACACTACAACGAAGCGTCCTTGAATGAACTGTTAACCTCACTCACCAAGACAAAGTGCAAGAAGGCAATTAAGTGTTTGAAGGCACACTGGTTGGTCGAGGAGTCATTAATTGACATTCCCAGATCTAACCAAAATGCTGAACATGCTGTAAAACTGATGGAGGAACTACATGCGAAATCGAAAAAAAATGGAATTTTTGAATCTAAAATTCATAGGAAAAAATAATTTTTAAACACTTCTTTTGTACATATTGTACTTATAATTAACTGTTTTATACCGTATTTGTTAAAAAACTTATAATAAAAGTTGCATGAAAGGGGGAAGTTTTTTTAAAAAACAAAAAAAAGCAATACTTATTCTTAAATTACCCATAAAAGTTTCTCGATTGCACATGGTTTCATAAATAAAATTTTGTTGTCATTACACTAATATATATATATATATATATAGTCATATGAAAAAGTTTGGATACCCCTATTAATGTTAACCTTTTTTCTTTATAACAATTTGGGTTTTTGCAACAGCTATTTCAGTTTCATATATCTAATAACTGATGGACTGAGTAATATTTCTGGATTGAAATGAGGTTTATTGTACTAACAGAAAATGTGCAATCCGCATTTAAACAAAATTTGACCGGTGCAAAAGTATGGGCACCTCAACATAAAAGTGACATTAATATTTTGCAGATCCTCCTTTTGCATAAATTACAGCCTCTAGTCGCTTCCTGTAGCTTTTAATGAGTTCCTGGATCCTGGATGAAGGTATATTTGACCATTCCTGTTTACAAAACAATTCCAATTCAGTTAAGTTTGATGGTCGCCGAGCATGGACAGCTCGCTTCAAATCTTCATACAGATGTTCAATGATATTCAGGTCTGGGGACTGGGATGGCGATTCCAGAACATTGTAATTGTTCCTCTGCATGATTGACCAAGGCTTGATTTATAAAGCCATCACCGAAAAAAGGGCGAATGATGGATAAATGAAAATAGCTTGTTTTTTCACCACAATACAAATGGACTGAGTAATATTTCTGGATTGAAATGTTTATTGTACTAACAGAAAATGTGCAATCCGCATTTAAACAAAATTTTACCGGTGCAAAAGTATGGGCACCCTTATTAATTTCTTGATTTGAACACTCCTAACTACTTTTTATTGACTTACTAAAGCACTAAATTTGTTTTGTAACCTCATTGAGCTTTGAACTTCATAGGCAGGTGTATCCAATCGTGAGAAAAGGTATTTAAGGTGGCCACTTGCAAGTTGTTCTCCTATTTAAATCTCCTATGAAGAGTGGCATCATGGGCTCCTCAAAAGAACTCTCAAATGATCTGAAAAAGATTATTCAACATAGTTTTTCAGGGGAAGGATACAAAAAATTGTCTCAGAGATTTAAACTGTCAGTTTCCACTGTGAGGAACATAGTAAGGAAATGGAAGAACACAGGTACAGTTCTTGTTAAGCCCAGAAGTGGCAGGCCAAGAAAAATATCAGAAAGGCAGAGAAGAAGAATCTTGAGAACAGTCAAGGACAATCCACAGACCACCTACAAAGACCTGCAGCATCATCTTGCGGCAGATGATGTCAAAGTGCATCGGTCAACAATACAGCGCACGTTGCACAAGGAGAAGCTGTATGGGAGAGTGATGCGAAAGAAGCCGTTTCTGCTAGCACGCCACAAACAGAGTCGCCTGAGGTATGCAAAAGCACATTTGGACAAGCCAGTTACATTTTGGAAGAAGGTCCTGTGGACTGATGAAACAAAGATTGAGTTGTTTGGTCATACAAAAAGGCGTTATGCATGGAGGCAAAAAAACACGGCATTAAAAGAAAAGCACTTGCTACCCACAGTAAAATTTGGTGGAGGTTCCATCATGCTTTGGGGCTGTGTGGCCAATGCCGGCATCGGGAATCTTGTTAAAGTTGAGGGTCACATGGATTCAACTCAGTATCAGCAGATTCTTGACAATAATGTGCAAGAATCAGTGACAAAGTTAAAGGGGATGGATATTTCAGCAAGACAATGATCCAAAACACCGCTTCAAATCTACGCAGGCATTCATGCAGAGGAACAATTACAATGTTTTGGAATGGCCATCCCAGTCACCAGACCAGGATATCATTGAAAATTTGTGGGATGATTTGAAGCGTGCTGTCCATGCTCGGCGACCATCAAACTTAACCCTTTAAGGACGAAGACAGTTTTGTACTTAATGCCCAGGCCATTTTTTGCAATTTTGACCAGTGTCACTTTATAGGGTTATATTTTGACCAGTGTCACTTTATAGGGTTATAACTCTGGAATGCTTCTGAGAGTGTTTTTTCGTGACATATTGGGCTTCATGTTAGAGGTAAATTTAGGATGATATTTTTTTATTTTATTTGTGAAAAAATCTGAAATTTGACAAAAAAAAAAAGTTTGCAATTTTCAAACTTTTAATTTTTATGCCCATAAACCAGAGAGTTATGTCACACAAAATAGTTAATAAATAACATTTCCCACTTGTCTACTTTAGATGAGCGCAATTTTTGAAACAAAATTTTTTGGGGTTAGGAAGTTAGAAGGTTTCAAAGTTCATCAGCAATTTCCCATTTTTTCAACAAAATTTACAAAACCATTTTTTTAGGGACCACATCCCATTTGAAGTGACTTTGAGAGACCTAGGTGACAGAAAATACCCAAAAGTGACACCATTCTAAAACCTGCCCCCCTCAACGTACTCAAAACCACATCCAAGAAGTTTATTAACCCTTCAGGTGCTTCACAGGAACTAAAGTAATGTGGAATGAAAAAAAATAAAAAATAACATTTTACCTAAAAATGTTGCTTTAGCACTAATTTTCTTACTTTTTCAAGAGGCAACACCAAAAATTGGACCTCACACTTTGTTACCCACTTTCTTCTGAGCGCGCCGATACCCCACATGTCATCAGAAACCTTTGTTTGGGTAAATGGGAGAGCTTGGAACGAAAGGAGCAATATTTGAATTTTGGAAAGCAAAGTTGGCTGAAACAGATTGCGGGCACCATGTTGCATTTACAGATCCCCTAAGGTACCTAAACAGCAGGAACCCCCTTCAAGTGACCCAATTTTGGAAACTAGACCCCTTACGGCTTCTCTCGAGGGGTATTGTGAGCATTTTGGACCCACAGGTACTTCACAGATTTTGATAACGTTACGTTGTCATATTGAAAATTGTCATTTTTTTCTCAAAAATGTTGCATTAGCATCAATTCTCTCACTTTTTCAAGAGGTAATTCCAAACATTTGACTCAAATGTTTGTTACCCACTTTTTTATGAGCGCAGTGATACCTCACATGTGGTCTGAAACCTCTGTATGGACAAATGAGAGGGTTTGGAACGAAAGGAGCAATATTTGAATTTTGGAAAGGAAATTTGGCTGAAAAGATTGCGGGCACCATGTCGCATTTGGAGGACCCCTAAGGTACGTAAACAGCAAAAACCACCACAAGTGACCCCATATTGGAAACTAGACCCCTTAAGGAATTTATCTAGATGTTTGGTGAGTACCCTGAACCCCCAGGTACTTCACAGAAGTTTATAACGTTGAGCCATGAAAATAAAAAAATACAATTTTACCACAAAATTCTTACTTCAACCAAGTAGCTTTTTTTTCACAAGGGTAACAGGAAAAAAATCACCATGAAATTTATTGTGAAATTTCTCCTGAGTTTGGTGATATCTTATATGTGGTGGAAATCAACTTTTTTGGGCACACGGCAGGTCTTGTAAGGGAAAGAAGTTCAATTTGACTGCAAAATTGGCTGGAATCAATAGCGGACACCATGTTGCATTAGGAGAGCCCCTGAGGTGCCTAAGCAGGGGAGGTCCCCCACAAGTGACCCCATTCTGGAAAATAGACCCCTCAAGGAATATATCTAGATGTTTGGTGAGTACCCTGAATCCCCAGGTGCTTCACAGAAGTTTATAATGTTGAGCTGTGAAAATAAAAAAAATACATTTTTACCACAAAATTGTTACTTCAACCACATTTTTTTTAACAAGAGTAAAAGGAAAAAAAGCAGCATAAAATTTATTGTGCAATTTCTCCTGAGTATGCTGATACCTTATTTGTGGTGGAAATCAACTGTTTGGGTGCACAGCAGGGCTCGGAAGGGAAAATGCCATTTGACTGAACATTTGGCTGGAATAATTAGTGGACACTATGTCGCATTTGGAAAGCCCCTAAAGTGCCTAAACAGTGGAAGTCCCCCACAAGTGACCCCATTCTGGAAACAAGACACCTCAAAGCTTTTATCTAGGTGTATATTGAGCATTTTGAATCCACGAATACTTCACAGAATTTGATAAGCTTAGGTTGCCATATTGAAAATTTTCATTTTTTTCACAAAAATGTTTCTTTAGCATCACATTCCTCACTTTTTCAAGAGGCAACAACAAAACGTGGACCCCACAGGTTGTTATCCAATTTCTTGTGAACGCAGGGATACCCCATATGTGGCCAAAAACTTCTGTTTGGATAAATGGGAGGGCTTGGAATGGAAGGAGCACCATTTGAATTTTGGAAAAGTTGAAATAAATTGCGCGCACCATGTCACATTAGCAGGGCCTCTTGGGTACCTATACATTAGAAACCCCCCACAAGTGACCCCATTTTTGAAACTGGACCCCTCAAGGATTTTATTCAGGAGTATAGTAAGCATTTTGAATCCACAGGTACTTCACAAAAATGTTGCTGTAGCAACAATATTCTCACTGTTAGGCTATGTGGCCATGATCCAGTGATACGGCGTCTAGTACACAGTGTCAGCCTTCCTGCAGAGATGTAAGTGTTGTCCATGGGAGAACGCAGCTGCCCATGCCCACGATTTGGGTTCAGGCTGCTGTGGACTTTAGTTCTATTCTACCTGCAGAGAACACTCATCTCCGCAGCATAAATTGACATGCTGAGGCTCGGGAAGCTGCACCACAAGTCGGTTTATGCTGCGGAGAAAAGAAGCCCACTGGGCATGGGATTTCTAAAAATCCTTCCACTGTGCTTCTACTGCACAATGCAGCGTTATGGATGCAAGGAAAACACTCTGCGCCCAAAACGCTGCAAACCCTGATTGTGGGCACACAGCGTAAAATGCTACAATGGATAAATGGATAGATGTCAGACATATATAACGTCCCACCCCCTGCATATTCTAAGCTGGCGCCCTTTAGTGCCTTTCATGTGGCACTAAAGGATGCCTAGCCTTGTATTTAGCCCAAAAAGAAAAAAATAATTAAAATAAATGACGTGGGGTCCCCCCTATTTTTGATAGCCAGCTAGGGTAAAGCAGACAGCTGTAGCCTGCAAACCACAGCTGACAGCTTCACCTTGGCTGGTGATCAATTTGGAGGGCTCCCCAAGCTGTTTTTTTTTTTAATTATTTATAAATAAATAATTAAAAAACAAACAAACGTAGGGTCCCCCCCAAATTAGATCACCAGCCAAGGTGAAGCTGACAGCTAGGGTCTGGTATTCTCAGGGTGGGAAGAGCCATGGTTATTGGACTCTTCCCAGCCTAAAAATAGCAGGCCGCAGCCGCCCCAGAAGTGGCGCATCCATTAGATGTGCCAATCCTGGCGCTTCGCCCCAACTCATCCCGTTACCCTGGTGCGGTGGCAAACGGGGTAATAAATGGGGTTGATACCAGATGTGTAATGTCACCTGGCATCAAGCCCAGCAATTAGTTATGTCACGGCGTCTATTTGATACCAGACATAACTAATTGACAGTAATAAAAAAAAAAAAAATTGACAACAAAAAAAAAATTTATTTGAAAAAACACTCACCAAAAACATTCCCTCTTTGACCAATTTATTGAAAAGAAAAAAAAAATCGGGTCCCTGCTGTAATCCATTGTGAAAGTCCCGCGGCGATTCTGGACCTTCTAGAATATGGGGGGCACGTTCAGGGAACGTATCCCCCATTTTATAGAAGTGCAGACCCTCCATTTGAGGAGAGTGGGTGCAAAGAATTTGCACCCACCCTCCCCGTGTCACAGCTGCAGAGTGCGAGCAGCAGCAGCCAGCGTCTCTGAAAGCAAAGCAGGAAGCTGAGCTGTCAGCTGCGCTCTGCACGTGTGACCAGCGTGCACTGTGAAGGAGGAGGGGGCCGCGGGGGATCAGAGCTGAGACAGGTACGGGGGACACCGGGGAACACCGGGGTGGGAATATTGGGTGACCTGGCAGGGCCTGGGGAGCAGTTTACTGTCATATGTGTCATAGCACATGCGACAGAAACCAGAAGAACAGGGTAAATGCGGCCGGCGCGCTGCTGTGCGCGCCGGTGTGCGCGACGCCATGTTAGATTTTAGGGAGGAAGGGGGGGTGAGGGGACACTTTGGCGACACCGGGGGACCGGAGAGGACCGGGGGATGAGATTTACCTCCCATCTGACATGTTTGTTCATGCCAGATGGAAGATAAATGATTTTTTACCGGCGCGGTCATTTACTGTAAGGTGATCATCGGTAAACGGTGTGTATCGGTGATCACGTGAGCGGGTACCGGAAAAAACAGCCAGAATCATGATCTCCAGGGTCTCAGCTACCCCCGGCAGCTGAGACCCCAGAATTTTTCCAACTCTGGGGGGCGCTAGACCTTTTTTCCGACAGCCGTTAAAGAGCGGCGGTTTGGAAGAAGTACCCTAATTTGTCGCCGTTAAAAGGCGTATCGGCGGTCGTTAAGGGGTTAACTGAACTGGAATTGTTTTATAAACAGGAATGGTCAAATATACCTTCATCCAGGATCCAGGAACTTATTAAAAGCTACAGGAAGCGACTAGAGGCTGTTATTTTTGCAAAAGGAGGATCTACAAAATATTAATGTCACTTTTATGTTGAGGTGCCCATACTTTTGCACCGGTCAAATCTTGTTTAAATGCAGATTGCACATTTTCTGTTAATACAATAAACCTCGTTTCAATCCAGAAATATTACTCAGTCCATCAGTTATTAGATATATGAAACTGAAATAGCTGTTGTAAAAACCCAAATTGTTATAAAATTCAAAAAAGGTCTGTTTTTCTCATTAATGTACACTCTGCACCCCATCTTGACAAAAAAACCCTAAAAATCTAGAATTTTTTGTAAATGTATTAAACAAGAAAAACTGAAATATCACATTGTCATAAGTATTCAGACTCTTTGCTCAGACACTCATATTTAAGTCACATGCTGTCCATTTCCTTGTGATCCTCCTTGAGATGGTTCAGCTCCTTCATTGGAGTCCAGCTGTGTTTAATTAAACTGATAGGACTTGATTTGGAAAGGCACACACCTGTCTATATAAGACCTCACTGCTCACAGTGCATGTCAGACCAAATGAGAATCATGAGGTCAAAGGAACTGCCTAAGGGGCTCAGAGTCAGAATTGTGGCAAGGCACAGATCTGGCCAAGGTTACAAAAGAATTTCTGTTCTACTCAAGGTTCCTAAGAACACAGTAGCCTCCATAATCCTTAAATGGAAGCAGAATTCTTCCAAGACCTGGCCATCCAGCCAAACTTAGCAATCATGGGAGAAGAGCCATGGTGAGAGATGTAAAGAAAAACCCCAAGATCACTGTGGCTGAGCTCCAGAGATGCAATAGGGAGATGGGAGAAAGTTCCACAAAGTCAACTATCAATGTAGCCCTCCACCAGTTGGCTTTTTATGGCAGAATGGCCCAAGGGAAGCCTCTCCTCAGTGCAAGACATATGAAAGCCCGCATACAGTTTGCAAAAAAACACATGAAGGACTCCCAGACTATGAGAAATAAGATT
This sequence comes from Anomaloglossus baeobatrachus, assembly GCF_048569485.1. Taxonomy (NCBI): domain Eukaryota; kingdom Metazoa; phylum Chordata; class Amphibia; order Anura; family Aromobatidae; genus Anomaloglossus; species Anomaloglossus baeobatrachus. The sequence continues at coordinate 139,182,362 of NC_134358.1, forward strand.
CTCTGGTCTGATGAGAAGATGATACAACTTATAGGTGATAATTATAAGCAGTATGTGTGGAGAAAACCAGGCACTGCTCATCACCTGCCCAATACAATCCCAACATTGAAACATGGTGATGGCAGCATCATGCTATGGGGGTGTTTTTCAGCTGCAGGGACAGGACGACTGGTTGCAATTGAAGGAAAGATGAATGTGGCTAAGAATAGAGATATCCTGGAAGACCCCTTTCAGAGTGCTCTGGACCTCAGATATGGCCGTGGGCCCGTTGGGGGCTGGTATTTTCAGGCTGGGAAAGTTCATGGTTATTTGACCCTTCTCGGCTTAGAAATAGCAGCCTGCAGCCGCCCCAGAATTGGCACATTACATTAGATGTGCCAATTCTGGCACTTTGCTCCAACTCTTCCCAAGTGCCTTGATATTTTTTTGGAAATCAGTGTAATAGTTAATGGAGATTGATGTAAGCTGTGTAATCTCAGCCCAGAGGTTAGTAATGGATTAGATACCCCCATTACTAACCCTGTAAGGGTACAGTTAAAAACACACAGGGGAAAAAGCATTTTATTTGAATACAGACACCCCCACAATTACCCTCGTTCATGAATTTATTAAAAAAAATATTCCCAAGAAGATCTGACATAATCCATGATCTAAGATTCCAACTCCAGTGACTGTGAGTAGCAGTATATTAACTCTACACTTACCGGGTTAGTAATGAGGGTGTCTGATAGATGCCTATCCATTACTAACCATTGGGTGTGATGCCAGCTGTCTGTTTTCAGCTAACATCAACCCATTGCCAATTCTGGGGTATCTGCAGTTTGCTATTTTATGTAAATACTTTTTAACAACCACTCCATGTCAGAGTTCCGGGATTTCCAGTTTTTTTCAGTTTTCTTCTGAAGGATCTTGCCCTCTAAGCCTAGTCTAGTTGCCTGAGTATACTGCTTCCTGTGTACTCCTGCCCTGCTGCTCTCATCTCCTGATTGCTGTTTGGATCCTGTTGAAACACCCGACACCGGCTCTGGACTTCACCTGTCTCATCAAGCTGTGCTCGGACTCTGTCTGCCGTCTCTGGTCAGCACTTCTGCCCGGTCCCTTCCGTTTCATATCCACCCTAGGACTCACATCACGTACGGACATTTTTTGGACTATACCTGTTGCCCTTTCGTGTCCTGGATGCTGCGTATTTAGGCCTTCTGGGGTGATTGCCAGACAGCCCCTGTATAGGGGTTCGCTCCTGGTGGTCTCCCTGGGGGAGTCCGGTGCGCGGTCCCAGGAATTCCCCCTTTGCTCCAAACCCGGCAGGTATTTACTGTGTTTATGTTCTACTGTGTATATTCTGCTCTGTGTACATATTGTGGTTACATATTATAAGACGTCTTTGCACCAAGAACCCGTCTCTGGTTGTCATTGCCCTAACGCAATCGAAATCCTCAGTACATACAATAGTATTACATTATACTCAAGCCACATAAGAGGATTTCGCTGGGGCAATGACGGAGACACGACTAGATCAGCTTTTCTGCATGATTAACTCCTTGCAGCAGGAGATGGAGGCGGTGCAAACTAAGCTTAGAGATGTGGAGGTACAGCTGGGCCATGATCAACAGGTACTGGGTCCGGCTATTCAGGATTTGGAAGCCAGAATGAAGGCTCAGGAAGCCACCCCCGCTACATCCGTATCAGCTCCCTGTATGCCTAGGTTACCTCCATTTCGTTTCAGTGGTGATCGAAGTCAGTTCCGTGGGTTTGTTAACAAGTGTATACTGTTTTTTGATGTACATGCTGATTATTACCGGTCTGACCGGTCAAAAGTGTTGTGTATAATTATGTTGTTAACCTCACGAGCACTGGCTTGGGCTAAACCTATGATTGAGAATCGTGATATCCGTTTAGATAACCTGGATGACTTTTAACAGCAATGGCGCAAATGTTTGATGACCCTAATCGCCATGCTACCGCTGAATCGGCTCTGCTTTCCTTACGTCAGGTAAAGCGGTCTGTCGTCGAATACGCCACTGAGTTCAAAAGGTTAGTGGTAGATACCGACTGGGGAAATAATGCACTATTGTCAGTGTTCAGAAAGGGTCTGTCCGGTACCATCAAAGACGAGTTAGCCCGTGCCGAATCTCCACGGGATTTTGAACTGTTTCTCCAACACTGTGTGCGTATCGATACCCTCTTGTCGGAACGCAGACAGGAAAAATGGGCAGCTGTAAACCGGGTAGCCAACTTTGCGTTTCCTTCTAGAGAACCCGCTCACAAGACGCCACGGCAGGCCGAGGATGTTCCTATGCAAGTGGACTTTCTACAAAAGCGAGAGACCAACGAACGTCGTGAACATCGGCTCCGTGAGCGTTTGTGTTTCTATTGTGGTCAATCGGACCATTTTCTGATTGACTGCCCAAAACGTCCAAATCGCCCGAATAAGGTACTGGCAGCAATGGCAGAGTGTGACAACACAGACGCAGAGTCCGATATCTCTGAGGCAAGTTTACACCTGGATGCGGTATTTCCCTCGACATTGATGTCAACTTCACCTAAGGACCCAGAAGGGAAATACACCCATTGCTCGCTTTCCATTCAGATACGGTGGGAGGGACAGTTAATTCCTACATCTGCTATGATAGTCTCTGGGGAAGGGGGAAATTTCATGGACTCTTCTTTTGCCAGGAAACACGGTATCCAGACTCAACAAAGATCCTCACCGGTTACCATGGAGATGGTAGATGGTTCTCCATTAGTTTCCGGACCAGTTGATCGGTAGGCAGTACCCCTTGAATGTGTGATGAAACCAGGTCAGCAGGAGACCCTTGTTTTCATGTTGATTTCTTCTCCTCATTTTCCGATAATTTTAGGAATTCTTTGGCTGCGGTCTACAAATCCAGTCATCGATTGGGAGACTAAAGAAATATCCTTCCCACCCCAGAGAGGTCCGACCATTAGTCCAACTGTACCGGTTCCAGTAACACCGAATGCGGAGGGCACTGTACAGGTACCTGTTCTACCCCCGGTTTATAATGACTTCGCTGATATATGCGACAAAAAAAAAGCAGATCGGCTTCCCCCGCATAGACCGTATGATTGACCCATAGACTTACTCCCAGGGGCAGAGATCCCGTTTGGTCATGTCTACCCATTGGCGGCACCTGAGTTACAAGTACTAAAAGATTACATCAATGAAAACCTAGCCAAGGGATTTATTCGACCTTCTACCTCACCAGCAGGGGCACCCATCTTTTTCGTGAAGAAGAAAGAGGGGACTCTGAGACCTTGTATCGACTACCGGGAACTAAATAAGATAACCATCCGGAACCGGTATCCGTTACCGTTGATTCCCGAACTATTGGAGAGAGTACAACAGGCCAAAATATTTACTAAATTGGATCTCCGTGGGGCATATAATCTACTCCGCATACGTCCCGGGGACGAGTGGAAAACAGCGTTCAGATGTCGGTATGGACATTATGAGTATCTAGTGATGCCCTTCGGACTTTGTAACCCCCCTGCGGCTTTCCAACACCTAGTCAACGATATTTTTAGGGATATAATGGACCAGTTCATGGTGATTTACCTGGATGATATCTTGATCTTTTCTGATTCCCTACAGGAACACCAGGAGCACGTCAAGACAGTACTTACCCGTCTGAGGGATAACCACCTGTATATTAAACTGGAGAAGTGCGAATTCCATTGCTCAAAGATACAGTTTTTAGGATATGTCATCTCTCCTCAGGGACTGAACATGGAGTCTGGCAAGATACGGGCAATTCTAGACTGGCCGGAACAGGGAAACATCAAGGAGGTACAACGCTTTGTCGGTTTTGCTAACTTTTACAGATGCTTTATCCGCAACTTTTCAGAGATCGTCCGTCCTATCACTCTGTTAACCAAAAAGGGGCAGAAGTTTGTGTGGTCCGCCCAGGCCCAGGAAGCTTTCAATCGTCTCAAGGTTTGTTTTACCTCAGCGCCAATACTAATACACCCGAATCCCACACTCCCTTTTATTGTGGAAGTCGATGCTTCCGATTATGCATTAGGGGCTATCCTTTCACAAAGGACTGGGGACAAGAGTCTCTTGCACCCGTGTGCTTTCTTTTCTCGCCGGTTGTCCCCTGCAGAAAAGAACTATGACATTGTGGACAAGGAATTGTTGGCGATTATTTCTGCTTTTAAGGAATGGAGACACCACTTACAGGGAGCAGCGCAACAAGTGATAGTTCTCACAGACCATCGGAACCTAGAATTCCTTAAATCTGCCAGGTGCCTGTCTCCACGGCAAGCCCGTTGGAGACTGTTCCTTAACCAGTTCAATTTTATCGTTACATACCATCCAGGGTCACGTAATGGGAAAGCCGATGCCTTGTCCCTTATCCACGCCATGGACTCTGTGCCTGGAACCCCGTCTCAGACCGTTTTATCAGATGCCAATTTTGTTGGAGTAATCCGGGACCAGGACTTGTGAAAGGACATCAAGCTGGCCTATGATGGTGACGTATTCCTTGCTGCCCCCCCGAATGATGTGACTCTTGTCCTTCGGAATGGTGTGTGGTTGAGAGAGCGACGTATTTATGTCCTGGAGGCTCAAGTTGGTCCATGACTCTGTGTTGGCAGGTCATAGGGGGGTACAGAAGACGCAGGAATTTGAGTCATTTTTTCTGGTGGCCTACCTGTTTAAAGGATGTGAAAGACTATGTCCACTCATGTGTGGGTTGTGCCCGGTGCAAGGTCCCTCGTGTGGCTCCTACGGGACTCCTTCAACCGTTACCCGTACCATCTCGCCCTTGGGGATCCATCTCAATGGATTTTATTGTGGAGTTGCCCGTCTCGGGCAGTAACAATACCATTTTAGTGGTAGTGGATCGATTGACAAAGGCTGCTCACTTTATTCCATGTACCGGTCTTCCCTCAGCCGCAGAGACAGTGGATTTAGTTATCCAGAATATATTTCGGTTGCATGGGGTACCGGATGAAATCATCTCTGACCGGGGCATGCAGTTCACTTCTAAGTTCTGGAAAGGGTTTTGTTCGGCACTCCATATTGATGTCTGTTTGTCTTCTGCATACCATCCCCAGACAAATGGGCAAACCGAACGGACTAATCAAACCCTGGAACAGTACCTGCGATGTTATGTCAGCCATCTGCAGGACGATTGGTTGCAGCTGCTTCCTTTGGCGGAGTTCTCGTATAACAACACTCAGAGCAGCTCCACAAAGGTAACGCCCTTTTTCGATAACTTGGGTTACCATCCGAATATTTTGCCTAGGTCACCGGTGGCGGTTTCGGTGCCAGCGGTGGAGGACAGAGTGACGGAGCTACAACGAAATCTGGAGGTTTTAAAGGATCCTTTGGCTTCGGCTCAGGAGCGTTACAAGAAGTCGGCAGACACTCACCGGAAACAGACACCCATGTATAAGGTAGGGGACTCGGTGTGGTTATCCACCAAGAATCTGAAACTAGGTGTTCCTTCGCAGAAGCTGGGGCAGAAATTCATTGGTCCGTTCAAGATCACCGGGATAGTGAGCTCTGTGGCCTGTCGGCTGAGGTTGCCGCACAATTTAAAGGTACACCCGGTCTTTCACGTTTCTCTGCTGAAACCAGTTTCCCCTAATACGTTTCAAGGTCGTATCGTGCCTCCTCCTCCACCGGTGATGGTTGATGGCCAGGAGCAGTTTGTGGTTGAGGTCATTATTGACTCCCGGCTCCATCGGCATCGGCTTCAGTATCTGGTACGTTGGCAGGGGTACTCCCCCGAGGACGATTCCTGGGAACCTGTGGGTAACATCCGAGCGCCCCAGAAGGTTGCTCAGTTTCATCGGAGGTACCCGGACAAGCTTGACCCTGGTCCGTCCTGAGGCTGTTTCTGGGGGGGGGGGAGTACTGTCAGAGTTCCGGGATTTCCAGTTTTCTTCTGAAGGATCTTGCCCTTTGTTAACATGGAGTTTTCTGTTCTGTTGCCCTACTTCCTGTTCATCTGTTTAAAAGCCCGCCCCTAAGCCTAGTCTAGTTGCCTGAGTATACTGCTTCCTGTGTACTCCTGCCCTGCTGCTCTCATCTCCTGATTGCTGTTTGGATCCTGTTGAAACACCCGACACCGGCTCTGGACTTCACCTGTCTCATCAAGCCGTCTCTGGTCGGCACTTCTGCCCGGTCCCTTCCGTTTCATATCCACCCTAGGACTCACATCACGTACGGACATTTTTTGGACTATACCTGTTGCCCTTTCGAGTCCTGGCTGCTGCGCATTTAGGCCTTCTGGGGTGATTGCCAGACAACCCCTGTATAGGGGTTCGCTCCTGGTGGTCTCCCTGGGGGAGTCCGGTGCGTGGTCCCGGGAATTCCCCCTTTGCTCCGAACCCGGCAGGTATTTACTGTGTTTATGTTCTACTGTGTATATTCTGCTCTGTGTACATATTGTGGTTACATATTATAAGATGTCTTTGCACCAAGAACCCGTCTCTGGTTGTCATTGCCCTAACGCAATCGAAATCCTCAGTACATACAATAGTATTACACTCCACCATGATGATAATGACATATAGTTGGTAATTCAATTAGATACAGGTGTGTGATATATAGGGACCCCAGACAAATCGCACCAAACATGCACCCCTAAGAAACAGCGATCAGACATCTTGTAGATATATAAGATTTTTTATTATTCAATAGGTGCAAGGTGTGGAAAAACTAGCATACAGAAAAGGGTGCACACCCCCCGTGGTGCCTACTCAATAGTTAATAATAGTTAATAATAATGGGAGATTGGCAATCCAAAACAACCATTATACATGATTCTGATCCAATAATAACAATATCATGAAAATTGTAGGTACTATATAAATGTTGATGATAAGGTTCAGATTGACAAAATCCCTCAGCGGTGAAGGCAACTAATGATATAAATACACAATAATCAATGCATGGTTCAAACCGCTTACCAGGAGGCAAACCCACCGCACACACCGGGAATGGCGCCCACCCGACGGACGTTCGTTTTCGCGGATGCCTACATCAGGGGTGGCGTCATGCAAGGAAACACCGTGGTATAAAAAGAGAGTTTTTCCACACCTTGCACCTATTGAATAATAAAAAAGCTTATATATCTACAAGATGTCTGATCGCTGTTTCTTTGGGGTACAAGTTTGCTTTTTTAGCCTGGGAAGGGCCAAATAACCATTGGCCTTTCAAGCCTGATAAAACCAGCCCTCAGCTGTCTGTTTAACCTTGGCTGGTTATCAAAAATAGGCTGGAGTCCACATTGGTTAGGTCACTGTGTACCAGTCTGTTTGTCTAGTGGTGAATGGTAAATATGCTGCGATGCCATGCAGAATAAAATGATCCAGATGGAGATCAAAGTGATTGTTTTTCTGCACAGCAGTGTGGTGTATTCTCCATTGACCACCAGCCTTGTACATTGTCCAGTGGCGCTGCAGCATCTGTTTGATGCTTAAAAAGTAGTTGTGGCTCACACAACTACCGCAAGTGAGTCCGTTATCTTTCTTTCCCATCTCTCTTTAACATGGATAAGACCCTATTGCTTTCCTGTTTCTTTCCAAATTTTACCTTCTCAGTAGGCTGTTGAGGCACTGTGCATCAAGCTGTTAGGGCACTCTGCACCAGGCTGTTAGGGTACTGTGCACTAGGCTGTTAGGACACTGTGCACCAGACTATTAGGGCACTCTGCACTAGGATTTTAGGGCACTGTGCATGAGACTGTTAGGGCACTGTGCCCATGACTATTAGGACAGTGTGCATCAGTCTGTTAGGGCACTTTACTGTTACATCTCGTGGCTCTCCTCTTGCAAGGAATGAGGTGGTCCCCCATTCCTTGCCTGCCGTGAGCCCTCCTGCTCAGCAACACCAAAGGTCTGGGAGACTGCAGGAGTTTCCTCCTCATAGATGCAGCAGAAGGGTGACACCTAGTGGTTTACTCCTTGTAGGGAATGGAGTGGTCTCCCATCCCTTCCCTGCCACGTACCCTGCTGCTCAGCATCACAGAGGGTCGGAGTGGTTGCACAGTGTGCAGAGAATAGATACTCAGGGAAGCAGCAAGACTTCCTTTATCTCTGCACATTGTGAAACCGAAGATCCCGCCTTTATGACTCAGAGGCAGGAAGTTGAGCATGTGCTCCACGTGACGTCTTCTGATTCGCTCACTGGTATCACACGGCCCGATAACGAGGCTGGTGATGTGCTGAATCCTGACTGGCCGGGCCAGGACGTCACATATCGTGATTGGGTCACACCCGTCTCGCGCCCGCCCTTGGCTGGAGCTATACCTCCTTAAAAACCCCTCCTGCCATCATGGCGGCGCACGACCGTCCTTCTATGTTTGGATGTCTGGCAGCGTGCTGCCACGCCACTGTACAGACGTCATTGTTTTGTGCAGGTCTCGCCCCTGCCTTGCTGCTCCGGCAGTACTACGTTTAACAGGCTGTGTTCCTGTCCCAGGTGAGCTCCTTGAATCTCTGTTGGACTCACCTGATCTCTGAAGCACACGTGCGCGGGCACCTCTGTGCTACCCTCGTGCCATACTCCGGTGACTCCCGCTGAACACACGTGCGTAGGCACCTCTGTGCGTCCCCGTGCAACAGGTACATCGTGTTGTGAGCCCCGTGTCATACAACCCTCACGGGTTAGGGCGAACAGGTGTACGCAGGTCGTCTGTGACATTCCGGACGACCGCTAGCAGCGACCCGCTCACTCTTCACCCACCATAGCAGCGGTTCCCTACACCGCACAGTGGACCTTGACCGGCGGAAGCTGTCCATTTACCATCTTGGCACGCTTCCCCGGGTCCCCCTCGTAACATTACGGTCGCGCCAAAGGTCTGGCTATGGCAGAAGAGCAGCAGCAGTTGCTGCGCTATGTGCAGCAGTTGGAGTCACGATTGGCAGCTCTGGAGCAGTCTTCCCCCGAATTGACCAGAAAGGCGCCTTGCCTTGCGCTCCCAGAGCGCTTCAACGGGGACAGCTCCGAGTGCCGTGGTTTCATAAACCAGGTTACCACCTACTTGGAGATGTCCGCCTCTCTTTATGCTACTGAGAAGGCGAAAGTAGCATTCGTCCAGTCCCTGCTCACAGGGAGAGCGCTAAAATGGTCCACGCCGTTGTGGGAGCGCGGAGATCGGGTGGTGAATCACCTTCCAGTCTATCTTGAGGCCATGAGAAAGGTGTTCCTCGGGCCTCAAGTCACCCATGACTCCGCGCTGCGACTCCTACGCCTTCGGCAAAGGGCCACTTCAGTCGGGGACTTTGCGGTGCAGTTCAGGACACTCGCCGCAGAGCTGGACTGGCCAGATAAAGTCCTTGTCCCTGTGTTCTGGGAGGGTCTGGCAGGGTTCGTCAAAGACGCACTGGCTACGCGTGATGTGCCGACCACCTTAGAGGCCTTGATTCGGCTTGCCTCCCGCATAGACATCCGCCACACGGAGCGGAGGCTCGAGGTCTCTTCGGCACCCACGTCTACCTGGCCTACAGAGCCTCTGACTCTCCTTCCCCACCAGATCAGTCTCCCAGCCAGTTCTGTTGATGACTCTGTGGAGCCCATGGAAGTCTCCAAAGTGGTCTCCTCTACCACAGGCTCTCGGCCGCCGGTCGTTTGCTCTGCCTGTGGGCAGAGGGGACATGTAGCTACCCGATGTTCAAAACCATCGGAAAAGAGACAGTGTATGGTTTCCATCAGAGGGGAAACCCTAGACTCTGCCTCTCCTTCTAAATTAACCCTCAGCGCCCAGTTGCAGTTCGGCACCACTGTCTTCCCTGCCCTGGCTTGCTTAGACACTGGCGCTGACGGCAATTTCATTTCAGCCTCCCTGGCAACTAGGTACTCTGTCCCCCTAGTCCTGTTGCCTAAACCAATCAGTATCCAGGTAATCAACGGGTCCCTACTTGTCAAACCCATTACCCAGGTCACCGTCCCTCTCAGGATGGATGTATCACCAGGCCACCATGAGCAGCTGTCCTTTCTGGTGCTTCCTGAGGGGACGGATGAGATCCTTCTAGGACTCCCCTGGTTGAAACTGCATGCTCCGATACTCGACTGGACAACAGGGGAGATCTCGTCCTGGGCAGGGTCATGTAAGGAACACCTCGGGACCACCGGGCCACCCACTCCCCTAGACCAGGTGCCACCTGGCCAGACCCTCGTTCCCCCTAGGTTACGGAACGATGTACATTCCTGGGACCATACCTCCAAGGTCGTGGGCCTCTTTAGGGCCAAAAGGACCAGAGTTCTAGAGGCCAGGCATGATTGGCGGCCGACGGCCGACTCCTCGTCCGACAACCCTGAAGTAGCGAGGCTGGTGAAAACAAAATACGTTCAGGGCAGGAGGTACTTTCTCGTGGAGTGGGTCGGTCGTGGACCGAAGCATAGGACCTGGGAATTGGAGGATCATGTCCACGCCCCGGCTTTGGTAGCAGCCTTTGAGCGCAGGCGGCGGGGGGGCCCTAGACGGGGGGGTAATGTTACATCTCGTGGCTCTCCTCTTGCAAGGAATGAGGTGGTCCCCCATTCCTTGCCTGCCGCGAGCCCTCCTGCTCAGCAACGCCAAAGGTCTGGGAGACTGCAGGAGTTTCCTCCTCATAGATGCAGCAGAAGGGTGACACCTAGTGGTTTACTCCTTGTAGGGAATGGAGTGGTCTCCCATCCCTTCCCTGCCACGTACCCTGCTGCTCAGCATCACAGAGGGTCGGAGTGGTTGCACAGTGTGCAGAGAATAGATACTCAGGGAAGCAGCAAGACTTCCTTTATCTCTGCACATTGTGAAACCGAAGATCCCGCCTTTATGACTCAGAGGCAGGAAGTTGAGCATGTGCTCCACGTGACGTCTTCTGATTCGCTCACTGGTATCACACGGCCCGATAACGAGGCTGGTGATGTGCTGAATCCTGACTGGCCGGGCCAGGACGTCACATATCGTGATTGGGTCACACCCGTCTCGCGCCCGCCCTTGGCTGGAGCTATACCTCCTTAAAAACCCCTCCTGCCATCATGGCGGCGCGCGACCGTCCTTCTATGTTTGGATGTCTGGCAGCGTGCTGCCACGCCACTGTACAGACGTCATTGTTTTGTGCAGGTCTCACCCCTGCCTTGCTGCTCCGGCAGTACTACGTTTAACAGGCTGTGTTCCTGTCCCAGGTGAGCTCCTTGAATCTCTGTTGGACTCACCTGATCTCTGAAGCACACGTGCGCGGGCACCTCTGTGCTACCCTCGTGCCATACTCCGGTGACTCCCGCTGAACACACGTGCGTAGGCACCTCTGTGCGTCCCCGTGCAACAGGTACATCGTGTTGTGAGCCCCGTGTCATACAACCCTCACGGGTTAGGGCGAACAGGTGTACGCAGGTCGTCTGTGACATTCCGGACGACCGCTAGCAGCGACCCGCTCACTCTTCACCCACCATAGCAGCGGTTCCCTACACCGCACAGTGGACCTTGACCGGCGGAAGCTGTCCATTTACCATCTTGGCACGCTTCCCCGGGTCCCCCTCGTAACACTTTACACCTGGCTGTAAGAGCACTATACACTAAGATGTTAAGGCAGTATGCATCGGGCTGTTAAGGCAATATGCACCAGACTGTTAGGGCACAGTGCACCAGGCTTTTACATTACAGTGCACTAGGCTGTAGGGCACTGTGCGCAAGGCTATGAGGGCAGTATGCTCCAGGCTGTTAGGGCTTTCTGCACTAGGCTGTTATGGTAGTATACACCAGGCTGTTAAGGCACGCTACACAAAGCTGTCAGTGCACTCAGCACCAGGCTATATCAGGACATTCTGCAACAGCTCGCACACACTTTGATAATATACTCTACACCAAAATGATATTGCTATACAACCAGTGATCCGACCTTTATAGATTCTAGGTCACGTGGTGTGCCAGCCAATCACATCCATGCCAATACTTGGGATGGCTGTGATGGGTACAGAAATGCCCACAGCACAAAAGCATGTTGATTGGCTGTGCTGCAGCCTTTCAAGCTTTATTAGGGTGGCAAACTCAAATATTAACAAGTACCTCCGTCAGATGTTTGTGTTCACAGTTCGGCAGCGGACACAAGGTGTCCAATATAAACCCTGGACTTTACCGTTCAGGTTCACTCATCTCTATTCTCAAAGCAAATTCCAGCAAAATGGAAGTAGGTAAAAAAAAAAAAATTAAATAAAACAGTTAGTCTAGTGAGGGAACATAATGAAGTTTTTTTAATTACAGTGTATCAGAAAAACTAATTAGATTATTGCATTAAATAGATAGACATTTAAGATTATAATTTGTTAGTTTCAGAGCCCCCCTTTAATTATTCAATGTTGCGTAGAAAAAATACCAGTTAGTACTTTGTTCTATATCAGGTTTTTATGACAACTTAACTTAATGCTTTGACTTCACTTGAATAAGTCTTATAATATTTTTAATTGTTTAAACTGACAACTCTGCTTTTGGCATCATGTTTTATTTCAAGTAGTCAAACTAATAAACTTTGTATAGTCTGTAAGCAGTCTCTCAACCCCAACATCAGACTTTGCATTTTTTTAAACTTGTGTGGCTATATTCTTCTAGAAATCTAAACTATGATGTGTCCAAAGGGTACAGCCTTAATTAAAGTATGTAATGCAACATTTACTAAATCTGCTAAGAGAACTAGATAGGATAAAACTCTCACTGATGCAAAAGCGGCTTTAAACTGTAGAATGCTGTCAATCAACATTTATTCCTCCTTAGTAAAACAAACACATGCACACTCGACTCATGCAAGTATTCTCAATTGAGAGAAGAGATTGGGTTGCTGACAGACTACTGGCAACAACTTGTCTCCTTCAAAAGGAATCTGTCAGCAGGTTTTTGTCACCTAATCTGAGAGAAGCATTATGTAGAAAAAGGGATCCTGATTCCAGTGATGTATCACTTAATGGGATGCTTAATGCAGACTTGATAAAATGACTGTTTTATCAGCAGATTATCACTAGAGGACTAGTAAAATTGCTGCCAGGTAGTCAAATATATTAGTGGGCTCTTATGCAATTGATCTACCGTATTTTCTAGATTGTAAGACGCATTTTTTTTCACCCAAAACTAGGGGAAAAATGGGGGTTATAGGAGGCAGGGTCACAGGATGGCTCGTGGGTGTCGCGGTGGGCGCTATTGATCTGCGGGCAGGCTGTGGGGGTGTCGCGGTGGCAGGGATGTCACTGTAGTGGAGCGACTCAGGAGGGTCACAGGATGGCGGGTGCATTGAGCTAACTGCGGGCTCCATTAAATTGCCCGAGGTTGACGTGATAGACTTCAAGAAAATGGCTGAGGAGGCGGTCCGTGTACAGATTGACATGATGGACTTCAAGAAAATGACTGCTGAGTCCTATCTGCACACGCACCGTGTTCGCGGCAATTTTCTTGAAGTCCATCTCATTAACTGCAGGCAATTCAACAGAGCCCGCAGTCAGATCCATGGCACTCGCTGCTGAGACACCCCGTCCTGTGACCCTCTGTCCTGTGACACTCCTCAGTCACTCCACTGTAGTGTCAGCACCACAAACGATTAATGGCGCCCGACTCCGCGACATCCCCGCAGCCCGCCGGCAGATCAATGGCGCCTGCCGCTTTGACACCCCTAAGCCCACAGTATCGCCTACCCTCCTTAGCTGCAACATCCCCTCCTCTGAGCCCGCAGCATCGCCCTGCCTTCTGTGACTTTCCTGAGCTGCCTCACCACCGCTGCTCTCCCCTGGTGAGTATTAAGATTAAGATGCACTAGGATTATAAGACGGACCCCCATTTTAACATTAAAAATAGTTTTTTCCTATTTTCCCCCTCTAAATCTGGGGTGCGTCTTATAATCTGGTATGTCTTCTAAAACAAAAAATAGGGTATATATTCTGACCATTTCTGAAAATTGAGGGAATCACCAAATGATAATTATAAATCCAATACCTCCCGAAGGAGATTAAGGTACAGAACAACCCAAATAATAAAACCATTATTTTATTGATAATATAATACTAAAATAATACAACATTAAAATAAGAAAGAGATCCAAAAAAGTGGGTGATAATCCAAAACACCACATTTAGTAGGGAGCCATATTATGTACAATCTTCATAACAATTTATGCAATTACTAAAATGACTAGAAGCATTCAATATATGGCTTAACCATGTAGAAAAAAATGTTATATATATAACAGATAAAATCCATTAGGCCACATATACTGTATAAAGGAAAGTGATCTATGGTAAGCAAGAGGCTAATAATATCCAATAATGTCATAAATGTTGTACGTAAATTTCCTAAGTGACACTCTGTTGAGAAAGTAATGAATGAACAGAACTATATCTGCTATAATGAGCAAGGTTAGAAAAATGCCTGTATTAGTGAGGTGCAGATATAAAGTAATTGCTTCCTCTGGACTCTAAGGTAAGTGCGGCAGGATACTATAACAGGTTAAATGAAATAGAACAGAAGGAACATAATAAGAGCAGTATATATCATGCAATCCCCTATACAGGGATTGAAATAAACCTAAGTGTTAACTGCCTCCCAAAAGTGGATATGGCTATATTGAAGTTGCCAATGTCAAACTCAGCATAAGAATATCTGCAAACTTCATTCCCCAGACTCCATTAAACAGGTTAGTGTTACAACATTCTGCTCTCAGATGGGGTAGCAAAAACCTGGTGACAGATTTCCTAAAAGTACAAAGAATTGGGCAGGTTAAAATCCATCATACCCGACCCTTCTTTTTTTATGGCATCTGCCATTGATAAAAAGCTGGTCATCTAATCTTGCCAAAATAATTTTATAGAAAACTTAGGCCAATAATAACAACTCATAAATAGAGGGGATCAAACGTATTGGAATTTAAATTCTCCATGTTTAGTAAATTTTTCACCAAAAATCTTTTTACAATTCACAGCAAATCTCATGTAGTTAAATTGCCATAGAACGGTGTGTAAAACATTTTGTTGTCCCCCAATAATATATTCAACATGACATTTAGCCATCTTGGTTGTTGCACTACTCATGAAACTAAGGGGTATTTTGAATGTTGAGACATCGCTACTGCAATATCGTCGGGGTCAAATCGAAAGTGACGCACATCCGGTGCCGGTAACTACGTCGCAACGTGTAAAGCCTAGATGCGCTGATAAACGATCACAAAAGCGTCATAAATCGGTGATCTGTGTAGTGTCGGACATTTTCATAATGTCACACCAATAGGAGATACAATGTTGTTCCTCATTCCTGCGGCAGCACACATCGCTGTGTGTAAAGCCGCAGGAGCGAGGAACATCTCCTTACCTGCCTCCACCGGCTATGTGGAAGAAAGAGGTGGGCGGGATGTTTACGTCCCGCTCATCTTCGCCCCTCCACTTCTATTGGTGGCCTACCGTGTGACGTCACTGTGATGCCGCACGACCCGCCCCCTTAGGAAGGAGGCGGGTCGCCGGCCAGAGCGACGTTGCAGGGTAGGTAAGTGCATGTGAAGCTGCCGTAGCGATAATGTTTGCTACAGCAGCTATCACAAGATATCGCATGTGCGACGGGGTGGGGACTATCGCGCTCGGCATCACTATCATCGGCTAGCGATGTTGCAACGTGCAAAGTACCCCTTAGATTTGTTGGCCCAATATATTATAATCATTTGCATGTGGTGTTGTCTTGCTGGGATTCCTATAATCAACAAAATAACCTTTTCTAGATATTCCTCATAACATTTGACTATCATTCCTTTTTATACATGAAATTTAAAGAAAAGAAAATTAAAAAAATTACTCCACAATGAATATGCCTGTGCTCATTACTAAACAAGAATTTATTCTCTTCTAGCATTTAACAACATTGAAAATACAATTTCCTGTTTTCCCCCAATATTTATTTCTTATTGGTAATTTTATTTTTGTTTTCTTGACTTGTGCAAATAACTCTTACAAGAGAAAAGATTAACTGCTAGCACATACTTTCAATTCTTACTTCCCGCTGCTAAAAAATGAGAAGAAAAATGCAATTTGAGATAGACTTTCTTGAAATATCTGATTAAAGTATTTAGATGTGTAAGGACTATCGAAAAGAATTTGAAATGATTTCTGTCTGTTTTCCACTTCTCTGCAAATGACATAGCAGCATATAATAGTAGTACAAAAGCCTGGCCAACTACGATAATGGTGATATTAGTTATAGTACAAACAAATGGCCAATGTTAAAAAGAGCTGCCATTGGTAATGCTTTTTATAATCATTTTATTTTGATGGTGTGTGCTAAACATTTCCAATTTAGAAAGTATAATGACTATTTTATTGCACATAGATTTGTTATCGCCACTTACACAGCAGAAATAAAGAACATGAATATTTCACTGTTCTACAATACAGCACAGGAGAACAGGGAGCTTTATTTTTTCTTTTTATTTATTTTTGTAACAGAAAAAATTAAACTTAAAGGAAACCTGTCTTGTCAAAAATACTATCAATCTGAAGATATTGGGGTAATCTGCAGGTTAATACTGTTGTACAGCTCTGTGGCCATCGCATTGAATGCTTGGCTGCTGGTAGTAAATTTGTTTATTCATCCTGGCACTCTGTGGCTTTCAGTCATGGAAATATGGCCGGTACAGCTTCAGTCACCGCTCTGTACACAGTGAGCTGCAGCTGTAACTACACCCCAGCACTGAAGGGGCGTGGCTAAAGCTGCCACTTACTATGCACTGAGCAGCTAATGAAGCTGTTCCGCCATGGCCGATATGACTGAGAACTTAAGGAAGGCGGGAAAAATAAAGTACATTTCTGGTCTTCTAGTGCAGTGGCTGCACAGCTTTATAATGCTACTAATCATATCTGAAGCTAATATAATTTGGGGCTATGACAAGTTCCCTGTAGAAAACACCAGTGTTGACATGAAGTGTGCTACACATCTTTTATTTTGACAGCCTGAACAATATACAGTTAGGAAGAAAATGCAGCCATGAAAAAGAAATTCATAGATAGATGCAACAATATATAGCATTCATATCTAATCACTTGGGGGAATAATGGCTCAGACTACACTTTCCAATGAACCATTGCAGCAATAAGGCACAACAATATTTAACCTCTTCATGACAGGCCGATTTTGTACTTTTTGGGTTTTTTCGCCATTCTTCTTCCAAGAGATGGAAGTTTTATATTTTTCAGTCAATATGGTCATGTGATGGTTTGATTTTTGTGGAACGAGCTGTACTTTTAAATGAAACTAAGAGTTTTACCATATAGTGTACTGTAAAACGGCAAAACATTTCCAAATGCGGAAAAATTGCAAAAAAAGTGCAATTGCACTATTGTGTTAGAGATATTTTATTCAGTGTCACTAGAGGGTAAACTGATGTGTTGTTATGATGCCTCAGGTGATGCCACAGGTTGGTGCGAGTTGATAGACACCAAACATGAATAATTTTACTTTTATCTTAGGGGTTAGAAAAATCAGAAGTTTTTCCGAAAAAAGTGGGGTACGTTTTAAGGGTATGTGCCCATGATCAGGAGACGCAATAAAATGACATGCGACAGCTTGGAAAGCCAAGCCACATGTCAGTTTATACTGTGAAGAAAAGAAGCACAGTGGACATGGGATTTCTATAAATCTCATCCACTGTAACATGCAGCATTTTGGATGCAGTGAACATATGCTGCATCCAAAATGTTGCTAATCTTTATCATGGACACGTACCCAAATAAATCAAATTTGGTACTAATATCGCAAGAAATTCATACAGTCATGGCTTAAAGTGTTGGCATCCTTGAAATTGTTACAGACAATGAAGTATTTCTTTCAGAAATGTATTACAATTACTCATGTTTTGTTATAGATAGGTTTATTTCCTTTATGTGCATTGGAACAACACAAGAAAAAAGAGAAAAAAATGGCAAATTGGACACAATTTCACACAAAGCCTCAAAAATGAGCTAGACAAAAATTTGGGCCTTTTTTTTTTTTTTTAAAAAAAAAAAAAAACATCCAGCAGGACAATGACCCCAAACATACTTCAAGAAGCACCCAGACATGGATGGAAACAAAGCGCTGGAGAGTTCTGAAGTGGCAGCAATGAGACCTAAATCCCATTGAACACCTGTGGAGAGATCTTATAATTGCTGTTAGGAGATGGTGCTCTTCAAATATGAGAGACCTGGAGCAGTTTGCAAAAGAAGAGTCCAAAATTCCAGTTGAGAAGTTTAAGAAGTTTGTGAATGGTTATTGGAAGTGATTTATTTCAAATGGTGTGCAACCAGGTATTAAGTTGAGAGTGCCAACAATTTTGTGTGGCCCATTTTTGGGGTTTTGTATGATATGATGTCCAATTTGCCTTTTTTTCCCTCTGTTTTTTTTTGTTCCAATACACACAAAGGAAAGAAACACGTGTATTACAAAAAATGTGCAATAGTATTAATTTTCTAGAACAATTTCAAGGGTGCCAACACTTTCGGCCATGACAGTATGTTTAGGTTGTTATTACATCACTACGGCTGTGTTTGCGCAAAGAGCTTTAAAGAGGTTCAACACAGTCCTAAAATATCTTAGCATAGTACACATTTTTGAGCCTTCGGAATTCTTGCAATTCACAATAAAATTGAGTTTTAGTAAATCAATTTTTTTTGAAAAATTCAATGAAGCTGCGAACTTTGGATTTCAAAAAAGTTGGTCATTTAAAATTGCAAGGGATCATAACAAGCAAGTTGCAAAAAATAAAACTGGTTCTAATTTTTTCAACTTGATTATTGTGGTCATAGTACACAAGTGGTAGTAAAGCGATGCAAATCTTGTGCATCATATTGTGCAGTAGTACCAGCAGCATAGAGTGATTTTGACCAACAAAATCTGTTACATGGCCAAAATCACTATATCGTCCCAGCCTAAGACTAAAATATGGTATGTAAAATAATTTACCAATTTAATAAAATATTTTTATATACTCAATGCTGTATTTAATATTCAGTATGTTAAAAGAGAATACAAGGTAACATTCCCTATTATTCTAGGCTTTAGAGTAGCTGTGAAGTTGAAAATGAGCATAGGTCCATTCACCTTGACAGACATTGCCATAAACCATGAACCAAATAAGGTCTTAGCCATGACAGGCATTATTTATAGGTACTAAGAGGTAGTGCTTTAAAACTCTCATACATTTTAATGACTGCTAAGCAGCACTACCAGCCACTTACTGTGGAAGTAGGGCTGTAAAGTTCACATGTGAAGAAAGACATTTATGTGAAATATAGGCCAACAATAAATGTATATGCCTATAGTACACATAGATGATAGCGGCCATTGGCAAATTTCATTTATTACTATCATAATAAGATAACAGCTGCCTGACTACCTAGATTAACTCTTTAGTAGCCAGCTTTTGGGCCCTAGTAACCAAGCAATTTTCTTTTAAATGTTGCTCTTTATCTGTTCTAGTTTTCATCAACATAATCGTATGACAGCCTGTGTGCCATTGCTGATGGACAGGCAAAGATTGGGGCTGTCTTGTCTATTGAAATGAACAATCAACTGGTTCATGACCACACATCAATGATCATGTGCTGACACAGGAATCACTGCTCTGTTAGACACAGGACTAAATTGGATGGGATTTTGGCCAAGGAATAGATCAGATACCATAAAATTGAGACACCTGGCATTATAAAACAATATTAGTAAGTTATATTTTAAATATCCTTTAAAGGGAACTAATCACCAGGATTTTCGTATATAAGCTAATGCCAGTGCTATACTGGCGTTATCAGGCTGATTCTCTACATACCTTTAGCGGTCAGCTCGGATGTTTAGGATTTGAAATCCAAGAAAAAAAAGTTTATAAAATTAGCTGCTTGTTGAGTGATAGCACCTGAGCATCAGATAATATCTGAGGGGTATTCATAGTTATCCCCTCCCCCTGTTAGAATGAGCATAAGTATTATACAGACGATTAACTTTGTTTCTTGCAGAAATTGTGTGAGGTCATACCCATGTGAACTGGTATCCAGCTTTGTTGGCTGAGTCCCCGCCCCTTCTGCTCACATGGGTATGACCTCACACATGTCCTGCAAGAGACAAAGTGAATCGTTTGTATAATATTTATGCTAATTCTAACAGGGGGAGGAGATAACTATGAATATATGATCTGCTCCAGTGCAGCTGTCACTCAACAAGCAGCTAATTTTATAAACTTTACTTTCTTGGATTTCAAAACCTAAACATCTGAGCTAGCAAGAATCAAATATCCAGCATCAAGGAGGATAAAAATAAAACTTGTATTTATTTGTATAAGTATAAAAACATACAGACTGTGTTTCGACCAGAGAGTCTTATTCATGGCATGTGTTGGGTTACAACACATGCCATGAATAAGACTCTCTGGTCGAAACGCGTCCGATAGATCCACTTTTTGCACTTGTGCCTCTGTGTCCACTGCACAGTCTGTATGTTTTTATACTTATACAAATAAATACAAGTTTTATTTTTATCCTCCTTGATGCTGGATATTTGATTCTTGCTGCCTTCGTCTCCGCCCGGGCCAGGGCGTTCCTTGCATCGGTGCAGAGTCCAGGAGTGAAGAGGGGTGAGCTGACAAATTTCTCTTTCTACATTAAACATCTGAGCTGACCACTGCAGGTATGAAGAGAATCTAATTACAAGGTGAAAAAATCCAGCACCAGAAAATAAAATATAAAAATTTTATTGAAGCATAATTACAAATCCCATAAAAAAAATTGTTAGGGCAGGTACAGAGCAAAGAAACGTCAACGCGTTTCAAGCGAAAAAAGGCTCTTAATCATGACAAAAATATATTGCTCTTGACACACTATATATACACATGGAAAAAACCCTTTTTGCAAGTGGAGGGTGAGGCAGAACGCCTGACCACAATCGAAGAGTAAAGTAAAGTTTGTCACTTTACTCTTCGATTGTGGTCAGGTGTTCTGCCTCACCCTCCACTTGCAAAGAGGGTTTTTTCCATGTGTATATGTGACGCCCTGGGCAAGCCAGGGGTCACAGGTCATGACACCACCACACCCTACACCCCGGATAGGTACACCAAAGCTACACAAAAATCCTTGTTGTCTTTCTCCAGGGGCTGATGTCCACACCAGGGGGTGGGCCAGGCGGTTGGCTCCACCCACCGAGGAGTTCACAGCCCTGGAGGCGGGAAAACCAGACAGATCAGCTAGGGAAGTGAAGGAGTAAACAGTGAAGTGGTAGAGGAGCAAGAGAGGAAGGAGAAGGAGGACAGTGAGAGTAGTGACAGAGAAAGTGACAGTTGAGAAAGCCTGAAGTTGGTCCGGGTGTGTGCCCCGGACTGAGACAGCAAAGTTAGCAGACGGCGGTGACCGTCTGCAGGAGAGGCTACTTGGAGGTTGCCGAAAGGACCGTGGACGGGTGGTGGCCCGGCGGTACCGGAGCGGTATACGAAGAGAAGCCAGCACCATTGGCAGGGGCCTTTCGGATCCCGGCAAGGCTAGGAGTCGCCGTGAATTTGCCATATCCGTCAGTGAAGGGGACCTCTGGGTCTCCCAACAACCAAGTCCCGATTGAAGGCAACAGTCCGACCGTTAGAGAGAGACACCGCCACCGCCAAGGCACCAGTTTCTCAGGGCCAGCGCCTGCGGGCAAAGAGGGGCTCCTCCGGCACATATCCAAGCCGGGGAGCGGGTTACCGGTGGGAACCCATCGCTACCAACATAGACTTAGGTGCAGGAAAAGGGACCGTCATCGTCAACTACCGGGGAAAAGCAACAGCAGCCGTCCGTGGGAACCGTCTTTCTAGCCGTGTGTTTTACCAAGAACTGTGTCACCGGCTCAGGCTGAGTGAGTACCACAGTGCCGTGAGGCACAGCGCTGCCCCCGCGTCCCTGCACCCCACCAAGCCCTGCACCGGCCCCGCCATCCCTCATCCTCCAACTCATCACTGGGCCCCGGGACAACCACCCCCTACCCACGGAGGGGAGAACTAACAACTTTGCTGCTCCCTGTCACCGCTCCCGGGATTCCCATACAGAGCAGCGGTGGTGTTCCTACAATCACCACAACCGTGGGTGGCGTCACGGACAATAAACTATCCCAAAAAACCAAACCCCTTTCACTTACGGGTGAGGAGCGCCGCTCGAGTCCCCAGGATCCAGCCCATCGCTTGAGCCACCGAGCAGCAGCAGGCCGCAGCGGCAGCGGCAGCCGGACCCGAGCAGTGGGAGAGCGCGGCGTCCCCTCCTCCGCCCGCGACATATATATCGTGTGTCAAAAGCAATGTAGTTTTGGTATAATTAGGAGACTTTTTTGGTTGAAACGCATTGACGTTTCTTTGCTCTGTACCTGCCCTAACAATTTTTGTTATGGGCTTTTTAATTATGCTTCAATAAAATTTTTATATTTTATTTGCTGGTTCTCGATTTTTTCACTTTCTAATTTTGTTCTTTACCTGCCAGTCGAAGCAAGTTGTCTATGCACCACCACCCTTAATTTTCTCTAGTGAGCTGTACATTTCTCCTTTTTATGATGTAGAGAATCAGCATGATAGTGCCAGTATAGCACTGGCATTAGTTTATATATGAAAATAGTGGTGATTGGTTCCCTTTAATAACATTCTAGACAAAAAATAGCTCCTTTTTCCCCTTTAATTTTGTAAACATCTCCTTGGCTTCTACTTACAAATGATTCTTTTATTGTGCTTTCCGCTAATGCTTATTGCATTGATTCAACTCATTCAGAATATTTTTGAAAATCTAGCTTTTATCATTTGTAAAAAGACACAATTTCCTCAGTAAATCATGAAAGACCTACTTTTTGCTACTGTATCTCTACAATTATTGTAATGTCCCTCTGACCCGTTTCACACGTCAGTGAAAAACACAGACGTTCTTCACTGATGTGTAAAACACGCACATGTAACTCCATGTTCCATGATTCACGGCACACATGGGTTGTCCATGTGCAATCCGTGATCCGTGATCCCGTGATTGCATATGGACATTACTCACCTGCCTTCACTGCTGCTGTACATGGTGCTGAAGTCTCCAGCTCTCCAGTGTCCGCCCACCGCTCTCAGCAGCAACTTCCTGGTCGGCAGTTTCTGCTTTCATGAATATTCATGAGCCAGGCAGGAGCTGCCGAAAGCAGAGGCTGCAGAGCGAATCGCAGGCAAGGTAAGTTGAAAAGTTTTAATATTTAATATGTCCATGATTTTCTTGTACATGTTTTACTGATCACACACGGATCACACCATAGTGTGGTCCGTGGGTCATCAGTGATGCCAGACAAAAACTGACATGTCTCCGTGCAGAATCACGGCCAAGGGTGCACGCTGCATGGAGACACGTTCAGTGAAAAATCACTGATGTGTGAGCAGACCCATTGATTATAATGTGTCTGCGTATGTCAGTGATTCTGGTACATTTTAACAAAAGCACAAACGTACCAGAATCACTGACGTGTGAAACAGGCCTTTGTCTGTCTGACCCTTCTAAAAAAGACAAAAAAACAACAGAGTAACCCAGAGTATCAGAAACATAGTAAGAGTTTTTATTAGTTCAATAATACAAAACCAGATATATAGAGTGAAATCATAAAGAAATAAAAATAGCACGCACAAGTGCTGGACCACAGAAAGTGCCTATGTGCATACAGATTATACTGATAAAACATATAATACATATGTGCAGAGACAACAGCACTATAAAAGCTGTTATCAGTAACCAGTAAGAGACTCTTCATGTCACCAATTATATTATTATACGTAAATACAGTGCACATGCAAACATAAGAAATTGTAAAGAGAGGTGGGACATTTGTGAGACACAGGCTGAAGTGTAGAAGTACCTTTCACTGGGCAACATTTTGTTTTTCATTTTCTGTGGCATGAGATTTTAGATCTTTCTTTATATATTTCTGCATCGCTGATTCCAAATCTGAAATCCATTTTTTGGTGCATGCTCTAGTTTTTTGGCAATTTTAATTTCTTTTTGTTACATTTTATGGCATGCATTGGTTTTTAAATTGGAGTTAAAGGGCAACGACTCTTCAATTGATAATAACCACAAGGCAATTAAAGAGGACCTGTTGTCACATTTTGGTGTGTAACCTGCATATAGGATCATGTAGAGTAGCATCAGGAGCATTATTCATTAGTAACATTAGTAGCAATTAGTAGTATTAGTGGAATTAGCACATACCTAGGTACAATCTGCTGACAGAGCCTCGTTAATGATTTAAAAACATCACTTTTACATAATTGTAGTTTTGAAAAAAGAAATGTTCCTAAAAAATTATATTATCTGATAAAAACCCCTCTTATTTTGTTTTTAGATTGAATTATGGCTTCCTCAGGTAGGCATAAATGTAAGAATAGCTGTGACACATTCTGTAATATACTGTATGTGACTGTTATACACTTCAACATCAAAGGCGCAATATTTCATCATTTGTGACACGTGCATATATTGCCAGTTTTCAAGTCCCCCTTGGCGATCAAGACAAGAATTGGGCTCCTCATATTGTGTGTCTTCATTGTGAGGAAATGCTTTGTGACTGGACAAAAGGAAAACACAAAGGAATGCATTTTGGTATTCCCATGGTTTTGTGTGAACCTAAGGACCACAGCAGTGACTGTTATTTCTGTCTGATCCATACAAAGAGCATTGGCAAGAAAAAACGGAATATGATCACATATCCTACTATTACTTCAGCAATACGACCTATCCCACACTCTGAGACTCTTCCGGTTCCAGTTTTCAATGGTTTTATTTCTTGTAAGGATGAAGAAAGTGAACATGGTGATCAAATGTGTTTTGATAAGAAGCATGAGGAAATGAATGTAGAATCTGAAGGGTCTTCTTCTGATGCCAAGCAGTCATTAGACCCTCAGCAGTTTACCCAACCCGAATTGAATGATTTAGTAAGTTGATTTGGGCCTATCAAAGAAAGCAGCTGAGTTATTAGCCTCCAGGTTTCAGGAAAAGAATGTACTTCACCGATCAGCTAAAGTATCCCATTTCAGGAAGTCTGAACAAATTTTTGTGGACTTTGTTTTCTGTCATGATATCAGTAGTCTTCTCAGTCAGCTGGGTGTTACCACTTACAGTCCAACAGAATGGCAGCTATTTCCTGACAGCTCTAAATGGAGTCTGAAATGTGTTCTCCTACTTAATGGTAATGTTTATGCAATAGTTCCATTTGGTCATTCAACTCATCTGAAAGAAGATTATAATGACATAAAAATAGTCCTCGACTTACTGAAGTATGAGGCGCATAATTGGATCATTTGTGTAGATCTTAAAATGGTAAATCTCCTGCTAGGACAACAGAGAGGTTTTACGAAGTATCTTTGTTTTCTTGGTTGTGGGACAGCCAAGCTTGGGAGAAACACTGGACACAGAAGGAGTGTTCGAAACGTGAAGCTCTGGAAGTAGGGATGCAAAATATTGTGAATGAACCTGTAGTTGATAGAGACAGGATCATTTTCCCCCACTTCACATCAAACTTGGTTTAATGAAGCAGTTTATTCAAGCTTTGAATAGAGAAAGTGAATGCTTTCAATTTATAATTTATGATTCTCCTGTCTTGTCTTTCGAGAAGATAAAATCAAGTGTATTCAATGGACCTCAAATTTGAACCCTCATACGTGACAAAGAATTTGCCAAAAAGATGAATAAAGAAGAGAAAGCAGCATGGCAGTCTTTTGCGGC
This sequence comes from Anomaloglossus baeobatrachus, assembly GCF_048569485.1. NCBI lineage: Eukaryota > Metazoa > Chordata > Amphibia > Anura > Aromobatidae > Anomaloglossus > Anomaloglossus baeobatrachus. The sequence goes on from NC_134358.1 coordinate 139,208,049, forward strand.
AGTTACAAAGAACTTCCTTGGCAAAAAAAAGCAGAAAACTATTAACTTCTGTTTCAAAGGATGCTGTTGGCATTCCACGACATAGTATGTAACATGAGAGTTAAGATTCCCTTCCTGAACAGTCACCTTGATAAATTTCCTGAAAATGTTGGAGCTGTTAGTGATGAGCAAGGAGAACACTTTCATCAAAATCTGAAGACGATGGAAGAGCGTTATCAGAGGTGATGGGACAAAAATATGATGGCTGACTACTGCTGGAGCATCAAACAAGATTGTCCTCAACAAGCAACCAAATGCAAGAGCTAAAAATGCAAATTTTTGCCTGAATAGAATGTAAATAAGTTTTGTTCTATTTCGAAATCGTAGACAAATTTTGATGCAATCATATCTTTTAGTGTATTTACTGCATTACATTATTCATTTTTCACAAAGATGATGCCCAAGAAGACATTCTACTTCATTATATTAAATGTTGAAATTTGTACAATAGGATGAAAACCTTAAATCTTGAATTGGAAAAAAACTGTAGCTTACAGAAAAAAACTAATATTAGATTTAAGATCAGCACACTCAAATTAATTAAGAACAAGTGTTTTTGTGGATGCTACAAAAATTATATGCCCTAGTGAGATCAAATAAGAATTGTTATCTGACTTCTAAATAACACTGACTTCCTAATGTTGCAATTTTTGGTTGAAATATTATTGATAGTGATCAGAGAGTGTGCTCGGTACTTGATTGAGCATCAGGGTGCTCACGACACTTGATACTGGATCGAGTATTCTGGTAATCGGCCGCCATGCCTGCCCCGCATGTTTTACAACATTTTTCAGCCAGTATACATGCTGGGATTCCCTTCCAATTTTAGTAATTCTGTTGACATGTTGGCAACTGGCATTACTGTGATTGGCTGGCCACATAACGCTATCATGTCTATATAAGATGCCATGCGTGCTACACTGTACCATGAAACCGTTTAGTTAGAGGTTCTGCTGGAGAAGGGACAGTGTGTTATGTCAAAGTACCTGCTGATGCCACATTAAACCAACAGTCCTTTTCATGGCTAATTGAAATGTATTCTTTCTTTAATGATATTGCTGTTAGTCTGCAATTAGTGTAGGGTGAGCTTCTGGAGTAGGGATAGTGTATCAGAGGCATGATCAATTTATGATTTTTTGAATATGCAGTCCATGTCTGTTTCTACGACTAAGGTATATTACATGGTCTGTCCCCTCTTTTTTTTTGTTTCACTTGGACAAGTACTACTACCATTTGCCACAGGCTTTTTAAATAACAGAAAACTGTAAGGGGTACTTTACATGCTGTCACATCGCTAGCACCGGCTAGCGATACCGAGCACGATAGCACCCGCCCCTGTTGCACATGCGATATGTAGTGATTGCTCCCGTAGCAAACATTATCGCTACGGCAGCTTCACATGCACATACGTGCTCGGCGACGTCGCTGTGACTGCCGAAATATCCCTCCTTCAAGGGGGCATGCGTTTGGCGTCATAGCGACGTCACAGAGACGTCACTAATCGGCCGGTTAATAGAAGCGGAGGGGCGGAGCTGAGCGGGACATAACATCCCGCTCACCTTCTCCCTTCCGCCATCGGGACGCAGGTAAGGAGATGTTTGTCGCTCCTGCGGGTTTACACACAGTGATGTGCGGACCTGCAGGAACGACAAACAACATCGTACCTGCGGTCGGCCCGACATTATGAAAATGACCGACGCTACACAGATCACCGATTTTCGACGCATTTGCAATCGTTTATTGTCGCACAAAGGATTTAGGGGGGCTTTGCTACTGCAATATCGTCGGGGTCAAATCGAAAGTGATGCACATCTGGCGCCAGTAACGACGTTGCAATGTGTAAAGCCTAGATGCACCGATAAACGATCGCAAAAGCGGCGTAAATCGGTGATCTGTGTAGTGTCGGTCATTTTCATAATTTCGCTGCAGCGACAGGTACGATGTTGTTCCTCGTTCCTGCGGCAGCACACATCGCTGTGTATGAAGCCGCAGAAGCGAGGAACATCACCTTACCTGCCTCCAGCAGCTATGCGGAAGGAAGGAGGAGGTGGGCGGGATGTTTGCGTCCCGCTCATCTCCGCCCCTCCGCTTCTATTGGTCGCCTGCTGTGTGACGTCGCTGTGACGTCGCACGACCCGCCCCCTTAGGAAGGAGGCGGGTTGCCGGCCAGAGCGACGTTGCAGGACAGGTAAGTGCGTGTGAAGCTGCCGTAGCGATAATGTTCGCTACGGCAGCTATCACAAGAGGTCGCATCTGCGACGGGGGTGGGGACTATCGCGCTTGGCATCGCTACAATCGGCTAGCGATGTCGCAGCGTGCAAAGTATCCCTTACACGTTGCGATGTCGTTACCGGCTCCGGTTGTGCGTCACTAACGACGTGACCCCGACGATATTTCGGATGCGATGTCGCAGCGTGTAAAGTACCCCTAAGAGTGGATTCTCTATTTTTGCTCTCAGTTCACAGTCAGGGAGCTTGTGGAAGTTTGTGGAGTACCATTTACCGGTTTAATATGTCTTCTACTGTAGTCATAGGTGACAGAGAAATACAGTGAGAAATGGCCCAGCTATTAAGACTATGTTAACACATTGCATATTTGCAATGTTTTTTGGCAGAATTTTAATGAGATTGATACAAATTAAAAACTGATTTTACAGTCCTAGCAAAAGCTATGAGAATTCAGAAGGAGAATCTGCATAGCTAATGATATGCTAAAGAGTTGTAAGTTAAATTTATGTATGAGATAGCAAGAATAATTGACTATAAAACGAAAGGTAGTCTTATGTTCGTATCGGTAGTCGATGGTGAGATATGGAGACTGAAAGTCAAAAGTGCAAAACATTGTTACCCTTTTGCTTGTCAGTATATGAACTCGTCAATATCTGTAGGGATATCTTACAAAGTGACTCACTCATTGTCACCTCTTTTTTCATTCTTGCCATAATTCCACTATCAATAATTCTGAAGAAAAAGAATTTGGGTTACCAAAAAATAATTCAGATAATTTCACATCTCTTATACATGGAAGATTTAAAACTGTATAACTATTTGAATTCCGAACTGTAATTTTTGACCAATATTGTACGAATCTTCTGTACAGACATTTCAATGAAATTTGGTCTTTAAAATGGGACTCTGAGGACATTAAGAAGAAAAAAATTATGGACAGCAAAGGCATTGAAATGCTAAATGAACAAATTATTAAGATAAATTAAAACTAAGCTTATACATACCTGGACATTCTACTGTTAGATAACATGAAGCATGGGTAAAGTAAAACACAGACTCAGTAGTAAAGAGTACATTTAATGGGTAAATAAAACATTTAAGGAGTTGTCCAATTTAAAATGATTTCTCTGCAGTCACTATATGTGACTGCCATCTTATGAATCCTCCCAGGATTCACTGGTTTATGAGCCGGGAACGGTGGTCACGTGACCATACTTTTGTGATAGTCATGTTTCTGGTCAGAACCCGCCTAGTGGGAGCAGCCTCATTAAGTACATCTACATGGAATGGGTGTGTTCAACTAGTGGGCGTGGCTGTCCTGTAGGCGTGGCCTTGCTCAATAAATTTGTATGGAGTGAGGAGTGTCTACTCATTGGGTTCTGGCCAGGAACATGAATATCACACAATTGCGATAACGTGAATGTAATTTCCATCCTCGCATTGCACAATATGTGAGCTGGAAGGATTGATAAGTCTGCAGTCACACAGAGTGACTGCAGACTTGTCACTTTAGACTGATTAACCCATTAAAGGCAGAATTACTCTGTGTGTGCATGCTGCGTTTTTTTGCAGCTTTAATGCCGCATTTTTGGGTGCAGTTTTGATACAAAAACTGCATGCATTTCCTTCCCTAGCAAAGTCTATGAGATTTCATTTTTGCTGTAACGACAAAGCTGCAGCATGTCAATTATTTTTGTGTTTTGTCACTACGTTTCTCACCAGTGATGGGAGGACTCGCAGATCAATCCCACACTGTTTCGGTGTCAGTGGGGGATTGATCTTTGGTATTTGGCCAGAAGCCAGTCCTCATATAAAATCTATGGGGACCAGAATATGGTGCAAAGGGGATGGAGCAAGCGCTTCATACTTACCAAGCCACTCAAGCAGCTGGACGATCCCACGGTTGCTCATTCACTTCATGAGCCACTCATTACCTTCGCTAAATAGGCACTGTTTTCCCCATCCACCAGCATCTGGGATTGGTTGCAGTCGGAAGTGCCCCCACGCCTCAAGTGAAAGCATGTCTGACGCTTCCAATCACTGGTGCTGTGTGTGTGTCTTTATTATACAGGGTATAATATTATATTACTCAGCACAGATAAAGCATATGGCTACATGCTGCAGCTTCCAGCCGTGTGCTTATCTTGGCTGTGTAACAAAATAGGAGAAACCGCATGCGTTTTTTTTAATTATTTAAATAAATAATTTTTAAAATAGTATACGGTTCCCCCAAATTTTGATACTCATCCAAGATAAAGCCAGACAGCTGGAGACTGGTATTCTCCAGCTGGGGAGAGCCATGCTTATTGGGCACCCCCCAGCTTAGAAATAGTAGTCTGCAGCCACCCAGATTTGACGCATCCATTAGATGGGACAATCCCAGCACTTTACCTGACTTTTCCCGATTGCTCTGGTGCGGTGGCAATTGTGGTAATAAGGGGTTAATGGCAGCCCACAAATTCCCCTAAGCCCTAGATTAATACCAAGAGGAGTCTATGAGACCCCTCAATTACTAATCTGTAAGGGAAAATAAATAAACACAAACACCCAAGAAAATCCTTTATTTGACATAAAAGACAACACTTTATTAACCCCAAAACAGCCCGGCAGGTACGATGTAATCTACGCGAGGTTCCACATTTAAATTCATAGCATGCGATCATGGAACATGACCCCCCGCTGTGAGCTTCAGGCAGAGACTGAGTGAGCCGTGCTATCAGCAGTGATGTCATTAAGGTTAGCCACAGCCACAGCTGGAGGTTCCCATGGCCATCTACCTGTGACTCAGGTAACCTGACCCCAGGGGACCTCAATGAACTCAGTGACCTCACCTGAGGTGAGTTAACTGAAGTCACCTGAGATTAAGTTACCTGTGGTCACAGGTGGGGGACCATGGGAAACTCCAGCTGTGGCCGCAGCAAACCTGAGTGATGTCACCTCTGATCGCGCAGCTCACTCAGTCTTTGCCTGAATATCACAGCAGTCAGTCATGTTCCATGGTCGTGCGCTGAGATTTTAGATGTAGCAGAGCTAGAATCATCGTGGGACTTCGTGTGGATTACAAAGGTCCTGCAGAGGTGTTTTTGGGGTTAACAAAGTGGTGAAAGAGGGTGTTATTTTGTCTTTTACTTCAAATAATGGATTTTTTTGTGTTTGTGTTTATTTGCTTTCACTTACAGATTAGTAATGGGTGGTCTCATAAACGCCTCCCATTACTAATCTAGGACTTAGTAGTAACTGTGGGCTGCCATTAACACCTTATTACCCCAATTGCCGTCACACCAGGGCAATCAGGAAAAGCTGGGTAAAGTGCTGGGTTTGTTGAATCTAATGGATGCAGCAATCCTAGGCGGCTGCAGGCTGATGTTTTAAGGCTTTGGTGGATTAATAAGCATGGGTCTCCCCAGCCTGAAAATACCAGCCCCCAGCTGTTGACTTTATTATGGGTGGGTATCAAAATTGGTAAAGGTCACATGCCGCTTTTTTGCCGCATGTAGTTCCTCTTATTTTGATACACAAGCAAGATAAGTGCACAGCTGGGGGCTACAGTCTGTAGCTGTATGTTATATCTGTGCAGAGTAGCATAATATGGGAAGACTCTACATCAATTTATTTTTAAATTTATTTATTTTTATTGTACGATATAGACCCACAGACCGGGTCTGTGATTAAAAGTGTCAGACACACTGTCACTCAGCGTGGTGGAGCGTCTGACTGTAACTAATTACAGACGCCGATTGGTGGGGGAAGCAGTGAATATGTATGAGGCTTATGACCAGCCCCGGAAGTTAATGAGAGGCCATGGGGGCAATTACAGCGGTGCTGGTGACTCAGTAAGTATAGTGCGCTCACTCAATTTTTTTCTTTATCTTTACTTTTTTTTTATTACACAATTGCCAAGGTAATCAAAACAAGAATGGGTAACTTGAAAAAGAAGGCATTCCATGGACTTTTTTTTTACAAGATCAGTGGAAAAACTGACCAGTGATATCATGGCTAGAACGTACAAATGGAACTTTGAAGAAAGGAACCAAAAAGCTAAAAGCTTTATAAGAACAGGCCATACAAACAAATGCTATAAAAGCCAGACTTGAAAAGTCGTTTGATTATGCCAGTTATAGACTGTGCAAGGAATCAGACTAGACAGTTGACCATGTACTCAATTTGTCTCAAATTTGCACAGATTGACTGCAAATAGACATAACACTGTGGCAAAAGTGATTCATTAGAACATTTGTAAAAATTGCCTGCTGCCCACTATGAAGAACTGTTGAGAACACAGTGAAGAAGTTAAATGAACATGCAAAAATATTGTGAAACTCTTTCATACAAACGGACAAAGTATTAAAGGGAACCTGTCAGCAGAAATTTCGCCCAAAACCTAAAAGATTCCCCCTCTGCAGCTCCTGTGCTGCATTCTAGAAAGGTCCCTGTTATTATTGTGCCCCATGTGAGACCAAAATAAAGACTTTATAAAGTGGTACATTTTTGTATTCAGATACTGTAAATGTGACACGGGGGCGGGCTTTCTGGCATCCGTTATTCTGCCTCCTGGTCCTGTATGCCGCCCCCCATCGCTCCTTTCTATAGCTGATGCACCGCCCACTGCTCCAGCCATCCCCGCGCATGCCCAGTGCCAGTCTCACGGGACTGAGCAGTATAAGGCAATGGTAATTTCAGGCTCAACCACTTGGTTTAGGTGCTTAGGGGAAAAAGAGTCATAAATAGTATATAACCCCAGCACTCAAAATGAAAGCAAGAGAATTTTTTGTGATGCAAGTGAATTTATTGACACACTGCAAAAGTGAACCTAAACCAGAGCAACACCGACGTTTCGGCGTAGAGCCTTTCTCAAGGTAGTTGCCTGCAAAGGTGTGAAAAATGACAAAATGAGTGCATGTATGTACAGGTGGGACACAGAATATATACAGAATAAATACAAAAATATTTACAAAAATGTACATGTAGGGAAAGAACATACATCAATGGTTACAGCTGGATGGCGCGGGTCACAAAGGACAACCGAAATGCATAAAGGGAGGAAAGGTTTTTTCACAATTGCAGAGTGTGCTCTAATAACATAAGGGAGATAAAAGTAAGTAGGCATGTTTCAGACAAGGAAGTACCATGGGGAAAAAGGGACAAATGGATTGTCAGGCAAAGGTACAAGCCAAAGTCAATATTCTGGGGTGTGGAGAGCAGAGCAAGCGTAGCAAAGGAAGAATATGGTAGTAAAAGAAATGAGACATGTATAGAAGAAGAAAGAAAGAGGGAGAAAGAGAAAGAGGGAGAAAGAGAAAGAGGGAGAAAGAGAAAGAGGGAGAAAGAGAAAGGGAGAGAAAGAGAAAGAGGGAGAAAGAGAAAGAGGGAGAAAGAGAAGGAGAAAGAGAAAGAGGGAGAAAGAGAAGGAGAAAGAGAAAGAGGGAGAAAGAGAAAGAGGGAGAAAGAGAAAGAGGGAGAAAGAGAAAGAGAGAGAAAGAGAAAGAGGGAGAAAGAGAAAGAAGGAGAAAGAGAAAGAGGGAGAAAGAGAAAGAGGGAGAAAGAGAAAAAGGGAGAAAGAGAGAAAGGAAAAAAGAGAGAGAGGGAGACAGAAAAAGAGGGAGGAAGAGAAGAGAGGGAGAAAGAGAGGGAAAGAAGGGAAGGAGAGAAGGAGGGAAAGAGAAAGAACGTAGAGAGAGGAAAGGGGAGGAAGAGGAAGAGAACAGCAGATGAGCACAGCAACCATAAGGAGCAAGGAGAGAGCTACATACCGTATGCAGAGGAGTGACAGTGTCACTGTGGAGGATGGGTGAACGCCTGTAACAGAGAATATCATAGCCTGGTGAGGTCGAAAGCAGGGTGCAGAGATGGTGCCTGGGAGGGCAAGGGGGAGCGTTACCTGCAGTAACGGCCTGTAGAAAACAGCAGAGGCTGGGTGTATGGCAGCAGCAGCGTGTGCCCCAGACGCTGTCCGGCGCCATTATAAGAGGGAGGGGATGGCTATGGAAGGTGGAGGAGAGCGCGTCATATCCGGTGAAGCGTCACAGCCGGTGACGCGCATGTGGAACGCATAGTGCGGCCCACAGGGCTGGCAGTGGAAGGTGGAGGGGAGGGGAGCGCGTCATATCCGGTGACGCGTCACATCCGGTGACGCGCTGTGGGACGCATATGTGGAACGCATAGTGCGGCCCACGTTAGTGACACGCGCAGTCACATGCTGTATGGGCAGGCATAGTAATTATAGAGAGGGCGTTGCAATACTGCAGGGCTGTGTGTGGTGTGGAATACTATAGATGGGTGACATTACCTGCTGCAGGGCGTGGAGGAGAGCGTGCCACTAGGGGGAGGTGCAGGAGAGGAAGGGATCAATTGTGGGAGATCTGAAAGGGAAATGGAGAAAAAAGGCATTAGTATACACAAGCTGAAGAATATGATAGGAGCATATTGGAATGTAATGGGCCAAAGCCTGTTGGAAAAACTGGTATCATAATATATAAGGAGAAAAATATACATTATTAGTATAGGAATACAATAAGCACAATGGGATATGAAAGGCCAAAGTATATTCGTATAGAGATATATACGGATTGGAATGCAATAGGCATATTAGAGTGCCATGAGTCACCATGGGTCAGATTCATAACACATTAGAGAAACACAAAGAAAAACACAAAGAAAAAGCCTCATTGTTAAAGGTCAAATGGCATAAAGAGACCTAATGAGCAAACCAGAAGAAAACTAGGTAAAATTGGAGAAGTTGGTTAAGTAGGGGCCTCATATTCCCTATTGAGCCCTAAGGGCTCCAAAGTTTGTAACGTGTGGATTCAATAGGCTTCATGTTCTCTAAGTATTCTGATGCGATTACCCCCACGGCGAGGTTGATCAACATGTTCCAGAACCTGGAATCTGAGTTGTGGTATTGTATGGCCAGCTGTGATGAAGTGCGCGGGAATCGGTAGTGTGGTCTGTTTGCAACGGATGGTGGATTTGTGTTTGTTAATGCGGTCCCGGATCTGTTGGGTGGTCTCACCCACATATCCGAGACCGCAAGGACACTTGATGAGGTAAATAACGTAGTTGGATTCACACGTAAAATACCCCGAAATTGGGAACTTCTTTCCGGTACGTGGGTGGGTGAAATATTCCCCCTTGGTTATATGTGAGCACTGTAGACAATGCGAGCAAGGAAATGTGCCCTTACGTTGACTGGAGAAAAACGTTTGTTTAACCGTGGGTTTGTAGGGACCAATGTCGGCCCTGACCAATGTGTCCTTCAGGTTCTGGGGACGTTTGTAGCAAATGAGGGGTCGGGAATCAAACTCTGAAACCGAGGGATAGGCTTGGTGCAGCAGAGGCCAATGTTTGAGGATAATGCCATTAATAAGGGGAGTGAATGGGTGATATGTACTCACAAACGGAATCCTTTTGTCATGTCGCACATTAGGAGTAGTACCGGAAGGGGGGGGTTTACATATGGTGGATAGCCCCTTGCAGAAAATTTGCTGTCCATATCACAATGTCGTGAAACCCTGGTGGTAGGATCCGAGACAATCCTGTCCACGTGGCAGTGTTGGGAATGGGGTAGAGACTTCTTGATGTGTCTTGGATGACAACTGGAGTGCAAGAGGAGGCTGTTCCTATCAGTCGGTTTAGTATACAAGTCTGTGGAGAGAGAATGATCAGAGTTGATGATAACTGTAGTGTCTAAAAAATTGATGGAATGTTCACTATGCTGAAGAGTAAATGAGATGTTATTCGTAGCATCATTGATGTCATCAAAAAAGGATTTAAGTGACGCCTCGTCGCCAGTCCACATCAGGAAGATGTCGTCAATGAAGCGTTTCCATAGTAGTACCCGTTGTTCGAATAGGGGGTGGGTGTAGATGAAGAGATGTTCGAAGTGGTCCATGTAGATGTTTGCGTAGGGGGGCGCGACGTTAGAACCCATCGTGGTCCCCCTGCACTGAAGAAAAAATTGATCTTCGAATAAGAAAAAATTATGTGTAAGGACCACTTCGAGCATATCAAGGCAAAATGCCTTTTTGGGGGGTGAAAGGTCGGTATGGGTCTGTAGGAATGAGTCCACCGCCTGAATCCCTTCCTGGTGGCCGATACTGGTGTACAGGCTGGACACGTCAAGAGTAGCAAGTAAACAATTGTCAGGAACACTGGGGATAGATCTCAGTATGGATAGAAAATTGTTAGTATCTTTCAGAAAAGAGGGAATTTTTGGAATATGGGGAGTCAGTATTTTCTCGAGAGTGATGGAGATAGGGGACAGAAGAGAATTGGTGGATGCAACAATCGGGCGTCCGGGTGGAGCAGATAAGTTTTTGTGGATCTTGGGGAGGGTATAAAAAACCGGGGTGATCGGGTGGCTGTTAATGAGAAATTCACCGAGTTTATCGTCAATGATGGCTCTCTGTTGGTAATATCTCACTTTCTCATATATGAGGGCTGAGATGTTAGATGTGGGGTCACGCGGTAGTAGGCTGTAGGTGGTAGTGTCTCCGAGTTGCTGGCGTATCTCATCGGTGTAGTATTTTTTATCAAAAACCACTATGGCCCCGCCTTTGTCCGCCGGTTTAATGACGATATTATTATAATTTTTGAGGGAAGTTAAAGCCCTACGCTCGTCAGGGGTCATATTGTTTTTGAGGTGAAAGGAACCCTTGCTCATGTCCGATGTTGTGAGTTGGACATCCCTGGAGACTAGATCGATAAAAGTCTCTATCGGGTGGTAGCAGCGGGGAGGTTGGTAGTTACTTGGGATTCTGAGATTGAGTCCCGTGAGTGTGAACCCAGTAGGGGAGGAGGAGGTCGAGGTTGTGGAAGCCAGTGGGCAGGTTTCAGGACTCTTATTAGAAAAATGCGCTTTAAGGCGAAGGTTTCTGAAAAACCTGTTGAGCTCATGTTCTAAGTTGAAGGTACTGAAAGAGGGGGTGGGGCAGAATGAAAGGCCCTTCTGTAGGACTTGGGTCTCAAGGGGGGAGAGTGTCTGATTGGATATGTTGAAGACAATATTGTCCCTACCTGGGAGCGGGTCGTGATGCGATCTGATCGTCCCCCGATGTTTCCTCCCCCTCCTCGTCTGTTTTTTGGGGGCCGTTTCTGACCTAAAAAAGATAGAGAGTCCATAGAATGATGGTCGCTGTCGGAGCCAGAGGAAAATCCCCCGCCACGGCGGAAGTTGCGCGTAGGAGCCGAGGTATGCCATCTGTAGACGCGGTTCTTCAAATAATCGTCTTGATCCCGCACGAATTTATCGCGTTTGCGGGTTTGCAGCGTGTCACGGTATTCAGAGATAGTAGAGACACACTTGTTCTTGAGTTCCTCTAGAGCTGTAGCGTTCAGGGTCTGGGAGAGTTGGGTCTCAATGTTCTTGATACTGGCATCTATGCTGACAAGTTCCTTTTGCAGATAGTCAATTGTGAGCAGAATAATATCGAAAGAACATTTGTTAAGAATGTTCTCAAATGATTTGCAATACTCTGAATTCTCAGAGAACAGAGTGGGCCTCAGGGAGATCCTGAGTCCCCTCGGGATCCTCTGGGTTTTATAGTATTCAGCTAGTGTGGCTGTGTGCAGTTCAAGAGCTGTGTTCCTCTTGACCTCCCTCAGATAATCTCGGGTGCGGATCTCATCTGAAGGAATAGTGAGGAACTGAGTTCTTGTGGTCACCTTAGCCAGGATACTGGCGGCTTGTTCGTCATTAAAAGAGAGAACAGGTGCCGTCATGGAAACAAATGGTACAGTGGGAGCCCTGAAAAATAAGTAGTAGTATAAGGCAATGGTAATTTCAGGCTCAACCACTTGGTTTAGGTGCTTAGGGGAAAAAGAGTCATAAATAGTATATAACCCCAGCACTCAAAATGAAAGCAAGAGAATTTTTTGTGATGCAAGTGAATTTATTGACACACTGCAAAAGTGAACCTAAACCAGAGCAACACCGACGTTTCGGCGTAGAGCCTTTCTCAAGGTAGTTGCCTGCAAAGGTGTGAAAAATGACAAAATGAGTGCATGTATGTACAGGTGGGACACAGAATATATACAGAATAAATACAAAATATTTACAAATATGTACATGTAGGGAAAGAACATACATCAATGGTTACAGCTGGATGGCGCGGGTCACAAAGGACAACCGAAATGCATAAAGGGAGGCAAGGTTTTTTCACAATTGCAGAGTGTGCTCTAATAACATAAGGGAGATAAAAGTTAGTAGGCATGTTTCAGACAAGGAAGTACCATGGGGAAAAAGGGACAAATGGATTGTCAGGCAAAGGTACAAGCCAAAGTCAATATCCTGGGGTGTGGAGAGCAGAGCAAGCGTAGCAAAGGAAGAATATGGTAGTAAAAGAAATGAGACATGTATAGAAGAAGAAAGAAAGAGGGAGAAAGAGAAAGAGGGAGAAAGAGAAAGAGGGAGAAAGAGAAAGAGGGATAAAGAGAAAGGGAGAGAAAGAGGGAGAAAGAGAAAGAGGGAGAAAGAGAAGGAGAAAGAGAAAGAGGGAGAAAGAGAAGGAGAAGGAGAAAGAGAAAGACGGAGAAAGAGAAAGAGGGAGAAAGAGAAAGAGGGAGAAAGAGAAAGAGAGAGAAAGAGGGAGAAAGAGAAAGAGGGAGAAAGAGAAAGAGGGAGAAAGAGAAAGAGGGAGAAAGGGAAAGAGGGAGAAAGAGAAAGAGGGAGAAAGAGAAAGGGAGAGAGGGAGAAAGAGGAAGAGGGAGAGAGAGAGAAAGAGGGAGAAAGAGAAAGAGGGAGAAAGAGAAAGAGGGAGAAAGAGAGAAAGGAAAAAAGAGAGAGAGGGAGACAGAAAAAGAGGGAGGAAGAGAAGAGAGGGAGAAAGAGAGGGAAAGAAGGGAAGGAGAGAAGGAGGGAAAGAGAAAGAACGTAGAGAGAGGAAAGGGCAGGAAGAGGAGAGAACAGCAGATGAGCACAGCAACCATAAGGAGCAAGGAGAGAGCTACATACCATATGCAGAGGAGTGACAGTGTCACTGTGGAGGATGGGTGAACGCCTGTAACAGAGAATATCATAGCCTGGTGAGGTCGAAAGCAGGGTGCAGAGATGGTGCCTGGGAGGGCAAGGGGGAGCGTTACCTGCAGTAACGGCCTGTAGAAAACAGCAGAGGCTGGGTGTATGGCAGCAGCGGCGTGTGCCCCAGACGCTGTCCAGCGCCATTATAAGAGGGAGGGGATGGCTATGGAAGGTGGAGGAGAGCACGTCATATCCGGTGAAGTGTCACAGCCGGTGACGCGCATGTGGAACGCATAGTGCGGCCCACAGGGCTGGCAGTGGAAGGTGGAGGGGAGGGGAGCGCGTCATATCCGGTGACGCGTCACATCCGGTGACGCGCTGTGGGACGCATATGTGGAACGCATGTGGGACTGAGCAGTGTGACCGCTGGTGACGTGTGCGCAGGCAAGTGATTATGGGCGGGGCTGTGATTGTTATCAGCAAGTACCCGCCCATAATCTCGTGAGCGCGCAAACCTCACCAGCGGTCACACTGTGCTCAGTGTAGATGCTAGACTGTATGGGCTGCTTCCAGGGATAACGTCCCTTTTGTCACATGATAGGGGCGTGTTCAAAATACTATCACGTGACAAAACGGACATCATCCCTGGAAGCAGCCCATACAGTCTAGCATCTACACTGAGCACAGTGTGACCGCTGGTGAGGTTTGCGCGCTCACGAGATTATGGGCAGGTACTTGTTGATAACAATCACAGCCCCGCCCATAATCACTTGCCTGCGCACACGTCACCAGTGGTCACACTGCTTAGTCCCGTGAGACTGGCACTGGGCATGCGTGGGGATGGCTGGAGCAGTGGGCGGTGCATCAGCTATGGAAAGGAGCGATGGGGGGCGGCATACAGGACCAGGAGGCAGAATAACGGACTCCAGAAATCCCGCCCCCGTGTCACATTTACAGTATCTGAATACAAAAAGGTACCACTTTATAAAGTCTTTATTTTGGTCTCACATGGGGCACAATAATAACAGGGATCTTTCTAGAATGCAGCACAGGAGCTGCAGAGGGGGAATCTTTTAGGTTTTGGGCGAAATTTCTGCTGACAGGTTCCCTTTAATGCACAACACACTCAAATTAACAATATTTGAGAAAAAGAGTGTGTAGACTGCTGAGCTGACATACCAACATCTGAAGGTGGCAGATAGAGGAAATCGAAAATGTTTAAAAATATCAAGACTTGAAAATCCAAATTGAAGGACTACAGCACAAGCTACCAGCTGTGGCACCAGTGGTTTCCAGCCCACTGGGTGCTGTCCTCAAAAACCTTGGAAAGTACAACAACTCAATGTTCACTCATTTCAGGAAGCATGAACATTCTACGCTGACACATTACAACATCGTAGGTTCCTGGGAAGAACCCATATGAAGTAAAGTCCAACACGAACTAATAATCTAAGAGTTGTGATTTATAAAATATTATTACACTTCTCAACACTGAAATTACAAGAGAAAAAAGGAAAAGTCATTTGAATTAAGGTGTGACCAGTGTAACAATCTATCATGAAGGACTATTCATGGAGTTGCCAACATGGACTCCAGGCCAATCTCCGGCTACCATTAAGTTCAAGACAAAAGAGGGACTCATAGCTGAGGAGGATAGACCTCCTTTTCAGCCTCCATTGTCCGATTGCGTTTCATCTTTAATTGTGGTGGCATCAGGAAATTAAACACCTTCACAAGGGAACGTAACAATGATTCCACTCCCAGGATTATAGTGTATTGTGGCATAATATTTGGTAGCCAGACTCCACTAGTCTTCATTCCAGGTACAATAACAGCTAAGTGGTACATTATTTTGGTCATGGATCCAGTAGTACTGCTATTTCTAAAAAGTATCTCAGGATGTATATCTTATTACAACAATGCCAGTCTGCATGTTGTGTATGCTACTATGAGCAGCCTAAGCGGCTTAAACCTATTACAATGGCCAGCAGTGTCTCCAGACTTTTTTCTATAGAACTAATGTTATTGGTCAGTAACTACAAATGGAGCTGCCACCAGCGGATCTTCATGATTTACACACCCAAGTGCATTCAGTTTGGCAGAACATTCTTCAGACAACAACTAATAACATCACTGATAGCAACCAAGGCAAGTAAGTGAATATATTTCAGCTTGTGGTGCTAATGCTCAATACTGAATAAATCAAGATGTTTTAAAAATATTTTCATTTTTCTATCACATGCATATCATTAACATAGCTATCAATCCTGCGATATCTATATCTCTACAACTTTTCCTTTTTCGTGTTGCCATTTCAATGTTGAGAATTGTAATATTAATAATCTGAAATCTTTATAATAAAAATAGTTGTAAAATTAAGCAGAAACAAATTATGATTAGAGACTGGATGGAGACAGAATACATCATAATGTGATAGTTGACTGCTGGCAAGGTAATTATTGCTCTACTTATCATTAATTATTAAAATAAATTACATGTAAAATGTGCAAATCTTTCAAAATATTTAAGCCTTTATACTTTCTTTTTCTTAAGTAAGCTTCGAAAGATGGCAAAATATGTAGCCATGGCAACTGATCACTTGTCCTCACTTGAAACAATTTATTCAAGTAATACATTTTTTGGCAAGTGATATTTTAAACCTTTTAATAAAATACTAAACGTTCCTGCAAATAGTCATGACTATACTGTAGATCAGCGAACCCAACCTGTAAAGTGAAGTCCATGTCAGATTTCAGATTTCACATGCTGAAGAAAGTTTGTTGAAAGGCTGCAGCTCAGCCAATCAACAAGCTTTTCGACTAGGGGAAGATGAGTGGATGCTGCTAGGAACAAATAAATAAATATTTAAAAAAAAAAACCAGTGACATCATCCCCAAAAATATTACCCTGATTGCCACCACACAAGGACGATCAGGAAGAGGCGGGAAAAGCGCCAAAATTTGTGCATCTAAAGGATGTGCCATTTCTAGGGGCAGCTGTGAGCATAGGCTGGGAAGGGCTAAATAACAATGGGCCTTCCCAGCCTGATAACTCCAGCCTCAGCTGTCTGCTTTACCTTGGCTGGTTATTAAAAATAAGGGGGATCTCACACTGCTTTTTTAAATTACTTATTTATAAATTATTAATTTTAAAAAAGCAGTATGGGATCCACCCTATTTTTGATAACCAGCTAAGGTAAAGCAGACAGTTGAGGACTGCCGCTCACAGCTGTCTGCTTTATCTTGGCTAGTTATCAAAAATAGGGGGGATCCCATTCCATTTTTTTGTTATTTTTTTTATTTAATTCCTATCCACTTTTGTGTGCAGGGCAATTGTCCCGCTCTTACCCCATTTTGCTTCCTTTTGCAGGACACTAGCTCTTATTACAACCAATTTACAGCACCAAAGTTGGGGTCAACAGTGAGTTATATGAGGATCGGGTTTCCGTGGTCAAGTTTGGGTCAAGTTCCGGTACCAAACCAAACTTTTAACTAAAGTTCAGCCAAACACAACAAAGATAATCATCCACGGGTCCGCTCATCCCTACCCTTGACTACATAAATTAAGGTTTACTGAAATACAAAGCCAGGATATGTATACAAAAGAAAATGTGGTGGAGTTTTGAAATGGACTAATTATTCAACAGTAATATGTTTTATGCTAGGGTAGTAGTACCTCAGGTAATATTGATGGTAATATTGATGCACAGTATGAAAAGAGAAATAATATGTAAATCAGTGCCTGTAGGTGAAGATTTATTATATTGAATGACTGTTACTTGGCAGTATTTTAAATAATTACATAGTATTAAAAAAGACATGTCTGTTAAGTTCAACCAAGGGAAGGGGAACAATAAAGGTAAGAGGTATAGACACATATATAATGCATGAACCAGTTTGCTCAAAAGAACCTGTTTTTCCTCTTGATTCAGAGTATAGATTGTCTCTGGATCAATAATTAAAACAAGTATTTTATACATTTACATAAGTATGTTATATTTTAGCTTAGCTCCAGCTGTGATCTGTGACTACAGCGCCTACAGGAAGTCTCAGGTCTTAAATCCACCTACTTTGTAATGATTGCTCTCCTCCACGATAGCTCTTCCTCTGGTTGACAAAAGTTCAGCAAAAACATAACAGGAAGTTACTACAAAGTGATTTTCATTAAACAAGAGAAAAAATATTATAAAGTAGAGAATATTTAAATCATCAGAAAAATAAAAATAACATTAATATATATTTGCTACATATAAGCAAAAGTACTGTAGATAAGCAGTATTACTTATTAAAACACTGTTCACATTAACATTTGATCAGTGTTCTGTATTAGTATTTATAAGCCAAAAATGGATTTTCCAGAGAGAAAAACTATGTTTAAAAAAATTGCACTTATTCTGTGCTTTGGAGCCAGTAGTTTTGACAAACAAATGCTAATGCTTAATACTGATTTGTGACTTTGACCTTAGTAAGAGGATTCCTGAACATTCATCAAGATTTTTCATATTACTTAAGGCATTGCATGCAGCATTTTCATGGTGCTTTAAAGGGAATCTTTCACCAGACTTTTTCTACTCCTGAGTCAAGCATAATGTAGGAGCAATGACCCTAATTCTGGTGCTGTGTCATTTACTGGATTGATTGCTGTCATTTTGATAGATTTACAGTTTTAGCTGTTGAAGATCTTCCATCTTCCAGTGTAACATGCTGGCAAATTAGTGATTATACAGGTACAGCTCAATAAATTAAAATATAATCAAAAAGTTAATTTATTAGAGTAATTCAATACAAAACAGGAAATGCATATATTATATTGAGTCATTACACACAGAGTGATCTATTGCAAGTATTTATTTCTGTTAATGTTGATAATTATGCCTCACAGCCAATGAAAACCCAAAAGTCATTATCTCAGAAAAATAAAATTATTACATCAAAACACCTGCAAAGGTTTCCTAAACATTTAAAATGTTTAAAACTCCACAAGAAGGGTAAGCCACAAACGGTTATTGCTAAAGAAGCTGGCAGTCTACAGAGTGCTGCATCCAAGCATATTAATGGAAGGTTAAGTGGAAGGAAAAAATGTGGTAGAAAAAGGTGCACAAGCAACCAGGATAACCACAGCTTTGATAGGATTGTTAAGAAAAGGCTATTCAAAACTTTGGGGAGAATCACAAGGAGTAGACTGCTGCTGGAGTCAGCGCTTCAAACGTAGAGTTGAGCGCGGTTCGCGGTTCGAGGTTCTCCAGTTCGCGGTTCGAGTGATTTTTGAGGGTGTTCTAGATAGAAATAAAACTCGAGCTTTTTGCTAAAGCTCGATAGTTCTAGATACGTTCAAGAACGGTTCTAGCAGCAAAAAGCAGGGCTTTTTATAGCTACAGTGTGCAGGAGCCATCGCTGGCAGCCTGCCAGAAGCTGGTAACCAAGATAAACATCGGGTATCCAAGCAAAGCGCTTTGGTTAGTAACCCGATGTTTATCCTAGTTACGTGCAGGAAGCCCACACTTCCCCGCTCAGCTCACTCCGCCCCCTCCTGCACGCGGCATGTACACATACATACACGCACACACACACGTCCCCAGCCATGCAGTCCACGACACTGACGTCCTCCTGTCACTCTGCACACATGGGCCCGCTCGGCTTACCTGCGGTGATGAAGTCCCGACCTCAGCGCTGTCACTGTCCTCCATGGCCGCCGCTTGTCACATCACCTTCTCTCGCTTCCGACCCGAGACTGACAAGCGGTGACGTCACGGGCCTCTCGCGATACTTGGCTGTGAAGGCGGCGGTCATTGAACTCAGTGACAGGTGCTGTCGGCAGTGCAGGAGATCAGCGCAGGTAATCTACCTCGCTGACAGCAGCACTTGTCATGCCCTGCAGTGACCTGGGCTGATCCATTGATGTTAGCTCAGGTCACTGCACTGCTCTCCCAGCCAATGAGGAACATCCTGCTCTTCATTGACTGGGACAGTGTGGATCGTCATGGCAACCCCTTGGATTACACCAGACCTGGATTTGTTTTTCTTTCTAATAAATTGGTTAAAGAGGGAATGTATTGGGGAGTGTTTTTTCAAATAAAAATGTGTTTGTCGTCTATTTTTTTTTATTACTGACTGGGTTGGTGAAGTCGGGTATCTGATAGACGCCTGACCTCACCAACCCCAGGGCTTGATGCCAGGTGACATTACACATCTGGTATTAACCCCATATATTACCCCGTTTGCCACCGCACCAGGGCGCGGGATGAGCTGGGGCGAAGCACCAGGATTGGCACATCTAATGGATGCGCCACGTCTGGGGTGGCTGCGGCCTGCTATTTTTAGGCTGGGGAGAGTCCAATAACCATGGACCTCTCTAGTCTGAGAATATCAGACCACAGCTGTCTGCATTACCTTGGCTGGTGATCCAATTTTGGGGGGACCCCTACGTGTTTTTTTTTTAATTATTTATTTAATTTAAAATAACAGCGTGGGGTGCCCTCAGTTTTGGATTACCAGCCAAGGTGAGGTTGCCAGCTGTGGTCTGCAGGCTGCAGCCGTCTGCTTTACCCTAGCTGGCTACAAAACTAGGGGGAACCCTACGTCATTTTTTTTTTCATTTTTTGGCTAAATACAAAGCTAAGCACCCCTTAGTGCCACATGAAAGGCACCAAAGGGTGCAAAATTACAAAATGCAGGAGAGTGGGACATTATGTGTCTTTCTGCCATTATAATGACAGAAAAGACTGATATGAAGTGCACAAGCACAAGAAAATCACCAGAGCGCTCTACTCTGTGAAAAGCAGTAGAAAATGGCCCTGGAGTGAACATGTGACCGCCTCATGTAGGATGAAGCTATGGATCCTGGGTAAATTTATGCATTTACCCTCCTTCAGTTTTTTTGCAGTACACAAAAAAAACGGAAGGCACACGGATGACAAACAGATGACATACGGACCATCTATGGAACGGAAACGGATGCCACACGGATGCACCCATGAAAAAAAACGGACTGTTTTTTGCAGACCACAAAAATGGATCGGTCGTGTTAATGTAGCCTTATTCTGATCTGCCGTTTATAAACAGCAGGCAGAAATAAGTGAATAACGCCCCCCAGCATCAGAAAATCTCCGGGGTTTCAGGGCTAGCTGAGACCCTGGAGATCATGATTCAGGATGGTTTTTCCGGTCCCCGCTCACGTGATCACAGGTATACACCGTGCACCGATGATCATGTTACAGTAAATGACAGCTACGGTAAAAAATTATTTATCTCCCATCTGGCATGAACAAACATGATAAATCTCCTCCCCGGTCCCCTCCGGTCCCTCGGTGTCGCCAAAGTGCCCCCCTGATGCCCTCCCAGAAATCCAAGATGGCCGCGCGCACAGCAGCGCGCCGGCCGCATTCACCCTACTCCTCTGATTTCTGTTGCATGTGCCATAACACATGCGACAGAAAACTCCTCCCCAGGCCCTGCCAGGTCACCCCCTATAACTCCACCGGTGTTCCCCGGTGTCCCACGGTACCTGTGCAGCGTTGATCCCCCCACGGCCCTCTCCTTCACAATAGACGCTGCCGCATGCACAGAGCGGCTGTCAGCTCAGCTTCCTGTGTTCAGACACAGTGAGTGGTGGTTATGCATCTGTAAGCTAAATGGGCTTACATTTGGCTCAGTGGTTAGCATTGCTGTCTTGCAGCGCTGAGGTCCTGGGTTCAATTCTCACCAAGGACACCATCTGCAAGGAGTTTGTATGTTCTCCCCGTGTTTGCGTGGGTTTCCTCCGGGTACTCCAGTTTCCTCCCACACTCCAAAGACATACAGCGCTATGGAATTAATAACGTCATATAAATGAATAAATTATTATTATTACTGCAATGCCCTGCTCATGAGGTAAGGAACATAATTGATCAGGAGAGCTATATACTACATTTCCAAATGGAGGGATTTGCTTTTATAGTTTCCCTGCTGAACGACTACCAAACATGAGAGTCCGTTATACGCCACAAGAAAACACATCTAAATAGCGAGCTCTGTTGTTAAGTATTCATTCAGCTGGATAACTGGACTTAAAGGGGTATTCCATCTCCAAGATCCTATCCCCAATATATAGTAGGTGGAATAGCAATAATATCAGCAAATACCAATATTTGGAAATGTAGAATAGTTCTCCTGATTAGGCATACCCTTACCTCATGAGCAGGGCCTTGCAGCTTTGGTAGCAACCATTACGACATGGACTCTGCTGCTGTGGACCCGGGGAGAGTGAGCTCAGATTCATTGCACCCACACTCCTCACATGAAGGGTCCGCACTCCTAGAAAATTGGGGGATACGTTCCCTGAGTGTCTCCCCCCCATATTCTAGATGGTCCAGAGTCGTTGTGGGACCCCTTTATTTTTTTTCTTACAATAAATTGGTGAAAGAGGAAATGTTTTGGGGACTGTTTTTTCAAATAAATTTCTTTTGTCGATTTTTTTTTTGTTAGTACTGACAGTTTATGATGTTGGGTATCTAATAGACGCCATGACATCACAAACTGCTGGGCTTGATCTCAGGTGACTTTACAGCTAGTATCAACCCGATTTATTACCCCGTTTGCCACTGCACCAGGGCACGGGATGAGCTGGGGTGAAGCGCCAGGATTGGCGCATCTAGTGGATGCGCCACGTCTGGGGTGCCTGCGGCCTGCTATTTTTAGGCTGTGAAGGCCCAATAACTATGGACCTTCCCACCCTGAGAATACCAGACCACAGCTGTCCGCTTTACCTTGGCTGGTGATCCAATTTGGGGGGGACCCTACTTTTATTGTGTAATTATTAATATTTATAAAATAATTATAAAAAAAGAGCCTGAGGGGACCTCAACATTGGATCCCCAACCACGGTAAAGCTGCCAGCTGTGGTTTACAGGCTACAGCCGTCTGCTTTACCCTAGCTGGCTATCAAAAATGGGGGGACCCAACGTCATTTTTTTTTTAACTATTTTTTAAATAGAAAAAAATAATGGGCTTCCCTGTATTTTGATTGCCAACCAAGGTAACGGCAGGCAGATGTGGGTGGCAACCCATAGCTGTCTGCTTTATCTGCGCTGAGAATCAAAAATACCGCGGAGCACTACGTCATTTTTTTTAAAGATTTTTTTTTACAGCACTGTGATGTCCAGCAATCAAAATACAGGGAAGCCCATTTTGTTTTTAGTTATTTAAATAAATAATTAAAAAAAATATATATGGGCTCCCACTGCATTTTTTGTATTGCTAGCTAAGGGTAATCCAAGCAGCTACTGGTTACTAACCCCCACTGCTTGGTGTTACCTTCACTGGCAATGTAAAATCCAGGGAAGCATTTTTTATTTTTTTTGCCAAAAAACTACAAAAAAAGGACGTGAGCTTCGCCATATTTTTGTATGCTAGCCAGGTATAGCAAGCAGCCACAGGCTGCCTCCAACCCCCAGTTGCCTATTTGTACCCGGCTGGGAACCAAAAATATAGGGAAGCCCTTTTTTTTTATTATTTCACTTATTTCATGAAATAATTAAAAAACAAATGACGTGGGCTTCGCCCCATTTTTGTGTCCAGCCAGGTACAACTAGGCAGCTGGGGATTGGAATCCGCAGCACAGGTTAGCCCGAGGTTTCTGGGCGCCTCTGCTGCTAATTTCAGTCCGCAGCCGTCCCAGAAAATGGCGCTATCATAGAAGCGCCATCATCTGGCGCTGTATCCAACTCTTCCAACAGCCCTGGAGCCGTGTGGCTTGTTGGGTAATCATGAGTTAATACTGGCTTTGTTTTACTAGCCAGTATTAAGCCAGAGATTCTTAATGTCAGGCACGTTTGACCCGGCCATTAAGAATCTCCAATAAAGGGTTAAAAAAAAGACACCACACAGAGAAAAAATACTTTAATAGAAATAAATACACAGACACATTAGAGACTCCATCTTTATTACCCCCTGTCAGCCCTTCACGATCCATGGTCTTCTGTCTTTCTCGTTCAACAAATGCAGCTCTGCTACATCACTGCTGCATGGGGGAAGACGCTGCTTCCCGTGGAGCCTTCACTCCACGGGAAGCAGCGTGCAGCCTTCACTCCGTGAGAGATCAGTGCTGCTAGCGGTAACAGCGGTAACGCTGACAGACGCGTTACCATAGCAACGGTGCTCCCGGAGCCGCGGTTAGCAGTGACGTCACCGCTAACTGCGTTGCTATGGCAACGGTGATCTCCGTTAATGACCGGCTGTGTCAGCCGGTCCCTAACGGAACGGGGAGTCGACCGTGTGCTAGAGCATGTCGCCGGTACACGGCGATACACAAATGTGCACTGTGTACCGGAGAGATGCACTCGCAGGTCCTACATGATGCGTCATAGTCATGTGACCAGTCTGTAGCCAATGAGATAATAGCCACGTGACTGGTCACAGGGCTATTTTGACGTCATGATAGGTCCTGCATCACTGCTGGCAGTGCTGGTCACCGGGAGGATTCAGCGATCATCGGATGGAATAGCGGTAGGAGACAGAGTGCAGGAGGGATCGCGGGGACCGGTAAGTTTAATGGCAATGTTTATTAACTGTATGTGTACATTTATCATGCATTTTTATGTGTTTGTGATTGCCTCCCATTATATCCTATAGGTTCGAGTTTGGTTCATCGAACGTTCGACGAACCGAACTCGAACGGGACCTCCGTTCGACGAACCGAACTCAAGCCGAACCATGGCCGGTTCGCTCATCTCTATTCAAGAGCCACCACACACAGACCTATACAGGACATTTACAACAAAAAAAAGGAGAAAAACTAGGATATGGTCTAAAATTATGAAGGTTTTATTATCTATCGAAAAAATTGTACAGAATTGAAAATATAGGGTATGTGACACCCCACAGAGCTCAAGATAGGAGCTTCAGGCCGCACCTTGTATACCTGTCGCCAGGCCAGTGATTTGTAGAAGTCATGGCCTGACCTGGTTCAGTGGCCCCGTAGTGCACAGTAAAGAGAGGCTAGCAAAGATTATTCCTGGAGAGGTAGTCACCGGTTATGGTGGTGATTGGGGTCCCGGCCTCCTCCGCCACGGACCTTTCCTCCAACCTTTCCTCCTCCAGGAGTAGAATGGTTGATGTCGACTACGCCACCTGTGGTGTGTGGCCAGGGATAAGGCTGCCGCTGCAGGGTACCTCGCCGGGGGAGATGTTCGGGTGCAGCCAGGATGATATTGCCCCCCACAGGTGGAGCGAGGGAGAATGGGGAACTGGGAATCACCAGATCACAAGGCGATGACAAACAGAGTCAGAGTCACTGGGTTACGGGTTTCATATCTTGTTAACTCACAGTTCTTTCTTTACTGCAATGACTCTGGTCATCCCCAGGCAGGACAGAGGTCAAAGTCTGGTAGAGCAGCCTGTGGGCTTTCTCCTTGTGCTCTGGTTTGGTGGTCCCCTCCTTGTCTCTGGAGCTCTTGGGACCCGCTACTCTGTTATATCATATACAAGATGCAAAGTTTCAACCTGTCACAGGTCTTTTACAAGCATACAAAATGGAGCAGATGCAAATAGCATGGCTAATGAAGATAGCACCAATCAATTCTTGCAATCACACCCTCAGAAATACATATCCACTATTCCTACCGTATTTTCGGACTACAAGACACACTGGACTAAAATACATAATACACTGGACTATAATACATACCTAGGAAAAAAAATTGAAGCAAAAAATGTGGTCATGTTATGGGGGATCTAATGCTAATACTGTTATATTGAAAATGTCCCCCATTTCTGTACTAATGTCCCCCATCCTGGGCCCCTTTCAGGTATATATTCCCCCATCCTGGTGTGTATTTCCTCCATTATGGTAGATATCTTTCCCATACTTGTTCCATCCTGGTATACTATATATGATTCCCATCATAGACCCATCCTGGTACATATGACCCTCATCCTGCTATATATCTCCCCATCTAGGTACATAGGTCCCTATCCTGGGCCTATTCTGGTATATATAACACTCATCCTAGTAAATATATCCCTCATCCTGGTATATATGTCCTCCATCACACCGCACCCATAAAAAAAATAAACATTTACTTACCATCCCGCTGCTCCTCCAGTTTGCGGTGTCCACTTCTGATCCTATAATCTATCCCCTCAATCCCATAAAAAGTGATCAAAAGCAAAAAAAATGTTAAAAACAAATTGTGACACCCTGGCAAAATCAGGTAGTCACAGTTAGGCCCCTGCACAACACTGTTCCCTCATTAAGAAACACACAGCCAACCAGAAAACCCTAGTCACCCCCCCCTTAGGGAAAGATATTCACACCAGTGGGCGTGACCAGGCGGTTGGGACACCAGGGGTCTAGACAGCCCGGGGCGGGAAAACAAGCAAATTAGCTTTGAGTTCAGTTTGGAAGGAGTGTAGGCTGGATCTAAGGGTAGCTCCAGCAGTGAAGTTCAAGTTGAACGGTACCAGGGTAGGAGCCCTGGTGCCACTGGCTAGGAGGCAGACAGTGGTCTCCGTCAGCAGGAGATGGGAAGACGGCTCGGCAGAACCAAGGTGGACCGGGACAGGGTTGTAGCCCGCCGGTACCGACACGGGGAACTGACCCAGAAACCATAGCACAAAAGGGGTACTCGGACCCTGAAGCCAGAAACAGGAAACAAGCGGACTGGATAATTAACCAATTGAGGCCAGGATTATAGGTCCTGTAACACCCAAAGTCCCTCATAGAAGACAACAGTCCACCGATTAGGGATAAGAGGTCACCGCCAGGGCCCATAGATCCCATGGGCCAGCGTCTGCGGGCACGGCTCCTTAGGCCACATCCAGCCGGGAGCGAACTCCTACGTTTTAAACTGGGAAGTCATTTCTACTTAAAAGCAGTGCAGGAAAAGGATAGAGACCACCAGCCGGGCGGGGGGACCAGAACGCAACCGGCAATGGCACCGGCCACTATCACCTTGGTTTACCAGAGACTTGTGTGTTTTACTAACTGTGAGTACACCAGCACCCCCTGCGGTTGCCATCCCCTGCACGCACCAACCGGGTCCTGGGGCCACCATCCTTGCCCACGGAGGGGTTAACATCTTGCTGCACAACATCTCCCCTGGGTGCCCCGTAACAGCAGTGGTGGTGTCCCACCTCACCACACACCGTGGGTGGCATCACCCATCACCCATCACCGTGGGTGGCATAAGAACTTAATACGGCCCAGCCGGTACATATACGTCCCCCCATTTAATACGTCCCCCCATTTATTCGGCGTGTCCGCGAGACCCCCGGGTCCGGAGACCCTCGAGCTACCTCCCCTGAAGGCCCGGACCCAAGCAGCGTCGGCTGCTGGCACGGGGGCGGCACAAAATCACTTACAGATAATGCAATGCAAAGACAGCCATGTACATTATATTCAGTATTGAGCCCTTTTGGCTGAAGACAGTCAAGCTTATGAATCCAGTGAAACTTTTTTCCTTTATCATTCCTAATCTATCCCCTCGTCTTTTTTGTAAAGGAATGTTATCAATAACTCTGAGCCTTAAGCTGGGTTCACACATAGCGACAGCGACAACGACATCGCTGTTGCGTCACCATTTTCTGTGACGTAACAGCGACCTTGTAAGTCGCTGTTATGATCGCTGCTTAGCTGTCAAACACAGCGACGCAGCAGGGATCATAACGTCGCTACATGTGCAGAGAGCAGGGAGCCGTGCACACTGCTTAGCGCTGGCTCCTTGCTCTCCTAGCTACAATACACATCGGGTTAATTAACCCGATGTGTACTGCAGCTACATATCACAGTGCAGAGAGCAGGGAGCCGCGCACACTGCTTAGCGCTGGCTCCTTGCTCTCCTAGCTACAGTACACATAGGGTTAATTACCCGATGCGTACTGCAGCTACATGTGCACAGAGCAGGAGCCGGCACTAGCAGCAAGAGCGGCGGAGGCTGGTAACGAAGGTAAATATCGGGTAACCAGGGAAAGGTCTTCCCTTGGTTACTCGATGTTTACAGTAGTTACAGCTTTCCGCAGCTGCCAGACGCTGGCTCCTGCTCCCTGCTCGCTTCATTTCGTCGCTCTCTCACTGTCACACACAGCGATGTGTGCTTCACAGCGGGACAGCAACGACGAAAAAATGAAGCAGGACATTCAGCAACGAGCAACGACCTCACAGCAGGGGCCAGCTTGTTGCTGGATGTCACACACAGCGACAGCGACGGGACGTCGCTGCAACGTCACAGAAAATGGTGACGTAGCAGCGACGTCGTTGTCGTCGTTGCTGTGTGTGACACCACCTTTAGTTGTTTGACAGAATGTCTATTGTCTATAAAATGTTTAGGCACTGATAAAACCACCTGGCCTGTTCTAATGGCACTTTCATGCTTACTGATAAATTTCCTTATCTCAATCTCAATAGTAGAGATGAGCGAACCGGTCCCGGTTCGGCTCGAGGTCGGTTCGCCGAACGGAGGTCCCGTTCGAGTTCGGTTCGTCGAACGTTCGACGAACCGAACTCGAACCGCATAGGAAACAATGGCAGGCATTCACAAACACATAAAAACACCTAGAATACACCCTCTAAGGTGTCCAAAAGGTGAAAAAACAACGCACAACACAACACAAACACATGGGAAAGTGACAAGGACATATACTCATGCGAAAACAAAAGAGCTGGACAAGGAAAAAGAGCAGGACACACAGATATAGGCATGGCACGCCCTTCTAAAATCATGTAAAACACCGCAAGGTGACTCCAAGCAGAGTCTCCCTTTTTTCCAAAAATTGGGCCCCACACACACCCACCCATTCAGTGGCAGCAGTTGTGCCCCAGTTGTACACTTCACAGCTAGATTTGCATCAAGCACATTCAAAAATACGCCATAATTAACCGTCCCCAGCATGACACCGGGGTAGGTAGATAAGTCTTTGCTGAACCATGACTTGTTCATCTTGGCTCCTTTTAAAAACAATGTAAGCAAGGGTTACTCCAAGCGGAGTCTCCCTTTTTTTCCAAAAATTGGGCCCCACACACACCCACCCATTCAGTGGCAGCAGTTGTGCCCCAGTTGTACACTTCACAGCTAGATTTGCATCAAGCACATTCAAAAATACGCCATAATTAACCGTCCCCAGCATGACACCGGGGTAGGTAGATAAAGTCTTTGCTGAACCATCACTTGTTCATCTTGGCTCCTTTTAAAAACAATGTAAGCAAGGGTTACTCCAAGCGGAGTCTCCCTTTTTTTCCAAAAATTGGGCCCCACACACACCCACCCATTCAGTGGCAGCAGTTGTGCCCCAGTTGTACACTTCACAGCTAGATTTGCATCAAGCACATTCAAAAATACGCCATAATTAACCGTCCCCACCATGACACCGGGGTAGGTAGATAAA
The DNA here is from genome assembly GCF_048569485.1 of Anomaloglossus baeobatrachus. NCBI lineage: Eukaryota > Metazoa > Chordata > Amphibia > Anura > Aromobatidae > Anomaloglossus > Anomaloglossus baeobatrachus. The sequence goes on from NC_134358.1 coordinate 139,236,626, forward strand.
GTCTTTCCTGATCCCAGCTCTGTTCATCTTGGCTCCTTTTTAAAAACACAGCAAGCAAAGGTTACTCCAAGCGGACTCTCCCTTTTTTTCAAAAAATTGGGCCCCACACACACCCACCCATTCAGTGGCAGCAGTTGTGCCCCAGTTGTACACTTCACAGCTAGATTTGCATCAAGCCCATTCAAAAATACGCCATAATTAACCGTCCCCAGCATGACACCGGGGTAGGTAGATAAAGTCTTTGCTGAACCATGACTTGTTCATCTTGGCTCCTTTTAAAAACAATGCAAGCAAGGGTTACTCCAAGCGGAGTCTCCCTTTTTTTCCAAAAATTGGGCCCCACACACACCCACCCATTCAGTGGCAGCAGTTGTGCCCCAGTTGTACACTTCACAGCTAGATTTGCATCAAGCACATTCAAAAATACGCCATAATTAACCGTCCCCAGCATGACACCAGGGTAGGTAGATAAAGTCTTTGCTGAACCATGAATTGTTCATCTTGGCTCCTTTTAAAAACAATGTAAGCAAGGGATACTCCAAGCGGAGTCTCCCTTTTTTTCCAAAAATTGGGCCCCACACACACCCACCCATTCAGTGGCAGCAGTTGTGCCCCAGTTGTACACTTCACAGGTAGATTTGCATCAAGGACATTCAAAAATACGCCATAATTAACCGTCCCCAGCATGACACCAGGGTAGGTAGATAAAGTCTTTCCTGATCCCAGCTCTGTTCATCTTGGCTCCTTTTTAAAAACACAGCAAGCAAGGGTTACTCCAAGTGGAGTCTCCCTTTTTTTACAAAAATTGGGCCCCACACACACCCACCCATTCAGTGGCAGCAGTTGTGCCCCAATTGTACACTTCACAGCTAGATTTGCATCAAGCACATTCAAAAATACGCCATAATTAACCGTCCCCAGCATGACACCGGGGTAAGTAGATAAAGTCTTTGCTGAACCATGACTTGTTCATCTTGGCTCCTTTTTAAAAACACAGCAAGCAAGGGTTACTCCAAGCGGAGTCTCCCTTTTTTTCCAAAAATTGGGCCCCACACACACCCACCCATTCAGTGGCAGCAGTTGTGCCCCAGTTGTACACTTCACAGCTAGATTTGCATCAAGCACATTCAAAAATACACCATAATTAACCGTCCCCAGCATGACACCGGGGTAGGTAGATAAAGTCTTTGCTGAACCATGACTTGTTCATCTTGGCTCCTTTTAAAAACAATGTAAGCAAGGGTTACTCCAAGCGGAGTCTCCCTTTTTTTTCCAAAAATTGGGCCCCACACACACCCACCCATTCAGTGGCAGCAGTTGTGCCCCAGTTGTACACTTCACAGGTAGATTTGCATCAAGCACATTCAAAAATACACCATAATTAACCGTCCCCAGCATGACACCGGGGTAGGTAAAGTCTTTGCTATACCATGACTTGTTCATCTTGGCTCCTTTTAAAAACAATGTAAGCAAGGGTTACTCCAAGCGGAGTCTCCCTTTTTTTCCAAAAATTGGGCCCCACACACACCCACCCATTCAGTGGCAGCAGTTGTGCCCCAGTTGTACACTTCACAGCTAGATTTGCATCAAGCACATTCAAAAATACGCCATAATTAACCGTCCCCAGCATGACACCGGGGTAGGTAGATAAAGTCTTTGCTGAACCATCACTTGTTCATCTTGGCTCCTTTTAAAAACAATGTAAGCAAGGGTTACTCCAAGCGGAGTCTCCCTTTTTTTCCAAAAATTGGGCCCCACACACACCCACCCATTCAGTGGCAGCAGTTGTGCCCCAGTTGTACACTTCACAGCTAGATTTGCATCAAGCCCATTCAAAAATACGCCATAATTAACCGTCCCCAGCATGACACCGGGGTAGGTAGATAAAGTCTTTGCTGAACCATGACTTGTTCATCTTGGCTCCTTTTAAAAACAATGCAAGCAAGGGTTACTCCAAGCGGAGTCTCCCTTTTTTTCCAAAAATTGGGCCCCACACACACCCACCCATTCAGTGGCAGCAGTTGTGCCCCAGTTGTACACTTCACAGCTAGATTTGCATCAAGCACATTCAAAAATACACCATAATTAACCGTCCCCAGCATGACACCGTGGTAGGTAGATAAAGTCTTTGCTGAACCATGACTTGTTCATCTTGGCTCCTTTTAAAAACAATGTAAGCAAGGGTTACTCCAAGCGGAGTCTCCCTTTTTTTTCCAAAAATTGGGCCCCACACACACCCACCCATTCAGTGGCAGCAGTTGTGCCCCAGTTGTACACTTCACAGGTAGATTTGCATCAAGCACATTCAAAAATACGCCATAATTAACCGACCCCAGCATGACACCGGGGTAGGTAGATAAAGTCTTTGCTGAACCATGACTTGTTCATCTTGGCTCCTTTTAAAAACAATGTAAGCAAGGGTTACTCCAAGCGGAGTCTCCCTTTTTTTCCAAAAATTGGGCCCCACACACACCCACCCATTCAGTGGCAGCAGTTGTGCCCCAGTTGTACACTTCACAGCTAGATTTGCATCAAGCACATTCAAAAATACACCATAATTAACCGTCCCCAGCATGACACCGGGGTAGGTAGATAAAGTCTTTGCTGAACCATGACTTGTTCATCTTGGCTCCTTTTAAAAACAATGTAAGCAAGGGATACTCCAAGCGGAGTCTCCCTTTTTTCCCAAAAATTGGGCCCCACACACACCCACCCATTCAGTGGCAGCAGTTGTGCCCCAGTTGTACACTTCACAGGTAGATTTGCATCAAGCACATTCAAAAATACGCCATAATTAACCGTCCTCAGCATGACACCGGGGTAGGTAGATAAAGTCTTTCCTGATCCCAGCTCTGTTCATCTTGGCTCCTTTTTAAAAACACAGCAAGCAAGGGTTACTCCAAGTGGAGTCTCCCTTTTTTTCCAAAAATTGGGCCCCACACACACCCACCCATTCAGTGGCAGCAGTTGTGCCCCAATTGTACACTTCACAGCTAGATTTGCATCAAGCACATTCAAAAATACGCCATAATTAACCGTCCCCAGCATGACACCGGGGTAAGTAGATAAAGTCTTTGCTGAACCATGACTTGTTCATCTTGGCTCCTTTTTAAAAACACAGCAAGCAAGGGTTACTCCAAGCGGAGTCTCCCTTTTTTTCCAAAAATTGGGCCCCACACACACCCACCCATTCAGTGGCAGCAGTTGTGCCCCAGTTGTACACTTCACAGCTAGATTTGCATCAAGCACATTCAAAAATACGCCATAATTAACCGTCCCCAGCATGACACCGGGGTAGGTAGATAAAGTCTTTCCTGATCCCAGCTCTGTTCATCTTGGCTCCTTTTAAAAACAATGTAAGCAAGGGTTACTCCAAGCGGAGTCTGCCTTTTTTCCAAAAATTGGGCCACACAGACACCCCATCAGTGGCAGCACTTGTGCCCTAGTTGCAAACAGGATGTTTTGATTTGCATCAAGCACATTCCAAATCCACAAGCATTTACTCTCCCCAGGATGACACAGGGGTAGTAAATTCCTTGTGGATCCATGACTTGTTCATTTTGATGAACATCAGTCTGTCCACATTGTCACTGGACAGACGCGTTCGCTTATCTGTCAGCACACACCCAGCAGCACTGAAGACACGTTCAGAGACAACGCTGACAGCTGGACACGACAAAATCTCCAAGGCGTAAGTTGAGAGCTCTGGCCATTTTTCAAGATTTGAAGCCCAAAATGAGCAAGGCTCCATTTGCAAAGTCATGGCATCGATGTTCATTTGGAGATACTCCTGTATCATCCTCTCCAGCCGTTGACTGTGTGTCAGACTTGTTGTCTCTGGTGTCCTTGCAAAGGACGGTCTAAAAAAATGATGAAAAGATTCCATAAAATTGCTGTTACCAGCACCAGATACGGTGCTACTGGTACGGGTAGACGGTTGAAGATGACGAGACCGTCCCATGTTTGTCAAGTTACAACTGGGAGATTCACTCCCTGCACCTGCTCGGTTGTTTGGTGGAAATGCCGAGCTAAGATCGAGTAACAGCTTCTGCTGATACTCCTGCATACGTGCGTCCCTTTCTATGGCTGGAATTATGTCACAAAATTTGGACTTGTACCGGGGATATAATAGTGTGGCAAGCCAGTAGTCATCATCACTTCTAATTTTGACAATACGAGGGTCATGTTGGAGGTAGTGCAGCAAGAAGGCGCTCATGTGTCTTGCGCGGCCATGCGGACCAAGTCCACGCTGTGTTTGTGGCATAGAGGTGCTAACTGTTCTTTCTTCCTCTGACATCTCCCCCCAACCTCTTTCAACTGAAATTTGACCAAGGTCTCCCTCATCCTCTGAGTCTTCCATTTCCATGGACAGTTCGTCCTCCATTTCTTCATGTTCTCCTGCACCTTCCTCAACATCTCGCCTGCTACCATGCGCCCTTGTTGATCCCTGTCCCCCATGGTCCCATGCCTGCCGCCTTGGTGATGATGAACGTCTGGACCTTGGTGATGTTGTTGTGTCTTGCGCATATGAATCCTCCTGTAGTTCATCCCCTTCCTGTTGTCCCACCCCCTGACTCCGAATAGTGTTTAGCGTGTGCTCCAGCATGTAAATGACTGGAATTGTCATGCTGATAATGGCATTGTCAGCGCTAAAAATATTCGTCGCCATGTCGAAACTCTGCAGAAGGGTGCATAGGTCCTTGATCTGACACCACTCCATCAGGGTGATCTGCCCCACCTCTGCATCTCGTTGGCCCAGGCTATACGTCATGACGTATTGCACCAGGGCTCGACGGTGCTGCCACAGTCGCTGTAACATGTGGAGAGTCAAATTCCAGCGTGTCGGCACATCGCATTTCAGGCGATGAACCGGCAGGCCGAAAGACTTCTGGAGCGATGCAAGTCGCTCAGCTGCGGTGGTTGAACGGCGGAAGTGAGCAGACAGTTTTCGTGCCCTGGTCAGAAGGCCATCTAGGCCGGGATAGTGTGTTAAGAATTGCTGGACAACAAGGTTCAACACGTGAGCCATACAAGGCACGTGTGTCACCTTGCCCAGGCGAAGGGCCGCACCCAGGTTTGCAGCATTGTCGCACACGGCCTTACCAGGCTGCAGGTTGAGTGGAGACAACCATTTATTAAACTCGGACCGCAGAGCTGACCACAACTCCTCAGCTGTGTGACTCTTATTCCCAAGACATGTCAAGCTAAAGACCGCCTGATGCCATTGCGCTCTGCTGCCAGCATAGTAATGAGGGGTGCGTGATTCCTTCTGCGCATCGAGAATGCTGGTGGCCTGACCAGGCAGGCTTGGGGCGGAGGTGGAGGACCCAGATGAGGTGGAGGAGGCAGAAGCAGTGGCGGAACTTGGACAGATAGAGGATTGACACACAAGTCGTGGGGACGGCAAGACTTGTGCAGCAGACCCTTCACCATCTATCACCATAGTTACCCAGTGCCCAGTCAGCGACATGTAACGTCCCTGTCCATGCTTACTGGTCCAAGTATCGGTGGTGAAATGCACCCGTTGACACACAGAGTTTCTCAAGGAAGCGGTGATGTTGTGTGCGACATGCTGGTGTAGCGCGGGCACACCTTTCTTAGAGAAGTAGTGGCGACTGGGCATCTGGTACTGGGGCACAGCGACAGACATAAGGTCTCTAAAATCCTGTGTGTCCACCAGGCGGAAAGGCAGCATTTCGGTAGCCAAGAGCTTACACAGGGATAAAGTCAACCTCTTAGCTTTGTCATGGGTCACAGGAAATGGCCTTTTTGTTTGTCCACATCTGAGGGACAGAGATCTGGCTGCTGTGTGTAGACGGTGTTGAGTAGGGTGTCCCTGGAAAAATGCAGGTTTGTGAGGAAAGTGCAGGCGTAGACATGATGTTGCCTTCATCCAACGTTGGTGCTATCGATGTCTGAGAGAGCTGTACACACGCACTTGTTTCCCCTTCCAAACCAACTGACGACCTACCAAGCAAACTGCCTGTTGCGGTTACATTGGTGGAAGTTGTGCGTGGAAAACCAGGTGTGACAGCTGTCCCCACAGTCCTAGAAGATGAAGAGCGCACGGATGCACTGGAAGGGGCAGGCGGTGGATGGTTCGCTCCGCTAGGCCGCATTACAGCACGGTGAGCTTCCCACCGGGACATATGATATTTATTCATGTGACGATTCATGGAAGAAGTTGTCAAACTGCTGAGGTTTTGACCTCTACTAAGAGAACCATGACAAATTTTACAGATCACATAATTTGGGCGATCTTTTGCTATGTCAAAAAAGGACCAGGCTAGGCAAGGCTTAGAGGGCATGCGACCTGTTGATCCACCCCGACTAGTGCTCATAGGCAGAGTGGTGGCTGAGGATGCAGTTGTAGACGTGCTACCAGTACTCCGACTCTGTCCAGGAAAGCGCAAGGTAACTTCGTCATCAGTTGCATCCTCCTCCACCACCTCTGTTGACCTCCTCGAGTGCCTGACTGTGGGTTGACAGTAGGTGGGATCTAGAACTTCCTCATCAATTGTTGTGTTTGCACTCCCCTCACCCTCAGACCAAGCCTCTTCTTGCCCTGACCGAATATTTAAGTTGTCATCCCAATCTGGTATCTGCGTCTCATCGTCATCAGTATGTTCCTCATTGTCTATAACAACAGGTGTTACAGTTTGTGACAAAGGGTCAACATTATGCTCAGAAACTTGGTCCTCACGGCCTGAATCAGAGTCACAAAGGTTCTGGGCATCACTGCAGACCATTTCGTGTTCTGTACTCACTGTAGCTTGGGAGCAGACCTCTGATTCCCAGGCTATAGTGTGACTGAACAGCTCTGCAGACTCAGCCATCTCAGTTCCACCATACTGTGCAGGGCGGATGGAGACTTCAGAGCTGGGAGAAAGCAAGTTTGATTGGGATGATAACTCAGAGGACTGGTGTTTTTTGGATGCGGTAGTTGAGGTGGCGGAGAGGGCACTTGTTGGACCACTTGAGATCCATTCAAGCATTTTCCTTTTTTGGCCATCATCTACCTTTGTTCCAGTTTTCCGTGTCCGTAAAAAAGGGAGCACATCGGATTGTCCACGGTAAGTAGTAGACATCTTACTTTTGCTGGTAGATGGTCTATCTTCAGCAGATGTTAATGGAGCTTTGCCACCTTCCCCACGGACAAATCCTTTTTTTCCTTTTCCAACACGCCTCTTACCCTTTCCACCAGCATCTGTCATTTTGCCACTCATTTTGATTGCGACAAGATTGTGCACTTAAAATGTGGTAGTAAAAATTGAGAGGTGGTGTAGATTGCAGCGGTGGTCTATCTTTATTAACAGCAGAATAAACAACAATAATTACCACTGACAATGCAACTACGGCCCTTAAACTGGCAGCAGTGTCTGCTAGTATAATGGCTTAGTAACAATGAGTTTTAGTGTGCAATGCAGGCAGAGGTACTGCAAATATCTTTGCACTAGTGGGACTATACAAAAGTCCAATAGCCACGTTTAGGATGCCACTAGGTTCACTCAGTGTTTGCTAGTATAATGGCTTAGTAACCATGAGTTTGAGTTTGCAATGCAGGCAGACGTGCTGCAAATATCTTTGCACTAGTGGGACTATACAAAAGTCCAATAGCCACGTTTAGGATGCCACTAGATTCAATCAGTGTTTGCTAGTATAATGGCTTAGTAACAATGAGTTTGATTGTGCAATGCAGGCAGACGTGCTGCAAATATCTTTGCACTAGTGGGACTATAGAAAAGTCCAATAGCCACGTTTAGGATGCCACTAGGTTCACTCAGTGTTTGCTAGTATAATGGCTTAGTAACAATGAGTTTGAGTGTGCAATGCAGGCAGACGTGCTGCAAATATCTTTGCACTAGTGGGACTATACAAAAGTCCAATAGCCACGTTTAGGATGCCACTAGGTTCAATCAGTGTTTGCTAGTATAATGGCTTAGTAACAATGAGTTTGAGTGTGCAATGCAGGCAGACGTGCTGCAAATATCTTTGCACTAGTGGGACTATACAAAAGTCCAATAGCCACGTTTAGCATGCCACTAGGTACACTCAGTGTTTGCTAGTATAATGGCTTAGTAACAATGAGTTTGAGTGTGCAATGCAGGCAGACGTGCTGCAAATATCTTTGCACTAGTGGGACTATACAAAAGTCCAATAGCCACGTTTAGGATGCCACTAGGTACACTCAGTGTTTGCTAGTATAATGGCTTAGTAACAATGAGTTTGAGTGTGCAATGCAGGCAGACGTGCTGCAAATATCTTTGCACTAGTGGGACTATACAAAAGTCCAATAGCCACGTTTAGGATGCCACTAGGTTCACTCAGTGTTTGCTAGTATAATGGCTTAGTAACAATGAGTTTGAGTGTGCAATGCAGGCGGACGTGCTGCAAATATCTTTGCACTAGTGGGACTATACAAAAGTCCAATAGCCACGTTTAGGATGCCACTAGGTTCACTCAGTGTTTGCTAGTATAATGGCTTAGTAACAATGAGTTTGAGTGTGCAATGCAGGCAGACGTGCTGCAAATATCTTTGCACTAGTGGGACTATACAAAAGTCCAATAGCCACGTTTAGGATGCCACTAGGTTCACTCAGTGTTTGCTAGTATAATGGCTTAGTAACAATGAGTTTGAGTGTGCAATGCAGGCAGACGTGCTGCAAATATCTTTGCACTAGTGGGGCTATACAAAAGTCCAATAGCCACGTTTAGGATGCCACTAGGTTCAATCAGTGTTTGCTAGTATAATGGCTTAGTAACAATGAGTTTGAGTGTGCAATGCAGGCAGACGTGCTGCAAATATCTTTGCACTAGTGGGACTATACAAAAGTCCAATAGCCACGTTTAGCATGCCACTAGGTACACTCAGTGTTTGCTAGTATAATGGCTTAGTAACAATGAGTTTGAGTGTGCAATGCAGGCAGACGTGCTGCAAATATCTTTGCACTAGTGGGACTATACAAAAGTCCAATAGCCACGTTTAGGATGCCACTAGGTACACTCAGTGTTTGCTAGTATAATGGCTTAGTAACAATGAGTTTGAGTGTGCAATGCAAGCAGACGTGCTGCAAATATCTTTGCACTAGTGGGACTATACAAAAGTCCAATAGCCACGTTTAGGATGCCACTAGGTTCACTCAGTGTTTGCTAGTATAATGGCTTAGTAACAATGAGTTTGAGTGTGCAATGCAGGCAGACGTGCTGCAAATATCTTTGCACTAGTGGGACTATACAAAAGTCCAATAGCCACGTTTAGGATGCCACTAGGTTCACTCAGTGTTTGCTAGTATAATGGCTTAGTAACAATGAGTTTGAGTGTGCAATGCAGGCAGACGTGCTGCAAATATCTTTGCACTAGTGGGACTATACAAAAGTCCAATAGCCACGTTTAGGATGCCACTAGGTACACTCAGTGTTTGCTAGTATAATGGCTTAGTAACAATGAGTTTGAGTGTGCAATGCAGGCAGACGTGCTGCAAATATCTTTGCACTAGTGGGACTATACAAAAGTCCAATAGCCACGTTTAGGATGCCACTAGGTACACTCAGTGTTTGCTAGTATAATGGCTTAGTTATAATGAGTTGGAGTGTGCAGAGGACAGGAGGGTACAGTGCCAGGGTTGTGGGTCTCTGGGTAGAGGGATGGAAGCCTGCCTTTCTATTCCCTCCTAATGGGGAAATGCAGAGAGGAAATCCCTGACCTTAGCTACACAGACACTGTCTCTGTTTTCAGGACCTGTCACCTATGGCTCTGACCCTGCCCGTACGAGCCCTTAAAAAGACTGATAGAAAGTGCTATCCCTAAGCTGTCCAGCGCTGTGTATGGAGCGCATACAGCAGTATCGGCGATAGGACTCAGGATGGAGCTGCGCCAGTGATGTCTGACACCAAGGACGCAGAAGAGATAATGGCGTCCGGACGGGCAGATACTCGTTTTTATAATGCAGGGACATGTGACATGGACATCCTATCACACATGCCGTTTCTTCTCTGGCTAAAAGTACACTTAGCTGTGTGTGTGTCTGGGATTGGCTGACATGCTGGCCCTCCCCACTACACGCGCGCGCTTAGGCAAGGAAGACAAGGAAAAAAAAAAAATGGCGATCACCATTATCCATACAGCAGTGATCTGAATGCGCTGTTCCTGCACACTATACACTGAAATGTCATAATAGTGTGAGTCACAGAGTGACTTACACTATTACAGCGGAAAGCCAGCTATGAATTAGCTGATTTTTTTGCTGCTAGAACCGTTCTCGAACGTATCTAGAACTATCGAGCTTTTGCAAAAAGCTCAAGTTCTAGTTCGATCTAGAACAGCCCCCAAAATCACTCGAGCCTCGAACTGGAGAACCTCGAACCGCGAACCGCGCTCAACTCTACTCAATAGGAGTCTCACCAATGAACGCAATCCACATGAGCATAAATCACAAAACTTGATGAGCATGGATATCTGTCCCTACTCATGTACCTTTTACTAGTTCATCAATGAGAAAAAAAATTACCTTTAACCCCTTCAGCCCCGGGGCACTTTCCGTTTTTGCGTTTTTGTTTTTTGCTCCCCTTCTTCCGAGAGCCGTAACTTTTTATTTTTCCGTCAATCTTGCCATATGAGGGCTTGTTTTTTGCGGGACAAGTTGTACTTTTAAATGAAACCATAAGTTTTACCATATGGTGTTCTGGAAAGCAGCAAAAAAATTCCAGGTGTGGAAAAATTGCAAAAAAAGTGTGATGGCACAATAGTTTTTGGGATGTTTTATTCACAGTGTTCACTATATGATAAAACTGATGTGTGGTATGATACCTGAGGTCAGTGCAAGTTTGTAGGCACCAAACATGTATAGGTTAAAAAATGGGATTTTGCAGAAAATACCCTGAAAACAGCGCTACAACAAGTTTGTAGATTTTAATTAATTATTTTATTTCTAATAGCTGCTATCCTTGTTCTTGGTACAAAAAGTAAAATAGTATAATAATACCACATTCATAAACCACACATTGCAAAAAATACAAGAATTATAAGCATAAAAATTAATGCACATTAAAACATGAAATTGCGTTTGCGTAAACCAATAGGAGTGCCAATATAAGAATGGTAACAGTGGCACGTCGCAAATAACAAGAGACCAGTGAGGTTACTATAACCGATTGTCCCGGCTAATGGTAGAACTTTCTAGGTTGCCGTTAAAATATGTTAGTTACATGCCAAGGTTGCTGTGATTAGAAATACTGCACCTCTCCTCTTTAACCTCCACGAAGATGTAATAATGCAGGATTCCACAATAGTTGCAGCCGAGATGAGCAGAACAAAGCCGGCACTTAATAAGGTTAAGCTCCAATCAGAGCATGGGGCGCCTACCAGCGCTTGCAGTGGAGATGAGGCAGAGCCGAACGACCATACAACACGGCTGATTTCGTTAGGGGTTAGTTCACATAGAGGTTACGGTTTCTCCACCTCATCAGAAGACCAACCTGTAGTGGATGGTTTCCTCCACGGGGGTGTATAGTGGATGCAAGAGCCCCTCAATAGTTACAGCCGAGATGAGCAGAGCAGAGCCGGCACTTGGCAAAGTTGTGCTCCAGTCAATCCACGTGGCGCCTGGCAGCGCTAACAACGCAGATGATGTAGAGCCGACAGATCACCAAATTCGGATGGTTCCAATAGGAGGTGCTTCTTGTAAGAGTTGCGGTTACTCCACCTCGTCAAAGGATAGCCTCGGCAATTGGACTGCTAGGCTGAGTAAATCCGTACAAGGGAGAAGTCGTTTGCTGAGGTATCGCTACACAAGTAGACTAAGCTGAGTGAATATCCGACGCGCGTTTCGGGGGCATCAACGGTCCCCTTCCTCAAGGATAACCCAGCTGTTGCCTAAGGCACCATTTATACAAGAATTTAATTGGAATGCAAATTACATAGAAAACGCCTTCACATTATCTCAGTCATTACTTATGGGATCCATTGCTGATATTACAATGTCCCTGCATTGTAGCACACATAAACATGAATAAAAAGATTAATACACTAAAAACTAATACATTATATTATAAAATATATTACAAAACCGGTGCAAAGGTTTGGCCAGACAGTATTCTAATTAGCCCAACGGCAACTACTGCAATAATACCATTGCATAAGGGGACCAATATAGATTATGTCAACTTATTATGATAGCTGAGGGCATGAATATGTGCCCAGCACAAAATTGATAAAAACGTGCTATATTGTATACACATATATATGACTTAAAATACAACACAACGTAATAGAGGCCCTACATTCTTAAGAGGTTGATTAGATTATGCTTATATAATGTTCACTTTTTTTTTTTTTTTTTTTTTTTTTTTCCCTCTTCCTCCCCTTTGCATTTCAAATGCTTTTAAATTTAAATAAGCTATAATTTAATTAAAGGCGAACAATTCAATGTCATTATTAAGTCCGTAGGGCTTCAGTGTATTCAGTTCAAAGATCCATTTGCTTTCTATGCGTGACATTTTTCTAATAAAATCACCACCTCTCCAATCTTTTGTCACTTTTTGTACGCCCCATACTTGGGACCCTTTAAAGGACCCTCCATGTTTTAGCACATAATGTTTTGACAGGGGGTGTTTCATACATTTATTGTTGATACTTCTAGTATGTTCACCCACTCTCTTCCAAAGGGGTCTAATAGTTCTCCCAATGTATCTTTTCTGGCAGGGGCATTGTATACAGTATATGACTCCTTTTGATCGACAAGTGATTAAGTCTTTTATACTTATTAGTTCTTGCCCTTGCAAAAAAGATTTCCGTGTAACATTTTTTATATTTTTACAAATAGTACAATTCTTACATGGGAAATAGCCTTTCAGGCCAAAAAGTCCTCCACTATCAACAGGCACTTTAGTATTCCGTATGGTTGGTGCTACTAGATTGCCAATATTATTGGCCTTCCTGTAAATAAAACTGGGATTCATAGGTAAAAGGTCCCCTATTGTTTTATCTTCTTTTAAGAGATTCCAATACTTTTTGATAATATTTTTTAAAGACTTCACTTGTGTGGTATATTGAAGAATTATAGGAATATTAAATTCATTAATTTCGTTAAGTAATGAGGATATGGGTTTATGTTGTTTATTCTGGAGTAGAGTCTTTCTTTCGATTTGTTTTACCTGTACACAAACATTCTCCAGAAACCCCTCTCCATAGCCTTTTTGCACAAATTTTTTCGTTAATAAGCCCACTTCCAAGTCGAAATCTTCTTGCTTACTGCAATTCCTATAAGCTCTAATATACTGGCTTTTTGGAACATTGAAAAGCCAGCTAGGTAAGTGGCAGCTTTTCAAGGAGATATAACTATTGGTGTCAGTGGGCTTATGATAAGTCTTCGTGAAAACATTGCCATTTTCAATGAAAATATTTAAGTCAAGAAAATTTATCATAGTAGTGCTAGTAGTGTGGGTAAACTTCAGATGGTACTCGTTATTATTTAAACTTTCTAAAAATTCGTGCATAAGGCTTTCCTCACCTGCCCATATGAAAAGAACATCATCAATGAAGCTTTTTTAAATTTAAAAGCATTTGAAATGCAAAGGGGAGGAAGAGGGAAAAAAAGAAAAAAAAAAAAAAGTGAACATTATATAAGCATAATCTAATCAACCTCTTAAGAATGTAGGGCCTCTATTACGTTGTGTTGTATTTTAAGTCATATATATGTGTATACAATATAGCACGTTTTTATCAATTTTGTGCTGGGCACATATTCATGCCCTCAGCTATCATAATAAGTTGACATAATCTATATTGGTCCCCTTATGCAATGGTATTATTGCAGTAGTTGCCGTTGGGCTAATTAGAATACTGTCTGGCCAAACCTTTGCACCGGTTTTGTAATATATTTTATAATATAATGTATTAGTTTTTAGTGTATTAATCTTTTTATTCATGTTTATGTGTGCTACAATGCAGGGACATTGTAATATCAGCAATGGATCCCATAAGTAATGACTGAGATAATGTGAAGGCGTTTTCTATGTAATTTGCATTCCAATTAAATTCTTGTATAAATGGTGCCTTAGGCAACAGCTGGGTTATCCTTGAGGAAGGGGACCGTTGATGCCCCCGAAACGCGCGTCGGATATTCACTCAGCTTAGTCTACTTGTGTAGCGATACCTCAGCAAACGACTTCTCCCTTGTACGGATTTACTCAGCCTAGCAGTCCAATTGCCGAGGCTATCCTTTGACGAGGTGGAGTAACCGCAACTCTTACAAGAAGCACCTCCTATTGGAACCATCCGAATTTGGTGATCTGTCGGCTCTACATCATCTGCGTTGTTAGCGCTGCCAGGCGCCACGTGGATTGACTGGAGCACAACTTTGCCAAGTGCCGGCTCTGCTCTGCTCATCTCGGCTGTAACTATTGAGGGGCTCTTGCATCCACTATACACCCCCGTGGAGGAAACCATCCACTACAGGTTGGTCTTCTGATGAGGTGGAGAAACCGTAACCTCTATGTGAACTAACCCCTAACGAAATCAGCCGTGTTGTATGGTCGTTCGGCTCTGCCTCATCTCCACTGCAAGCGCTGGTAGGCGCCCCATGCTCTGATTGGAGCTTAACCTTATTAAGTGCCGGCTTTGTTCTGCTCATCTCGGCTGCAACTATTGTGGAATCCTGCATTATTACATCTTCGTGGAGGTTAAAGAGGAGAGGTGCAGTATTTCTAATCACAGCAACCTTGGCATGTAACTAACATATTTTAACGGCAACCTAGAAAGTTCTACCATTAGCCGGGACAATCGGTTATAGTAACCTCACTGGTCTCTTGTTATTTGCGACGTGCCACTGTTACCATTCTTATATTGGCACTCCTATTGGTTTACGCAAACGCAATTTCATGTTTTAATGTGCATTAATTTTTATGCTTATAATTCTTGTATTTTTTGCAATGTGTGGTTTATGAATGTGGTATTATTATACTATTTTACTTTTTGTACCAAGAACAAGGATAGCAGCTATTAGAAATAAAATAATTAATTAAAATCTACAAACTTGTTGTAGCGCTGTTTTCAGGGTATTTTCTGCAAAATCCCATTTTTTAACCTTTACCTCACTAGGCAAAGTAAAGGGGATTCTTTGCCAATAAACATAGCTGCTGGATTAAGTTTGTCGGGTTAAAGCGCTGACCTCTGCTTGTAGGCATTTTTATTTTAACCAAACATGTATAGGTTTACTTGTATCTAAGGGGTTAAAAAAAATTCACAATTTTGTCCAATAAAAGTGGCGCACGTTTTGCGCTATTTTCCGAAGCACGTAGCGTTCTTATTTTTTGGGATCTATGGCTCAGTGACGGCTTATTTTTTGCGTCTCGAGCTGATGTTTCTAATGGTAGCATTTTTGCGCAGATGCTATGTTTTGATCGCCTGTTATTGCATTTTGCGTAAAACTTGCGGCGACCAAAAAACGTAATTTTGGCGTTTGGAATTTTTTTGCCACTTCGCCGTTTACCAATCAGATTAATTGATTTTATATTTTGATAGATCGGGCATTTCTGAACGCGGCGATACCAAATATGTGTATATTTATTTATTTTTTAACCCTTTAATTTTCAATGGGGGGAAAGGGGGGTGATTTGAACTTTGCGGTTTTTTGTTTTTTTTTAATTTTTTAAAACTTTTTTTTTACTTTTTTTATTTTATTTTACTAGTCCCCCTAGGGGTCTATAGCGATCAGCAATCCGATTGCTGATCGCTATCTGCTGATCACAGCTATACCGCTGTAAACAGCAGAAATAGTCACTTTCTTTTTTCCTCTGCTCCGTGCCGAGGAAGAATGAAAGTGAAATTCGTAGCACCAGGTGTCATCACATGACCCTGTGCTATGATGGCAACCACCGAACGTCACGTGATCACTCACGTGACGTCCGGAGGGGGCGGCGGTAAGTAAAAAAGATGGCCGCGCGCATATAGATCTCGCTGCCAGACTTTGGCAGCGAGATCTAAGGGGTTAATGTTCCGGGTGGAATGCGATTCCACTCGGAACATGTAGGCACACATGTCAGCTGTTGAAAACAGCTGATATGTGTGCCGATCCACGCCGCCTGCCCGCGGCAGGGGGCGGGGCTTACCGGGACACGATCCATGACGGAAAGATCTGTCCATGGTCGTGAAGGGGTTAAAGAAGCACTAAAATCAAAATTTTTATTCTCTTAATATATTGCAGTCATTGTATTATATAGCACTGTGTACTTATAACTGCCCTTTTTGCCTTTCTACCCAGTAAATTCTGCTCTTTTCTAGGCTCTATGTAGAAACAGGAAGTCTCTTGCCCCTGCATGAACCATCCCCCTCTTCAATTCTGACCCAACTGCTCCCTCCTCCCCCCTGTTATTGACTTTTGTAGTGACTCATAACTCATGTAGGTAAATGAGACTTCCTGTTTCTACATATCACTTAGAAGCATTCAGCTAATCAGTATGTAATCACAGGATGTCATAGACTAATTCTATCACATACGCTGAGTTGAAAAAGCATAGCATTCTTTCAGTTCTTGGAACAGATAATTTAATGGAAAATAACTTAACTGAAAGAGTAAACTCACAGTGAAAGTGATGCAAAACTGTAGGAATAACTTATTACCTTACACTGCAACTTTTAGATTCATTGTCACTGGAGAGTCTATCCTCACCCCAGATCTGGATAGTATAATGTACGTTTGTCCCTAATCGGCATCACATTTCTGTGAGTGAAATCAACTCTCTTCTATTGTATTTTGAACTCTAAATATTGAGATATAATTAAAATGCTCAGGAGATCAGCCAACACAACACAAGTATAGTGTATTAAGTATGACATCTGGTTTAGGCCCCCTTCACACGTCAATGAAAAACACAGACGTTCTTCACTGACATGTAACACACGCACATGTCCCTCCGTGCTCCGTGATTCACGGCACACGTGGGTTGTCCATTTGCAATCCGTGATTGCAAATGGACATTACTCACCTGCCTACGCTCTTGCTGTCCATGGTGCTGAACTCCTCGGCTCTGCAGCGTCCGCCCACTGCTCTCTGCAGCTAGTTCCGGGTCGGCTGTTCCTGCTTTCATGAATATTCATGAGCCGGGCAGGAGCTGCAGAGAGCGGAGGCTGCACAGCGAATCACTGGAAAGGTTAGTTGAAAATGTTTATTATTTAATATGTCAGTGTTTTTCTGGTACGTGTTTCACGGATCACACACGGATCACACCATAGTGTGGTCCGTGGGTCATCAGTGATGCCAGAAAAAAACGGACTTGTCTCCGTGCAGAATCACGGACACGCGTGTACGCTGCACGGAGACACGTTCAGCGAAAAATCACTGATGTGTGAGCAGACCCATTGATTATAATGTGTCTGCATATGTCAGTGATTCTGGTACGTACAAAAAAAGCACATACGTACCAGAATCACTGACGTGTGAAGGGGGCCCTATTGTCACACAGTCCAAGTTTATATACTGTCATAAGCCCCCTTCACACGTTCATGAAGATCACGCACGTGTTTCACGGACGTGGCAAAGGTGCGTTTTCCCCCCCGTGTGCCGTATTTATGGCACTACGTGTCTTCTCCGTGTGTTATCCGTGACAACACACGGAGAACGAGAACTTTCAACTCACCTGTCCCTGGTGTCGCTATCCGTGGTGCTGATCTTCGGTCTCCAGCCCTGCCGACTCCTGGCTGCTGCCGCTTCCGCTGCAGTGAAGTGAATATTAAATGAGCATAATGAGCGGCGGTCGGCAGCAAGTGACAGCAGCGGCATAGACAGGAGGGATGGAGAAGTTGAGTAAAGATTTGTTATTTTTTTCTCTGACATGTGAGTTTTCTCCAGCGCGTATCACACGGGACTGCATCCACACTACATCCGTGTGGTACGGGTGCGGGCCGTGTGACACCCGTGCTGCCGGAGAAAAACGGACATGCATCCGTGTGAGCACACGGACACAAGTCTGCTCCACACGGAGGCACGGGCCAATGGCTGCACACGTGCCTGCACATAAACCCATTGATTTTAATGGGTTTACGTGTGCCCGTGTCTCTGGTACATGCGGGCACGGACCTAGCACGTACCAGAGACACGTGCGTGTGAAGGGGGCCATAAACAAAGAAGCTTCCTGACAAAAGATGAAGACAATACAAATTTAGGGAGTGAACAGAAATGTGAAACTTATCTGCCCAGCAGTATTAACTATTCAATTACTATAAAACAAGAGTCATGAGACAAGAAGGATACACAAATGGAAAATGAGGTATCTTCTCTCACAATAGAAAGCCACTAAAAATGATCCTATGAACCTGTAAGCCTGTAATCAGATGTACTAATAACACACACAATAAAGATGCAATGAACAGAACCAACAATGGTTTACTAACTATATACAAATCAAGGAATATCACTTTAAAGGTGAGATATTGGTATAGCACAAGTAACAGTAGTAAATCAGATTTTTTCCCAGTGGCTTAATCAGGAGCACATGCATTTACAGTATTCTTTACTAGAGATGAGTCACCACCCTAGTGTTCGAGTTCGGTTCAGTTCGTCGAACGGTGGGTGTGTTCGTCAAACGTTCAAAGAACATTCGTCGAACACTTTCGAACACCTTCGAACACCATTGAAAACAATGGCAGGCAAACACAAACACATACAAACATGCACAAACATGAACGCACACACACATATTATGCTCACCTTACCTTCCGTTCCATCGCCGGCCTCCTGGGACTTGCATTTCACCGGTACAAGATATGTATCGGGTAACAATGCGACCGATGCCCCGGATCATCTGCTGCCAAAGCGCTGACATCAAAGGCAGGAGCCGCTTGCCTCTGATTGGCCAGTGCACTGCCTTTCAGTAGCGTATGACAGAGGAAGTTCCTCCCTCATTGCGATGGTTACCCAATACACGTAGTTCGCCGCTACAGGATGTGTATTGGGTAACCATCACGACCGATGACGGAACTTCCGCTGCCAGAGCGCTGATGTCAAAGGCAGGAGCCGCTTGCCTCTGATTAGCTAGGGCGCTGCCTTTGAGTAGCGTCTGACAGTGGAAGTTCCTCCCTTGTCGCGATGATTACCTGATACAGATCCTGTAGCGGCGAACTACGTGTATCGGGTAATCATCGCGACGAGGGAGGAACTTCCTCTGTCAGACGCTACTCAAACACAGCACGCTGGCCAATCATAGGCAAGCGGCTCCTGCCTTTGACGTCAGCGCACTGGAAGTGGAAGCTCCGGGGCATCGCTCGCATGGTTACCCGATACACATCCTGTACCGGCGAACTGCAAGTCCCAGGAGGCCGGCGATGGCACGGAAGATAAGGTGAGCATAATATGTGTGTGTGCATGTATGTTTGTGTATGTTTGTGTGTATTGAAGTGTAAGAAATCCCGGTGCACCACTTGCTCCACGTGCTGCCATGCTGCCGCAATCAATCTCCAATATGCATGGATGAGATCCGGTTGCAGACTCGGTGAAAGTATCACAGAATAATCCAAAGGAAGAAGGAGGGTCTCCGGACGTCCGGCGTTGTAAGGCACGCCTCACCTCCCCTACCGCTTGTACCTGCATGTAAATGTGAAATAAAGATGGAACAACACTGAGATCTTTACGGAGTGCGACCCTCCTTCTTCTTTTGGTATGTTTGTGTGTGTTTGTGTGTGTTTGTGTGTGTTTGTGCATGTGTGGAATGGCACAATTGGGTTCCAGGATGGGACATTTAACAAGTTGTCGAATGAATTGTCTGCATTGCAATGATTTCCTATGGGAAATCTTGCTTTGAAGAATGAGTAACTTGGATAACAAGCACACTCCCAGAACGGATTGTTCTCATTAACCAAGGTTCCACTGCATTAACATTGAATGACAGAATTACTGTGAAAAGCCAGCTACGCTTTTGGTGATCGAACCGTTATCGAACATAACCTCAAATTGTCGAACTTGAAGCTAATTGTTCGCGTTCGTCGAACGACTCGAACATCGTCTAAAACAGGCCGAATTTGAGATTGGCGAACAGTTCGATTCGAACACCGCTCATCTCTATTCTTTACATAATATAATTGCACAGTATTATTCCTACCTCTAAAGGTCACCATCGGCACTATCCTTCTTTAGATCCCTCTATCCCTCTAAGAAATATCAGTGTCACTCTATTCATTACTGAAGTCTACTTATCTAATAATACTAAACAGTGCACAGGCCCTAGCCGGGTTGGAGACACTACTCGCTATGCCTCAAGTCCACAACAGGGGATGTCTACCAACACTTTACTGGCTGGCCACATTCGTTCTTTCAAACAGGGCCTCAGTCCCCACTCAATACTGTGCAGAAAGCCATAATCTGGCTCACTCAGATTGCCCACAGAAGTTGGCTTTCGCTCTTCGGTACTTGATCACATAGTCTGGATTTGGGGCTTTAACTGGCGATTCATCTCAGCTTGACCATGTAGTCTGGGCTCCACATCTTGACCAGCGACATTTAGTCTTTTATATTCGGGTTCCTCATGGAGTCAGTATTCGGTAACAGACTCCTTCTCGTATGGGTCAATGATCTCATCTCATCTCCTCCCCTCCTTTTCTATTGGGTGGCGGTTCAGTGACGCTGTCGTGACGTCACTGTGACGCTGAACGAACCGCCCCCTTAGAAAGGAGGCCGGTCACAGTGACGTCGCTGCACGGGTATGTGCATGTGACGCTGCCAAAGCGATAATGTTTGCTACGGCAGCGATCACCATATATCGTGTCACCGACGGGGGCGGGTGCTATCGCACGCGACAACGCTAGCCGATGCTAGCGATGTCGCAGTGTGTAAAGCCTGCCTAAGTCCCCTGCTAAGATCTTACTGCTTTAGGACCATTTTATGGTAAGGGTAGCTAAATACCGCTTCACTGCCACACAACCTTCCTGGAACTGGATTCTGGCACCAACACCTGCTCCTCTTGGCCTGGCAGGCTTTTTTATATTTAGTACCTGGGACACAGCTTTTACCTGACCTGGCATCTCATCTAAATTTTTTCCTTTGGGAAACACACATGTTACTATTTAGTTCCTGTTTACTGGTATTATTTTCTGCTCTTATTACTTTTGTCCAGCAGATGGTGGTGTTTCCTTGCAGATACTATGGGAAGTTAGCTGAATGCATCTTTTGCTTCAACTGCTCCCTTACAGACTAAAACTGTAATGTAAACCAAAAATGCTATATTGCTAAGTAGCTACAGGGTAGGTTCATACCTAGAAAGTAACAAGTAGCAACAGCATGCGATATGGTTGTGGAGCATGCAGTGATAAATAGGACTGTTAAAACATGCATTTACAATAAATATGTGTCTATAAAGGAGCATGGGGCAAGAAAACCTTGGTACGTTCACATTCTAATACCAAGCAAATACAACAAGTACTGTATGGATAGTGTCATGTGTGGATTACATGCACTTATTTTGCTTTATTGTTTCTGTTGAGAAAATGTAAAATTAAATGCATTTATTTTTAACTGAGGACTTTCCTCATTTTATTCAAGTCTATGGGGAAAATCTGCAAATAAAATGCATACAGTATTTACTGCAAAAGGAATTGACATGTTGCAGAATTTAAAATCGTACTATACATTAGTTTCTGCGAGTAAAGTAAAATTAAACATCGTGGGCATCACTTTGCTTGATCGGTAATATACTGCATTTTTTTGCAAATGAAAATACAGAGTGGGAAAAGGGCACAAAATACTCATGAATTTAGCGCTGGTTGATGCTTTTAGAGGTGGATGCCGAATATGTAACACAGTCGGCACGCATTGTGTGGAGCGGGCTCTAGAAACTAAGCCTGCTCCATGCACCGATATTGTCATAGGTCATATCAGTATGTCCTTTGTTAGGAAAGAGTTAATTAATGCCATTCTCATGCAGAATAGTAATATTAATAGACCTACAACTAAGGACGAGCCATTTAGAAAATTGAACTCTGTAGTGTATGGTCAACTAAAATCATTGTAGACAACTAAGGATTTTACCGAGATTTATAAGTATTTTTTTTATGCCTGTACTGGATATAGCTATTACCATGGCGCATATCCCATTTGGTTCTACTGTCCAGACCCCAGCAGATAATCCAACAACTGATGTAGAGTAGCACAATACTTTTAGTCCTCCAATGTTGTTTCAGGCCCTACAGCTCTTTGCCAGGCCAGTGATATAAGGGATGTGACTTAAGTCACCACATGGTGAATGATCAGCTCTTGAATAATTGCACCATCTATTTTTTTAAATAAGGGAATGGGTAATAAGTGAAAAAAGCTACTTTACTGACAATGAGAGCTTGGTCAGCTGTTTTAAACTAGAAATCAAAAATGTGATATGCAAAACATTACACAATTATGTTGTAATAAGTCAAGGTTAAATCCTAAAGTTGCCTGCTGAATAGGGACACAGCATAAATGCCCGTTACAAAAGGCAGTGAAAGTGAAGAGCTTCATACACATCATTGAATAAGCATTATCAGTAATGTTCACATAAAATGATGTTGTTAGTATTTGCAGTTTTCACTTTTTAACTAGAAAATGGTTTAATTATTCAAAATGTAAAATCTTTATGATGGGGACATTTCCATTTCTACTTCAACTATATATAGATGCAATCAAAATGATAATTAGTAATAGCAGTAATATACTGCCCATAGTCAGGCAATGCTCCAGAGCTCACACTGGTATTTAGAGAGTTGTGTCCTTATAGATATTACTGAATGCAGTTAGATGTTTCCTGTGTTTTATAAGGGAATTTTATAATGACACTGTTTTATTTCGCTCATATTTTGAAATTAACTCTCACGTTTTTACAGCGTGACTTTCATTTAAAATAAAACTCAAAAAAAATTGGAGAGAAAGCGGAGTGTACAGTATAATAATTGGGATCACCAGTAAATATCAGAAATAAATACAAATTTTATTGAAAATTGTTCAAAAGCAATAAATAAATATATTTACAATATATTTACAAAATTTGAATAGAAAAAATCCAAACCCAACTGCAAAAATGTATCAATAAGGTCTATAGAAAGCACATTATAATAGATGATTTCCACAAAATGTTTCCATTTGTGACAGATACAGTTTTATTTAATACTGCATCTGTTATGAAATGTTGACAAATGGACATGTGAACAACCCTTAATAAAAACATACATGAAAATTAAGATCAAAACCTTCCTGGACAAGCCCTTCTAGGCAATCTGCCTAAGGTTTTTTCTTCATTTGGCAAAAATGACAAATTTCGTATCTCTATATGGCTTTTTTTTTGTCCTGAAGGAGTTTAGTTACTGGTTTGTTAATATTGCATGAAGTGTTTTGTTTTCTGATAACTTTTTTTTTTCTTTTTTTGGAATAGATTAATGAATGAATACAATGCCTCAAAAAACACTTACAAAGCTCTCAAGAAACAAGTATGTTTTTTGTCTTTTCCTGTCCTTCCCATTTAATTCTATTATAAAGTTTGAAGAATTGACAGGTCACTTCTTTTACATGTTTGTTGTTTTTGAATTTTTGAAGCTAATAATAAACAATCGAGACAATTTTTACAACAGAAATGAATAAGAAGACTCTTTTCAGTATTTTTTAAGCAATTTTTAAGACATTGTGGAGCAGAGCCATTTCAAAACACCGTTCAAAAGCTCTGTGTGCACACAGTCCAAGCGTCAAGTCTAATTAACTTAGGCTGATTATTTGGCATATATCATATCAGTGTGCCCACAGACATTCATTAGCCAAATCTATGGTAATAGTTTATTTTGGCAATACCATATTAGGTCAAAATACATCAGATTATTTTCAGTACATTTAAAGCAATGATTCATGAAATTGTTTATAACAAAAAACCAACATAAAATACTCTGAAAAGTTGCAACACGAGATTATGCAAAAATTTAAGACTTTTGATTTTCAGCCAACTCCATAAATATGCGAGGAGCTGAGTTGGAAAGGGTGCGGGATGGGGATCACTTGTTTAGTTCATGCTGAGATGTGACGAGACTACAGTATGCTACAGATTTTTGGCGATATGTACGGAGGCCTCTTAATGAATCTGGAGTGAACAATGCTGGTCTTGAAGTATCGGGGCCACTAGGCATAGAAATGTGTTGGTAGTCTTAAAATTGTAAAGATAGCAGAAAAAAGAAGGGAATGGGAAGTTCTTAAATAATTTTCTGCAAGAAGCAAAAGTGACAGCAGTAATGAGCTTGTCATCTGTGGTGCTAAATGAACTTCAGATGTCAGTGTCTAAATTTTAAGGCACAAATACCACAGCACTCCTTAGTTACAGTGAAGATTTATTTTTATATATATATATATATATATATATATATATATATATATATATATATACACAGTACAGACCAAAAGTTTGGACACATCGTCTCATTCAAAGAGTTTTCTTTATTTTCAGGACTCTGAAAATTGTAGATTCACATTGAAGGCATCAAAACTATGAATTAAAACATGTGGAATGAAATACTTAAAAAAGTGTGGGTTCAGGTCTGGTGACTGTGGAGACCAGGTCATCTGGCTTAGCACCCCATCACTCTCCTTCTTAGTCAAATAGAGCCCTTACACAGCCTGGAGGTGTGTTTGGGGTCATTGTCCTGTTGAAAAATAAATGATGGTCCAACTAAATGCAAACCGGATGGAATAGCACGCCGCTGCAAGATGCTGTGGTAGGAATGCTGGTTCTGTATGCCTTCAATTTTGAATAAATCCCCAACAGTGTCACCAGCAAAGCACCCCTCCACCATCACACCTCCTCCTCCATGCTTCACGGTGGGAACCAGCCATGTAGAGTCCTTCCATTCACCTTTTCTACAAAGACACGGTGGTTGGATCCAAAGATCTCAAATTTGGACTCATCAGACCAAAGCACAAATTTCCACTGGTCTAATGTCCATTCCTTGTGTTCTTTAGCCCAAACAAGACTCTTCTGCTTGTTGCCTGTCCTTAGCAGTGGTTTTCTAGCAGCTATTTTACCATGAAGGCCTGCTGCACAAAGTCTCCACTTAACAGTTGTTCTAGAGATGAGAAGGTGTGTTCAAACTTTTGGTTTGTACTGTATATATATATATATATATATATATATATCAGCATTTCATGCTTCCTGGCCATCTTAAGTGTTGTAACTAAAAAAATATAATTCACAGCTAAGGAGTACCAAGTTCTTTTGTACATAAAATGGCTATCCAGCCTACCACTGAGTGCCACTATCGTGGTACGGGGCCCAATCAAATGAGTGAGCCTTCTTCTTCACTCAAGCTTTTAAATGCTGCAATTGCTCTTGATCGCAACATTTAGAGGATTAAACAGGCAGGGCCGGTGCAGGCACTGGTCCTGACTGTGACAGCACGACCTCAGCTATCACTGAAGCTCAACGCCTGGTGATGATTGCTTGTGAACAGTTCCTGTGTCTGAGCGATCATCAGGACGTACCGGTCCACCCATTTGAGGGAACACACTGCAATATAAGATATTCCGGTACATCCTATTGTAGAAGTGGATTAAAACTGTAGACTATGAGCCCAGGTAGAAGCATACAAGGTTAGGGTCTCAACAAAGGGGTACACCAATATACAGTCTGTTGGGCTGTCATGAATTGGCCAATTTGTGCACTAAGTATCTCTTTTTTATACAGTTTCTATAGCAGTAATGCAATTTCATTTTGATATTTTTAATGTTTACAATTTATAGCATTTCATATTGCAGCTGTATTTTTATAGTATTTCAGAGTGCAGCTGTATTTTTTGGGTTATATTGACTAGTCATCTTGGCTTGCACCTGTTCACATTTGTTTTATTCTTGGAGGCGCTGTGCAGTTTTTTTTATATTTATAATAGTACATCATGTTACAAGAAGAGGTAAGGAAATTTAACTTTTTCTTTACCTCTGTCCATTTTTTTAAAATTACTAAACATTTAAGCATAACAATTACCATTACCTTTCATTCTCTCCAACACTTTTACTTGTACTCGTAATGTTCATTCATGAATTGGGAAGCTCGTGCAAGATTATTTCCCATTTGCAGAAAATGCACTGATATTGATTAAGGTATACCTAAGGTTGAAATTGTACTTTCCCCAAGAGAAATTGACACAGGAATGCTTCTGAGGCCTTTGATTGACCAAGGCTTCATTTATAAAGCCATCACCGAAACAAGGGCGAATGATGGATAAATGAAAAGAGCTTGTTTTTTCACCCCAATAAGTGCTGCAGTCATAGATACTGTACTGACTGTGTCACATATGATGTGCGCGTCTGTGTTTGAATAGAGAGCATATACTGTGTGTATATATATATATATATATATATATATATTTTTATATATATATATATATATATATATATATATATATATATATATATTCTCAGCATAAATGGAGTTAAATCTATAAGTATTTTAAAATTATTCTGAGCACACAGGTACAAGGAATAGTTAATGCTTAATAAAAAGGTGTTAGCCTATCTCCATTGTTTATATTCGATATTCTTCTTAAAAAGGATAGGAGGATACAACATTCTTTGCTCCATAATACACGAACGAGTGTCTATGCATCCTTAGCAAACAATAAAATGTACCAAGTGGAAAATGTAGTTTACCCTGGAGTCCAATTATGCAGTGAGAATTGGATTGTCTTGACTCAGGAAAGCTTTTTTGACAAGATGCTTGTCACATACACATTATGTCATCCGACCATTTGTCACTTCAGCACTAAAAAAAAGACAAAACAGTATGGTGATATTATAAACAAGAGCCAGTGTCTGTAATCCCACTGACATCAACAGATTAGGAAGTGTCAGACAAGATTTAAAGTTCAGA
Organism: Anomaloglossus baeobatrachus; assembly: GCF_048569485.1. Lineage (NCBI taxonomy): Eukaryota > Metazoa > Chordata > Amphibia > Anura > Aromobatidae > Anomaloglossus > Anomaloglossus baeobatrachus. The sequence continues at coordinate 139,263,476 of NC_134358.1, forward strand.
AATGGATAGACAACACAAGTAATGTCCCCATGTGAGATAGTATATATCTAAAAATTCAAAGAAATCCACTCTTTTTCAAGTGAATCTGCCACTATATTTCACTGTACAAGCTATATACATTTTCAAATAAATCTCTTAGACCTGATGAAACTGGTGCAATTTCTTTAAAAATCCATGTCAGAATGCCTATATAATCCTGTAGTAAGTGCAACCATTTTCTTAGTCCAGCTGCAAAATTAAATATAACATGTGTTCAATCTTCACCCACCCATCCAGCCTGACAGCTGCAGCTTGTACTCAGCAGTGTGAGAGCTCAGCAAGGAGGAGGGACACTGAGGGGCTCTCAATAAGGCCATTTGTGCAGAGATTGAGTTAAATAATAACTTATTAATATAAGTTAATAAGCCCCAAACAACAAACTTATCTAACCATATTTTACATGTTATTACTAGTGAAAACACAAGCATCAATCATAAACAATAAACTTCCATATTTAACAACTTTTGACTACGTCTTTGAGCCCGCCTCTAATATGGACTACATCTCTTCCCAAACCTTCATTCCCTATATAAGCTAAATTTCCTAGAGTTTATTAATTCGGTCTGATAATATGAGCAGATTGTGATAATTGATTAGAGTCTACATTCCTGTTTTTTGGTTGATGCCAGATCTTTAAAATTTACATTTTCAAACTAAAATGTTTTCTTAAAAAGCTTCCTCCCAAATCTCAATTTCTCCATGAAACAGATTTTCCGTTTTTCGGTTTATTTTTTTGTTCCCCTTCTTCCGAGAGCCGTAATTTTTTTATTTTTCTGGCAATCTTGCCATATGAGGGCTTGTTTTTTGCAGGATGAGTTGTACTTTTAAATTAAATCATAATTTTTTCCATATAGTGTACTGGAAAAATGGCAAAAAAAAAATTCCAAGTGCGGAAAAATTGGAAAGAAAGTGTGATTGCATGATTAGTTTTTAGGATATTTTATTCACCGTGTTCACTATATGGTAAAACTGATGTGTCGGTGTGATGGTTCAAGTTCTTAGACAACAAATAAGTATAGGTTTACTTTTATCTAAGGGGTTAAAAAAATTCAGACGTTTGTGCAAAAAAGTGTTACATTTTTTGCGCCATTTTGAGCAACCTGTAACGCGCTCATTTTTTGGAATCTGGGGCTCAATGACAGCTTATTTATTGCGTCTCAAGCTGACGTTTTTAATGGTACCATTTTTGCACAGATACAGCTGTGATCACCCCTTCATGATTTAAGACGTACGGGTATATCCTCAGTCGTGAAGTGGTTAATGATTTGTCCTGGGTCAGGCCGATTCGGCTCACTCTCTCTAAGGCCGGGGTCACACTAACGCATAGCAGCTAATGCAAGAGAATTAGCTATATGCTAATTACACTCAGCTAAAATTCTCCTGCAACAGTGAACCAAGTGTTATTTTACTGGGATGCGAGAATCAGATCACAGTTGCGAAGAAGATGGGGAGCTAAATTTCTCACTCTTCTCCATTGTCTGTCTCACTCTTCTCCATCGTACTTTACTTGGGTGACATTTGAGTGCAGTTGATGTTTCACACTCACCCATGTGGGTGTGGATATGTTATTTGTTCTACCAGTAACGTTAGACCCCCCGATATTTCCAGTGACAGATGACGGACCTGAGTGGGGGCTGGGTTTGCTTGGGATTAGTTGTGGGTTTTATTGGTAACATTTCATTTTGGGGCGCAGAACATTTTTTGATATTTTTCAATATAAGACTGGGATCACATGTTCTACATTAAGCATTTCCGTCGGGCTTTCCATGTAAATCTATCAAAAAATGTGATTCGAACAAAATCCACCATGGAACCACTCACTTAATGAGGCAGATGGAGACTCAGTTTCCTTTTTGCATCTGCTTAGCTGGTGTCCATCTTTTTAGTTATGCACAGAGCTGTGATCGTTCACATTTATGTGCTAAAAAGGTGCCTAAAATGATGGGATATTGCCATGCCAGAACACAGATGAGAGGGAGTCCAAAGTGACACAATTTATAGTGAGTGATTTAAAAGAGGATTTTGTCTGGATTGTGATTTTTGGTATTTACACAGAAACCCCAAGGTAATGCTCAACGGAAAGCACAGGATAAATAGCTGAGCCTTATTCCAATTTTAGAGAGGCAGAATAAAGAAATAGACAGCAGTACATAAATAGTTCTTATTTTTTATTTTTGCACAGCTCACAATGCAGTATTAGTAATTAGGGATGGGCGACACCGAACTGTGTTCATAGTATTCGTGCACAAGGTCTCAAACACGGGTTTTCCTGGGAAACCCGTGTTACAGTTCAGGTCCAGTTCGGGTCCAGGGGCTGTAAAAAAAAGCATATTATTAAAAAACCTTATGATTATACTTACCGGTGCAGCCGGTGGCCCCTTAAAATATAATAACAAGTTAGTTATAGAGGACAAACAAAAGACTGAGATATTAAATAGGCATTTCTCATCTGTGTTCACCAAGGAACTGACTGTACCAGGCATCATTCAACAAGTGAAAAATCAAAGTTCCCCACCAGATATAATCAATTTAACACAAGAAGAAGTACGCCTACGTCTGAGTAAATTAAACATTGACAAATCCCCAGGGCCAGATGGCATTCATCCACGAATATTGAGGGAATTGAGCTCCGTAATTGACAGACCGCTGTATCTCATCTTTTTAGACTCGCTTGTAACAGGGTTGGTGCCTCAGGATTGGAGGATTGCTGATGTGGTACCGATATTTAAGAAAGGTAAGAGGGTAGATCCAGGCAACTACCGTCCATTAAGCCTGACATCAGTAGTATGCAAAGTTTTTGAGGGCATTTTAAGGGATGACATGCAAAAATAGGTTGCAGAAAAAAATATAATAACTGACAGACAGCATGGATTCATGAAAGATAAGTCGTGTCTAACCAACCTGTTGGGGTTCTATGAGGGGGTAAGTGCAAACCTGGATATTGGTAATGCAGCTGATGTGATTTATTTGTACTTTGCAAAGGCATTTGATACTGTACCACATAATAGGCTTATACTAAAGCTCCAGAAGCAAGGACTGGGGGAAACTATATGCAACTGGGTAAGGAATTGGCTAAAAGATAGGAAACAAAGAGTAGTCATAAATGGAACATTCTCTAAATGGGCCATAGTCAGCAGTGGGGTGCCGCAGGGATCTGTGCTAGGACCCATTCTTTTTAATCTCTTTATTAATGACCTTGTGGATGGGATTGATAGTAAAGTGTCAGCCTTTGCTGATGACACCAAACTAAGTAGGATATTAAAAACTGACCTTGATAGTATAATATTACAAAAAGATCTGGATAAGATGTCAGAATGGGCAGATACTTGGCAAATGAGATTTAATGTTGATAAATGTAAAGTAATGCACCTAGGACGGAGTAATCCTATAACTGCGTATACATTAAATGGAAGTAAACTCGGGACTACAGAACAGGAGAAGGACTTGGGTATTCTCATTACAAATAAGCTAAGCAGCAGCACTCAATGTCAAGCAGCAGCTGCAAAAGCAAACAAGATTCTAGGGTGTATAAAAAGAGAGATTAGATCCCGCGATCCCAACGTATTATTACCCCTCTATAAATCACTTGTAAGGCCACATCTGGAATATGGGATCCAGTTTTGGACTCCACATTTTAAACAGGACATTCAGAAGTTAGAGTCAGTTCAAAGGCAGGCAACTAGACTACTACAAGGAATGGAAGGCCTCCCATATGATGACAGGTTGAAAAAGTTAGATATGTTTAGCTTAGAAAAAAGACGTTTCAGAGGAGATCTCATTTATATGTATAAATATATGTGTGGTCAATATAAAGGACTGGCACATGAATTATTTCTTCCGAAGACAATACTAAGGACCAGGGGGCACTCACTGCGAGTGGAAGAAAAGCGATTCCGACAGCTAAATAGGAAAGGGTTCTTTACAGTTAGAGCGGTCAGACTGTGGAATACACTACCACAAGAGGTAGTAATGGCAGATAATATAACAGCTTTCAAAAAAGGGCTGGATGATTTCCTCAGTACACACAACATTGTTGGTTATAAATGACTTAGTGACCAAATGTAGAACTGGTGGAGGAAGGTTGAACTAGATGGATCTAGGTCTTTTTTCAACCTAAGTAACTATGTAACTATGTAACTATGCAATGACACGTCCTACAGACCCGCTATCTTCTGGCCATTTCTGCTTCCAGGTCCGATCATTAACTTCCAGCGATATTCACTGCACTGCTCATCACTCGGCAGACTTCGGCTTTATTCGGCCGTGTTCACGATGACGTCAGGGTTCACCTTTGCAGGACGTGTCGTGGGACCGGTAAGTATAATGACAATGTTTATTATTAATTATATTGTTTATTTTTCAGCCCCATCCCATAACTGTAAAGTCCAAATTTCGGACGCAAGTTCATGTAATTTTCGGTCCCAAACTTGAACTTGACAAAAAGTTTGGGCTAGCCTCCCTGTTACGCTCACCGAGGAGCGGCGAGCGTCCGGAGGTGGACCCACTGGACCATGCACCGGACTCCCCTGAGAAGGCGACCAGCAGCGAACCCCTATACAGGGACTGTGCGGAGCCTCCCCAGAAGGCCTAAATGCACGGCAGCCAGGAACCGGTAGTAGGAGTCTCTGTAGGGCCAGGTGTAGCAAGGTTGTGACGTCCACAGCCGGCAGGACACGGAAACTGCACCAAAGATGTTCACAGCAGGTGACATCCGCCGCAGGTACGGCACGGATAATGTCCACGGCAGGTAGGGCACGTTGACGTCCACTGTCGGTATGAGCGGTGACGTCCACAGCAGGTACGGCACAGATAATGTCCACGGTAGGTAGGGCATGGTGACGTCCACTGTCGGTATGAGTGGTGACGTCCCCAGCTGGAATGGTACGGATGGCACTACGGTGAGACAAGGGATTAGAACCAGGTATCAATGCACAGAAAACAGATAACAGCACAAGAGGTCTGGACACTGGCAAGGCTCTAATGGAAGCGTTGCTCGGGCGCCTGCTGCTGGGGGAGGTGAACCTAAATACCCATTAGGTAACAGGTGACCTCTGAGGTCACTTCCAGAAAACGGGGCATACCGCTTTAAGAAAGGGGGCGTGGCCTCACGCGCAGCCTAGAGTCACTTACTGCAGCTCTGTGTAAGGAAGGGAGACAGGAAGAGGCTGCAGCATACCTGGGAGCAGGAGCAGCACCTGCAGAGCTATGGGACCGGTAAGAGGAAGGCCGTCGCTGCCTGGGGCTATGACTGGGAGTGCTAGTGGGAGCCAGGCTGGGACTGGGCACATGTGAGGGAGCGCGCCCCCCACGGGGTCTGGTGGGATCAGGCGCTACACTCCCGATCCCGAACATCGTCAGGGTTCACCCATCACTGTTAGTGATAGGACAGATTTATTAAGCAGGTCGGTGCGTTTACAGAGATACCAGATCTATATAATTTTTTTTTTTTATATTCTGCTTCCATCACACATTAAAAATGCTATTTTTATAATAAATAGTTGCTTTGTAGAAATATTCTGAAAGCTGTAACTTTTATTTATTGGCAAAGACGGCTGCATAAGGGCTTATTTTTTAGTGATGAGTTGGAATTTTTTTGCCACCATTTTGGGGAACATGACATTTTTTGATCGTTGATTACTTAGACTTTTCAGATGAAATATGAATAAAAACCAGCATTTAATTTATTGGTTTTTTTATTTTTTTTTTGCGTTGCTCACTGTGCAGTAAAAGTTATAAGATCGATTTATTCCTTGGGTCAGTATGGTTACAGCGATACCAGACATATCGCTTTGTTATGTTTTGTTACTTTACAAACTAAACTCTATATTCTAAAAAAAATAATTTGTTTTTGCATCTCCATATTCTGAGAGCTGTATCTTTTCAGAATGAGCCATATTAGGGCTTGTTTATTGTGGGACGATTTAGTGTTTTCATTTCTACCAATTTTTTTTTAAATATGCTTTTTAATAGCTTTTTATTAACTTTTTTTGTGTGCCAGTAAAATAAAAAAAATCATTTTTGTCTTGGGTTTTTTTTATGGTATTTGCCATACAGAATAAGTAATGTGACATTTTTATCCATTGGGTCGATAATACCCATTATGTGTATGTTTCTTTGTTTATTTTTGTTTGAACACAAAAGCTGTGTTCTTAGAGGCAAAACGGGTTTTTGTGATTTGTGTGAGCTTTGTATTTTTTTTAACTTTTTTACATACTTTACTTAACTTTTTTAATTTTCAGTTAGTAATACTTTGGGATATGATTTTTTTTTTACTTTGATCACAGATCTCATGTACTCATGTACTTACGGTATATACAGCAGGACATGAGATTTGTCAGTGTCTCACTGACTTTCTGTAAGATTCAGCTTATAGCTGGACCTTACAGGCCACCATACCATATGGTCATCAGATGACTCCATAGCAATAGCAACAACAGGAACCTGTGAATATAGTTGTGGGTTGCTGATTCAACCATAGGTGGTCTTTTAGCTCCCTTTTAACCTCTTAGATACTGCTGTCATTATTGACAGTGGTAGTTAAGAAGTTATTCGAACCCAAACGATTCCAAAACCAATCGGGGCAGATAACCGCGAGCATCAGCTGTCATGCACAGCTGACACTCATGGGATTTGCAAGTGTGGTGCCCTGCTGTACACTTATAAGGCACCTGAATGATCGCTGTTAAATGGCATATCAGCGGTTGTGAAGGGGTTAAAATTAAGTTCCAATGATCAAACATTGACTGGTGGTGTGCCCATATGTTGTGGACCTACCTATTTTTTAGATTAGGGTTGTTTTTCATCTTGGCTGCTGATTGATATGTTCTCCAACAGAAATAAAATTAATGGAAATTATCAAAATAACTGAAAATCTGAAAAAAAATTCAGTGAGATCACCTATATACCTGATTATTCCATCCTCAATACCAATGTCAAACTTGAGTGTGAAACTTTTCAGTACATTTTTTTTTCCCGGCTATAACTGCGATGTACAATTCGCCGCTCTGAAAACAAATGCACAATTCGCACCATAGTTATTACAAAATATATTAAACTTTGAAGCAGGGAAAAAAATCTCACATAACCTGGAGACATATCAATAGAAACATACACAGTGAAAGCCAGAGGAGAACCAGCATCAAAATTACATTCTCTCAGCTAAAGCAATGAATGTGAAGTTATTAACAATAAAATTATTTTCCATACATGTTGGCGCTGGATTATAATGCAGAAAAATAAACCTTTATTACAACGTGATTATTTCCACTCTCCAACTGTGACCTGTTTTATGACAATCCACAAGGCACACCAATTAACATCTAGCTTTTGGGAGAATGTCATTGTTCAAGGCCATATCTATTGTTTTACTGTAGGTAGACATTTATTTTCCACAAACCAAAAACTACAGTTGAAATTAATGTCAACACAGTTATGGCATACTGATGGGACATCTCATTACTGTGTACAGACCAAGGGTTGGTCCGGTAGCTAAAACGACCTTTCTAAATATCTACCTTTACACCCTATCCACTTTTGTAATTAGGTTTATTTTAAAATACCCTACACTTCTCTCTTTCTAGCTAATCTCTAAATATGTTTCATTTTACTTAATTTCCCGTGATGTTTCATTTGAGAGGAGACACAAACGTGAGGTCACAGATAGCTGTGGTTGCACTCACTGCAGAGTCTATTATTCTTCCTAGAATAGGACGTACTTTGGGGCCAGCACTGCCATTACTTAGAAATGACCAAAAAGAGCAATGCAAATAGCCAATAAAATATAAAGTCATTAAATATTTAAAAATAGAAAGGCCATGTACAAAAATGGTGTATGATAAGCATAACACAAAGCAAAGAGGAGGAACAAAAGATTACAATCAAACACCAACTAATATTGTCAAATGTCACAAAACACCAGGGGATTAGGTCAATAAATAGTATTATAGTAACATATAACCTTGATGCTAAAGAGACATATAATGACAGTATATGGTAAAAGTCATACTATGTAATGAACAAAATGTCAGTCAAAAGAACAATGGAGAATAACACCTGATGAAGATTTCGTAATCAAAACGTGTCGGGTACTTAGCACCAGCACTAGCAGGAGGAGATGCCACTTGCTATGTTTATATTCCATTGTTCTTTTGAATGACATTTTGTTCATTACATAGTATGACTTTTACCATATACTGTCATTATATGTCTCTTTATTATCAGGGTTATATGTTACTATAATATTATTTATTGACCTTATTCCCTGGTGTTTTGTGACATTTGACTATATTAGTTGGTGTTTGATTGTAATCTTTTTTCTTTCCTTGCTTTATGTTGTGCTTATCATACACTATTTCTGTACTTGGCCTTTCTATTTTTAAATATTTAATAAAATTATATTTTATTGACTATTTCTTTTGCTCTTTTTTGGTCATTTCTATTGTATATGGTGCAATTAGCCTGGGTGGATTTTATGTCCACAATTTCTATCATGCATGGGGTGTTTATATTTTATATCTAATAATTACTTTACCCCTGTTGTTTTGGCACCTTTTGTTATACTGCCATTACTTACTACAGTCAGTTTGCAGTCCTGAATAACCAGGGCTGATATAAGTTGTGGGAGAGGTGAGTGCAGCATCGGCACTCTGCTTCTATCTCCACCACCACTCTGCTTCAGCCTCTGACCCCATATCTTCTAACTGTGAAACAAAACTTTGTTAGTGGGCTGAGATACAAGCAGTAAGTGACACCAGCAGTGCATAACAGCTTCTAGCATTGTACTCAAATGAATCCTCATTAGAGGACAGTGCTGATGTCACTCAATGCTTCTATCACCGCCCTCTCATGATGTCCTCTTCTAGAAGGGGAGATAGACATTGCAGAAAAGTGAATGCGCCCAGACTTCTGTGACGTTCCATTTGAGACTCCGTCAAATGAAACATAAAAAGAAGTGAAGTAAAAAAAGGTATGTAGGGATTAATTAGATGAAAAGTTTAGGATATTTTATAATAACCTTAAATTCAAAAGTGGTTAGGGTGTAAAGATAGAAAATTATTAAAGACAATTTCAGTACCAAACAAAGCCTTTAACGGCTTCAGAGCAGCACATGTTCTATGGTATCAATGCTCTTGGCTAGAGATGAGCGAACCCATAGAAGTTCGGTTCAGCAGGTTTAGCCGGCATTTAGATAAAGATTAGAGTTGAGCGTGGTTCGTGGTTCGCCAGTTCTAGGTTCGAGTGATTTTGGGGGGTGTTCTAGATAGAACTAGACCTCGAGCTTTTTGCTAAAAGTTTGGCAGTTCGAGTTACGTTCGAGAATGGTTCTATCAGCAAAAAGCCTAGCTAGTTACTAGCTGGCTTTTCACTGTAATAGTGTGAGTCACTCTGTGATTCACACACTATTATCTAATTTCAGCGTATAGTGTGTGGGGGGACGGGTTTTAGATCTGTGGTGCTGAGAAAATGCCGATCGCCATTTTTTTTTCTAAGCGCGCATGTAGTGGGGCGGGCCAATCCCAGACACACACACGGCTTAGTGGACTTTTTGCCAGACAAGCAAGGGCATGTGTCATAGGCTGTGAATGCCACATGTCCTTGCATTATAAATACGGCCATTTTCCCTCAGGACGCCATTATCTGCCTTCTGCATCTAGGGGACAGTCCTGTTGCCAGTCCTGCTGTGAACGCTATACACACAGCGCTCTACAGATTAGGGACAGAAGTTTATTTCCGCCCTTTTAAAGGGCTCATTTCCTCGGGCTCAGAGCCATAGGAGACAGTCAGGTCCATGGAAACACTGTATACAGCTTCAGATAACAGCGTCTGTGTACCTTAAGTCGGGACTTCCTTGTTGCATTTCACCATTAGAAGGGATAGAAAGTGAGGCTTCCTTTCCTCTACACTGACCCACAACCCGGCCACTGTACCCTCCTGCCCTTTTTTGCAAAGCCATTTTAATTGCAGAGTGCTGCCAGTTAGTGCCATCCAAAAATTGGTGCTGTACTCCATTAGTGTCCCACTGGTGCCAAGCAATTTCCAGCACCTCTGCATTCCACCCTCCTACTCATTGTTACCAAGCTATTAAAAGAGCAAACACTGAAGAAACTTAGTGGCATCCAAAAAGTGGCTGCTGTACTCCATTAGTGTCCCACTGGTGCCAAGCAATTTTCAGCACCTCAGCATTCTACCATCCTGCACATTTTTAATAAGCTATTATAATAGTAAACACTGCTGAAACTTAGTGGCATCCAAAAAGTGGCTGCTGTACTCCATTAGTGTCCCACTGGTGCCAAGCAATTTCCAGCACCTCTGCATTGCACCCTCCTGCTAATTTTTACTAAGCTATTATAATAGCAAACAGTGCTGAAACTTAGTGGCATCCAAAAAATGGCTGCTGTACTCCATTAGTGTCCCACTGGTGCCAAGCAATTTCCAGCACCTCTGCATTCCACCCTCCTGCACATTTTTAATAGGCTATTTTAATAGCAAACAGTGCTGAAACTTAGTGGCATTCAAAAAGTGGCTGCTGTACTCCATTAGTGTCCCACTGGTGCCAAGTAATTTCAAGCACCTCTGCATTCCACCCTCCTGCACATTTTTAATAAGCTATTTTAATAGCAAACAGTGCTGAAACTTAGTGGCATCAAAAAACTGGCTGCTGTACTCCATTAGTGTCCCACTGGTGCCAAGCAATTTCCAGCACCTCTGCATTCCACCCTCCTGCACATTTTTAATAAGCTATTATAATAGCAAACACTGCTGAAACTTAGTGTCATCCAAAAAGTGGCTGCTGTACTTCATTAGTGTACCACTGGTGCCAACCAATTTTCAGCAACTTTGCATTCCACCCTCCTGCACATTTTAAATATGCTATTTTAATAGCAAACCGTACTGAAACGTAGTGGCATCCAAATAGTGGCTGCTGTACTCCATTAGTGTCCCACTGGTGCCAAGCAATTTCCAGCACCTCTGCATTGCACCCTCCTGCACGTTTTTAATAAGCTATTTTAATAGCAAACAGTGCTGAAACTTAGTGGCATCCAAAAAGTGGCTGCTGTACTCCATTAGCGTCCCACTTGTGCCAAGCAATTTCCAGCACCTCTGCATTGCACCCTCCTGCACGTTTTTAATAAGCTATTTTAATAGCAAACAGTGCTGAAACTTAGTGGCATTCAAAAAGTGGCTGCTGTACTTTATTAGTGTACCACTGGTGCCAAGCAATTTTCAGCAACTCTGCATTCCACCCTCCTGCACATTTTAAATATGCTATTTTAATAGCAAACAGTGCTGAAACTTAGTGGCATCCAAAAAGTGGCTGCTGTACTCCGTTAGTGTCCCACTGGTGCCAAGCAATTTCCAGCACCTCTGCATTGCACCCTCCTGCACGTTTTTAATAAGCTATTTTAATAGCAAACAGTGCTGAAACTTAGTGGCATTCAAAAAGTGGCTGCTGTACTCCATTAGTGTCCCACTTGTGCCAAGCGATTTTCAGCAACTCTGCATTCCACTCTCCTGCACATTTTTAGTAAGCTATTATAATAGCAAACACTGCTGAAACTTAGTGGCATCCAAAAGGTGGCTGCTGTACTTCATTAGTGTACCACTGGTGCCAAGCAATTTTCAGCAACTTTGCATTCCACCCTCCTGCACATTTTAAATATGCTATTTTACTAGCAAACCGTACTGAAACTTAGTGGCATCCAAATAGTGGCTGCTGTACTCCATTAGTGTCCCACTGGTGCCAAGCAATTTCCAGCACCTCTGCATTGCACCCTCCTGCACGTTTTTAATAAGCTATTTTAATAGCAAACAGTGCTGAAACTTAGTGGCATTCAAAAAGTGGCTGCTGTACTCCATTAGTGTCCCACTTGTGCCAAGCAATTTTCAGCAACTCTGCATTCCACCCTCCTGCACATTTTTAGTAAGCTATTATAATAGCAAACACTGCTGAAACTTAGTGGCATCCAAAAAGTGGCTGCTGTACTCCATTAGTGTCCCACTGGTGCCAAGCAATTTCCAGCATCTCTGCATTCCACCCTCCTGCACATTTTTAATAAGATATTTAAATAGCAAACAGTGCTGAAACTTAGTGGCATCCAAAAAGTGTCTGCTGTACTCCATTAGTGTCCCACTGGTGCCAAGCAATTTCCAGCACTTCTGCATTCCACCCTCCTGCACATTTTTAATAAGCTATTTTAATATCAAACAGTGCTGAAACTTAGCGGCATTCAAAAAGTGGCTGCTGTACTCCATTAGTGTCCCACTTGTGCCAAGCAATTTTCAGCAACTCTGCATTCCACCCTCCTGCACATTTTTAGTAAGCTATTATAATAGCAAACACTGCTGAAACTTAGTGGCATCCAAAAAGTGGCTGCTGTACTCCATTAGTGTCCCACTGGTGCCAAGCAATTTCCAGCATCTCTGCATTCCACCCTCCTGCACATTTTTAATAAGATATTTAAATAGCAAACAGTGCTGAAACTTAGTGGCATCCAAAAAGTGTCTGCTGTACTCCATTAGTGTCCCACTGGTGCCAAGCAATTTCCAGCACTTCTGCATTCCACCCTCCTGCACATTTTTAATAAGCTATTTTAATATCAAACAGTGCTGAAACTTAGCGGCATCCAAAAAGTGGCTGCTGTACTCCATTAGTGTCCCACTGGTGCCAAGCAATTTTCAGCACCTCAGCATTCTACCCCCCTGTACATTTTTACTAAGCTATTAAAATAGCAAACACTGCTGAAACTTAGTGGCATCGAAAAAGTGGCTGCTGTACTCCATTAGTTGTTAGGCTCACCGAGGAGCGGCGAACGTCCGGAGGTGGACTCACTGGACCGTGCCCCGGACTCCCCTGAGAAGGCGACCAACAGCGAACCCCTATACAGGTACTGTGCGGTGCCTCCCCAGAAGGCCTAGAGGCACGGCAGCCAGGAGCCGGTGGTAGGAGTCTCTGTACGGCCAGGCGTAGCTCGGGTACAACGTCCGCAGCAGCCAGAACATGGGTGTGGCACCGAAGATTATCACAGCAGGTGGCACAGAGACGTTCAATGCGGGTAAGGCCGGTGACGTCCACTACGGGTATGACCGGTGATGTCCACTGCGGGTATGGCTGGTGACATCCACTGCGGGTATGACCGGCGACGTCCACTGTGGGTATGGCCGGTGACAACCACTGCGGTTATGGCCGGTGACGTCCACTGCGGGTATGGCCGGTGACGTCCACAGCCGGAAGGTACAGATGGCACTAAGGTGAGATAGAGTATTAGTAATGGGCAGGAACACACGGATAACAGTAGTACAAAGGGGCCTGAACACTAGCAGGGCTCTAGTCGAAGCATTGCTCGGGCGCCTGCTGTCGGGGGAGGTGAACCTAAATAGTTTATAGGTAACAGGTGGCCTCTGAGGTCACTTCCAGAAAATGAGGCACTGCTGCTTTATGAAAGGGGGCGTGGCCTCGCATGCAGCCTATAGTTGCTCACTGCAGAATTGTGTGTGGATGGGAGACAGGAAGAGACTGCAGCAGCTCCAGGAAGAGGATGCCTGACCCGGGAGTGAGCAGAGCCATGGGACAGGTAAGAGGAAGCACTTCGCTGCCGGGGGCTGAGACCGGGAGTGCACGTGGGGCCATGCTGGGGCTGGGCAGATGTGAGGGAGAGCGCCCCCTCGGCATCTGGCGGGACCAGGCGCTACAGTACCCCCTCCTGAACCCCCCCTCTTCAGGAAGCTCTGGAGAAGACGAGGAGCATCCACGTTCTCAGCAGGTACAGACGTCCTTTCGTCAGGACCGAACCCCTTCCAGTCCACTAGATAGTAGGTTTTACCTTGGACCTCTTTAGCCGCAAGGATGGCTTTTACCTTGTACACGTCGTCATCGCCGACAGGAGGAGGCGAAGTACCAGGATCACCATGGAAATGGCTCAGGACCACCAGCTTGAGTAGGGACACATGGAAGGAGTTTGGGATGCGAAGTGTAGACGGCAGCTTTAACTCGTAGGACACCTCATTGATCCGTCGGAGGACTTCAAAGGGACCAATAAAGCGGGGACCCAACTTGTAGGACCGCATCTTCAGGAGGACGTACGTGGATGAGAGACAGACTTTGAAAGAAAGGAACATCCAGACGTTTCTTGTCAGCATGTTTCTTCATGCGGACAGAGGAACATTCCAGAGCTGACTTGGTCTCAGCCCAGACGGCGGAGAAGGACCTCACGAGGTCATCAGCTGCAGGGTTGCCTGAAGAAGATGTCACAGTGCACGGCACTTTGGTTCGCTGTCCATACACCACCTGGAACGGGGATTTAGCAGAGGACTCACTTTCATGATTGTTGTAGGAGAACTCGGCCCATGGAAGCAGTTTGACCCAGTTGCTGTGGTGTTCGTCCACGAAGTGGCGGAGATAGTTAGTCAAGACTTGGTTAATGCGCTCCACTTGCCCATTGGACTGAGGGTGGTAGGCAGAAGAAAAGTCTAATTGAACATCCATCATTTTGCAGACTGCTCTTCAAAACCAAGCGGTGAACTGGTCCCCACTGTCGGACACGATATGGAGAGGCAAGCCATGAAGCCGGAAGATGTGTTGAATGAATAGTTCAGCAAGAACTTGAGCGGACGGTACCCGGTGAGTGGTGTGAAATGGGCCATCTTGGAGAAACGGTCCACCACCACCCAGATGACTGTGCAGCCAGACGATTTTGGCAGGTCTGTGATGAAATCCATGCCGATATGTTGCCATGGAGCAGATGGTACGGGTAAAGGAAGCAAAGGGCCTGCTGGAAGAGTCTTCGGGACCTTGTTCCGGGCACAGGAGAAACAGGATGACACAAAGTCCTGGACGTCTTGACGTAGCCCTGGCCACCAGTAATACCGAGATATCAATTGCAGAGATTTCTTTTGACCCACATGACCTGCTATTCGGGAAGAGTGTCCCCACCGGAGTACACGTTCCCTATCGGCCTCAGCAACAAACGTTTTACCGGGAGGAAGGTGGTGCATGTCAATCGGTGCTGCCATTAGCTTGGAAGGTTCAATGATGTGCCGGGGTTCATCCTCCTGATCCACCAACAGGAATGATCGAGACAGCGCATCGGCCTTCAGATTCTTCTCGGCTGGATGAAAGTGCAGAACAAAATCAAAGCGGGCGAAGAACAATGACCATCGGGCCTGTCGGGGGTTTAGCCTTTGGGCTGTCTGGAGATATGCCAGGTTCTTGTGGTCGGTATAGATGTTAACTGTATGCAATGACCCTTCCAGCAGATATCGCCATTCCTCCAGGGCCAACTTGATTGCCAGCAACTCACGGTCTCCAATAGAGTAGTTTCGTTCCGCTGGGGAGAAAGCCTTAGAAAATAATCAACAGGTTACTGTCTTACCCTCGGACGTATTCTGTGTAAGGACCGCACCGGCTCCGGATGAGGAGGCGTCTACCTCAAGGATAAACGGCTTGTCAGTGTCGGTTCTGTGTAAGGCTGGAGCAGAAGCGAAGGCTCGTTTAAGGGACAGGAAGGAGTCTTCAGCTTCCGGGGTCCACTTCTTTGGGTTCTCCCCTTTGTGAGTGAGAGAGGATATGGGGCGTACCAGGGACGACAAATGTGGGATGAACTGCCGGTAATAGTTGGCGAATCCCAGGAATCGCTGGATATCTTTCAACCCTTCCGGATGGGGCCACTTCAGTATGGCTGACAACTTATCTGGATCCATCTTCAGACCGGTATCAGAGACTATGTGGCCAAGGAAGGGTAGCGAGGTCTGCTCAAACAGGCATTTCTCAAGTTTGGCGTAAAGGCGATTCTCCCTCAATCTCCGCAGGACAAGACGGACATGTCTTCTATGGGTATGCAAGTCCGGAGAGAAGATAAGGATGTCATCCAAATACACGACTACACAGGTGTAGAGAAGATCACGGAAGACGTCGTTCACGAACTCCTGGAAGACCGCCAGAGCGTTACTGAGCCCGAAGGCATCACTCGGTATTCATGGTGCCCATCACGAGTGTTGAACGCAGTCTTCCAATCATCTCCCGACCGAATGCGGACCAGATTGTACGCACCCCGGAGATCTAACTTGGAAAACATCTTGGCACCTCGGAAGCGGTCAAACAGTTCAGGTATAAGGGGTAGTGGGTACCTGTTTTTTACCGTGATCTTATTCAATCCGCGGTAGTCAGTGCAAGGCCATAGACCCCCATCCTTTTTTCCCACAAAGAAGAAGCCCGCTCCGGCGGGAGAGGAGGATTTTCGGATGAAGCCTCGTGCTAAATTCTCCTTTATGTATTCAGACATGGCTTGGGTCTCTTCTCGCGACTGTGGGTAGATGCGCCTACGAGGAGGGGCTGTCCCGGGGAGCAGGTCAATGGGACTGTGTGGCAGCAACGTCTCAGCTTCCTTCTTGTCAAAGACATCGGCAAAGGACCAATAGGCGGGAGGTAACCCGGGAAGGCTGACCGGTTCGACTGGTGAATGCGGAGGATGCACTGATTTCAGGCAGTTATTGTGGCAAGAAGCACCCCATTGCAGGATGTCTCCAGAATCCCAGTCCAGCACTGGCTTGTGTGACCAAAGCCAGGGTATTCCCAGAAGTAGAGCATGTGCCATGCCAGGGAGCACATGGAAGGTGATTGTCTCATAGTGCAGCAACCCCACTTGCATTTCACAGTTCTCCGTGATGTACCGGATGGGTTCGGGAAGCGGTTTTCCATCTACCGAAGCAAGACTGATGGGGGTAACAAGACATTGGACAGGAATCCAATGTAGATCCACCACAGACTGTTGGATAAAGTTCCCGGCAGAGCCTGAATCCAAGAATGCATGTTCTGACAACCGGATGGAACCGCAAGACAGGGATACGGGTACATGGAGAAAAGGAGAGGGCTTAGCGTGACCTAGGGTGGCCAATCCAACGGACCCTAGGCTTAGTAGTTTCCCGGCTTTACTGGACAGTCCTGAATCAGATGTTTGGCACTTCCGCAGTAGAAGCACTCTCCTGCCGTTCTCCGATTCCTCTGCCGCAGTCTGGACTCAGTGACGCGATCGACCTCCATGGGCTCGGGCGAAGCAGTAGGCCTAGTGGAAGGATGCGACATTGGCCGTTGGAAGGTGGGTGCAAGACGCGGGGTTCTTCTCGCCCGGGCGACTTCTCGGGCACGCTCTTGGAAGCGGAGATCGATATGGGTAGCCAGAGAGATCAGCTCTTCCAGGGTGGTAGGAACATCCCGGCCGGCCAGTTCATCCTTGATTTTGTCCGGATAATCCTTCCCAGAAGGCAGCTACCAAAGCATCATTGTTCCACTTGAGTTCCGAAGACAGGGTGCAAAACTCGATTGCATACTGCCCCACGGTGAGATTCCCCTGGTGGATTCTCATAAGCCAAGAGGCTGTAGACGAGAGACGACCTGGCTCATCGAACACCTTACGGAAGGTATCCAAAAAGATGGACAGGATTTGAATGGTCGGGTCATTCCTCTCCCAGAGTGGATGCATCCAAGCCAGAGCCCGACCAGTCAGATGAGACATGATGAATGCTATCTTCGAGCGATCAGTCGCTCGCTGCAGAGGCGACAGCTCAAAGTGCAGGGAGCATTGGTTTACAAAACCGCGACACAAACTGGGATCACTTCCATACATGGGTGGGGAGGCCAGGCGGGAAGAAGACATGCATGTCGACAAACCCGTGGAGTCGGTGATTGTTGAGGAGGCTGGGTTCTGCAGGGCGTATAGACGGGAATCCACGGACGCCATGTATTCGGCCATGTGTCTCTGGGCCTCATACTGGCGGGATAGCTCCTTCTGTAATTCAACTAGCTGGGAACTGTCAGAGGATCCGGAGGTTTGCATGGATGCCAGACGGGATTCCACGGACTTCATGTAAACCACTAATCTTACTTGGGTCTCGCGTTGGCGTGAGAGCTCCTGTTGCAAGTCGGTAAGGGGGTTAGCCTTGATCCTGGTGGAGTACATGGCCCGAGCAAACTGTTACGCTCACCGAGGAATGGCGAACGTCCGTAGGTGGACTCACTGGACCATGCCCCGGACTCCCCTGAGAAGGCGACCAGCAGCAAACCCCTATACAGGGACTGTGCGGTGCCTCCCCAGAAGGCCTAGAGGCAGAGATGATCACAGCAGGTGGCACGGAGACGTTCACTGCGGGTAAGGCCGGTGACGTCCACTACGGGTATGACCGGTGGCCGCCACTGGATCCAGCGGTGGCCGCGATTAACCTCAGTGACACCTCAGCAGATCGCGCTACTCACCTCAGTTGCTGCGTGGAGGTGACAGGAGCGGCGGTGTCTGCTGCAGCTCCTGTCACCTTCATGCTGGAAGCGACGCTGGAGGTCCGTGGATTACGCCGGACATGGAGGGCTTTTTGGGGCTTATTAAATTGGTAATGAGGGAATTTGTTTGTGTTTTTTATTTCTAATAAAGGATTTTTTCGGGTGTGTGTGTTTATTTACTGTAATTTACAGATTAATCATGGAAGGTATCTCAGGGAGACGCCTGACATGATTAATCTAGGATTTAGTGACAGCTATGGACTGCCATTAACTCCTTATTACCCCGATTTGCCAATGCACCAGGGCAAATCGGAAAGAGCCGGGTACAGTCCCAGAACTGTCGCATTTAATGTATGCGGCAATTCTGGGCGGCTGCTGACTGATATTGTTAGGCTGGGGGGCTCCCCATAACGTGGGGCTCCCCATCCTGAGAATACCAACCTTCAGCCGTATGGCTTTATCTGACTGATATTAAAATTGGGGGGGGACAGCACGCCGTTTTTTTTAATTATTTAATTATTTATTTCACTGCACAGTATAGACCCGCCAACCGGCTGCTGTGATTGGGTGCAGTGAGACACCTGTCACTCAGCGTGGGGGCGTGTCTCACTGCAACCAATCATAGGCGAATGTGGGCGGGGAAAGCAGGGAATACAAGATTGTTTAATGAGCGGCCGGCTTTTTCAAAATAGTAAAAGCCGCCGCAGCAGTGTGAATGCCGTGCAGCGCCGCACCGGGGATCGGGGAACGGTGAGCATGAGAGAGGAGGGGAAAATGACTGACAGACTGTGAGAGAGGGACAGAGATAGTGATGGACCGACAGAGAGAGAATAGAGACCGAGAGGGAGAGACCGACTGACAGAGAATAGTGATTGACAGACATTGTGAGACATCGCTCATTTCCAGTGTTTTAGGAAACATGCGAGAAATGTATTTAGAAAATTGGATGTCACTAGGATGGTGTGAGTGCCGTCCCGTGACATCCGATAATTTACACGCTCCCATAGACTTGCATTAGAGAAACTCGCAGTAGAAACTCGCAAAAAAGCAGCATGCTGCGATTTTTTTCTCAGTCCGATCTGGACTGAGAAAAAAAATCACAAATGCGAGCTGAATCATTGACTAACATGTGTCCGATTCCAATGCGAGTTTTACTCGCATTGCTCTACTGCGAGAAACTCGCAAGTGAGAAGCAGCCCTTAGTGTCCCACTTGTGCCAAGCAATTTTCAGCACCTCTGCATTGTACCCTCCTGCTCATTTTTACTCAGCTATTATAATAGCAATCACTGCTGAAACTTAGTGGCATCCAAAAAGTGGCTGCTGTACTCCATTAGTGTCCCACTTGTGCTGAGCAATTTTCAGCAACTCTGCATTGTACCCTCCTGCTCATTTTTACTAAGCTATTATAATAGCAAACACTGCTGAAACTTAGTGGCATCCAAAAAGTGGCTGCTTTACTCCATTAGTGTCCCACTTGTGCCAAGCAATTTTCAGCAACTCTGCATGACACCCTCCTGCTCATTCTTACTAAGCTATTATAATAGCAAACACTGCTGAAACTTAGTGGCATCCAAAAAGTGGCTACTGTACTCCATTAGTGTCCCACTGGTGCCAAGCAATTTCCAGCACCTCTGCATTCTACCCTCATGCACATTGCTACGCTAATTTTATAGCAAACTCAGGGAATTCCTTGCTGCATTTCATCATTAGGAGGGATAGAAAGTGAGGCTTCCTTTGGCCACTGTACCCACCAGCCCACTTTTGGCACGCTATTTAATTTGCCCAAAGAGCTGACTCTTTTTCTGCCATCCTAAACTTGTCTGGAATACTAAGTTAGTGTTCGTTTGCTGCCAAGCAAGGTACAACACATCTGCATTCTACACTCCTTTCCATTAGTGGTACGCAATTTTAATTTACAAAAGTGCTGACACTTTTAGGGGCATACAACAATTGTCTGGGATACTACCTTAGTGTTCCTTTGCTGCCAAGCAAGGTACAACACATGTGCATTCTACACTCCTTTCCATTTCTGGAATGCAATTATTAACTGCAGGTAGCCCAGCCAATCTGTGACGAAGGTGCAGGCGTGGATATAATGTTGCCTTCATCCAATGGTGGTTCTCTCGATGTCTGACAATACCATCTGTTTCCACTTCCAAAACAAGTGACGACCTGCCAATCACACTCCCGCTTACGGATAAAGGGGTGGAAGTTCAGTGTGAAAAAGCATGTGTGACTGCTGTCCCCACAGTCACAGAGGATGAAGAGCACGTAGATGCACTTGATGGGGCAGGTGGTGGTTGCACAGGCACGCTAGGCCGCATTGTAGCACAGTGAAATTCCCATTGCGACTTATGCTTCATTTTTACTCATGTACAGGGTGGGCTCCCCAGTATGCAGCAAAACCACGCAACAGGAAAAGGACTCTAGGCAGTTGGGTTGATAAATGATTGTTTAACTTTTCCAAAACAAACAATAAGAACCATGCATAAAATTGAAATAATAGAACAATCTATTCTGTTGCCTACTACCTGCTAATCCCTCTGCGTAGCAGCAGTAATTGTGTGTTTGTGCATGTGTGTGTGTGTGTGTGTGTGTGTGTGTGCGAACACGACTTACCAGTGGCACATCACAAGAGCTTCAATATTATCTACCTAAACATAGACAAAACACATTACCCCTCCTGAATACACTTGTTAGCTGAAGCCTCACAGATAAGGCAGATGATAACAGTGTGAAAGCAAACCACACAGCTCTGCAACACAGTCATGAAAATCTTGAAAAGCAGCAGTCAATGCAAACATGTGTCGCTGTCCCTCTATGATTTAAACTGTATGTGACAATTTGACAGTGCAGAGGCAGCAAGTCTTATTGTCTATATAGTCGGTCTACCCAAAACAGATATGTGTTTTGATAATAAAACAAAGTCTTGCGTGCACGCATTGCTGTCTGGGAACAGCCTACCGTACCCGGGTACTGTGATGTTCAGTTGTCAGAAATACAGACTTTACGCTCCTCTCACAGTTAACAGTATAGACAGCACCGGAAGAATGTTGGTCTGTGGCACAGGATGCTGCTCACTGGCGTTACGGTGCTCCTCATCAAAGTACAACACGACTCCCCTCTCAATTGAACGAAGTGTTTCCTCCTTGCTGTAACACACACCTTTGGTGTTTCCTTCTGTTCATAGACAGCATCTCCAAGTCCACACCCGAAGACCAATTTGCTATTGCTATAGTGACCAAACAGATAGAGGCAGATCCAAAAAAACAGCAGCCCCTTGTGTGTAGTCTGCAACAATGCATGCAATGAACGGCAAATAAGCATGTTGCATTGACAGTGGCTAAAGCTGAGCAATACACCTTCATGCTATCAATTCATATTTATGTGACACTTCATGGAGGAAGTACTTAAAGGTGTGTGTTTTTGCCTTCTACTTAGAGATTGTTGACAAATCTTACAGATTCCATGACTTGGGTGATCCTTTGCGATGTCCAAAAAGTCCCAGGCTAGGCAAGGCTTACAGCCCATGCGACTTGCATAGCCAACACGACTTCTGCTCAGAGGCAAAGTTGTGGCCCAGGATTCAGTTATTGACGTGCTTCCAGTACTTTGTCTCTGGCCAGGAAAACGCAACGTAACCTCGTCATCAGTAGCATCCTCCTCCACCTCCTCTGCTGACCTCATCGACTGGCTGACTTTGGTTTGACAGTAAGTGGGGTCTCCAACCTCATCAATCACCCTGTGTGTTTTCCTGCCCTGACCGAATAGTAAAGTTGTCGTTCCAATCAGGTATCTGTGTCTCCTCATCATGTTCCCCATTGTCTCCACCAGGAGGATTTACTGTTTGGAAATGAGGGTGTAGATTAGGCTCAGCACCTTCTCCATCGGGGCCTGGATCTGACTCACAAAGTTTCTGGCCATCTGTGCAGATCATTTTTCCTGTCTCCTGGAACTCGTTACCTCAACACGTCAGATTATCTGCTACACCCGCAAGCTTCAAACGGAATCTGAAAACTCATCTGTTCAGAAATGACTATAACCTTCAATGACACCACCACCGTGCGTACATGACGCCCAACCTACACCACACCTACTGTCTCCTCCCCAAAATCCTTTAGAATGTAATCCCACAAGGGCAGGGCCCTCTTCCCTCTGTACCAGTCTGTCTATTTTTACTTGTATATGTATTCTGTATGTAACCCCCTTATCATGTACAGCACCATATAATTAATGGTGTTCTATAAATAAATAATAATAATAATTTCCTTCACACCTCTGATTACCAGGCTATAGTCTGACTGAACAGCTCTGCAAACTCAACCATCTCTGTTACCCCATACTCAGCAGGGCTGGTGGAAACTTGAGAGCTGTTAGGAAGCAAGTGCGATTGGGTTGACACCACAGAGGAATGGAGTATTTAGGATCTTGAACTTGAGGTGGAGGAGAGGCCACTTTATGGAACACTTGAGATCCATTGAAGCAGCTGCTGTTTTGATGCCTCACCTACATTTGTTAGCGATGGTCGTGTCTGTGAAAAAAGGGATCATATCAGATTATCCATGGGAAGAAGTACACCTGTTCTTTTGGCTGGTATTTGTTGTTACGGAACGGTGCCGCCTTAAACGCAAGCAGCCTGCTGCGGTTCCAGTTGCGCCCTGGTATCAGCTGCCATTTAGGGCTGTGCCTCAGGTTATCCAGCTGGCTGCTTTCTTCTCCATGTGTAAGTGTGGACAAAGGCGGCTAGTGCGCATGCGTGTGCCGATTTACCCCAGCCGCAGACTAAGTACAGTGTTTCGCCTACTGAGTATGGTCAGCCTGACTGTGCCATTCCTGAGGCTAAGTCTTTATTTTGGGCATGCTCCCACACTTAGTGCGAAACGCCTCTTTGCACAGCTACTTGCACTCCGTGCCAGGTCTAAGTCCTGTGTTGTGCCTAGACAGCATGCTGAAGCTGATAGTCTTTTTTCAGAGACTGTATTTCATGCTATTGAGCATGCTCAGGCACTTACTGCATCAGAGGCTAGGTCCGGTAATGAACTCTTTGGCCCTGCCCCTGATGTTGGGGGGCCCATATAGACCACAGGGCATCAGGTGTCCTGACGATGTGGCCAGGCCACTCCCAACTGGCTTGCAGAGGCCCGCCCCTATGACTTGTCACCTCATTATTCTTGGTCATACGATGATTGGTGAGGTGTTTGGGTCGTGGCTGCCATGAGGTCATCATTGAAGTGGCGGTTCCGAATAGGACGCTAGTTATGCCACTCATGACGTGTCACTCTGCTTTTGTCTCCAGGAGGTGCATTGTGGTCCACCATGGTTTGGGGCGGACCCAGGTTATAAAAGGGGCTAGAGCCAACAAGGAGGTGCGCAGTCTTCTATTATGCTCTGAAAGAGAACACCTCCATGTGTTGAACCCATTGAGGCTTTAGGCCAGAGGTAGGCAGGGATAGGGCGTCGATGCAGGCCGCCACAACAGTTTGTAACGCAGAACGGTTAAGACCAGCTCCTGTCCTACCAGTCCTGCTAGTGCAGCCCAGTGGCATTAACAGGCCTGCTGCTGTTGATGCGCTTGCTGTCCACAGGTGTGGCCCCTACGCACACGGACAGCATACTCAATGGCCCCTGTGTTGTTAACAGGGAGTTCCTGGGCTGGGTGGGCGTGGGGACCCTGTGACGCTAACAGGGCTCCCAGTCTCCAGATCCGAGTGTCGTCTAACTCGGTTCAGGCTACCATTAGTTTCATAGCCACAGAGCTCTGTATCCTCCACCTAACCTTCCAGTTGCCAACCTCTCCTTTTCCATCTGGGAGCACGGTGGACACCGACTGCCGATGGGGATATATACCTTTCTCTTTCTTTTCTTATTAATTTTCGTTATATAGCGGTAACATAGTATATACCACCTTATCCAAATCTGCCAGTCCCACCGTAACAGATGGTGTTTCTTCAGCAAATTTTACTGTTGCTTAACCACCAAACCCACGGACAAAAACTTTTTTCCCCTTTCCAACACACCTGTTCCCCTTTCCACCAGCATCTGTCCTTTTTCAACTCATTTTGTATATGACCAAAAGTGCAACTCTGCAGGGACACCGTACTTAACGCAGTCTCAGCACAGCAGCCAGCCCTCGGTCCCTCAGATGTGTTCAAGTAAAAGACTATTTCCTCCTATCCATGATAAAGCGTTGAGATTCACTCTGTGCAGCACAGGTGTTAAGTGGAAAAGCAGATCTAAGATTGCGTACCACCTTCTGCTGATACTCCTCCATTCGTGCGTCCCTTTCTATGGCAGGAATTATTTCGCCAAATTTTATGTCTTGTACTGGGGATCTAACTGTGTGGCAAGTGGCAACCCAGTAGTCAGCATTACTTTGAATTCGTACAATCCGAGGGTCATGTTGTAGGTAGTGCAGCAAGAAGGTGCTCATGTGTCTTGTGCATCCAGGAGGACAAAGTCCTTGGCGTGTTTGTAGCGGAGAGGTGAGAATCGTGCCTCCATCCTCTGCCCTCTCCCCCCAACCTCGCACAACCGAAATGTGAGCAAGCTCTCACTCATCTGCTGAGTCTTCCATGCCCATCGCCAGTTCGTCCATTTCTTCATAGGCTCCTGCACCTTCCTCAACAGTTTTGCTGATTCTATGCACCCTTGTTAATCCCTCTCCCCCACCGTCCCATGACTGCCGCCTAGGTGTCGCTGACCGTCTGGACCTTGGAGATCTTGTTATCCCTTCCGCATATGACTCCTCCTGTACTTCCTCCCCTTCCTCTTGTCCCAACACCTGACTCCGAATAATGCTTACAGTGTGCTCCATCATGTAGATGACCAGAATTGTCACGCTGAGAATGGCATCGCCAGTGCTAAACATCTTCGTCGACATTTGTAAACTGTGTAGAAGGGTGCATAGGTCCTTGATCTGACACCACTCCAGCAGCGTGATCCGCACCACCTCTGGATTAAGTTAGACCAGGGTATACGTCATAACGTATTTTAGCAGGGCTCGGTGGTGCTGCCACAGACGGTGCAACATGTGCTGTTTAAAATTCCTGCATGTCGGCACATCGCATTTCAGGTGTTGAACCGCCAGACCAAAAGACTTCTGGAGCGATGAAAGTTGTTGAGCTGCTGGATGTAAACGATGGAAGTGAGCACATAGCAAGCGTGACCGCTGCACAAGGCCATGTAGGCCGGGATGGTGGTTTAAAAATTGCTGGAGAATCAGATTCCACACGTGAGCCATACAAGGCACGTGTGTCACATTGCCCTGACGAAGGCCCGCAGCCAGGTTTGCATCATTGCCGCACACGGCTGTTATGTCACCACCGGAGTCCGCTCCATCAATTTGTACTCCGGTCGCCAGGTGACAATGTGTTCCTTTCGTTCATAGTGCTGATGATGGGAGAGGAGTCGATGCCAGCGGCGCAGCTGGATGCAGGTTATGCTCACCCACTGGGTTGCGTTACCTAGACAGATGCAGAACCATTGGCTGAATGTAGGTGGTCGGTGTCTCACAGGTGAAGTACCATCATTCAGCTACAACCAATGGGACGACACCACACCTTTTTTTAGGCCCATCCTGTCTTTTGACCACTGCCACACATATTTATGAACCTCTGGTTACTGTTACCCCCAGTTCTGTTTTGTGATTTTGTGTGCTTGTTTCCTGACTACTTTTCCTGCCTGCTTTTTATGTACCTCGTTGGCCAATCCGCATTTCACCTGTGCTTGTTTTCTGATTAAGTCCTGGCCGTACCATTCTGTTCATGTTCCTCAATTAATGTTTTGACCCTGCCTGACTACTACTCTCTCGGACTGCAGCATTCTACAGGTATTGATCACCTTGGGCCCTGGGTCATTCCAAATCCCTGTATTGGGGTTAAAGGGTTTAAGGTTTCTGGGGGTCCTGCTTGGTGAGTGGCTTCCCTCTAGCCTATCCTTTACAGCCCGTCTGAGTGTGTCGATCCAGGCAGGTATTACAGCGTGCCCTCTGCAGAAGGCCATGTAGGCCGGGATAGTGTTTTAAAAATTGCTGGACAACCAGGTACAACACGTGAGCCATACAAGGCACGTGTGTCACATTGCCCTGAAGAAGGGCCGCAGACTGGTTTGCATCATTGTCGCACCCGGCCTTCCCTGGCTGCTGGTTGAGTGGGAACAACCATTGATGAAACTCAGTCTCACTCTCCAGAGCTTACCGTCCACAACTCCTCAGCGGTGTGACTCACATTTCCCAGACATTTCAAAGTAAAGAGTCGACCGCATCATGCTGTTGTGGTCTGCTGCCAGCATAGTAAAAAGGTATGTGGGATTCCTTGTGCACAGTTACAACGCGGGTGGCCTGACCACACAGGGTTTTGGCCGAGGTGGAGGACCCACATGAGGTTGAGGAGGCAGAAGCAGTGGAGGAACTTCTACATACAGAGGAAAGATTGACACACAACTCATGGGGACGGCAAGACTTGTACAGCAGACCCTTCTCCATCTCTCACCATAGTTACCCAGTGCCCAGTCAGCGACATGTTACTCCCCTGTCCATGCTTACTGGTCCAAGTATCTGTGGTGAAATGCACCCTGTCACACACAGAGTTTCTCAAGGAATCGGTGATGTTGTGTGCGACCTGCTGTGGTAGAGCGGGCACGCCTTTCTTGGAGAAGGAGTGGCGACTGGGCATCGGCTCTTGGGGCACTGCGATGGGCATAAGGTCTCAAAAATCCTTGGTCTCAAAAGGGTGTAAAAGCAGCCTTTCTGTAGCCAACAAGTTGCAGATGCTGAAATTCAACCTCTTAGGCATGTCATGCCCTTCGAAAATCATGTAAAACACAGTGAGGGGACTCCAACCACAGCATCCCTCGTTTCCACTAATTGGGACACACACACACACACACCCCACTTGACTGGCATCAGTTGACCCCCATTTTCAAAATGAAGAAGATGCTTTGCATGAAGCACTCTCAAAAACACACGTGCCTTTCGCCACCCCTGGATGACCCAGGGGAAAAAAAGTCCTCTGTGACCCATGACTCGTTCATCTTGGTTCTTTTTTCAAAAGCGAGGGGACTCCAACCACAGTCTCCCTCGTTTCCGCTAATTGGGCCACACACACACACTTCACTTGACTGGCATCAGTTGACCCCCATTTTCAAAATGAAAAAGATGCTTTGCATGAAGCACTCTCAAAAATACATGTGCCTTTCGCCTCCCCTGGATGACCCAGGGGAAAAAAAGTCCTCTGTGACCCATGACTCGTTCATCTTGGTTCTTTTTTCAAAAGCGAGGGGACTCCAACCACAGTCTCCCTCGTTTCCACTAATTGGGCCACACACACACACACCCCACTTGACTGGCATCAGTTGACCACCATTTTCAAAATGAAAAAGATGCTTTGCATGAAGCACTCTCAAAAATACACCTGCCTTTCCCGTCCCCTGGATGACCCAGGGGAAGAAAAGTCCTCTGTGATCCATGACTTCCTCATTTTGGTGAACGTTAGTATGTCCACATTGTCAGTGGACAGACGCGTGTGCTTATCTGTCAGCACACCCCCAGCAGCACTGAAGACAGGTTCCAAGAGAACGCTGGCTGCGGGACACGACAAGATCCCCAAGGCGTACGTGGCGAGCTCAGGCAATTTATCCAGATTGGAAGCCTAAAATGATCAAGGCTCAAGTTGCACAGTAATGGCATCGATGTTCCCTTGCATATACTCATATATCTGTGTCTCCTCCTCTTTTTCCTTGTCCAGCTGTTTTGTTTTCGCATGAATATATGTCCTTGTCACTTTCCCATGTGTTTGTGTTGTGAGTTGTTTGTCACCTTTTGGACACCTTTGAGGGTGTTTTCTAGGTGTTTTTATGTGTTTGTGATTGCCTCCCATTGTTTCCTATGGGGTTCAAGTGGTTCGTTGAACCGGTTCGCCGAACCGAACTCGAACGTGACCTCCGTTCGACGAACCAAGCTCGAGCCGAACCGCGACCGGTTCACTCATCTCTAATAAAGATCAATTTAGGACCCAGATGTGACCTGAACCCCAATGGAAGTCACTGATTGGGCAGTTCAGGTCTCTGCCCACATACAGCCAGCCATAAACAGATCACTTCCAGGGGAGGGTGGGCATTGATTTTCCAATTTTTTTTGAGTACACGCTACATCTGATCACACTGTTGTTACCCCCAGTGAGAACCAATCGAACACTGCAAGCGGCTCACACTGGGCCGAGCACTGAGTGTACCCGAGCACAGTGATACTTGCTTGTATGGTCAGCATACATTAAACACCAGAACTCTGAACTTGAACACTGATTTTTTTAGTAAAGTATGTGTTCAGTACGAACACCGAAATTAACTTTTCAGGTTCTCTCATCTCTACTCTTGGCTTTTACTTTTTTGTTTTTAATCAAATTCATGATAACTAAGAATCCTATTTTATTTACACATACCATTGCTATTAAATTATTTTAGGGTATTTGCTCATTTTTGGGTTTATTTGGGGGGGGGGCTAGTGTTTAATGGACAGTGTGAACATGCTCCTAAACTTTGCATGAATACAAATTTACATTCCAGGTTCTTTCCTTTTGCTTAGTTTTTTTGGTCCATCTGACAGCTGGGACACGCACCAATCCCGAGATCCAGAATTCTGTGGAATGCCATGTGAATGGGATTGTGGTCAATCATGTGCATTGACATTCCAATTATTGTTATGGGAGTGTTAACTATCATTCACATCATCAAGTAGATGTCCAGCTGTCAGAACCCCAGTAATTGTTAAGTATTCCTCTACCCTATGCATACAGGATAACGTTAAAACTTGAGAATACCTTAGTAGGACAAACAGATCAAAGAGTTAAATGACGTGAATGAAAAATCTCATTTTTCAATGGATGTACCATTTAGGATATATTTAGAAAACAGAATGAACATTCTGCTTTACTTGTTGATTGAAAACTAGAATTAATGCGGCTACTTTACATTTGATAAGGATCTTGTTCTCTTTATAGTGCACTCAGGGAGTTGAAAAAAATAAGCTCTCAATGTCTGCATAAGTCTTCCATTTCACAATTACCCAAGTATATAACATCATAGATTCCTTCGTAGGTTATTTTATGTCCCCTCAAGGAAAACTTGCCTGGCAACAAGAAAAATGTAATGAATGCCACAATAAATGTCTTCAAGGATCAATTGTATCTCTTGATGTAAACCCTATAAAACAGAGTTATTGTTTTTTTCCCACAAGTAAGAACTCCTTGGTTGACAGTTTAATTTAGATGACAGTAGGATGCTGATTAAGAAAGGATACTGTCACAGATAAATGAAGTAGTTACATATTTTACCTTGTTTAAAGGTGAAGGTTTTCTATGATTTTTATAGACATTCATAGAATTTGCACTTATCTCAAGAAAGGGTCTGATGACCCTCGTTCCATCTGGAAAGGTGGACAATGATTGCGCCATTCAGTTGTAGAATGACTGAAGAGGTGGAAACGCAATTGCCTGTCTTTCCATTTAGTTCTAAATGCAGAATGACACCTACTGTATATTCTGAAGATTGTGGGCGCAAAAATTAGTTCAAATATCTCTTTAATTTACTTTCTATTTTAGACAATATGCTATGTATGCGAAGAAAAATAAGGAATCTCGTTTTCCGGGGAGAAATAACATATCATGGGCAGGTCGGGGAAAGATATATTCATAACGCTCAATATTTGAAACCTAAAGGTCCAGATTATCTAAGTATTTTTTTTATTTCCATATTTTATATGATCCCATTGGGTGGACTAAGAGAGGTATTTACAACTTAGGCTTGTTTCAGAGGATTTGTTTGATAAATGTTTCCTACATTTTTTGTTTTG
Organism: Anomaloglossus baeobatrachus; assembly: GCF_048569485.1. Classification (NCBI taxonomy): domain Eukaryota; kingdom Metazoa; phylum Chordata; class Amphibia; order Anura; family Aromobatidae; genus Anomaloglossus; species Anomaloglossus baeobatrachus. The sequence goes on from NC_134358.1 coordinate 139,293,626, forward strand.
CAATGCATTCTGTATGGCGGCACATTGCAGGTTATTGATTCTCTTAGCTGTAACCATCCATATTCCTTTTTTTAAATCTAGATAAGTATGACTTTTTTTAAAGGTGTTATCAAATGAAGAATATTATTAGGAGAGCATGTCAAATGACGAGTATGTGCAAATACATCTGTTAAAAATGGGGTGTGGTTTTGTACATACATTTCATTTTCATTTGCCATAAAAGCCCCCTTCTGCTTCTATAATGGGACTGGTGTTGGTCTTCATTGAGGAAAGAGAAAATGATTAAGTGCCAGCACTCTGCTGCCTGATGTTAGATAAAACTTGCAATTTATTTAAAGGGGTTATCCGGCTTATTTTCCTTTTTTTTTTTTTATTATTTCCCTAATGGGTTACATTGGGGCAGGTAAGTAGATAGTGCTGTCAGCCCCTCTCCCCCGGCTCAGAGTGGTCATGTGACCGCTCCTGCCGCGATTTTACTGCTTCTGGTCATTTCATGTCAATAGGGGCAGGACCATGTTGACATGCAAATCAGTGAACAACATGTTGCCGCCCTACTGCTTAGTGGGCAGGTATAGTGCGATGAGTACCCGCCCCCTCCCACACACTCCGTAGTCTCCCTCCCCCGCCTCCTGTGCTCAGCTACGTGTCACCTGATAATCCAGCTGATTCAGTGTCCAGTTCAATAAGGCAAGGAACAAGAAAGTTGCACACTTGCTTTCAGAGACACTGTCAGCACTGTGTCCCCAGTGCTTTATCATGTTTAGCACCTGACAACCTGGGAACTTTCTACCCCACTCCCCTGTGCACGCTGTATATCATCAGTATGGAGCTGTCTCCCTCGTGCGCGCTGTCTCCTTAGTATGGAACGGACTTCCCCCTACCCCGTGCACGCTGTATCTCATTAGTTTGAAAAGCCGGCTTTTCAGAGCGATCAGCTGATCGCCCGGTGGCCGGCTTTTCAAAGCAATCTGCTGATCGTTATCTCTCTCAGCTGATTGCTCTGAAATGCCGGCCGCCGGGAGATCAGCTGATCGCTCTGAAAAGCCAGCTTTTCAGAGCGATCAGCTGATCGCCTGGCGGCCGGCTTTTCAGAGCGTTCAGCTGATCGTTCGCTCTCTCTATCAGCTGATCGCTGTGGTAAGCCGGCGGCCGGCTTTTGATCTCCTGCATATCGGACCTGCACTCGGTTGGAGGAGGGAAGAGAGTGCACAGAGTGTGGTAGAAAGCGCACAAGGAGGGAAGAGGAGCATGGGAGGGGAACAAGAGAGCACAGGGGGGAAGGCAGAGCATGCCTTACGTGGGCACAGCCTAAAAGTGACCTCAAGGACGTGCATCATGCTAGTAGTGAGATTGGCATGCTGCGATATTTGACAGCATGACCAAAATGTCATGTAGCCCAAGGAAAAAATAGTGGTCAAGGTTTTTCACAAAAATCTGCAGTAACTATATTGTATTGCAGATTATTATTTATTATTATCGCACTATTTATTGCATAGTGTTTCACAGTGCAGATAAGTGAATTCTCACATCAATTCATATAGTGACACATAGAGGGATAAGCTTGGACAAGCTATGTGCAAATATTTTTTTTTTTATATATATATACAGTATATACACATAACTATATGACACAAAACACGCGCACGCACACACACATGTACCATACATACATGGTGTATATATCTACTATAGACTCACATTGGGGGCTATATATAGCCTTCCTTACACAGTATTCATTTATCTATAAGGGGGAGGAACATGTAACATCTCTGTCTCACCATTGTGGATGTGAGGTGATTCTGCTGTCACAGATGAGAGAAGCAGGATCTCTGCTCTGTTATTTCCAATGCCGAGAGGTCAGTGCTGGGCAGAATACTGACAGCCAATGACTGTGCAGAGGGCGGGAAGGGGGCGGGGCTGGACAGTGAGGCCGGGCGGTCCTAGCTCTGACTGAAGTTTGTCAACCAAGAATACAGGAAGTTATCATGTTTCCTGGAGCTGAAGGTAAACAAAGATTTATTTATTTACTTACAACAGGGTATTTTCTCATTTTGGTTTATCTCCGGCTTTGTCTGGTGCAAAATCTGCAACATGGCCTCTCACCAATCATGTGCTATTTAAAATATTATTTTCAAAGAGAGGACTGTAAAATATTATGTGGAGTTGCATTTTTTGGACCTTTTTTTACTCTTTAATGTGATGATCCCAAGGTCCTTGTGGACTTGTTGTCTAACATGTACAAGTTGAGCATCTTTATTTGTTGGGGCTCACTTCTAGAGTTAAACCAATTTAACACTAGAAGTCCCAGAGAGGGGTCATTTAACATTTCTACCATTGAAACCCTATGGAGCTCGAAATTCTTGGGACTTCTAGTGTTAAAGCTATGTCCAAGGCTTGATACTATTTTCCAGTATACAATGTGTTCTTATGAGGCACAAAGGCATTTGACTATCCTTAGGCACTATTTCCAGAAGAAAACCAGCATTACGGAAGATCTGTCCCTTGAGTCATGACTATGTTACAAGAAGGTAAATGAATGAGTCCTTTGTACCTAATCACTCTATATTCTATGGCACGATTGAAAATTACTATATTTTTAAAAAAATTGTTTAAAAGAACAGAGAGTCCTCAGTGGTTGATACCTTTTAATGGCTAACTGAAAAGATGGTAATAATTGCAAGCTTTCGAGACTACTCAGGTCTCTTCATCAGGCATGGTATAACACAAAATCTGAAGAGTCACATACTTATACACAACAGGACTTAGAATAGTGCAGTAAAAAAAAAAAAAAAAAAAAAAAAAAAGGAACAAGTTATATGAACAAAGATATATTTTTAAAGAAGCACTACCGAGAGAGTCAGAGTATGATTATAGCTGGCCATTCTTGCTTCAAGTATATGTAGCCTGTATATCTGAAGCAAGTCTGGAGCCTGTATATCTGAAGCAAGTCTGGCCAGCTATAATCAAACTCCAAGTCTCTTGGTAATGCATCTTTAAAAATATAGGGGTTCTCTTAAACTACTAAGAACCAAAGAAATTTTAGTCTTAAAGACAGGGATTTTATTTTTTATTTTAGTATTACATTTTTTTTTCATGATATTAAATGACATATTCATGAACACGGAATTTGAGTGACATTTTTATAATGGCCAAAGGGTGTAAAAAAAAATGTTGTTTTGTAATTAATTTTTAAAAAGTAAAGAGATAATAAAGCCTTTTTTTACGTCCCTTAAGAGGAATTTTTTCTTAATTGTATTGTCCAATTAGGCAAGAAGAATAGCAGCCCTGGTAGAAGTTGATTGGACAGGTCTGTCAGTAATAAACTATCAGCTGCACTGATTACAAGCCAAGTTTGGCAATTAATTTAAAAAGGAAAGCTTTTCCCTTCATCAGTACGGAAAACAACATAAATTGCAGGCATAAGAGTTTTCTTCAATCATAGCCATTATTGCAAGATGGCAACTTCCCACTTACTGGTAATTAAGTGGGTACAGCAGCATGTGCAGTTGAAACCAGAAGTTTACATACACTATCTAAAAAGACACATCTGCATGTTTTTCTCATAAACCTTTCCTGTTTTAGGTCAATTAGGATTACAAAAATTATTTATATTTGCCAAATGCCAGAAAAATGAGAGAGAGGGAATGTTTTAAGACATTTTTATCACTTTCTGCTACGTGAAAGTTTACATGCACTAAGGCGGGCTTTGCACACTACGACATCGCAGGTGCGATGTCGGTGGGGTCAAATCGAAAGTGACGGACATCCAGCGTCGCAGTCGATATCGTAGTGTGCAAATCTTTTTTGATACAATTAACGAGCGCAAAAGCGTCGTTATCGTATCATCGGTGTAGGGTCCGACATTTCCATAATGCCGGTGCAGTGACAGGTACAATGTAGTTCCACGTTCCTGCGGCAGCACACATCGCTGTGTATGAAGCCGCAGGAGCAAGGAACATCTCCTACCTGCGTCCCGGCTGCAATGCGGAAGGAAGGAGGTGGGCAGGATGTTTACATCCTGCTCATCTTCTCCCCTTCGCTGCTATTGGCCGCCTGCTGTGTGACGTCGCTGTGACACTGCACGACCCGCCCCCTTAGGAAGGAGGTGGGTCGCAGGCCAGAGCGATGTCACACGGCAGGTGAGTGCATATGACGCCGGCGTAGCGATAATGTTCACTACGCCAGCTATCACAAGATATCGCTGTTGCGACGGGGGCAGGGACTATCACGCTCGACATCGCAGCATCGGCTTGCGATGTTGCACATGCAAAGTACCTCTTAGAGTACTATGCCTTTAAACAATATGGGACAGCCCATATAATTATGTCATATCTTTTGAAGATTCTGATTTATTGGCAATATCTGGTTTATTGGCAACATCTGAGTTAATAAGTGACACACCTGTGAATGTATTTTAATGCACACTTGAAACACACTGCTTCTTTGTGTAGCATCATGGGAAAGTCAAAAGGAATCAGCCAAGATCTCCGGAAGAAAATTGTCAACTTGCACCAAGTATGGTTCATACTTGGGTGCAATTTCCACATACCTGAAGGTACCTCGTTCATCTTTACAAACAACTATGCATAAATACAAACAAGATGGAAATGTCCAGCTTTCATACCATTTGGGAAGGAGGTGGGTCCTGTGCACCAGAGATGAACATGCTTTGGACAGACATGTGCATATCAACGCAAGAACAAAAACAAAAGACCTTGTGAAGATGCTGGTGGAAGATGGTAAGATTGCGGCATTATCCACAGGGAAATATGTGCTGTATCAACATGGGCTGAAAGGCCACTCTGATAGGAAGAAGCCATTATTTCAAAAGAAACATAAAAAGCCATATTAAGGTTTGCAAATGCACACAGGAACAAAGACCTTAATTTTTTGAGACATGTCCTGTGGTCTGATGAAACTAAAATTGGACTGTTTGGCCACAGTGACCATCGTTACGTTTGGAGGAAAAAGGGAGAAGCTTTGAAGCCTAAGAACACTATCCCAACTGTGAAACATGGGTGTGGCAGCATCATGTCGTGGGGTTGTTTTGCTGCAGGAGTGACTGGTGCATTTCACAAAATAGATGGCATCACGAGGAAAGAAGATTATGTGGCAATACTGAAGCTACATTTCAAAACATCAGCAGGGAACTTAAAACTTGGCCCGAAATGGGTCTTCCAAATGGACAATGATCCAAAGCATACTGCCAAACTGGTTACAAAGTTGCTTAAGGATAACAAAGTCAGTGGTTTGGGGTGGCCATCACAAAACCCTGATCTCAATCCTATTGAAAATTTATGAGCAAAGCTGAAAAGACAGGTGCAAGCAGGGTGAGCTTCAAACATGGCTCAGTTACAACAGTTTTGTCAGGAGGAATATGGCCCAAATTCCATCCAACCATTGTGAGAAGCTTGCAGAAGGATATCCAAAAAAGTTTGACCCAAGTAATAGAGTTTAAGGGCAATGCTACCAAATACTAAAGAAATGTATGTAAACTTTTGACTTTGCAGAACATAATAAAAATGCCTTAAAATATTCTCTCTCTCTTTCTCTCTCATAATTCTGACATTTGGCAAATATATAATTTTAGTAATCTTAACTGACCTAAAACAGGAAAGGTTGATTTTGATTTCATGAAGATAGTGAGGAAAAACATACAGATGTGTCTTTTTAGAAAGTGTATATAAACTTCTAGTTTCAACTGTATACACAAGACCATTATCGGTTTTAGCCGCTACATAGGATGGACATGAATTTCCATTTGAGTAAATGACAAATTTGGCATTGTCTGAGCTTAAAATAGTGACACAGACAGGCGGATTTCAGTGGTCTATAATTTATGATCAGTAGTTTTGGGGAACTCAATCTATGAAAGTGAAGAAGTTTGACTCATAGCTTTCTTCACCTGCGCAATAATAGGGAGAAAACTATCAGTGACTGGAGGGAGAGGAAAACCCTTATTTCAAATACATCAGACCCCTGCAGAAGACTTTTCAGTGTCCAAGTACATACATTTTTCTGTGATTTATTTTTTTTTTACATTTTTGTCCTTTTCTGTGAATTGTTTTTGAATTTAGTGTAGTGGCTCACAAGGCAGTGAGGACCCATAACGTGGGTTGTAAACTTGTGTATTTGGCCAAAATATTGACTAATACCTCCTGTATTTTATATATCTTTTTAATTTTTTTTATTGCACATTTTTCCATTTTTATACAGGATGCAGCCAGGCCCTTTAGTGTTTGCTGGATAAATTGGGGGTGACTTATATATTGCTGGGTAGACCGCCGGATGTAATAGAATGGGCATAATCAATAGGCTGTAAGCCAGTCACTGTGCATCACATGTACTTGCATGATTGTCGCCCTACACTTGCCTCATCAGTGTGCATTTATAATACTAAGCAACCACCGATCCATTAATAGTTTGTAAGTGGTTGTTTCATCAGTATTTTACACCTGTACTGTCCCCAGTCCTATCATGGGGGTCTGCTGTATCCTCTAGTGCTTTGGTATTGTGATCTAGTGTTGGTAAGGAAGGCTGTCTTTTTTCTGTGAAGGACATAGTTGTTGGAATATACAAGGAGGAATCCACACAGTTATCTTTATAACCATTTTTATTCAATGAAATATGCAGACAGTTATGAAATGCTAGACAGCTAATGATTTGTCACTGGAGTTATTTATCTTTGTAGCGTACCATGAATAAATCAATAATAGCCTGATGGATATTTTAAAGGGAATCTGTCAGCAGGTTGTTGCTAGCTCATTTGAGCAGAATCACGTAGGCAAAGGAACCCTGAATCCACCGATGTATCACTTAGACTACTGAGTGCTGTGGTTCTGACACAATCATTTTTTTAGATTAAGCAGTGCAGCAGAGCTGAAAAAGCTGGCTCCACCCCCCCCAGGCTCTGTATGTACAATGTCTATACAAAGTGAAAAGCTACCAATCACAAGAGCAGGTGGAGTCAAAGAACATGGCACTAGCCAGCTAGTTACAGCAATGATAATGTCCTAGTGATTAAACACTCAGTTTAAGTAAACAACAGTACACTGGGTGACATGTGACACATCATCAAATTCTGTGTTTTTACCCCTAGAGTCTGCTGTCCTCAGATTATATAGTAAAATCCTGCTGACAGATTACCTTTAATGACTAGGTACGATGAAGTGGAACATCAGCCATGTGAGTGCAATACAAAGCTTATAAATGTGGTAATATGTAGGTTATACTTGTCACTAGACAATAGGCAAAATGATCAGTTAGAATGTAAATGAGGTTGATGTAGACATTGTGTATAATAAACCAGTGATGTGTTACTGAGCTAATGTTCTAATATAGCATTGTATCACTTTGATAGATCCTCTTTTCTAAACATTCCTTTGAACGCTTGGCCTCCAGCATTTTACAGTGAATGGCAGCAAACCGACATTTACAGCCATTTGTATCTTTCCTAATTTGCTTTTGCCCCATATGTATTATTAGATGTCAACACTAAAAAGCAACCAGGCATTTACTGTGCACTTTTGCAAGGATAGAATAATGCACACCAATCACTTAGTTGCTTAATTTGTTTTCACAAGCTTTATTCTTGTCTCTTTATTTTGCAATTAGTTGTCTGGGAATTATTTAAATTTAGGAGATGTACGGTAATTTAACTAACATACTACAGTATATTGGGGCAGGTATGTTTAGTCTAATTAGAGACATATTTCCTTAAGACAATTATGATTATTATAATCAACTCTTTAACTACTCCAACTTGTTCTCCACCTCGTCTATGACTCCACACCTCCTCATACCTTATGTGACAGCAGCGTGCTCTAATGCTGTTTTACTTACAGCTAACTTTCTACACTGGATATAATGTTGTATATTCCCTCATAAGCTTCATGTTTTGTACAATTTCCCAATGCTCTGATTCACAACATTCATTTAGGTTGTCTTACACAGGACTTAGAAGTAGTATGGCATATTGGCATTTCATCACTAGGAGGTTTTTATGCTTATTTTTGCCAAAAGATGCAGATTAGGTGCAGGAATATGATGTATAAATTTCAGCACCAAGTCTGTATCTCTTGGCAAAAAAATTGCGGTTATCTGCCAGGAGATGCAGGTCTGTGAACTCAGAGACCTCACCAGAAGTGACTGCAGCCAATCACAGACATGGGGAAAGCAGTGCATAAGATGAGCAATAATGAATAGCCCCGGAAGAAGAGTAAGTGGCCAGGAGGCAGTGTTACAGCCACACAGGAGACTCGGTAAGTATAATGCATTTGATTTGTTCTTATTTTCTTTATTCTTCCTTTTTTCTTTTTTATTTTCCGAATTGCTGGACCCTAATCATTACCCGGAAATCCCTTCGATCTCTTTCCCTGGATACAGCACCCAGATAATTTTGAAACCGCGCAAATCCGGGCTTTTACCATCTGAGTCTGCCGATCACTAGTTTTCACCCAATGACTTTAAAAAAAAACGAATTGTCAAAAACACATAAAAAAATGCATGGAAAACGCATGCGTTTTTAGGCCACAGGCTACGTTTTTGTGGCCACAGGATACGGACATACCAGTAAGGCAGTTTCAATAGTTAGAAGGATAGACACACACAAAGTTGAAGGTTCAAAGATTTTTTTTTCCCAGTTGTTTTGCTGCCTCTGTCACTGTGTCTTGACTATGTGCAAAGCATCATGAAATCTGAAGATTACCAAAGGATTTTGGGTGGCAATGTAGTGCCCTATGTCAGAAAGCTGGGTTTGCATCCTAGGTCATGCGTCTTCTAGTAGGACAATGACTCCAAGCATACTTCAAGAAGCCCCCAGAAATGGATGGAAACAAAGCACTGGAGCATTCTGAAGTGGCCAGAAATGAGTCCGGATCTAAATGCGATTAAACACCTTTGGAGAAATATAAAAATTGCTGATGGGAGAAATTACCATTCAAATGAGAAACCTGGAGCAGTTTGCAAAAAAATACAAAAAAAGAGTGGTCCAAAATTCCAGTTGACTGGTGTAAGTTGTTTTTTGGTTGTTTCTGCCAAAGGATGTGCAAACAAATATTAAGTTGAGGGTACCAACAATTTTTTCCTATCCATTTTTGGAGTTGCGTAAAATTATGCCAAATTTGCCTTTTTCCTGTCCTTTTGTTTGTGTTGTCCCAATACACAGAAAGGAATAAACGTTTATAACAAAGCGTGTAATTGCAATAATTTTCTAAGAAAAATTCTTAATTTTCTGCAACAATTTCAAGTGCACCAACACTCTTGTGGTCATGACTGTACATTAACTTTTAACAAAATTTCACGAAAATTCAAAACTGCACTTTACCTTCAGATAGCTTTATATATATATTGTTAGATAACTTCACGGTAGATAAAATTATTATTCGCATCACTGTGATGACTGACAAGATGATTGCTGCTGATAGCTCAGTGCACGGTGCCCTTATTTTCGTAAGTGCTTTTGCATTTGTCCATCAAACAGAACTTCTCTTATCATTCACCCTTCAGTTAAAAAGAAAAAAACAGCTTGCGCTAAATGATAAAGAAGCCTTTTAAAAGCTTATATATTAGTTGAACTTATGTGCAGGTGAAAAACATTTATTTTAGAAGTGGTTAGATTTTTTTTTTGTTAGATTTTGTTTTTATAGAAAAGTAAAATTGTTTTTCTGGATGAAAGTACAAAGACACAAATAACCTAACCCAAACATGACTTACTTAGTATTTTATTCTCTTTATTCTTTAATTTTAAAGCAATTCAAAGTAAAGATAATTAGTGTTAATGCACAAAGGGGCTGGATAGATCTAGGGAAAGGATCTAATTTTTTCCTGAAAGATCACCTTTGTCCATGGGCTGAGTTTAATAATGTGGCTCAGGTCATTGCATATGAACTGTTCTTCAAAAGGTGAAACATGAGGCAGTCAGCTAATTGGCTGGCCATTGCGGTTTCTGGCAGGTAACAATACAAATATACTGCATTCAATCACATTTAGCTAAAATTTAGTTCACCACTGAGTGTTTTCCTTTTCTTATGACTTATGAGTCATTTTTCAACAGAAGACCTGCTCCAAAAATAACTGCTAAAAACCAAGTGCACATACTTTAACACTAGAAGTCCCAGAGAGGGGTCATTTAACATTTCTATCATTGGAACCCTATGGAGCTCGAAATTCCTGGGACTTCTAGTGCAAAAGGGCACTTTACATGCTGCGATATCGCTATTGATATCGCTAGCGAGCGTACCCACCCCCGTCGGTTGTGCGACACGGGCAAATCGATGCCCGTGGCACACAACATCGCTTACACCCGTCACAAGGACTTACCTTCCCTGTGATGTCGCTGTGGCCGGCGAACCGCCTCCTTTCTAAGGGGGCGGTTCGTGCGGTGTCACAGCGACGTCACACGGCAGCCATCCAATAGACGCGGAGGGGTGGAGATGAGCGGGCGGAATATCCCGCCCACCTCCTTCCTTCCTCATTGCCGGTGGACGCAGGTAAGGAGATGTTCGTCGTTACTCCAGTGTCACACATAGCGATGTGTGATGCCGCAGGAAGACGAACAACTAGCGGCATACACCACCAACGATATTATGAAAAGGAGCGACGTGTCAACGATCAACAATTTTTGACGTTTTTGCAATCGTTGATTGTCGCTCCTAGCTGTCACATGCTGTGATGTCGCCAACGATGCCGGATGTGCGTCACAAACACTGTGACCCCGACGATATATCGTTAGCGATGTCGTAGTGTGTAAAGCACCCTTAAGGCTGCGTGCCCACGATCAGTGTTTGCAGCATTTTGGATGCAGCGTATTTTGCTGCATCTAAAACACTGGATTGTACAGTACAAACACAGTGGAGGGGATTTATAGAAACCCTATGACCACTGTGCGTGTTCGATCCACAGCGAATACTGACCTACGAAGCGGCTTTCCGAGCTGCAAGCATGTCAATTCTTTGCTGCGGAGTCACAAGCGTTCTCTGTAGGGAAAACACAAGTGAGGGAGCGCAGCGCTCCTGTAACGGGGGCAGGGGGCGGCAGACTGACCCCTGGCCCGGCCGTCACTGTTAAATCAGAGGTGTTGTTTGTGGGGCAGAGTGTGGATGGCAGGGGCACCTGCATGTCGGTACCTTGGCTCTCGGTGACACTTTTCCCTTTCCGCCCGCAGGACACTTCGCCACTCTCAGTAAAGAGCCACAGACAAGCAGCTGGTGAACCAAGAGACACTTTATTGAACGTAGCTTCCATTTTTCCTACAGTTTCAGCAAAACAGACACTTCAGTTTCAGAACACATTTCTTGCCGGGAGACTACTTCTTTTCCTCTTCTGCGGGCGTTACCCGTATACTTCTATTTCTTCGTCTATACTCGTACTCTGGCTGCTACAAGCTTTACCCGTATACTTCTGCTTCTTAGTCTACACTTGTACTTTGGCTGATACGGGTCTTACCCGTGTACTTCTGTTTCTTTTGTCAAGGCACTCTCTCTCTGGCTATCTGCCACGTATCACTCCCACACTCTGCCCCGTCGCTTCTCTCTTCTTCTACTGTCACCACAAACTACTACTCTGACTCTGCTTCAGAGCCCTCCCTTCCCCACCTAGGCTGTCCTGCCCCTTCCTTTCTTTCCTGTCACTGTTCTCATGGGGACCACTACTCACCCTGACACCTAGTGGGGGAACCAGTTATCACTAAAACCACAAATAACATTATATATGTACCACTGGCCACCACAGCGTGGGGCGTCTTCAGGGGGGGAAAACGTCTTCTTCACCACCAGGGGTCCGTCCACCCCTTACATTCCTCCCTTCTTTAACCTCAGCCTCCCGGCAAGGTTCGTACCTGCAAAACAGCATATGGAAAGCACACACACACAAAGTTGCGAAGCAATCTTCTCTCTTTATCAAATAAAACTTTTAAAAACAGGCTATGAAACACAACACTTACAACACACAGGAAGACACACTAGTTCAGTGCCCGGAGTCCCTCCAAGGGAGCTCCTGGTCTTAGTTGCCCACCTGCCCGGAGGCCCTCCTCAGGCGCTCCCGGTCTTAGCTGCCTTTCTGCCCGGAGGCTATTTCCAAGCAATCCCGGTCTTAGTGTGGCCAGAAAACAACAAGATTCCTGCTTGACAGTCACGGAAGGAGTCCACGCACAGTTCTGCATCAAGCTCCTCTTGGGTTCAGTACTTTTAACGTTACTGCAACTGGAAACATTCACCGGCTTTCAACAGTACCGGTTCCCAAGAACAACCAGGTCCTTCACCTCTGGTTAATGTGATCTCACGCGGGGTAGTAGGCGCAACCATTCAGCCCGCTGGGCCCTCACATAATCAGAGAGGGATTGCCCAGGTAAGCGGCGCAGCCTTTGGAACGGCTCATAACTTGGCTGCGACTCTGATTCTCCTGCCTCCGGTTTTGGCCCCTCAGCCTCCGGCGGGGGTGATGGGGTAGCTGGACGGGACGGCTGTGGGCTGCCAACAACAACCACCGGATGCGACACCATTCTCTGGCGAATCGCCAAGATCGCCGGTGCTTCCTTTGCCTGATCCCTTTCTGCCGGCCCGGCTACCGGCCCAGCGGCTGCTTCTGGTGGTGTCTCCGGGGTGCTCTTTGGCCGTCAAGCTTCAGCGGTCGCCGGTCTCTGCTGAGTGCGCCACCTGTATTGGCAGTTCTCCCACTCTATTTCTTGCTGCCACTGCGCGGCCTCCTGGTCAGTGGGCATACGGGTCACTCCCACTGCGAATAGGCCTCGGCAACCTGCTTCCCTCCTGAATCTGACTTTCTCGCCCAGATACAAGGTATGGAGGCGCTGCAGTAACCCCTCGGTGTCCAAATTGACATGGTTGTAAAAAAAATGTTCTACCGTTTCATCATCTTCTATGAATCCGTACCCCTCGGCCTGGTTAAACTTTACCACTGTGCCGATACTACACTGCCGGTCAAACTCTTCGCTGTGGGACCCGGCCATCATTTCCCTCGCCACTGTCTCGGCCAGGTGTCTCTCCTGCACCGGATCTACTTCGGGCGGTGGGGACTGTCTCCGGGTCGGGGGCACCGGCTTCACTGGTTCCCAGACAAACCCCCACTCGTCTTCCTCGGGCTCTGGGATGTCTTGCCAGCACGGGGCTCGGACTCCTGAGGGGGGCAGAGGTCCTACGTTAACCAACGTGGATGCCTCCGGACTCTGTATGGATGTTCCTAGTGCCCCGCTTCCCAGAGTCAGTTGGGACTTGTAGGTAGCCCGGACTTCTGTTGTCGTCTCCCCGGTAACGGCATCCCATGAGGTAACCCACGTGACCTTCGCGGGCCTCTCCGGTCCTCCGGTCATGGCCGGTATCATGCTGGCCGGCAACGTGATGGTGGGTCTCTCTTCCACCGAACTTTCCTTCGGACGTCCTCTCCCACGACCTACGGTCACCAGCGCGCCCGCTTCGGCTTGTTTGCCTGTTCTTGTCTCCATTTTACGTAGTGCAGACAGCTGAATCTGCGTCTCCTGTTGCTCCAATTGTAAGGGCGCCAGGGAAGATGGAGGCGGTTCTTCTTTTCCCGCTCTTGCACGCACTCCGCCCCTGGCCTCACCCACCAAGTCGACCCAGCGTTGGCAACGCCTCTTCTTTCTTGCAACGCCGCCCACGTCTCTAGACCTCTGCAGCTTCTTGGGGCAAGTACCTCCCCTCTTTGGGCGGCGCACTCCGCGCTTCTTCTTCTTTCCCGGCCAGCTCAGTGTTTTGCGTCTGGCGCCAACTTTTCGCGCCTCCGCTGAGTCCCTGAGGACGGCCGCCATCTTCCCGCCATCTTGTGACCTGTTCAACACATTAGGCACCACTTGATCTTCCTCACAGTCTTGGGTCGGGGTTCCTTGCAGACAGGCTTCACCCTGCTCGCAGCGCCACTTTGTAACGGGGGCAGGAAGCGGCAGACTGACCCCCGGCCGTCACTGTTAAATCGGAGGTGTTGATTGTGGGGCAGAGTGTGGATGGCAGGGGCACCTGCATGTTGGTACCTTGGCTCGCGGTGACACTTTTCCCTTTCTGTCCGCAGGACACTTCGCCACTCTCAGTAAAGAGCCACAGACAAGCAGCTGGTGAACCAAGAGACACTTTATTGAACGTAGCTTCCATTTTTCCTACAGTTTCAGCAAAACAGACACTTCAGTTTCAGAACACAGTTCTTGCCGGGAGACTACTTATTTACCTCTTCTGCGGGCGTTACCCGTATACTTCTATTTCTTCGTCTATACTCGTGCTCTGGCTGCTACGGGCTTTACCCGTATACTTCTGCTTCTTAGTCTACACTTGTACTTTGGCTGATATGGGTCTTACTCGTGTACTTCTGTTTCTTTTGTCAAGGCACTCTCTCTCTGGCTATCTGCCACGTATCACTCCCACACTCTGCCCCGTCGCTTCTCTCTTCTTCTACTGTCACCACAAACTACTACTCTGACTCTGCTTCAGAGCCCTCCCTTCCCCACCTAGGCTGTCCTGCCCCTTCCTTTCTTTCCTGTCACTGTTCCAATGGGGACCACTGCTCACCCTGACACCTAGTGGGGGAACCAGTTATCACTAAAACCACAAATAACATTATATCTGTACCACTGGCCACCACAGCGTGGGGCGTCTTCAGGGGGGGAAAACGTCTTCTTCACCACCAGGGGTCCGTCCACCCCTTACACTCCGATCTCTGATCATGGGCACGCGCAGCTGCAGTCTCCTGCAGAGGAGACTCGCAGCCCCACAGATCAGGGCCTGTCTTGCCTAGGATGAAGTGAGTCCTGATCGTGGGCACGTACCCTTACAATATCTTCAGGGAGTTTGGATCTCAGGCCACATTTTTTGTAAGAAATTTGTCAGCATGTGTCATAAAAAATGACCAATTGTTTAAATCAGGATTTTATGTTAAATGCTTTTTTAGAATGTCTTTAAATTTTACATATTATTTGTCTCTAAAGAAAAATCAGAAATCTTGTATTTTTCCCCAATCAACTCATGCCTCCTATTCAGTAAGTATAACTTTTCATTCGCCCTTATCATTATGGACAGGATTATAATGACGGATAGCTAGAGATCAGTGAAAAAATTCGAGTGAAATTTAATTCTCAAATTTTACAAAAAAATACGCATTCGCCAAAATGTGGATTTTTGGCATTCATTTCCGTGCTGATTCAACAAAATAGCAGATGCTGGCCACTATTTGAACCATAAAAGGCCATAAAATGTTAAAAATGTTAAACCTTATACTCTCTTCTCTGGCCCCTTCGCTGCTCACTTCCAATTATCCGTTTTTTTTTGTCGCATCTTCGATTCGGCTTCAGCAGTGCTCAAAAGCCCAGGACTTGACTGCTAGACCAAGGCTTCTAGGAAGGTTCTGCACATGTGCATACAAAGGTCGCAGGTCTTGATGTCACAGCATGTGCACAGAACCCTCCTGGGTCTAACAAACCAGAAAGTCTCTGGCAGCGACTGAGGCCCTGGAAATATTAGCACTGCCGACGCCGATCTGAAGATGCAACAAGGAACGGACAGTTGGAGTGAGGAACAGGGGCCACAGAGATGACTAGTGAGGTGAATATGAAGATTTTTTTATTATGTTGTTATAAATTAAATTTATTATGCCCCTGGGTCTCAAGAAAGATGCTCAGGACAAAATGCGCGAAAAGGCAAAATCAAATTTTTCATAATTTGCTTATCTTTACTGATAATTCCTCTTCAAATTCCAGAATCTCCAGAATCCATCATTTACAAATGTAATGTTGCATTTCACTCCCCCACTCCCCCACGCCCACCCTATCTGTCTCGGCCAGCAGTAAGGGAAGGGGAAATAAATACCCTATCACTAGTGAAAGAGTGAAAGTGGTAACCCCTGATCAGAACCTGCAGCTCACCCTCACTGCCCTCACCAGCTCTATAAATGTCCGCACCTGTCGCCGAGCCTTAATGGAGACGTGCAGGATATGTTTTTTGAGGTAAGCTGACAGTTTTATTGAATCCAGTTTGGGGTACATAACAGGAGTGCAGCAATAACACATACGGTATGTTTATTTTTAAAAACTTTAAAATGTCTACATTGGGAAATGAAAATGGATTCAAATTATGAAAAAAATTCTACATTTTTAAAAACTTTTTAATTCTTTTGCTTTATTTTTCAGTACTCTTAGGGATTGTGAACCTAAGATTGTGTATTCATTTATACTATATATTGCACTACAATGTGAAAATTGCAGCCTCCTATGAAGCTCAGTCCATGGCTTAGCGTCACAGGTAAACAAAGATTGCAGTGATAGGGGCCTTTGGTAGGCCCTGGGATACCATGGTAACCAATCAGTGCCACATGATCATGAACCATTAAATTTATATACTGCTGTCAGTGACTGACAGTGGCATCTAAATGGCTAACAGCAGTGATCAGAGCTCAGCTCCACTCGCTGCTATTAGAGTTAGGTATTACATAACTGGCATCTAACACACATGGAGGGATTCTGTTCCTGAGACCCCTCTACACTCAGAGACCCCAGTCATAACGTACATGCACATAAACATTAACTCCCTTGAGCAAAATTAAGTCGTAATATATATTTTCAATTAGACTCTACACTCATGGAAATATTTGTCCTCTACATAAAACAACAATTCTAGTGAATCTTTTTTTCTAAATGTGCATTGTGCTTTTCCTCTATTATTCCTCATAGAAATGGATGAAAATTGACAAATAGGTGTATGATTACCATAAGCACCGAATGGACAGGCCCAAATTACAACTAGAAACACCTAATTATCAATATATTCATACATTTCTATGACGAACAAGAGAGGAACTACATAACCAAGTGAATAATAAGCAAAGATGCTCCAGAACTATTTATTGGGTAATACAATGATTAACTAAAACAGATATTCCCGGACAGCTCACAGATCCTTTTATTTCCAAAAAGAATTTGTGCCGGGCCTCAGTAGCTGTTCTGTAATGATCCTCATAAAGCTTGACAGACCTTGAACAGATTTGCAATGAAGAATAGGGACAAATCGCCATTTCCACATGTATTGCGCTGATAAAGATTTAGCCACATAATGACATAATGTTGTTCTATTTGTGCATAAAAGGCAAAATGTAGTCATTTACATTTCCTTTTCTCTGTTTATTATTTGCTAGGGTTATCAACAATATATTAGTAAAATATGGTACGGTGATTGGCTGTGTGAAGATATTATATCTTTTTTTTATACTTCAGTTTGCTTAATAATATTGACTTTGGAAAGACTCCATAAAAAGTTCCTTTCATTAAAGTGCAGTTATTTATTATTAATCCTATTTTAATATTACACAAAGATAAGTCTAATGAACACAAAATTCTGTTTTTAAGGGATAATTTTGGTTATTAAAGGGAAAATGCTGTTTAGCCAAACTTACAGTTAAAACCAGAAGTTTACATACACTATCTAAAAAGACACATCTGCATGATTTTCTCACTATCTGACTTAAAATCAGAAGAAACCTTTCCCATTTTATGTCAATTAGGAACGAAAGTTATTTATTTTTGCCAAATGCCAGAATAATGCCAGAATAATGAGAGAGAGAGAGAGAGAGAGAGAAAGAATGTTATAAGGCATGTTTATTACTTTCTGCAAGGTCAAAAGTTTACATACTTATTAGTATTCGTACCATTAGGCTAGGTTCACACACTGCGTTTTTTTGACGCTGCGTTTTTGTGCGTTTTTTGAGGCAAAAAACGCACAAAAACGCACCCGCGTCAAAATAACGCGGCAAAAAACGCACGCGTTTTGCCGCGATTTGGTGCGTTTTTTTGCTGCGTTTTGCTGCGTTTTTGCTCACTGCGTCTTTATGCGTTTTTTATCAGTGAACAAAAAAAAAAGGTCTGATGTCATTTCCTTCTTCAATGTGTTCTTCCTTCTCCACTAGTGTATGCAGAAGAGCAGACAGCTGCAGAACTACAAGGCTCAGCATACTCCATCCAATAGTGTATGCAGGAGAGCAGCCAGCAGCTGCAGAACTACAAGGCTCAGCATGCTCCATCCAGGACTGTATGCTTGAGGGAGAGTCAGGGGGAGCAGACCTACAAGGCTCAGCATCCTCCATCCAATAGTGTATGCAGGAGAGCAGACAGCAGCTGTCGAACTACAAGGCTCAGCATCCTCCATCCAATAGTGTATGCAGGAGAGCAGACAGCAGCTGTCGAACTACAAGGCTCAGCATCCTCCTTCCAGGACTGTATGCAGGATTTCTTTGCCCCCCCAAACAAAAAAAATGACATGGGCTTCGTCATATTTTTGTATGCTAGCCGGGTACAGCAGGCAGGTATGGGCTGCCCCCAACCCCCAGCTGCCTATCTGTACCCGGCTGGGAACCAAAAATATAGGGAAGCCCTTTTTTTTTTAATTATTTCATGAATTTCATGAAATAATTTAAAAAAAAAAAATGACGTGAGCCCAATTTTTGAGTCCAGCCGGGTACAACTAGGCAGCTGGGGATTGGAATCCATAGTGCAGGGTGCCCATGCTTTCTGGGCACCCCCGCTGTGAATTGCAGTCCCGCAGCCATCCCAGAAAATGGCGCTTTCATAGAAGCGCCATCTTCTGGCGCTGTATCCAACTCTTCTAGCGGCCCTGATGCCGGTGGCTCGCTGGGTAATAATGGGGTTAGGGCTAGCTGTATAGCTGGCCCTAAGCCCGAAATTCATGGTGTCACGCCAATATTAGACATGGCCACCATGAATTTCTAGTAAAGATAAAAAAAAAACAACACACAGAAAAATATTTTTATTAGAAATAAAACATAACACAATTAGTGACTCCATCTTTATTGAAATAAAGAACCCCCCTCCGCAGTAATCCTGGGTCAAGGGTCCCGCGCCGTCCAATCCGGATCCAATATCATCGGATCGGTTTGCTGGAAGGCAAAGCGATCAGATGATGTGTCAGGTTCTAGGGGCTGAAGCACATCACACATCAGCTGATTGTATAAAAGCCGATTATACAATCAGCAGATGCATTGGTGCAAAAAAAAAAAATTATGTGCTAATTACCGGCAGCTCCTGCAGCGATGGGGCGGGATCCTGTCCGATCGCTGCAGCAGCTGCCGGTAATCAGGGATGAAGTCTCCTGACGCATCCGCTGATAACCGGCTGGGCGCCGGCGTCAGCCCGAGACTTACGATCAGCTGATGCATCAGGTGACTGCATCAGGTGATCCATAGCCAGGTTCTGTATCCTGCAGGCATACGTACCCGGGGAGACTGCACACACCCGGAGCGGCGGGACTGGGAGGAGATGGGAGCGGGCATGGCACCGGGAGGCTGCTGCAGACAGGTGAGTATAACTTTTTTTTTTTTTTCTACTGTTCACTTTTGTTTTCGCAGCCACTTCCACCTCCCGCCCAGACATGGTGCCGCACGGCAGCTGACATGCACAGGACGGGAGGTGGAAGCGGCGGTGACGGTACCGGGAGGATTCACGCTTCTGTGTTTACTGACGGAAGGAATCCTCTTCCTGTACACGTCACTTTACTACCCACCTCCTGCGTTTATAGCTGCGTTTTTGGTCTTAGAAACGCACCAAAACGCACCAAAACGCAGCTGCATGCGTTTCTCATTGCGTCTTTCAACATCCCATTGCACTCAATGGATGAAAAGCGCAGTGAAAAACGCGGGAATAATGGCACCACAAAAACGCAACTGAAAAAAAACGCTGTGTGCAGACAGCAAAAATGAAAACATAGACTTTGCTGGGGAAGCAAAGTCATGCAGTTTTCTGAGCAAAAATGCACCCGAAAACTGCGCAAAAACGCCACAAAAAACGCACTGTGTGAACTTACCCTTAGCCTTAAACTGTATGACTTGGGTCAAACATTTTGGATCTCCTTCCACAAGCTGCTCACAATAGTTGGTAGGAATTTAGGCCCATTCCTCCTGACAGGACTGGTGTAACTGAGAAATGTTTGTAGGTCGCTTTGCTCGCACCGCCCTTTTCAGCTTTGCTCATAAATTTTCATCAGGATTGCAGTTGTGATGGCCACTCCAAAACATTGACTTTATTATCATTAAGCCCCTTTGTAACCAGTTTGGCAGTATGCTTTGGGTCACTATACATGTGGAAGACCCATTTCCGCCCACGTTTTAAGTTCCTGGCTGATGTCTTGAGATGTTGTTTCAACATTGCCACATACTCTTCTTTCCTCATGATGCCATCTATTTTGTGAAGTGCACCAGTCCCTACATAATGTTGCCATCCCTGTGTTTCACAGTTGGGATAGTGTTCTCAGGCTTCAAAGCTTCTCCCTTTTTCCTCAAATCATAACAATGGTCCCTATGTCCGAATAGTTCAATTTTAGTTTCATCAGACGCCAGGACATATCTCCAAAAATTAAGGTCTTTGTTCCTGTGTGCATTTGCAAACATTAATCTGGCTATTTCATGTTTCTTTTGGAGTAATAGCTTTTTCTGGCAGAGTGGCCTTTCAGCCCATCTTGCTACTGTACTTGTTTCACTGTGGATAATGACATAATCTTACCAGCTTCCGTTAGCATCTTCACAAGATCTTTTGCTCTTGTTCTTGGGATGATATGCACATGTCTGACCAAAGCACGTTCATCTGTGGTACCTGTCTTCTTCCTGAGTGGTATGATGGCTGGACATTCCCATCTTATTTGTACTTGCATATAATTGTTTATACAGATGAACGAGGCACATTCAGGTGTCTGGAAATTGCACCCAAGTATGAACCAGACTTGTGCAAGTCCACAATTCTCTTCCTAAGATCTTGGCTGATTTTTTTTTACTTTCACAGGATGCTACACAAAGAAGCAGTATGTTTCAGGTGGGCACAAAAATACATCCACAGGTATGTCTTTAATTAACTCAGATGTTGCCAATAAACCTATCAGAAGCTTCCAAAGACATGACGTTATCAAATGGGCTGTCTCATATTGTTTAAAGGCATATGTTATTGCCTATACTGCGTGTTAATGGCAAAATTTGCTTTGGCTTGAAAAAGGTTCTGTTATGTGATTGAAACATCCCCACATGGGATAATTATAAAAGTCCTTTTTCTGCATCTTTGCATTGCAGTGCTGTTTCTTGTTTTTTTGCTTATATTATATTTGACCAGTGTTCATGTGTATGAAAAGCTGTGCACCCTGACAATAGGACTGCTCACGCTGCTTCATTATATTTTTATAAACTTTATAAAGACATTATATATATATATATATATATATATATATATATATATATATAAAAATACCGTATTTTTCGCTTTATAAGACGCACTTTTGTTCCCCCAAATGTTGGGGGAAAGTAGGGGGTGCGTCTTATAATCCGAATATACGCGGGGGGTGTATATATATATATATATATATAATATATATATACTGCAGGGTCCGCTCTGGAGCGGTTCTGGGGGCTGGTGAAGCTGCGGGAGGAAGCCTTTTATCTCTTACTCCCACTCATATAATATGCACAGCCGCTGTCTATCACCATGGTGCTGAAACCGCACCGTGGCGATGGGCTGGGGGCGGTGCATTTTATATGTGCCTGTGCTCGCCTTTGATGTCACATGCCTACACTGTGTTAGATATTGCCCCCATGCTGCTGCACATAGTAAAATAAAACACTCTTTACTCACCTCCTCCAGCACTGATCTCCCGGTGTCTCTGCTGGTGTCTGTGTTCAGACCACTCTGCTATGCCGATCACATGACCGGCGCCGAGAACCAGGAAGTGGAGGAAGCAGGAGCTCACAAGCACGGAGGGAGACACGAGGAGGGACAGCGCTGAGAAGGTAAGGAAAGAGTGTTTTATTTTACTAAAAGCAGCAGCATGGGGGCGATATCTAACACAGGGTGATGTGTGCCAGCCACAGGGGGCTGTGTGCAGCAATAGTGGGCCATGTGCCAGCCACAGGGGGCCGTGTGCAGCAATAGTGGGCGGTGTGCCAGGCACAGGGGGCCGTGTGCAGCAATATTTGGCCATGTGCCAGCCACAGGGGGCCATGTGCAGCAATAGTGGGCCGTGTACCAGCCACAGGAGGCCGTATGCAGCAATAGTGGGCCGTCTGCCAGCCACAGGGGGCCATGTGCAGCAATAGTTGGCCATGTTCCAGCAATAGGGGGCCATGTGCAGCAATAGTGGGCCGTGTGCTAGCCACAGTGGGCTGTGTGCAGCAATAGTGGGCCGTGTGCCAGCCACAGGGGGCTGTGTGCCAGCTACAGTGGGCCGTGTGCCAGCCACAGGGGCCGTGTGCCAGCCATAGGGGACATGTGGCATCACTGGGGGACGTGTGCCAGAACAAGGGGGCTATATTCAATATAAGGTGGCCATATCCAGATTAAGGGGGCTAATTTTAGGATGGGGGGCTATGAGGGACATATAGCTTATATGATTTGTTATACGGACACTGGCATTATAAGATGGACCCCATTTATTTAAAAATTCTCTATTCCTTCACCAAATTTGGCGGTGCATCTTATAATCAGTGCGCCTTATAAAGCGAAAAATACGGTGTGTATATATATATATATATATATATATATATATATATATACATGTATGTATATATTTATATATATATATATATATATATATATATATATACTGTTGTGAATGTCAGTTATGCTTTGGCTGCTGGGAGGCTCCCTCTTGTGGCCAGGAATGGTTTGGACATGGACCAGGTGTGTTGAGCAATGGGCGTCTCCATTGCTAACTCTCTGCTTATTTAAATCCTGGTCTGATAACAGGCTATGCTGGATGTCAGTTGTTCTTTGTTCACCAACCTGCTTCATCCTGCTCCACACCACATCTACCCCAGATAAGTGTTTTGCTCTTTATTTGTTGTTTGGTTCTTTTACTCTTATCTGAGTTTGCCATTTGCTGTGGTTGTTTTCAGTTTATTTGCATGCAGGGATCTTCCCTCTCAATTGCTTAGCTGGGAAACTCCCTGCAGTTATGTTTGGAGTATTGCTCCTATAAGTCCATGTGTTTGTGGCTTTTGGAATTTGTAATGATTCCTGTTTTCTGTTCATTGGTGTAACAAGAGCGCCTAGTATAGGATGGAGTGCAGATCGTGCGATCTGAGGGCCTTTTTGTACTATCAGGAATTTGGAATTTTGTAGGGTTTTTCTCTGGCCACCATCAGCCCCTTTCCTGTCCTTTCCTATTTTAGTCAGTGGGGGCCTCACATTTTGCTAATCCTATCATCTATCTGTGTATTGTGTTTTCTTATATCACCGCAGTCTTTGAATGTGGGGGGCTTGCTATTCTTTATCTATTTTCTGAGGCAGAGAGTTATTCATCTTTCCTTCCTTTAGGATAGCTAGTTCTCCGGCTGGGTTCGCGGTGCACAGGATGTTAGTTCACCCCTCGGCTACTTCTAGTTGTGATGGTTAGTAAGGGGATGGTGGCCAGATTAGTTGCCAATGCTCTTGTCACCTTTTACCAATGATTTATGGTGGTCTTCCATGGTTCCGGATCATAACAGTACATCCGGCCAACAAATTTAAAGGGTACTCTTAAGAAGGAAGAAAAAAAAAAAAGAGGTCTGCTGAAATTTTTTTTTTTTTTGGTGTTTTTCCTCTTCTTTGGGTTCCGTGGAAGATTTCTTTTTTCTAGCATTGATGAATTGAGTGAGCGTGTTGCTCATCTTGATTTTTTCTGATGATTGGGAATCTCATGTTGGGCAAGTACAGGCTGTTTTTCAGATACTTAAGGATCATGCACTGTACGTTAAGGGGTCAAAGTGCCTCTTTGGGGTGCAAAGGATTTCCTTTTTGGGCTTCATCTTGTCTCCCTCCGCTATCGAAATGGACCCAGTTAAGGTTCAGGCTATTTACGACTGGGTGCAACCGACTTCTCTAAAATCCCTGCAGCAGTTTTTGAGGTTTGCTAATTTTTACGGTAAATTTATAGCCAATTTTTCTGCCATTGTCAAACCTCTGACAGATTTGACCAAGAAGGGAGTTGATGCTGAGCATTGGACCCCAGAGGTGATTGTCGCCTTCCAGGAGCTTAAAAGGCGATTCACTTCTGCCCCAGTCCTGCAACAACCTGATGTGCCTCGCCCATTTCAAGTTGAGATCGATGCCTCAGAGATCGGAGCTGTTCTGTCTCAACGAGACGCTACTTTGGGTAAACTCAAGCCCTGTGCCTTTTTCTCTTGGAAGTTTGCTCCTTCTGAACGGAATTATGATGTGGGGAACTGGGAATTATTGGCTATGAAGTGGGCATTTGAAGAGTGGAGGCATTGGTGGGAGGGGGCTAGACATCAAGTTGTGGTGCTTACGGACCACAAGAATCTTACCTATCTGGAATCGGCCAAGAGGTTGAATCCTCGGCAGGCCAGGTGGGCTTTGTTTTTTACCCGGTTTAATTTTGTGGTCTCTTTTTTGCCGGGCACCAAGAATGTTAAGGCCGATGCCCTTTCCAGGAGTTTCTGTGCTGACTCTTTGGAGGTTGTCGAGCCGTCTACTATCCTGAATGATGGTGTAGTTTTCTCGGCCATTTCGCCTGATCTGCGGTTGGCACTGGCGGAATTTCAGGGGGATAAACCTAAGAGATGTCCTACAGGGACACTGGTTGTCCCGGACCAATGGAGAGACCGAGTTGTCTCTGAGGTTCATTGCTCTGTTTTGGCGGGTCATCCTGGCATTTTTGGTACTCGGGATCTTGTGAGACACTCTTTTTGGTGGCCTTCCCTGTCCCGGGATGTCCGTCGTTTTGTGCAGTCATGTGGAGTTTGTTGTAGGTCCAAGCCCTGTTGGTCACGTTCTAGTGGGCTATTATTGCCTTTGCCGGTACCTAAGAAACCTTGGACGCACATCTCTATGGATTTTATTTCAGAGCTTCCCGTCTCTCAGAAAATGACTGTGATTTTGGTGATCTGTGATAGATTCTCCAAGATGGTCCACTTGGTTCCCCTATCTAAGTTGCCGTCTTCATCAGATTTGGTGCCTTTGTTTTTCCAACATGTTGTTCGTTTGCATGGTATTCCCGAAAACATTGTTTCTGACAGAGGGGTGCAGTTTGTATCCATGTTTTGGAGGATTTTTTGCTCCAAATTGGGTGTTCAGTTGTCTTTCTCCTCGGCGTTTCATCCTCAGACCAACGGTCAGACTGAAAGGGCTAACCAGACCCTGGAGACCTATTTACGGTGTTTTGTTTCTGCGGATCAGGATGACTGGGTTTTGTTTTTGCCTTTGGCTGAATTTGCCCTTAACAATAGAGCTAGTTTTACCAAATTGGTGTCCCCCTTTTTCTGCAATTTTAGGTATCACCCCAGGTTCCTCTTGGGGCAGCTTGAGGCATCTGACTGTCCAGGGGTGGATTCAGTGGTAAACAGAATGCAGCAGATTTGGGGGCAGGTAGTGGATAAATTGTTTCAGTCCCAAGAAACTGCCCAAAAGTTTGCCAACCGGCGTCGGACTGTTGGTCCCCGGTTTAAAGTCGGGGACATGGTGTGGTTGTCCTCTAAAAATATTCCTATGAGAGTTCCATCTCCTAAATTTAAGCCCAGATTTATTGGACCTTATAAGATTTCGAAGATTATCAACCCTGTATCTTTCCGTTTGACTCTACCTGTGTCATTTAAGATTCACAATGTCTTCCATAAATCCTTGTTGAAGAAACATGTGGAGCCAATGGTTCCTACAGCAGCGCCTTCTGACCCTGTTTTGGTACAAGGGGATCTGGAGTTTGAGGTTGAAAAAATTCTGGATTCCCGTCGCAGTAGGCATCAGCTTCAGTACCTTGTGGAATGGAAGGATTATGGGCAGGAGGATAACTTTTGGGTTGTGGCTTCTGACATTCATGCGGACAGGTTGGTTCGTGCCTTCCATCATGCTCATCCCGAGCGACCCGGTGGCCTTGGTGAGGGTTCGGTGACCCCTCCTCAAGGGGGGGTACTGTTGTGAATGTCAGTTATGCTTTGGCTGCTGGGAGGCTCCCTCTTGTGGCCAGGAATGGTTTGGACATAGACCAGGTGTATTGAGCAATGGGCATTTCCATTGCTAACTCTCTGCTTATTTAAATCCTGGTCTGATAGCAGGCTATGCCAGATGTCAGTTGTTCTTTGTTCACCAGCCTGCTTCATCCTGCTCCACACCACATCTACCCCAGAGAAGTGTTTTGCTCTTTATTTGTTGTTTGGTTCTTTTACTCTTGGTTGGAGTGCAGATCGTGCGATCTGAGGGCCTTTTTGTACTATCAGGAATTTGGAATTTTGTAGGGTTTTTCTCTGGCCACCATCAGCCCCTTTCCTGTCCTTTCCTATTTTAGTCAGTGGGGGCCTCACCTTTTGCTAATCCTATCATCTATCTGTGTATTGTGTTTTCCTATATCACCGCAGTCTTTGAATGTGGGGGGCTTGCTATTCTTTATCTTTCTGAGGCAGGAGTTATTCATCTTTCCTTCCTTTAGGATAGCTAGTTCTCCGGCTGGGTTCGCGGTGCACAGGATGCTAGTTAATCCCTCGTCTACTTCTAGTTGTGATGGTTAGTAAGGGGATGGCGGCCAGATTAGTTGCCAATGCTCTTGCCACCTTTTACCAATGATTTATGGTGGTCTTCCATGGTTCCGGATCATAACATATACACAGTGCTGGACAAAAGTATTGGCACCCCTGCAATTCTGTCAGATAATACCCAGTTTCTTCTTGAAAATAATTGCAATCACAAATTCTTTGGTATTATTATCTTCATTTAATTTGTCTTCAATGAAAAAAAAAAAATTGTCATAAAGCCAAATTGGATATAATTCCACACCAAACATAAAAAGGAGGTGGACAAAAGTATTGGCACTGTTTGAAAAATCATGTGATGCTTCTCTAATTTGTGTAATTAACAGCACCTGTAACTTACCTGTGGCACCTAATAGGTGTTGGCAATAACTAAATCACACTTGCAGCCAGTTGACATGGATTAAAGTTGACTCAACCTCTGTCCTGTGTCCTTGTGTGTACCACATTGAGCATGGAGAAAAGAAAGAAGACCAAAGAACTGTCTGAGGACTTGAGAATCCAAATTGTGAGGAAGCATGAGCATTCTCAAGGCTACAAGTCCATCTCCAAAGACCTGAAAGTTCCTGTGTCTACGGTGCGCAGTGTCATCAAGACGTTTAAAGCCCATGGCATTGTGGCTAACCTCCCTAGATGTGGAAGGAAAAGAAAAATTGACGAGAGATTTCAATGCAAGATTGTGTGGATGGTGGATAAAGAACCTCGGCTAACATCCAAACAAGTTCAAGCTGCCCTGCAGTCCGAGGGTACAACAATGTCAACCTGTACTATCCGTCGGAGTCTGAATGAAAAGGGACTTTATGGTAGGATAAACAGGAAGACCCCACTTCTTACCCCGAGACATAAAAATGCCAGGCTGGAGTTTGCCAAAACTTACCTGAGAAAGCCTAAAACGTTTTGGAAGAATGTTCTCTGGTCAGATGAGACAAAAGTAGAGCTTTTTGGGAAAAGCCATCAACAGAGTTTACAGGAAAAAATAGGCATTCAAAGAAAAGAACACAGTCCCTACAGTCAAACATGGCGGAGGTTCCCTGATGTTTTGGGGTTGCTACACTGCCTCTGGCACTGGATTGCTTGACCGTGTGCATAGCATTATGAAGTCTGAAGACTACCAACAAATTTTGCAGCATAATGTAGGGCCCAGTGTGAGAAAGCTGGGTCTTCCTCCGAGGTCATGGGTCTTCCAGCAGGACAATGACCCAAAACACACTTCAAAAGGCATTAGAAAATGGTTTGATAGAAAGCACTGGAGACTACTAAAGTGGCCAGCAATGAGTCCAGACCTAAATCCCATAGAATACCTGTGGAGAGATCTCAAAATGGC
This sequence comes from Anomaloglossus baeobatrachus, assembly GCF_048569485.1. Lineage (NCBI taxonomy): Eukaryota > Metazoa > Chordata > Amphibia > Anura > Aromobatidae > Anomaloglossus > Anomaloglossus baeobatrachus. Next base: position 139,321,458 of record NC_134358.1, read on the forward strand.
AGTTTGGAGAAGGAACCCTTCAAATCTCAGGGACCTGGAGCAGTTTGCCAAAGAAGAATGGTCTAAAATTCCAGCAGAGCATTGTAAGAAACTCATTGATGGTTACCGGAAGCGGTTGTTCGCAGTTATTTTGGCTAAAGGTTGTACAACCAAGTATTAGGCTAAGGGTGCCAATAATTTTGTCTGGCCCATTTTTGGAGTTTTGTGTGAAATGATCAATGATTTGATTTTTGTTTTTTTTCATTGCAAGCAAAATAAATGAAGTTAATACCAAAGAATTTGTGATTGCAATCATTTTCAAGAAGAAACTGAGTATTAGCTGACAGAATTGCAGGGGTGCCAATACTTTTGTCCAGCACTGTGTATATGTTATGATCCGGAACCATGGAAGACCACCATAAATCATTGGTAAAAGGTGACAAGAGCATTGGCAACTAATCTGGCCGCCATCCCCTTACTAATCATCACAACTAGAAGTAGCCAAGGGGTGTATATATATATATATATAATACACACACCCACCCACCCACCCAGACATACACACACCCAGACATACACACACCCACACACACCCACACACAGTGGCATGCAAATGTTTAGTCACCCTTGGTCATTATTACTGTTATTGGGAACAGTTAAGCAAGTTGAAGAAGAAATGTTCTCTAAAATGCATAAATTTGAAAATGTCACAGAAAAAAAAAAATGTCACCTTTTACAGTTTTAAATTGACAAAAAAATTATTTAGGATCAGCAAAATTTCTTTGTGATCTGCTCGTTGGAATGCTAATGATCGGTATATCCACACTGTAAAATTCGTGATCCGTACCAGACACATAATATCCCTGCACTGACCTGAGACACGGAATTCAAGAGATACAGATTTGGTGATGATATTTATACACGATATTCCTGCACCAAATCTGCATCTATTGACAAAAAATGCATCAAAACACAATGCAGTTTTGATGTGACTTTTTGCCAGGAGACGCAGATTTGGTGCATACATTTCAGCACCAAATCTGCATATTTTGGCAAAAGAGCACAAAAACAGTTTGACTCCATTTCTATGTGGTTTTCTGCCAGGAGATGCAAATTTGGTGCAGAAATCTGGTGCAGACATTTCAGTACCATATTTGCAGCTCACGGCAGAAGACTGCACCAGAATGGCATTAAACCAGTTTTTGTGCTTTTTTTGCCAATAGATGCATATTCATGCACCAAATTTGCATCTCTTGGCAAAAAAACACATCCATATCGCATCAAAACCACATTGCATTTAGATGCGTTTTTTTGACAGGAGATGCAAATGTGGTGTAGGAATTTTGTGTATACATTTCCGCACCAAATCTGCATCTTCTGGCAAAATATCACATCACAACTGAATCGCGTTTTATGTAGTTTCTATTGCCAAGTGATGCAGTATTGGTGCAGGAATTTGGTGTATAAATTTGACTACCATATCTTCATCTCTTAGCAAAAAAAACCCCACGTTTTTCTGCCAGGAGATGCATGTCTCATTGATTTCAGTTCACCTGAGGTAAGGTCACTGAGTACAATGAGGTCACCTGAGGTCAGTTTACCTGCAGTCAGAGGTGGGGTAATGTGGGAACCTCCAGCTGTAACCACAGATAAACTGAGTGACGTCACCGCTCACAGCTGTGGCTCAGTCAATCGTTACCTGAAGCCACAGCGTGTGGATATGTTCTGTGCCCATGTGCTATGACTTCAGTATATAGCAGAACTACAGGGATTACTGTGGGACCTCATGTGGATTATGTCGAAACTGGATGTTTAGGTTTGATAAATTGGTGAAAGAGGGTGTGTTTTAAAAAAGAACTTATTTCAAATAAGGAATTTTTTGGGTGTTTGTGTTTATTTCTTTTCATGGACAGTATTAGTAATAGGGGGGCCTCAGACTCCTCCCATTACTAATCTAAGGCTTAGCGGCAGCTATGAGCTTTCATTAACCACTTATATTACCCCGATTGCCACCGTACCAGGACAATCGGGATGAGCTGGGTAAAGTGTCAGGATTGTAACATCTAATGGATGCAACAATTCTTAGCAACTACAGGCTGCTCTTTTTAGGCTGGTGGGGGGGGGGGGCAATAACCATGGGCCTCCCCAGTCTGAGAATACCAGCACCCAGCTATCGGCTTTATTATGGCTGAGAATCAGAATAGAAGGCCACCACAAGCCAGTTTTTAAATTATTGAAATACTTTAAAAAAAGGCACATAGAGTTCCTCTTATTTTGATACACAGTAAAGATAAGCACATGGCTGGGGACTGTAGCCTGCAGTCATATGCTTTATTTGTACTTGGTATCACAATATGGGGTGATCCTGTGCCATTTTTTTAATTAATGAATTAATTTGTAAACCACTTTACAGACACAGAAAGCGTGTGTGATTCCAAACAATCAAGCATGCTGTCACAAAGGGTGGGGATGTGATCTGACTACAACTAATCAGAGACGCCTTGACTGCCGCTGGGTGGGGAAAGCAGTGTATATGTATAAGGGTAATGAGTGGTCCTGGAAGTAGTATTACAGTCATGCAGGAGATTCAGTAAGTACAACACTCCTACTCTAATTCCCCTAGTCTCTTCTACCACCATTTTTATATGGTCTTTGGCGTCCAGGCAGATATTTGGGATTAATTTCAGTCTCAAACAAGGTTTTTTTTTTTCAAATCTGGTTGCATCCGCCAGTCTCTAATATCTGAGGAGTCGCCAATCTTTCCTAGTGAGGCAAATCAGAACCTCTGCTTGACTGCAATAGAACTATAGTCGTGGTACATTGTTCTATTGTTCAGAGACACCTGTATAAGTATGTCTTTCATGGAAAAGTCATCAGAAGAAAACCTCTCCTGCATTTTCACCATAAAATGTAGCATCAGAAGTCTGCAAAAGAACATCTAAACAAGACTGATGCATTTTGGAAACAAGTCTTGTGGACCGATGAGGTTAAAATAGAACTCTTTGGACCCATTGATAAAAGGTCTGTGTGGAGAAAAAAGGGCACAGGAATTAAGGAAAAGAACAGAATCCTAACCATTATACATGGGGGTGGATCAATCATGTATTAGGTTTGTGTTGCAGCCTATTGCAGGGGGAACATTTCACAGGAAGAGGAAAGGATGGATTCCGCTAAATCTCAACAAATTCTTGATGCAAACTTAACACCATCTGTAGAAAAGCTGAAGTTGAAAAAAGGATGGCTTTTACAAATGGATAATGATACTATACACACACATCAAAAATCCACAATAGACTACCTCAAAAGGCTGAAGCGCAGTGCATGAAAAATGACCCAGGAATCTCACAGAGCTGGAAGACTTTTGCAAGGAAGAATGGACGATAATCCCTCAAGCAAGAATTGAAAGACTCTTGACTGCTACAAAAAATGTTTACAAGCTGTTACTCTTGCCAAAGGGGGTGCTACTAAGTACTAACCATGCAGGGTGCCAAAACGTTTCCAACAGCCCATTTTTCTTTTCTTAATTTAAAAATGTAAAAGATCGAAATATATTTTGCCTAAAATACAAAGGAAATGTGTAATCCTTATCTTTATGACTTTTAGGGTTTGTGCACACAATGCAAATTAGGTGCAGAAATGTTCTGAGAAAATAGTGAAAATCTTCAGCTCACCTCTAATCCTCAGATAATTTCCGGATTCCCTGCCGGTGTTCGGAGCTGCCCTGGACTCAGGCAGAGTTAAACAGCACAGTAAAAAAGGAAAAAGATCTCCAGCAGCTTGGTAAATGAAATAATATGTGATTTTTATTGTAGTCCTCTAAAATCCATAGAAAAAGCAGGAGAATCACAGTCAGGTACTCAGCTACAATCCTACATGTTTCAGCGTGGAACCTTAGACTAGGATTGATATCCAATTTTAGAGGACTACAATAAAAATCCCATTTTATTTCATTTACCGATCTGCTGGAGATCTTTTCCCTTTTTTACAGAAATGTTCTGCACCAAAACTGCACCTTAATGCACCAAAAAACTTGTGAATGTTTTTGTACATTTTTGCTGCGTTTTTGTACCATGACCATGCGTTTTTATTGTGAAATCATTGGCTGATGCAAGGAATGCAAGGAAAAAAACGCACCAACAATTGGCATGCTGTTTTTTTTCTCACCCAAAAGCACAAAATCAAATGTGGTGCGATTAGTGATGAGCGAGTATGCTTGTTACTACTCGGTACTCGCACGAGTATCACTGTACTCAGGCTACTCGGCGGGGACCGAGTAATCTCGCGATACTTGTGCTGTACTCGTGGTCTTCATCCCTGCATGTTGGCGCTCTTTTGAGAGCCAGCCCTCATGCAGGGATTGGCTGGCAGACCACTGCAATGCCACAGCAATGTTAGTTGTGGAATTGCAGTGATTGGCCGGCCTGCACAGTGTGACCGAGCCTTTATACCGGCGGGCGCGCTGTGCTCTGCTCACAGCCATCCAGACAGTCAGTGCAGGGAGAGTGTTGCTGCTTCAGGGAAAGGTTTGCGGCCCTTTATAGTTATTTCCGTAGCAGGGCTGCAAACAGTGTGACCAGAAGTGCTTCTCAGGACTATTATAGTTGTATACAGGCAGGCAGGGTATAGCCAGGTCGGAGTACAGGAGCAGAGTCCTTCTCAGGACTATTGTTGCTGTATACAGGCAGGGTATAGCCAGGTCGGAATACAGGCTAGTGACCAGAAGAGTCCTTGTCAGGACTATTGTAGCAGTATACAGGCAGGCAGGCAGGCAGGCAGGGTATATAGCCATTCCTAGTGGTGACCGTATACCAGCCTTCATCATATCTGGGGCTAGTGTACACAGTCTAAAACAGTCCTGATAGTGTCAGACTTCTCAGCAATTGTCGCTCCTAAAAACCTGTTAGGTTCTTAGTGCGTCCGTGCTTGCCTTTAAAAACCGCACGTGTGTGCCTGTCGGTGGCAGCGTACAGGTGCACGTTTTGCACAAACTATTATATAACGCACAAGTCTAGTGTATAATACACGTCAGTCAGCAGTGTCTGATAGTGTCAGACTTCTCAGTAATTGTCGCTCCTAAAAACCTGTTAGGTTCTTAGTGCGTCCGTGCTTGCATTTAAAAACCGCACGTGTGTGCCTGTCGGTGGCAGCGTACAGGTGCACGTTTTGCACAAATCAGTATATAACGCACAAGTCTAGTGAATAATACACGTCAGTCAGCAGTGTCTGATAGTGTCAGACTTCTCAGTAATTGTCGCTCCTAAAAACCTTTTAGGTTCTTAGTGCGTCCGTGCTTGCATTTAAAAACCGCACGTGTGTGCCTGTCGGTGCCAGCGTACAGGTGCACGTTTTGCACAAACTATTATATAACGCACAAGTCTAGTGAATAATACACGTCAGTCAGCAGTGTCTGATAGTGTCAGACTTCTCAGTAATTGTCGCTCCTAAAAACCTGTTAGGTTCTTAGTGCGTCCGTGCTTGCATTTAAAAACCGCACGTGTGTGCCTGTCGGTGGCAGCGTACAGGTGCACTTGTGTGCGTTTTGCACAAACTTGGATATAACGCACAAGTCTAGTGAATACACGTCAGCACAGCATTGCAAAATGCGCAAGGGCGTTAACAACGAACAAGGAAGTGGACGTGATGGTGGTGCAGGCAGAGGCCAAGGTCGTGGGCAAGCCCTAATTTCGCCACAACAAAGGGCCACATCTAGTCGCTCGCACGTCCTGTCCCAAATTCTTGGGGACCGCAACAGTACACCGCTCTTGAACCAAGACCAGTGTCAACAGGTTGTTAGTTGGATAGCGGATAATGCTTCCAGTCAGATTGGCACCACCACAAACACTCTGTCTTCCACACGGTCAAGTGTCAGTAGCCGTGATACTGCACCGCACATTTCAGAACCTGATCCTCCTTCCTACCACAAGGCTGAGTACACGTCCTCGGACATTTCTGATCCCACACTTGGACACTCGGAAGAGCTGTTCACGTTTCCATTCGCACATTCTGGCCTCTCGCCAGCTCATGTTGAAGTGGGTCATGAGGAGATCGTATGTACAGATGCCCAAATATTTGAGCAGCCACGTTCTCACGAAGTTGGCAACGTGTCTCAACAAGGGGTGGACGATGATGAGACACAATTGTCAGGAAGTCAGGAGGAGGAGCAGGGTGCGGAAGAGGAAGACGACGTGGTGGATGATCCAGTAACTGACCCAACCTGGCAGGAGGATATGCAGAGCGAGGACAGCAGTGCACAGGGGGAGGGAGGCGTAGCATCCCAACAGGCAGTAAGAAGCAGGGTGGTGGCCCCAGGCAGAAGTCAGGCAACCGTTCCCCGGAACAACAACACGACACAAGGTGCCTGTACAAATGTTAGGTCTTCCCGAGTCTGGCAGTTTTTTAAGTTGGCTCCAGATGATTCTAAAAAGGCCATTTGCAACATCTGCTGTGCCAGCATCAGCAGGGGTACCAAAACTAGCAGCCTGACCACCACCAGCATGATCAGGCACATGTCAGCCAAGCACCCGACTTTGTGGGAAGTACAACAGAGTCGAGGAACAGTGCTTGCTGATGTCACTGCTACGTCTTCGCTTGTTGTGCATGCGAGCCAATCCCCTGTCCATGCTGCCTGCGAACAAGCCTCCTCCGGTCCTGCACCTGCAGTTGCTAACGCAGAAATAACACCATCATCAAGCACGTCCTTGTCCCAGCGCAGCGTTCAGTTATCCATTCAGCAAACCTTTGAACGCAGGCGCAAATACACTGCCAACGCCCCACATGCCACAGTTCTAAATGCTAACATTTCGCGACTGCTTGCGCTGGAAATGTTGCCTTTTAGGCTGGTGGAGACAGAAGCATTCCGCGACCTGATGGCGGCAGCTATCCCACATTACTCGGTCCCCAGCCGCCACTATTTTTCCCGGTGTGCCGTCCCCGCATTGCATAACCACGTGTCACAAAACATCACACGTGCCCTGAACAACGCTGTTTCACCCAAAGTCCACCTAACCACAGACACGTGGACAAGTGCTTGTGGGCAAGGCCGCTACATCTCGTTGACGGCACACTGGGTTAATATTGTGGAAGCTGGGACCCAGTCTGAGCGAGGGACGGAATACGTCCTTCCCACACCAAGGTTTGCAGGCCCTACCTCAGTCAGGGTTTCACCCACACTCTACAGCTCAGGAATGTCATGCTCTTCAGCCTCCTCCTCCTCCTGCGCATCCTCATCCACTTTACCCTCCACACCAGTCCCAAGCTGGAAGCACTGCAGCACTGCCTCGGCGAAGCGGCAATAGGCTGTGCTGAAGCTAATCTGCATAGGTGATAAACCCCACAATGCAGAAGAGGTGTGGACAGCTCTGAAACAGCAGGCAGATCACTGGCTCACACCTCTGAACCTAAAGCCAGGAAAGGTCGTGTGTGACAATGGCCGGAACCTGGTGGCAGCTTTGAGGCGAGGCCAGCTGACACATCTTCCATGCATGGCCCATGTGCTCAACCTCGTGGTTCAGCGGTTTTTAAAGTCATACCCAGAGCTGTCTGATCTGCTGGTAAAAGTTCGCCGCCTGTCTGCACATTTTCGAAAGTCACCTACTGCTTCAGCCGGCCTTGCCGGCTTTCAGCGCTGTTTGCATTTTCCGGCTCACAGACTGGTGTGTGATGTCCCCACGCATTGGAATTCAACTCTGCACATGTTGGTCAGGATATGTGAGCAGAAGAGGGCAGTTGTTGAGTACCTGCATCACCTAAGCCGTCGGGAAATGGGTCAAACTCCACACATAACACCTGAGGAATGGAGATGGATGTCCGACCTATGTACCATCCTCCAAAACTTTGAGGACTCCACCAAGATGGTGAGTGGTGATGACTCCATTATTAGCGTCACCACACCGCTTCTCTGCCTTCTAAAACGGTCTCTGCTCAAAAACAAACATGATGCATTGCAGGCGGAGCGCGATGAGTTGGAGCAAGAAACAGTAGTGGGTGTGGGTGATAACACACAGCCCAGCCTCGTCTCATCACAAAGTGCAGTGGAGGACTATGACAAGGAGGAGGATGAAGACATGGAGCAACTCTCCGGCCAAATTGAGGATATGACATGCACACTAGTCATATCCTCGGTTCAGCGTGGCTGGCCAGAGGACAGGGTAGATGAGGAGGAGGAGGAGGAGGAGGAGGAGGAGGACAGCATGTTCAGTCATCGTGTTGGTCAGGATACTGAAGTACTGGCTGTTAAGAGTCTGGCGCACATGGCTGACTTTATGGTAAGCTGCCTGTCTCGTGACCCTCGCGTTAAGAACATCTTGGCCGACAATCATTACTGGTTGGTAACGCTGTTAGACCCACGCTACAAGGAGAACTTTATGTCTCTTATTCCCGAGGCGGAGAGGTCAGCCAAAATGCAGCAGTTCCGGAAGGCCATAGTCACGGAAGTAGGCAAAGCATTCCCCTCACAAAACGCTAGCGGCATAGGTCAGGAATCAGTGGACAACCAAGGCGTACAGCCGAGAGGGGCACAAGTCCAATCCGCCAGAGGTAGGGGAACAGTCTTTAAGATGTGGGACAGTTTTCTCAGCCCCTCACGTACCACAGCCCCTGAGGTGCGGGGTAGTGCCACAAGAAATCCTAAGTTTGCCCAGATGCTCAAGGAGTACCTTGCAGATCGAACAACTGTACTCCGACATTCCTCTGTGCCTTACAATTATTGGGTATCCAAGGTGGACACGTGGCATGAATTGGCTCTCTACGCCTTGGAAGTCCTGGCCTGCCCTGCCGCTAGCGTTTTGTCAGAGCGTGTTTTTAGTGCCGCAGGTGGAATCATTACAGATAAACGCACCCGCCTGTCAACTGAAAATGCTGACAGGCTGACTCTGATCAAGATGAACAAGGGTTGGATTGGGCCAGACTTCACCACACCACCAGCAAATGAGAGCGGAATTTAAAGTTTGTAACGGGAATTTGCCATATACCCCAACTCACCCATGGGTACACACTTCTGGACTTTGGATAATCGCTGGACTGCTCCTCCTTCTCCTCATGCGCCACCATGATGACCGTTACAATAGTTAGGCCTTTGATTCAGGTATACCCCCAGTGGTAAATGTTTTCGCCCATTCTTTCAGAATGGACATTACAACGACAGGAGACCCGCTCCTTTGCAATGGGAACAATGTTTTGAGGCCCTCATGCACGTCTCTATCCAGGGACAATGTGGAGCCTCCCAATTTTTGGCTGCCCTGCCTAAGGGCTATACTACAATAGACCCACTTCCTGACAATGGACACTTCAGGTTTACAGGCCCTCATGCACGTCTCTATCCAGGGACAATGTGGAGCCTCCCAATTTTTGGCTGCCCTGCCTAAGGGCTATACTACAATAGACCCACTTCCTGACAATGGACACTTCAGGTTTACAGGCCCTCATGCACGTCTCTATCCAGGGACAATGTGGAGCCTCCCAATTTTTGGCTGCCCTGCCTAAGGGCTATACTACAATAGACCCACTTCCTGACAATGGACACTTCAGGTTTACAGGCCCTCATGCACGTCTATCCAGGGACAATGTGGAGCCTCCCAATTTTTGGCTGCCCTGCCTAAGGGCTATACTACAATAGACCCACTTCCTGACAATGGACACTTCAGGTTTACAGGCCCTCATGCACGTCTCTATCCAGGGACAATGTGGAGCCTCCCAATTTTTGGCTGCCCTGCCTAAGGGCTATACTACAATAGACGCACTTCCTGACAATGGACACTTCAGGTTTACAGGCCCTCATGCACGTCTCTATCCAGGGACAATGTGGAGCCTCCCAATTTTTGGCTGCCCTGCCTAAGGGCTATACTACAATAGACCCACTTCCTCAAAATGGGCACATTAGACTCAAGAGGCCTTCATGTACGTCTCTTCTCAGGGACATCGAAGTGCCACACAATGTTTTCACGTAAAATCTTTCATGTAATCTCCAAAAGTAACATACACCAGCTCTATCTCACTATTGGGTATGTGCCCTTAACAATTCCGCCATGAAAATTCATTTTGGTGTCATTTTGTAAGGTTTTCTGGTGAGTCCTTAAAAATGGCGTAAAACGCGGACAAAATTGTTCACAGCTTTGACTTTTGAGTGATAAATGCTTCAAGGGATCTTCCCCATGCTGTTGCCATGTCATTTGAGCACTCTTCTGAGACTTTTGTGACATTTTTAGGGTTTCTACATGCTGCCGGGGGTCATTTCATAAAAATACTCGGGTCTCCCATAGGATAACATTGGGCTCGGTGCTCGGGCCGAGTACACGAGTATCTTGGGATGCTCGGCCCGAGCCTCGAGCACCCGAGCTTTTTAGTACTCGCTCATCACTAGGTGCGATCCTTAACAGATTAAAAACAATCTTAAAGAGGTTTTCCCTAGAACAAAGTGTATTTTAATCAATAGATCTTAGAATAATAATAAGTTCCACAATTGGATGTTTTTAAAAAATAAAATGTTCCTGTGCTGAGGTAATCTTATACTGTATATATGTCCCTGCTATGTGCTGTGTAATGGCTGTGTCTGATCGTACAGGGGCATGGTCTGATCATACCACATCGCCTGGGCAGAGGAGGACACAAAAGAGAGTATACTGACATTACAGTATGTGATCACAAATAATTCTTTCTTTGAGGTAAAACATGTTTAAAAACTGGGAGGGAAATGTTTTACCTCACAAAATCAGATATGATCCTATGCTGTCCTGTCTTTATATTATTTATTTCCTCCCCAACCCAGGAGCTGTAGTATGATCAGATCATATCCCTGTACTGTCAGACATGGCCGTTACACAGTACAGAGCAGGGACACATATATATGTTTATCTCAGCACAGGAACATTTTTATTAAAGCCCAACTCCAGCCTTTCTTTATTTCACAGCTGGGGTGCTGCTTTAAAAGTAAGTCTCCTATCCCTGTATTTGTGATGCCCTGAACTGGTCGGGTCGTCCCAGGTGGTTCCATGCACACACATCCCCCCCTCCCTGATTAGGTGACAGCAGCCAACCTAGAAACCCTTGTCACCACCCTCCAGGTTTGATGTCTGTGGCACCCCAGGGTTCAGTTGCCACAAATATACCTGTACCTGGGCAGGGAAGGATCTCCACATTAGGTAATCCCACATACAACATTTCCACTCCAAGCCTGGAGGGGGAGCTCTACAAGTCAAGTTCAGGTGAGGTCCCCTTTAATTTAAAGCCAGGTTTGGAGGCGGAGTCAGAGAGACAGTTGACAGTTGGAGAAGAGGAGACTGTGCTAGCAGAGAGTGAGGGAAGACATAAAAATGGAGAGGGCAGTGCTTAGCCCGCACAAGTAACTGTGTGACCGCCTGAGGGATCAAGAGTGAGGCAAAAGAGGAGTGACCGGGGAGATGGAGCCAGACCGGTTCATTCCCAAGGAACAGCGCTGATTATCGGACACCAGCGTCCGAGATTGTGAGGGATCTAATCTGCCCAGCAATAAAGACCAGGGGCCAGGGAGACTGCAGATCTCCTGGCCGCAGCAGCACCTGAAGGCAAAGCCGCTACACAGAGCTTAGGGACCGCAGTGAGTACAGCAGTGCCCCTTAGAGAAGCTCCCGCCGCCTGCCATACAGGTGAAGACAGTGAGAGAGGGACAAGGTATAGCTACAGGCAGCCTAGTACCAAGGAGAAACATAGCGCAGCAGGGAGGCCACACAACTAACCTGGTGCAGAGATCCTGAACTGTTCCCAGATCACCCAAAAACTGTAACATCAGAAACTGAACCCCTTTTTAACACCTGCAAGTAAAATCTGGTCAGAGTTAATGAATTGGTGTGACACACTTTATTTCTTCATCTGAGGAGCTATAGGCTGCTGCACTAAAGGGACAGTTGAAAAGGCTGTGAGGAAAAACGGCCGCCATATCTGTGTACTACTAAAACTGCCCTGGGGACCCCGCTTCACCTACGGGAAGCCTAAACAACTGGCTGCCTAACCATCACCCCAGAGGTCTGACCTGCAGCCCCAGTAACCATACTGGAACCGTAGGTGGCGTCACGAAATACTTTTATTTATTTATTTTTTTATTTATTTATTTTTTTAATTATTTTATTTATTTATTTTTTTATTATTTATTGACTTTCAGCGACCACCAGGGCCACGGAACCGGGCACAGGCCCCCGTGACATAATCCCATTAACCAACACCCGGAACCGAGTACCCCACGGCCCTGGGGCGGGTCAGATTTTGGCGTCACGAACAGGATCTGGACAAGGCCCAGTAACCCTGGGTAACGTGTGCCTTGAAAACTGTTTAATAATAACTGAACTTTGCCTCCATTTTGAGCATTTGAAAAACTAACTGCGCCACAGTGAGGATGGAGATGCAAGGCGATGCTGATACCGCTGGAGCAGCTGCAGCACCTGAAGCTGTAGCCCCGATCATGTCGCTTGCTCTGCCGTATGTCCCGGGGGCAGCATGGTTACCGCAATATGCTGGGGAGCCCAATACCCTAGCTGAATTTAGAGAAAAGATGTGCAATTTCCTGGATATATACTCTATGACTGACAAGCAAAAAGTGTCTATTTTGCTGGGGCAACTGAGGGGTGCAGCAGAGCGAGAGGTTAAATCCTGGCTGAATACAGATAAAAGGACAATAACCCAGATATTTGCTAATTTAAAAGCTGCTTTTGAAACTCGTACTGTAGCTGAGCTAAGAATGAGGTTTTACAACTGCAAACAAAGACCGCAGGATAGCATACGGGATTATGCATTGAACCTTCAGGAGGCGCTGCAGGCTGTAAAGCAGGTAGACCCTGAAAGTGCAAGAGAGGAAGATAAAATGTTAATTGAACAGTTTCTTGAGGGGCTACATTCACCAATTCATCAAACACATCTGCGCCTATGGGTCATGGAGCATCCGAGTCTAAACTTTGTAACTCTGAAGAACCGGGCCATTAGAGCACTGTGAGTCCCTTGTGACTACAGACCCCGCTCCTCAACCGCGGCAATCCATCACCTCTCCCTCATAGGTGTCGTCCCTTTCCTTAACTCCAGCAGAAATCAATGGACATGTGAAGCCCCACAGGTGGTGTGTCGGTGTCGGTGCGTTACCTTCAGGGACTCCACGTTGCTGGATCTCCGTCACTGGTAGGAAATCTTCTGTTTTGATCGTGACGCCACTCTCAGTATTGCGGCCAGTAGGGACCGCCACTGCAGGTTGAGGGTCGCCTGGGGCTGATGGTGTGTGCAGTTGGATGTAGTAGCCTCCTGAGAGTGAGGCAAGCCCCAGGGCCCTGTGTAGGTTTGTAGTACCACAAGTCGCAGAATGACCACACAGGCAGGATGTCTTTCAGGGTTTTTACTCACTTCAGGTGGCAGGGTGAGTAACCCGGGCGTAGCTGAGATGAACCAGGTAGGAACCAGGCATCCTTCAGGCTGACTTTATGAGGGTGACTACTGACTCGCCTTCCTTAGCCCTTGGTGGTTTGGGGTGACCCCGACTTTTAGTCCCTATGGGGGTCACCCAGGGAAGATGCTGCAGCCTCTCTCCCCTTCGTTCGCCGTATGCTTGTTCCCCGGACCAGGCCACTCCAGCTTCTTGCCTCCTATGACCTATGGGCCCTCACTGCGGTTACGTGGCTGCGGCTTTTGTGGTGATGTGGTGTGGGCTTTGAGAGCCCCACACCGGCAGGTTTAGCAGAAGAAAGCTGGATCTATCTTCGCTTCGGGATCTGCCGCCCGGTTGGGCCTGGTGCTCTCTAGCAGTCTCCTTACTTCCCACTCCGTGCACTCCCTAGCTGAAGCTGGCTTTCAGGTAGCACTCCTAGTTGACCGTTCTCCCCCGTCTGTAGCCACTGCGCGGGCGCTGTTAGACAGCAACAGCCCCACAGGTCTGCTCCTCACTGAGCCCTATGGAGTTCTGCTCTAACTGACTCACTGCCCCTCCTCTCCTGTTCTTGCCTACGCCACCTAGCAACCAGACTCTCCACCACACCCCTTGAGAGGAGATGGAGGCTCTACCCCCTCCACTATTCCAGTGAAGGTGAAGGCTTGCCCCCTCCTGGGATCCCCAGGGGTCCTCTCATGGGTACATGTGTGAGACCTGATCACTATGCGCCTGTGTTCCACACCCCGGTCAGCCTTCTGGATTACCTGTGTTGTACTGTCCCCAGCATGGGTGCAGTACTCAGTGGTGCCTGACCAGGTCAGGGGCGCCACAGACAGACTGTAATACCTGGTGCCTCTGATGACTTGCGTTCCCAGGTACAGCAGCTGACGAAAAATGTGGCCATGCTCCTAAAGGCCATGCAACTCCAGTAGAAACCACAGTCGTCTGAGAGGATCCAGTTGGCTGACAGCCCTGAGGAAATCCCATGGATGCGAGGAAGACCCAACGACCGCTACGACTCGTCAGGACAACCTATCTGCCGCCGTTGTAACGAGGCGGGCCACTTTGCCAGGTCATGTCCTTTAAACCAGCGACTCCTGGGGCAGCGGGCCAGCCACCAGGAATAAAACAACCAGGCCCATCGAACTGGTGCGATAGATATGTGGGAGGACGACCATTCCTATCTATCGTGCTAGATGGCATTCCCACACTTGCTCTATTGGACACTGGCTCACAGGTGACGATGATCCCGCATATCCTTTACAAAAGATTTTGGGCCGATTCTGAGCTCACTCGCCCAGACCCAGACCTTACTATATATGCTGCTAATGGACAGCCGGTATAACAAGTAAGGTACAAGGGCCAAGGACTTATTGTGGTGGATACTGATTGTCGTGAAAGAAATCCAACAATGATATTAGGTACTAATGTTGTTGAAAATTGTCTAGGAGAAGTTCTTTTCTTGCTCCAGCAGGTTGCAGAAACTGCCAGCATTGGGCAGCAGAGGGTCCTACAGAAAGAAATCAAAGCCCTTCTGCAAAGACAACAGGTAGAGTTGTCTGGTGGAGAAATCGGCAGTGTACGGGTAAGCGACCCATTCCCCATTGTGTTACCCCCAAGAAGTGAAGTGATGATTTGGTGTCGGGCAGCTATAGGCCTCAGAGGGCAGGATTACCAGGCAATGGTAGAGCCCATGTTCTTAGATAGTAGGCCCACAGTCCTGAAAGCCAGGGGGATAGTTGATGTACGCAAAGGGAGGGTACCTGTACGAGTTTTAAACTGTGGATAGGAAGAGGTCAAGCTACCCAGATATTCTACTGTTGCCAAGTTGTTCACTGTCAACAACAACTCAATTCAGGCAGTGGAACCCTTGACCCCGTCCGACCAGGCGGAGGACAACAGCTCCAAGGGACAGCTGGAGGACTGTTGTCAGAAGCTGCATGTCGGCACTGATTCCACCCCTTCTTACCAAAGGCACGGAGTTTATCGGGTGGTGAAGGAATATGAACGGGTCTTTAGTAAGCATCCATTAGACTTTGGGCGGATAAAAGGGGTACACCATCGCATACCCACGGGAGACCATCCACATATAAAAGAGAGATACAGGCCTATCCCACCAGCTCACTATCAGTGTGCTAAAGATATGTTACGGGAAATGAAGGAAGCTGGGGTTATTAGAGATAGTTGTAGCCCCTGGTCAGCTCCACTTGTCCTGGTAAGAAAGAAAGATGGCACAATGAGGATGTGCGTTGACTATAGGCAGATAAACCGCATAACACACAAGGATGCTTACCCGTTGCCTCGCATTGAGGAATCACTTGCTGCACTGAAAGCTGCTAATTTCTTTTCCACCTTAGATCTTACCAGTGGGTATTGGCAGGTTTCCATGGCAGAAGAAGATCGAGAGAAGACCGCATTCACGACGCCGATGGGTCTGTGTGAGTTCAACAGCATGCCGTTTGGACTCTGCAATGCACCCGGGCCGTTTCAAAGGCTGATGGACTGTTGCCTGGGGCACCGAAACTTCGAGACTGTACTGATATATCTTGATGACGTCATCGTGTATTCCAAGACGTATGGGGAACATCTGGAGCACCTGGCCGAGGTGTTTGAAGCATTGTCAAAGTTTGGTATGAAACCATTTGCTGAAGCCGAAGGTTCAGTATCTTGGGCATGTGGTCAGTGCGGATGGTGTGGCACCAGACCCTGAAAAGGTCACTGCTATCAGAGACTGGCCAGAGCCAACAACCGTCAAAGAGGTGCGTCAGTTCTTGTGGCTGGTAGGATACTACAGGAGGTTCATAAAGGACTTCACGAAAATAGCGGCGCCTTTGCAAGATCTCCTGGTAGGCCAGACCAAAAAGGGCAAGACTTCCGGCCCTCCGTTTGAATGGGGTGAGAAAGAAGAAGACTCCTTCAAGCACATGAAGTGGGCCCTGACCGGTGAGGAAATCCTGGCCTACCCAGATTATAATCTGCCATTCGTGCTGTACACAGATGCCAGTAATGTGGGATTGGGAGCTGTCCTGTCGCAGGTGCAGAATGGCAAAGAACGTGTAATTGCCTTTGCAAGCAGGAAGCTCCGTCCTACTGAGAGAAACCCAGAAAACTACAGTTCGTTCAAACTGGAATTCCTGGCCTTAGTCTGGGCCGTCACTGAACGATTCAAGCACTCACTTGGACTCCGCAAAACTAGGTGCACTAGAGCAGCGATGGATGGCCCGGTTGTCAAACTATGACTTCACCATCAAATATCGGGCAGGCCGCAAAAACGCTAACGCTGATGCATTGTCGAGAATGCCCCATTTACCAGATGCAGGAGAAGACTCGGATGAGCTAGAAGAGATAGAGCTGCCGGCTTTTCACCGCAACAGTGCATCCCAGTGTAACCAAGGTGTTAAAGGCAAACGCCAAGAGGCCACGCTGAACCCGTTACCTTACCATGGGTGGGAGGAAACGCAAGACAGCGATCCGGCTGTTCGCCTAGTTAAAGAGCTAATAATCCAACCAGACTCAAGTCTTAGGCGGGCTTTGCACGCTGCGACATCGGTAACAATGTGTTACCGATGCTGCAGCGATAGTCCCGCCCCCGTCGCACGTGCAATATCTAGTGAAAGCTGCCGTAGCCATAATTATCGCTACGGCAGTTTCACACGCACATACCTGCCGTGCGACGTCCCTCTGGCCGGCGACCCGCCTCCTTCCTAAGGGGGCGGGTCGTGCGGCGTCACAGCGACGTCACACGGCAGGCGGCCAATTGAAATGGAGGGGCGGTGATGAGGTGGATGTAAACATCCCGCCCACCTCCGTCCTTCTCATTGCAGCCGGCGGCAGGTAAGGTGAAGTTCCTCGCTCTTGCGGCTTTACACACAGCGATGTGTGCTGCCGCAGGAGCGAGGAACAACATCGCACCTGTCGCTGCACCGGCATTATGGAAATGTCGGAGGCTGCAGCGATGATACCATAACGACGCTTTTGCGCTCGTTCATCGTATCAAAAAGGATTTGCACGTTGCGATATCGACTGCGACGCCGGATGTGCGTCACTTTCGATTTGACCCCATCGACATCGCACGTGCAATGTCGCAACGTGCAAAGCCGCCCTTAGCCCAGATGCCCCACCGGAAGCTCAGCACCTGTGGAAGGAAAAGAGAAGATTGTTCATCTACAGGGGAAGGCTATGCAGACATTACATCAACCCCCGAACCTATGAGAGGGTGTGGCAAATAGTGGTACTGAAGAGAGATGTTCAGATGGTGCTGGAGGCGTACCATGACAGAGCAAGACACTTCGGGTGGAAGAAGCTTGAGGTACTGTTACGCCACAGATTCTATTGGGTTGGCATGAGAACTACCATTAAGAACTGGTGCCGAAACTGTGGCCCATGCAACCTGAGAAGAAAGGATCATGACAGTCAAAGAGCTCCACTACAACCAATTGTCACCAAGCAGCCGCTGGAACTTGTAGCCTTGGACCATGTGAAATTAACACCCAGTAGATCCGGTTATACGTATGCCCTCACTATGGTGGACCACTATTACCGGTTCCTGGTGGTAGTACCTGTAAAGGACTTGACAGCAAGAACTGCAGCGAGAACCTTTCAAGCCTACTTCTGCAGACCACATGGCTACCCGGAACAGGTGTTGACGGATCAAGGTTCTGCGTTTGAAGCTGAAGTGTTCCAGGAGTTTTGCAACCTGTATGGATGTAAGAAAATCTGAACCACACCGAATCACCCACAGACAAACGGCATGTGTGAGAAAATGAACCAGGTGGTTATAGACCTGTTGAAAACCTTGCCCTTGGAAGAAAGAAGCATGTGGCCAGAGAAGTTGCCTGATTTAGTGGACATGTACAACAACATCCCTGTGAGTTCCACCAATTGCACGCCAGCATACTTGATGAGAGCAAGACCCGGGAAGTTACCAGTTGACTTAGCAATGGGAATTGTTGTTCCTGAAACCAGTTCACCTGAAGCTGATTGGGACACTAAGCGCCAAGAGCAGTACAAAAAGGTACAGGAGTGCGTAGAAAGAAGCCTAGACCAAATTAGAGAAAGGCAAGAGAAAGATTATAACAAGAATGCACCAGCTGCTCCTTTAAGACCTGGAGAGATGGTTCTAAAAAGAAAAAGAGAGACCCATAAGCTTGATGACCAGTGGGAAGCAGAACCATACACAGTATTGCCCTCTAAATTTGACAACAAGAAAATCTGCTTAATCAGCAAGGATAAGGGAAAAACGTCAGCGGCAGTTTCTAGAAACCACCTTAAAAAATGTCCTGAACAGTTGAAGCAAAAAGAAGTAATCCCCTGTATACCTCAACCTAAAGAGGGAAAGAAAGAGAATATGATAAGAACAGTACTTGGTGATTTTCCTGAAAGTTGGCCTCAGTACAATGGAGCCATAATTATACCATTATTGAGTGGCGCTCAACCAGTAGAAGTCCCAGAAAGACTGGAAGAACCGGTCAACATTTCGAGAGAACTACCTGTTGCTGTAGAACCAGAGAACCCTGCTATTGGTGAACCTGCCAGTCCTATGGTAAGACTAAAGCGGGCTTTACACGCTGCGATATCGCTAATGCAAACTCGTTGGGGTCACGGAATTCGTGACGCACATCCGGCTGCATTAGCGATGCCGTTGCGTGTAACACCGATAAGCGATTTTGCATCGTTGCAAAAACGTGCAAAATCGCTAATCGGCGACACGGGGGTCCATTCTCAAATCTCGTTACTGCAGCAGTAATGAGGTTGTTCCTCGTTCCTGCGGCAGCACACATCGCTGCATGTGACGCCGCAGGAACGAGGAAGCTCCCCTTACCTGCCTCCCGGCCGCTATGAGGAAGGAAGGAGGTGGGCGGGATGTTACGTCCCGCTCAGCTCCGCCCCTCCGCTGCTATTGGGCGGCGGTTCAGTGACGTCGCTGTGACGCCGCACGGACAGCCCCCTTAGAAAGGAGGCGGTTCGCCCGTCACAGCGACGTCGCCGGACAGGTATGTATGTGTGACCGGTCTGGGCGATGTTGTGCGGCACGGGCAGCGATTTGCCCGTGTCGCGCAACAGATGGGGGCGGCTACCCACACTAGCGATATCGGGACCGATATCGCAGTGTGTAAAGTAGCCTTAAGACAACATTCACGCATACCAATATTGCGTAGATCCTCATGCAGACTAGTAGATAGTGCACGCATAGCACCAGCACTAGGTACCAGTACACTGCACCGACGAGTTGTGATACAGGCATTACGTAGGTCTAACCGTAGCAACTTTGGTCAGCCCCTGTCCCGTTATATAGAAGAATATTAAATAGAAAGTGTAGTAGTTTGTAAAATGTAAAAATATTTTATTTATTTGTTTATTTCAACTAAGTAAATCCGTAACCGTCAAGCGTGTTGAGCCTGCAGGACTTTTTGCATGAACTTTTGCATCTTCTTGAACTTTTATGGACCAATGGACCACAGAACTGGTAGTGGTCAAAAACGTTCTTATATATACCATACTCACATTTTGCAGCGGAAGGACTGCATTTTTCTGTTTTATTGGTTTTTGTAATTTTTATTTTTTTAAGACTTTGTACTACTCTTTATTGTTGCTAATGTTTTATAAGTTTGTGTTTCCAGTCCAGGAGTACTGAATTTAACTAAGGGGGAATGTGGCACCCCAGGGTTCAGTTGCCACAAATATACCTGTACCTGGGCAGGGAAGGATCTCCACATACAACATTTCCACTCCAAGCCTGGAGGGGGAGCTCTACAAGTCGAGTTCAGGTGAGGTCCCCTTTAAAGCCAGGTTTGGAGGCGGAGTCAGAGAGACAGTTGACAGTTGGAGAAGAGGAGTCTGTGTGAGCAGAGAGTGAGGGAAGACATCAAAATGGAGAGGGCAGTGCTTAGCCCGCACAAGTAACTGTGTGACCACCTGAGGGATCAAGAGTGAGGCAAAAGAGGAGTGACCGGGGAGATGGAGCCAGACCGGTTCATCCCCAAGGAACAGCGCTGATTATCGGACACCGGCGTCCGAGATTGTGAGGGATCTAATCTGCCCAGCAATAAAGACCGGGGGCCAGGGAGACTACAGATCTCCTGGCCGCAGCAGCACCTGAAGGCAAAGGCGCTACACAGAGCTTAGGGACCGCAGTGAGTACAGCAGTGCCCCTTAGAGAAGCTCCCGTCGCCTGCCATACAGGTGAAGACAGTGAGAGAGGGACAAGGTATAGCTACAGGCAGCCTAGTACCAAGGAGAAACATAGCGCAGCAGGGAGGCCACACAACTAACCTGGTGCAGAGATCCTGAACTGTTCCCAGATCACCCAAAAACTGTAACATCAGAAACTGAACCCCTTTTTAACACCTGCAAGTAAAATCTGGTCAGAGTTAATGAATTGGTGTGACGCACTTTATTTCTTCATCTGAGGAGCTATAGGCTGCTGCACTAAAGTGACAGTTGAAAAGGCTGTGAGGAAAAACGGCCGCCATATCTGTGTACTACTAAAACTGCCCTGGGGACCCCGCTTCACCTACGGGAAGCGTAAACAACTGGCTGCCTAACCATCACCCCAGAGGTCTGACCTGCAGCCCCAGTAACCATACTGGAACCGTAGGTGGCGTCACGAAATACTTTTATTTATTTATTTATTTATTTTTTTTATTATTTTTTTTATTTATTTTATTTATTTATTTTTTATTATTTATTGACTTTCAGCGACCACCAGGGCCACGGAACCGGGCACAGGCCCCCGTGACATATTCCCATTAACCAACACCCGGAACCGAGTACCCCACGGCCCTGGGGCGGGTCATGTCCACACCAGGGGGTGGAGCCAGGCGGTTGGCTCCGCCGACCAAGGAGTTCACAGGCCTGGAGACGGGAAAACAGACAACACAAGTGGTAGTGCAGAGTAGAGAGAAGTCAAGTTCAAGGGTAGACCTGTGTCCAGGCCTGCCAACAGACTACCCCGGTGGCTGGGTCGGAGCCCAGTCACCTTTGGCAAGGAAGCAGACGGTGGTGGCCGTCTGCAGGAGCTGGGATTACAGTCGGTGGAACCGTAGGGACCGGGGTCGGGCGGTGGTCCGCCGGTACCGAGTCGGGGAACCGATTGGAAACCGGAGCACCAGGAGAGGAACTCAGACCCAGTACAAAGCCCTGAACCGACAGGGCTGAGTCAAATCAACTGATTGCGGACTGGACTTTAGGACCTATCCCACACAAGGCCCGTTAGAAGACAACAGCCCAACCATACAGGGTAAAGTTACCGCCAAGGCATAGAGACCCAAAGGGCCAGCGTCTGTGGGCAAACGGGCTCCTAGGGCATATACAAGTCGGGGAGCGGACTACCATTGCTTAGGCATAGGACTCAAACATTCTTACAAAGAGGTGCAGGAGAAAGGCGGAAACCACCAACCTATTCTGGGAGAAGCTGCAGCCGGCTGCGGGCGCCGTTCATCACCCCGTTTGGTTTACCAGAGACTCCAGTGTTTTGTGTCATAGTCAGTACACCAGTGCCTTCGGGCCGCGCACCGTGCTGCACCGCGCCAGCATCCAGGCCACACCCGCTCCCACGCTTCAGCACCTCCCCCGGGCCCCCGGGACCATCACCCCCCTACCCATGGAGGGGTCAACACCAAGCTGCGCAACACCGTTCCCGGGAGGCCTAATTAACGGCAGAGGTGGTGTCCATCTATTCACCACAACCCGTGGGTGGTGTCACAAACTTACATCCCAAATCAAACCACCGCGGCCCCGGCCGTGGAACTCCCCGTCAAGTCCCTGCTTGTAGCGCCAACTCCCTTGTAGAGCCACGTGACCCCCGGGTCCGTGAGAGGCTCGAGCCACCACCCACCGTACGAGCACGGATCCGAGCGGCTCGGCGGTCGCAGCCGAGCCCGTGGGGCGGTACATATTATACTCACCCTCTTGCGGCTTCAGCTTTTTTGAGTGTCACTTTGGTCAGTCTCATGTGTTTTGTGACCTGCCAGTAGTTCCAGTGTTTCATGGAGCGCTCCACAGGTCACAAATCAATGTAACTCTATGAGAGCCTCATTCTACCTCTCATAACCTTGCATTTAGCTCTTGTGACGTAGCTGCTGACTTCTGGCCAGTCAGTTATGGACACAGGATGGCACAATGTGGTAGTAGCGGCGCCAAAAAAACATGAAGCCGCCAGAAGGTGAGTATATAACAGGGGGCCTGGGAATGTAAATTTAAAGTGCCACTTCAGTGCTGAAAAACTAAATATTGAATGGTGCTTTGTGCACATCCAGTTGCTGAACTAATTATTACAAGATCTATTGCTTAAAATTAACTTTATAAATAACTTTGTTGGAAAATCCCTTTAAGTAGAAGCCCTGAGCTGGTGAAACTACAGTAAAAACTTTTTCTAGAAAGGTCTTAAACCATTGTTCTTATACAGGTAATTTTTTTCTGGCTTTATACTCCTACTCACATCTCAGATTTTTCACTTTTACAAATTAATAGCAAAACCGCAGCTGGATAGAGTCTTGGAAAAAAGTGTATAAGAAATTGCAATCTAACTTCCTACATCATTGACAACAGAAGTGTCAAAATGAGCACTGCTCTCCAGGGATGTGTATTTATTTAGGTACTTTCTGGTAGGTTACAAAGGCATAAGAAATCTACTAAATCTGCAAATGGGAATGTCTGCAGGGGAAAGTATTCACACACAGTACAAACAACATTTTCTTATTATTAAAGATTTTTTTTCTTTCAGATCCTTTTCTGTTTGAGGCACAAAGAACTTCCAGTGCGTTAAAACAGGATAGTTATTGTTTATTTAAATATAATAATAGACTGTATTGTGTCCAGTATTATTACTTTTGAAGATTAATTTTATTATTGAACAACTACAGTGCTGTGGGTAAATCCAAAAGGTTAACAAACCTGAAACGTGAATATTTAAGAACGTAAAAGTGAGATATTGTCTTTCTTAGGAGAATATCTACAGTGCCTTGAAAAAGTATTCATACTCCGTGAATAGAGATGAGCGAACCCAAGGTTCAGTGTTTGGTGTTAATACCAAACACAGGCTTTGCACAAAAAAACAAAGTTCGAATTTGGAGTTCCGATGCTTTTCGCATGAACACCACTCGCGATAGCATCACTGTGCTTGGGTACACTCAGTTCTCAACCCAGTGCGAGCCGTTTGCAGTGTTTGATAGGATCGCACTGAGGGTAACAAAAGCATGATCGGATGTAGTGTGCACCAACAAAATTAATGGAAAACCGCGACCAGCCGCCCCCGGATGTGTTCTGTATATGGATGGTTGCATGTGGGCAGGGACCAGAACTGCCCAATTAGTTATTTCCATTAAGGTTCAGGTTAAGTTTGGGTCCCAAACCGATCTTAATTAAAGCTCAGTTGACCCACTGAACCAAATATTCACGGATCCTCTCATCTTTACCCTTGAACTTTTATACATTTTTTCATGTTATACCCACAGACTTAGATATATATTATATTGGGATTTTATTTGACATGCCATCACAAAGTAGCATGTATCTGTGAAGTGTAAGGGAAATGAATGAAAAAAGGTTTTCTAACTATTTTGAAGAATATAAATCTGAAAATTGTGACATGCATTTGTCTTCAGTCCCTGTAGACTGTTACCCCTTAATAAAATACTGAGTGATAATAACTATTATAATAGTTCATAAAAAGAGAGAAGCAAAAACATAGTAGTGGCACTCACCATTGCATAAAAACTCAGATTTATTAAAACATAGCAGATTGTATTAGAAAATGCGGTCCATACAGATGACGGCCATTTCATTTTGTGTTTGCCTAAACTGAGTGACCAAATGCCTGAAGAAATCCCCTAATTAATAAATTGAATCTACCTGTGTTTGATTTATTATTATTACAACTGCAGCTGGTCTGTGAGGTCCCCAGAGCTTTATTTGAGAACATTAGGGAGTAAACAACATCATGAAAACCCAAAGAGCACACCAGACAGGTCAGGGATAAAGCTGTGAACAAAGGTAAGGCAGGGTTAGGTTGTAAAAAAATATACAAAGTTGTGAACATCTCGCAAAGCACCAAATAACCAAACAACTCAAAATGTACAAGAATAAATTTCTAATATTTAAAAAAGCATATCAATGAGCAATATAGTCACCCTTGCTCTTCTTTTCAATAAAAATCATATGCATTCTATCAATGGAGTCTGTCAGTTTCTTAATTGGTTAAGAATCAACATTTTCCACTGCACCAACCTTAGCCTCTCAGTCACTGTTTAGAGAGGTGTACTGTTTTCCTTCAAAGAGAAGGAGCCAACACGATTTCTATACTGTATTTGTTGATAAATTAGAGATTTTTGGCAAAACATTGCAATATTTTGAGCCACCCCGCCAACGTCACAGAAAATTCCATGGGGCAGTCCTACACTAAATATTATATTTTATTTGGGGTGCCATATGGCCTCACACATCAAATGCAGAACTGCTTGAGGCAGCACTTACCTGGTGCTTTTCATTCCCGTACCTGTGACTGAGTCACAGCTGTGGGCGGGACAGGCCCAGGCAAGTGCTGCTAAGATTAAAAAGCCCGTAGACAGGGCTGGTGGCTGTGGGCTGTGTGTGAACAGTCACCAATAGCTAAACCAGTTTACAGATAGAACAACCAAAAACCTCTTTTCTCAGTATATTTATGTGTGTCCCTAATTAACTCAGATGTTGCCAATAAACCAAATCAGCAGCGTCTAAAGACATGACATCATCATATGGGCTGTCCCATATTATTTAAAGGCATAGTACTCTTAGTGGACGGAAACTTTTGACTTTGCAGAAAGTAATAAAAAGCCTTAAAACATTCTCTCATTTTCATTAGTCTAGTAATTGGCAAATATAAATAATTTTGTTTCCAAATTGCCCTAAAACGGGAAAATCTTATTCTGATTTCATGTCAGATAGTGAGAAAAACATGCATATGTCTATTTAGATAGTATATGTAAACTTCTGGTATTAACTGTATAAATATATATATATATATATATATATATATATATATATATATATATATATATATATATATATATATATATATGTATATATATATATATATATATATTTGTATTTATATATATGTATATATATATATATATATATATATACATATATATATATATATATATATATATAGCCTAAAATGCAAAGGAAATATGTCATCTTTACCTTATGCCTTTTAGAGATCTTTCCATCATCAACTTGCTTAACTGTTAACGATAACAGTGATTTTGAACAGGGGTGCCCAAACTTTTGCATGTCACTGTACTCAGTATACTGTTATCTAGGAAGATGTTCCATTAGACAGCCTGATATACGGTATCTACTAATATGTGCATAGATGTTGATCAACAATTCGTCTAGCTGATCCTACACATTTTGACTGCCTCCCAGTGTCTTAGGCCCTGTGCGCACTGGGAAATGACTTTTTCTTAAGAAAAATCTGCATCCACTGCCAGAATTCCGCACCCGCAGCAAAAACAGCGGTAAAAACGCACCTGCGGTTTTGCCGCGGTTTGCAGCGGTTTTGCCACAGTTTTTCCGCAGATTGGTCCCTGCGGTTTTTTACCATTATCTATGGCAAACACGCAGGTACATGTGGAAAAAAGTGACATGCTACTTCTTTTTTGCTGGAGAAAAGCTGCAGAAATTCTGCAGCAAAACCTATAGGAAAAAAAAACGCAGAATGAGTACAGCATTTTAGTTTTCCCATAGATTTTGCTGGGGAAGGTCTGCAGGAAGGTTATGAAGCAAAACCGCACCTTTTCTGCAGCAAAACCACTGAAAATGTGCGGCAAGAAACGCAGTGTGCGCACAGGGCCTAATAGTCTTTACCGGAAAACATCTCCACCCTTTTACATACATAAATGTATATGAGCCCAATGTGGTTAATCAATACATGGATTCCACACTTGCTATACACATAAAAAAACACGAGGTACTTAGTTAACATTTTCAATAAAAAAATCATAAAAGCCGTTCAACCACATCAAGGTGCTCCTCACATGGATGGTCCCTAGCTTTAATGATTCACCTCTCCATGTGCCTAGGCAGGTCTCAAATGAAATGAGGACGAGATAGAACCAGGCTTGGCTCGTAACAAAATTGTTTTGGGAAAGATTTATGGATAAAGGCGCACAGCCTGAAATTCCCCAATACAAAGTACAAAAAGAAAAAAAGGACCACACTCCTTTAGAAATCTTGATATAGAGGTGCACAAATATGCTATGGCCAATATACATTACATAGCTAAGCACAAGCATAGCGAGTCAACTCTTCCTTGGAGTATGAATCATATTTATCTGTCTGTCTCACATATTTACCAGCAGATAAGCTATACTACTTTCTATTTATGCCATACAGCAATGTTAAATGTATTGTTGTGTCACTAATAAGAAAAAAATCAGAAAAATGCAGAAAAAAAATAACTATACAGAGGATTATCATACACAGCATCATTTTCTCAGGAGAAGAGTGTAATAAGAGGCCTTAGGGTACAATATTCTTCAAATAAAATAGTTATTCTCCTTCAGGGAATATGTTCAGTAAACTCTGACCTAAGGCAATGCTCCATATAGCATGCTGTCTATATAACGTCTTATTAATTCATCATCTGCAATAAAGAAAAGACAGATTTTTAGTTGAAAAATAACTAATAGATTTTTCCCTGTTCTAGTGGCATTATATTGACAAGACTAAATAATTGCCATTCTGTTCATATATAAGATTACAGTACAAAACTCTTTGCTAAGGTGATACAGATAAATGAAATAACAAGAAGGTTGTCAGAGCACCATACATTAATCAGCTATGCTGCTGCAGAACATCTTGGAATAAAAGGGGCTTTTTGTCACGGAGAGCTCACTAACAGATAGCTTCACAAAATGTAAAAGGTTGGCTGGACCTCAAAGGAATAGGATGGAAAACCATGAAAATGGATAATTTGATCAGAATATCTCTGTTAAACTAAATTATACTGTTACCAGGGGTCTCAAACACTTAGCACACAGGCCGCATGGGGCCCCTCAGGCTGCTTCTTGCGGCCCACAGGCACGTGGGCCCCTTGACAATCATGGCCGGTGCATGGGACTCTATTATCAGTGCTTTATTTCAGTTGAATGTATTGCCAGCACCATGCAGAGAAGCTCTCTGCACTGTTATAACAATGGCAGCCACCGGCATATGACATCAGCTGCTGGCCCCTGATTGGCCATCAGCTGCTATTGGTATAACTGTGCTGAGAACTTCTCTGCACGGGTCCGGCAATACATTGAACTGAAAAATAATAAATACATTGAACTGAAATAAAGCACCGACAGCAGCAGCCCCTGCACTGGCTGCAATTGTCAAGGGGTCTACGTTTCTGCGGGACCAAGAAGCAGGAAATAGGACACCAAGGGAACGGCAGACAGGTGAGAAGAATCTTATTTTTATAGTGTCTGTGAAGAATGGCATATTAAAGGAAATTACCAAAGGACGGACCATTGCTACAAAAAGGCGACTCGGAAAGGGGACATTACTACAAGACGATGACCAGGATAGGTACATTACTAAAAGAAGAGGACCAGCATGGGCACATTATTACAAGGGGACAAGGATGTGGCATATTACAACAGGATGAGGAGAAGGATGGACATAGTGCTACAGGATGGGTACATTACTAAATGATGGGTACAAGGATGGACACATTACTAGAGGATGGGGACAAGGATGGGAAGATTAGTAAAAAAAAGTTGGCCAAAATTACTATATGGTGCAAATTGTAAAAGCTAAAATGTAAAAGAAAATAAAAAAATTCAAACTAAAGCATGAGAAGTTTTTTTTTGCAATGAAAAATGCTTTTTTATATATCAACTAAAATAATATTAAAAATGCTCATTTGTTACTGCCACTTCCATAACAACCCAAGCTATAAAATCATGCCATAACCCATATGATGAATGCCATTTAAAATAATATTAAAAACGATCCAAAGGAATATAGAAAAAAAAATTGGTATCATTAAAAATGTCACTTTGTCCTGCAAAGAACATGACCCCATAAATTATTTTTTCAGTGTGCGCCCATATACTCAGCCAAATTTGAGACCCGTGCTGTATACCATCATCTACTATATTAAAATTTACTTTGCATTGTAAAAAGTAGCATTTTTGAACCACAGTGCCTTGGGAAAGTATACACCCCCAGACTTGGACTAACCCACTGGGTAATCGGTGGATCCTCCGGTGGGCCCCTGACCCCGACAGTCTCTCTTCTCAGCATACAGCACATATGCTGCATCCCTGATTTTAGCTCCACCCCTCCACATCTATTTGCAAAGAAGAAAAGAGCTTAAAATATGCATATATTCATTACCGGATGTCGGCTTTTGGAGAGATGGAAATTAAAAGCTGCACAAGCTCATACGGCAGTATCAGAGAATCGTGCAATGCCTGAGCCTCCTCTCTGTCTCCTATCCCAGGAGTCTCTGTGCAGCATGGGGATGGCAGATAGGTTTAGCACTACCTATGTCGCGGGCGGGGAGGAGGGTGTCAGCACACCGCGCTCGCCCCCTTCTGCTCGGGTCCGGCGGCCGCTGCTCAGTGGTGGCTCGAGCCGTAGGCCGGATCCCGGGGGTTTCTCGAGCGGCACTCCTCGCCCGTGAGTGAAAGGGGTTGGTTGGGTGCGGGGATTGTTATAGTTCGTGACGCCACCCACGGTTGTGGTGATTGCACCACCGCTGCTCTGGATGGGGATCCCGGGGATGGTGATGGGGAGCAGCCAGGTGTTGTGTTGCCCCTCCGTGGGTAGGGGTTGGTGATCCCGGGGCCCGGTGGTGGTTTGTGAGGTGCGGGGCCTGGTGGGCGCAGGGACGCGGGGGCAGCGCTGTGCCTTGCGGCACTGTGGTACTCACTTAGCCTGAGACACGGACACAGTTTATACGGTAAACCAAACGGCTGGTAGGACGGTCCCACAGACGGCTGCACCTGCACTCCCGGTAGGTGACGGTGATGTCCCTCTTCCTTGCACCTATGGTTGACTTGTGGTAGCGGTGGATTCCCTCCGGTTACCCGCTCCCCGACTACAAGCTGGGCCGGAGGAGCTCTACACTTTGCCCGCAGGCGCTGGCCCTGAGAAACTGGTGCCTTGGCGGTGGCGGTGTCTCTCTGCTTCAGGTTGAGCTGTTGCCTTCAATCGGGACTTGGTTGCTGGGGGATCTACGT
Organism: Anomaloglossus baeobatrachus; assembly: GCF_048569485.1. Taxonomy (NCBI): domain Eukaryota; kingdom Metazoa; phylum Chordata; class Amphibia; order Anura; family Aromobatidae; genus Anomaloglossus; species Anomaloglossus baeobatrachus. The sequence goes on from NC_134358.1 coordinate 139,351,029, forward strand.
CCCCTTCACTGACGGATTCGGCAAATTTGGTGACTCCTAGCCTTGCCGGGGTCCGAGAGGCCCCTGCCCTGGTGCTGACTGTCCTTCGGAACACTGCTCCAGACCACCGGGCACACAGCCAACGGGGTCCTTCCAGGAACTTCCAAACGGTCCCCCTCCAGACGGTCACCGCCGTCGCTGACCTTGCTGTTCTGGCCCTACACAAAGCTGGACCTTCAGGCTTTCCTTCCTTCTTGTCACCTCACTTGCTTTCCTCCTTTTCCACTTTTACTTTCCTTACTTTCACTTGCTGTTTACTCTTGCCCTGCCTGGGCTACTCTTCCACTCCTTCCACTTCCTCCTCCCTAACTGTTCTGCCTGGTACTTCCCGCCTCCAGAACTGTGATCTCCTTGGTGGGCGGAGCCAACCGCCTGGCCCACCCCCTGGTGTGAATCATCAGCCTCTGGAGGAAGGCAACAAGGATTTGTAGTTTAGCTGTGATGTGCCTACCTGGAGTGTGGGGTGTGGTGGTGTTGTGACCTGTGACCCCTGGCTTGCCCAGGGCGTCACACCTACACTGCATGGACTACCCTGTTATCAGAGTATTACAGTAGTACACCCTGCCCACCAGCACAGACCTGCTATGGAGGGGTCTTAGACTGTTTGAAAAGTGATCAGGGAAGTTGTGTAATCAGTGCTAAAGGTCTAAGGAAGAACTAAAAAGATCATGTCCCTCTCTCTCCTGCATGGCTATTTCAGTCCAGCTCTGTTGTAGTCGGCACTAGCAAGAGTGGGATCAATAGCTCCAGAATTACATACCTCTTAACCGTCCCTGATTCCACAGGACTGTCTCGATTTGAGGGCTCACTACAGCAGTTCTGCTGTTCACTGCTTTTGTCCCAGGTCCTCCTCTCAGTTCAGTGAAAAGTTGGTGGCTCTTGAAAGGCAAATGCAAGAAAGGGCAGGATAATGAGGAGAATCCCCATGGGTAATCGTTTCAACACTGCAGCTGGAATTGCTCGCCAGTTCAGCATTGAACAGGGTAAGGATCTGTCTCATCATACAGTGTCACCACGTTTAAGAGCATTCGGAGTGAAAGCCCATGCTGCAGTGACCAAACCATTCATTAGCAGAAAGAATCAAAAGCCTAGACTCATTTTTGGTGAGGAGCATGTTGTGTGGACAGAGGAGAAGTTGTCAACAGTTCATTTTAGTGACAAAAGCAAGTTTAATTTATTTGGGTCTGATATTTGGCAATAAACTGTGGGAAGACTGAACCCAAAGTGTGTTAAGAAGTAATTGAAAGTGGTGGAGGAAGTGTCATGGTTTGGATAAGTCTCCGAAAGTCATTTCGGATAAGTCCCGAGAAGATTTCCAAATCTTGCCAATGGGATTTTTGCCCATTCCTCAAGGCAAAATGGCTCCAGCTGCTTCAATAAAGATGGTTACTTCTTCAAGTCTGACTGCAGATTCTCAACTGCATTAAGGTCTGGACTTTGATTAGGCCACTCCAATATATTTATTTGTTCCCCCTTAAACAACTTGAGTGTTGCTTTAGCCATATGCTTTCAGTCGTTGTCTTGTTGGAAGGTGAACCTCCTTCCCAGTCTCAAATCACTGACAGAATTAAACAGGTTTTGCTCAAGAATACCCATGTATTTCACACCATCCATCTTCCCCTTGACTTGGACTATTTTCCATGTCGTCCCTGCTACCAAAAAAACATCCCCACAACAAAAAAACATCCCCACAACATGTTGCTGCCAACAGCATGTTTCACTATGTGGTTTTTGTTCTTGGGGTGATGTGTAGAGTTGAGCGCGGTTCGTGGTTCGTGGTTCTCCAGTTCGCGGCTCGAGTGATTTTGGGGCATGTTCTAGATCGAACTAGAACTCGAGCTTTTTGCAAAAGCTCGGTAGTTCTAGAAACGTTCGAGAACGGTTCTAGCAGCCAAAAAACAGCTAAATCATAGCTTGGTTTCTGCTGTAATAGTGTAAGTCACTCTGTGAATCAAACTATTATCACATTTCAGTGTATAGTGTGCGTGAACAGCGCCTTCAGATCACTGCTGTTTCTATAATGGCGATCGCCATTTTTTTTTTTTTTTTTTCTTGTCTTCCTTCCCTAAGCGCGCGCGTCTTGTGGGGCGGGCCAGCATGTCAGCCAATCCCAGACACACACACAGCTAAGTGGACTTTGAGCCAGAGAAGCAACGGCATGTGTGATAGGATCTGCATGTCACATGTCCCTGCATTATAAAACCGGACATTTTCTTCACGGACGCCATTATCTGCCTTCTGCGTCTTTGGTGTCAGACATCACTGTCGCAGCTCCGTCTTCCTGAGTCCTATAGCCGATACAGCTGTATGCGCTGCATACACAGCGTTAGACAGCTTAGGGAGAGCACTTTATAGCAGTCCTTTTAAGGGCTCCAACCGGCAGGGTCAGAGAGCCATAGGTGACAGGTCCTGCAAACAGCAACAGCGTCTGTGTAGCCCAGGTCAGGGATTTCCTACCTGCATTTCACCATTAGGAGGGAATAGAAAGGCAGGCTTCCATTCCTCTACCCAGAGCACCACAATCCTGCCACTGTACCCTCTTGTCCTCTGCACACTCCAACTGATAACTAAGCCATTATACTAGCAAACACTCAGTGTACCTAGTGGCATCCTATACGTGGCTATTGGACTTTGCTATAGTCCCACTAGTGCAAAGACATTTGCAGAGCGCGTCTGCCTGCATTGCACACTACAACTCATTCTAACCAAGCCATTATACTAGCAAACACTCAGTGTACCTAGTGGCATCCTATACGTGGCTATTGGACTTTGCTATAGTCCCACTAGTGCAAAGACATTTGCAGAGCGCGTCTGCCTGCATTGCACACTACAACTCATTCTAACCAAGCCATTATACTAGCAAACACTCAGTGTACCTAGTGGCATCCTATACGTGGCTATTGGACTTTGCTATAGTCCCACTAGTGCAAAGACATTTGCAGAGCGCGTCTGCCTGCATTGCACACTCCAACTCATTAAAACCAAGCCATTATACTAGCAAACACTCAGTGTACCTAGTGGCATCCTATACGTGGCTATTGGACTTTGCTATAGTCCCACTAGTGCAAAGACATTTGCATAGCGCGTCTGCCGGCATTGCACACTCAAACTCATTTTAACTAAGCCATTATACTAGCAAACACTCAGTGTACCTAGTGGCATCCTATACGTGGCTATTGGACTTTGCTATAGTCCCACTAGTGCAAAGACATTAGCAGAGCACATCTGCCTGCATTGCACACTACAACTCATTCTAACCAAGCCATTATACTAGCAAACACTCAGTGTACCTAGTGGCATCCTATACGTGGCTATTGGACTTTGCTATAGTCCCACTAGTGCAAAGACATTTGCATAGCGCGTCTGCCTGCATTGCACACTCAAACTCATTTTAACTAAGCCATTATACTAGCAAACACTCAGTGTACCTAGTGGCATCCTATACGTGGCTATTGGACTTTGCTATAGTCCCACTAGTGCAAAGACATTAGCAGAGCACATCTGCCTGCATTGCACACTACAACTCATTCTAACCAAGCCATTATACTAGCAAACACTCAGTGTACCTAGTGGCATCCTATACGTGGCTATTGGACTTTGCTATAGTCCCACTAGTGCAAAGACATTTGCAGAGCGCGTCTGCCTGCATTGCACACTCCAACTCATTAAAACCAAGCCATTATACTAGCAAACACTCAGTGTACCTAGTGGCATCCTAAACGTGGCTATTGGACTTTGCTATAGTCCCACTAGTGCAAAGACATTTGCAGAGCACGTCTGCCTGCATTGCACACTACAACTCATTGTTACTAAGCCATTATACTAGCAAACACTCAGTGTACCTAGTTGTATCCTAAACGTGGCTATTGTACTTTTGTCTATTCACAGTATTGGAACGATATTTGCAGCACGTCTGCCTGCATTGCACACTCTAACTTTTTTAAACTCAGCCATTTATAGTAGCAAACACTCAGTGTACCTAGTTGTATCCTAAACGTGGCTATTGTACTTTTGTCAATTCACAGTATTGGAACGTTATTTGCAGCACGTCTGCCTGCATTGCACACTCAAACTTTTTTAAACTCAGCCATTTATAGTAGCAAACACTCAGTGTACCTAGTTGTATCCTAAACGTGGCTATTGTACTTTTGTCTATTCACAGTATTGGAACGATATTTGCAGCACGTCTGCCTGCATTGCACACTCTAACTTTTTTAAACTCAGCCATTATACTAGCAAACACTCAGTGTACCTAGTGGCATCCTATACGTGGCTATTGGACTTTGCTATAGTCCCACTAGTGCAAAGACATTAGCAGAGCACATCTGCCTGCATTGCACACTACAACTCATTCTAACCAAGCCATTATACTAGCAAACACTCAGTGTACCTAGTGGCATCCTATACGTGGCTATTGGACTTTGCTATAGTCCCACTAGTGCAAAGACATTTGCAGAGCGCGTCTGCCTGCATTGCACACTCCAACTCATTAAAACCAAGCCATTATACTAGCAAACACTCAGTGTACCTAGTGGCATCCTATACGTGGCTATTGGACTTTGCTATAGTCCCACTAGTGCAAAGACATTTGCATAGCGCGTCTGCCTGCATTGCACACTCAAACTCATTTTAACTAAGCCATTATACTAGCAAACACTCAGTGTACCTAGTGGCATCCTATACGTGGCTATTGGACTTTGCTATAGTCCCACTAGTGCAAAGATATTAGCAGAGCACATCTGCCTGCATTGCACACTCCAACTTTTTTAAACTAAGCAATTTTACTAGCAAACACTCAGTGTACCTAGTGGCATCCTAAACGTGGCTATTGGACTTTGCTATAGTCCCACTAGTGCAAAGACATTTGCAGAGCACGTCTGCCTGCATTGCACACTACAACTCATTGTTACTAAGCCATTATACTAGCAAACACTCAGTGTACCTAGTTGTATCCTAAACGTGGCTATTGTACTTTTGTCTATTCACAGTATTGGAACGATATTTGCAGCACGTCTGCCTGCATTGCACACTCTAACTTTTTTAAACTCAGCCATTTATAGTAGCAAACACTCAGTGTACCTAGTTGTATCCTAAACGTGGCTATTGTACTTTTGTCTATTCACAGTATTGGAACGATATTTGCAGCACGTCTGCCTGCATTGCACACTCTAACTTTTTTAAACTCAGCCATTATACTAGCAAACACTCAGTGTACCTAGTTGTATCCTAAACGTGGCTATTGTACTTTTGTCAATTCACAGTATTGGAACGTTATTTGCAGCACGTCTGCCTGCATTGCACACTCAAACTTTTTTAAACTCAGCCATTTATAGTAGCAAACACTCAGTGTACCTAGTTGTATCCTAAACGTGGCTATTGTACTTTTGTCAATTCACAGTATTGGAACGTTATTTGCAGCACGTCTGCCTGCATTGCACACTCAAACTTTTTTAAACTCAGCCATTTATAGTAGCAAACACTCAGTGTACCTAGTTGTATCCTAAACGTGGCTATTGTACTTTTGTCTATTCACAGTATTGGAACGTTATTTGCAGCACGTCTGCCTGCATTGCACACTCTAACTTTTTTAAACTCAGCCATTATACTAGCAAACACTCAGTGTACCTAGTTGTATCCTAAACGTGGCTATTTTACTTTTGTCTATTCACAGTATTGGAACGATATTTGCAGCACGTCTGCCTGCATTGCACACTCTAACTTTTTTAAACTCAGCCATTATACTAGCAAACACTCACTGTACCTAGTTGTATCCTAAACGTGGCTATTGTACTTTTGTCAATTCACAGTATTGGAACGTTATTTGCAGCACGTCTGCCTGCATTGCACACTCAAACTTTTTTAAACTCAGCCATTATACTAGCAAACACTCACTGTACCTAGTTGTATCCTAAACGTGGCTATTGTACTTTTGTCAATTCACAGTATTGGAACGTTATTTGCAGCACGTCTGCCTGCATTGCACACTCAAACTTTTTTAAACTCAGCCATTTATAGTAGCAAACACTCAGTGTACCTAGTTGTATCCTAAACGTGGCTATTGTACTTTTGTCTATTCACAGTATTGGAACGTTATTTGCAGCACGTCTGCCTGCATTGCACACTCTAACTTTTTTAAACTCAGCCATTATACTAGCAAACACTCAGTGTACCTAGTTGTATCCTAAACGTGGCTATTTTACTTTTGTCTATTCACAGTATTGGAACGATATTTGCAGCACGTCTGCCTGCATTGCACACTCTAACTTTTTTAAACTCAGCCATTATACTAGCAAACACTCACTGTACCTAGTTGTATCCTAAACGTGGCTATTGTACTTTTGTCAATTCACAGTATTGGAACGTTATTTGCAGCACGTCTGCCTGCATTGCACACTCAAACTTTTTTAAACTCAGCCATTTATAGTAGCAAACACTCAGTGTACCTAGTTGTATCCTAAACGTGGCTATTGTACTTTTGTCAATTCACAGTATTGGAACGTTATTTGCAGCACGTCTGCCTGCATTGCACACTCAAACTTTTTTAAACTCAGCCATTTATAGTAGCAAACACTCAGTGTACCTAGTTGTATCCTAAACGTGGCTATTGTACTTTTGTCTATTCACAGTATTGGAACGTTATTTGCAGCACGTCTGCCTGCATTGCACACTCTAACTTTTTTAAACTCAGCCATTATACTAGCAAACACTCACTGTACCTAGTTGTATCCTAAACGTGGCTATTGTACTTTTGTCAATTCACAGTATTGGAACGTTATTTGCAGCACGTCTGCCTGCATTGCACACTCAAACTTTTTTAAACTCAGCCATTATACTAGCAAACACTCACTGTACCTAGTTGTATCCTAAACGTGGCTATTGTACTTTTGTCAATTCACAGTATTGGAACGTTATTTGCAGCACGTCTGCCTGCATTGCACACTCAAACTTTTTTAAACTCAGCCATTATACTAGCAAACACTCACTGTACCTAGTTGTATCCTAAACGTGGCTATTGTACTTTTGTCAATTCACAGTATTGGAACGTTATTTGCAGCACGTCTGCCTGCATTGCACACTCAAACTTTTTTAAACTCAGCCATTATACTAGCAAACACTCAGTGTACCTAGTTGTATCCTAAACGTGGCTATTGTACTTTTGTCAATTCACAGTATTGGAACGTTATTTGCAGCACGTCTGCCTGCATTGCACACTCAAACTTTTTTAAACTCAGCCATTTATAGTAGCAAACACTCAGTGTACCTAGTTGTATCCTAAACGTGGCTATTGTACTTTTGTCTATTCACAGTATTGGAACGTTATTTGCAGCACGTCTGCCTGCATTGCACACTCAAACTTTTTTAAACTCAGCCATTATACTAGCAAACACTCACTGTACCTAGTTGTATCCTAAACGTGGCTATTGTACTTTTGTCAATTCACAGTATTGGAACGATATTTGCAGGACATCTGCCTGCATTGCACACTCAAACTTTTTTAAACTCAGCCATTATACTAGCAAACACTCACTGTACCTAGTTGTATCCTAAACGTGGCTATTGTACTTTTGTCTATTCACACTACTGCAAATCTATGTGCAGCACCTCTGCATGACAACCTCGTGCTCTGTTTTTAATAAGCTATAATGATAGCACAAAATACTGCCATTTTGTGGCATCATAGAACTGGCTGTTGTATTCCATTAGTGCCCCACTGGTGACAAGCTATTTCTAGCACCTCTACATCACACCCTCATGCACATTTAGCTACGCTAATGTTATAGCAAACTCATGGAATTCATTGCTGCATTTCATAATTCGGAGGGATAGAAAGTCAGGCTTCCTTTAGCTTTTCCTTCTGTTCATAGACAGCATCTCCAAGACAAATTTCCCCTCCACGTCTAAGTGTGGAGAGGCAGCTAGTGCGCATGCGTGTGCCGATGTACCCCAGCTGCAGCATAATTACAGTGTTTCGCCTAGTGAGTATGCTCAGCCTGACTGTGCCATTCCTGACGCTAAGTCTTCATTTCGGGATACAGCGCATGCTCCCACACTAAGTGTGAAAAGCCTCTTTGCACAGGTGCTTGCATTCTGTGCCGGGTCTAAGTCCTGTTTTGTGCCTAGACACCATGCTAAAGCTGATAGTCTTTTTTCAGAGACTGTATTTCATGCTACTGAGCATGCTCAGGCACTTCCTGCATCAGAGACTAGGTCCGGTAATGAACTCTTTGGCCCTGGCCCTGATGTGGGGGTCCCATATAGACCACAGGGCATCAGGTGTCCTCCCAAATGGCTTGCAGAGGCCCACACCTATGACTTGTCACCGCATTATTGATGGTCAGACGATGACTGGTGAGGTGTTTGGGTCATGGCAGCCATGAGGTCATCATTGAAGTTGCGTTTCCAAATAGGACGCTAGTTATGCCACTCATGACGTGTCACTCTGCTTTTGTCTCCAGGAGGTGCATTGTGGTTCACCCTGGTTTGGGGCGGACCCAGGTTATAAAAGGGGCTGGAGCCAACAAGGAGGTGCGCAGTCTTCTATTATGCTCCGAAAGAGCACACCTCCATGTGTTGAACCCATTGCGGCTTTAGGCCAGAGGTAGGCAGGGATAGGGTGGTGGATGCAGGCCACCACCACAGTTGGTAACGCAGAACGGTTAAGACCAGCTCCTGTCCTAACAGTCCTGCTTGTGCAGCCCAGTGGCATTAACAGGCCTGCTGCTGCTGATGCGCCTGCTGTCCACAGGTGTGGCCCCTACGCACACGGTCAGCGTACTCAATGGCCCCTGTGTTGTTAACAGGGAGTTCCTGGGCTGGGTGGGCATGTGGACCCTGTGACGCTAACAGGGCTCACAGTCTCCAGATCCGAATGGCGTCTAACTCGGTTCAGGCTACTATTAGTTTCATAGCCACACAGCTCTGTATCCTCCACCAAACCTTCAAGTTGCCAACCTCTCCTTTTCCAACTGGGAGCACGGTGGACACTGACTGCTGAAGGTGATATATACCTTTCTCTTTCTTTTCTTATTAATTTTTGTTATATAGCGGTCACAGATTATATACCACTTTATCCAAATCTGCCAGTCCCACTGTAACAGATGTTGTTTCTTCAGCAAATGTTACAGTTGTTTAACCACCAAATCCACGGACCAAAATTTTTTTCCCCTTTCCAACACACCTGTTCCCCTTTCCAACAGCATCTGTCCTTTTTCAACTCATTTTGGGATATGACCAAAAGTGCAACTGTGCAGGGACACCGTACTCAACGCCATCTCAGCACAGCAGCCATCCCTCGGTCCCTCCGATGTGGACAAGTAAAAGACCATTTCCTCCTATCCATGACAAAGTGTTGAGATTCACTCTGTGCAGCACTGGTGTTTAGTGGAAAAGTAGATCTAAGATTGCGTACCACATTCTGCAGATACTCCTGTATACGTGCGTCTATTTCTATGGCAGGAATTAGTTCGCCAAATTTTGTCTTGTACCGGGGATCTAACAGTGTGGCAACCCAGTATTCAGGATTACTTCAAATTCATACAATCCGAGGGTCATGTAGGTAGTGCAGCAAGAAGGCGCTCATGTGTCTTGTGCATCCAGGAGGACCAAGTCCTTGGTGTGTTGGTGGCAGAGAGGTGAGAATCGTGCATCCTTCCTCTGCCCTCTACCCACAACCTCGCACAACCGAAATGTGAGCAAGCTCTCACTCATCTGCTGAGTCTTCCATGCCCATCGCCAGTTCGTCCTCCATTTCTTCATGGGCTCCTGCACTTTCATCAACACTTTTTGCTGATACTATGCGCCCTTGTTAATCCCTCTCCCTCACCATGACTGCCGCATAGGTGCCGCTGACCATCTGGACCTCGTAGATCTTGTTATCCCTTCCGCATATGACTCCTCCTGTACTTCCTCCCCTTCCTCTTGTCCCAACACCTGACTCCGAATAATAATTACAGTGTGCTCCATCATGTAGATGACCAGAATTGTCACGCTGAGAATGACATTGCCAGTGCTAAACATCTTCGTCGACATTTCAAAACTGTGTAGCAGGGTGCATAGGTCCTTGATCTGACACCACTCCAGCAGCGTGATCTGCACCACCTCTGGATCAACTTATCCCAGGCTATATGTCTTACCGTATTTCAGCAGGGCTCTGCGGTGCTGCCACACACGCTGCAACATGTGCAGATTCCAATTCCTGTGTGTCGGAACATCGCATTTCCGGCGTTTAACTGCCAGACCCTAAGACTTCCGGAGTGATGAAAGTTGTTGAGCTGCTGTGTGCGCACGATGGAAGTGAGCACATAGCGAGCGTGCCCGCTGCACAAGGCCATGTAGGCCGTGATGGTGTTTTAAAAATTGCTGGAGAATTCGGATCAACACGTGAGCCATAAAAGGCACGTGTGTCACATTGCCCTGAGGATGGCCCGCAGCCAGGTTTGCATCATTGCCGCACACGGCTGTTAAGTCACCAACGGAGTCCGCTCCGTCAATTTGTACTCCGGTCGCCAGGTGACAACGTGTTCCTTTCATGAATAGTGCTGATGATGGGAGAGTAGTCGATGCCAGCGGCGCAGGTGGACGCAGGTTATGCTCACCCACTGGGCTGCATTACCTTGACAGATGCAGAATCTCTGGCTGAATGTAGCTGGTGGGTATCTCACAGATGAAATACCATCATTCAGCTACAACCAATGGGAAGACACCACACCCTTTTTTATGCCCATCCTGTCTGCAGACCACTGCCAGACATAGCTATGAACCTCTGGTTAATTTTACCCCCAGTTCAGTTTTATGATTTTGTGTGCTTGTTACCTGACTACTTTTCCTGCTTGCTGTTTATGTACCTTGTTGGCCGATACGCATTTCACCTCTGCTTGT